>NC_086331.1:59090918-59750463 GCF_032445375.1 Bacillus rossius redtenbacheri | reverse complement strand
TCTTTTAAATCCACCTGATAAAAATGTCGCAAGTGCTGATTTAGAAGCAGAAATTCACTAATTAAATGTAACATTGAATAAAATGACATGTCTTACTAAGAGAAAAAATCGTTCACTGAGAGATCGGTTTCTCAGAATTAACCACAAGCACTTGGAGAAACCAAAGGAATATCGGAAGCACACGGATAAAACCTTCAATATATTTTGTCAGAAAAATCGGGAGTACACGAAGATAAATATTGTAAGTATTCCTTCATATCAGAAAATCACACAAAAAATTCAACAAATAAAAATAAAACCATAATAAAATCTAAAAAAACAAAAAAATGGGTACAAAATTACAAAAATTCTGGCTTGTACTAGAAATCTATCCATGTTCAACAAATGAGTTTAGTGAGTCAATAGACATTTGTAATTTTCTTGATGATATCAGACAGAACATTATTAATCAACTTATTCATGACGTAGCAATAAACGGACCTTTGAAAATAACTTGTGGCTGGACTGCGTATATGGTAAGCCATATCCGTTTGAGTACAAAGTGAAGAAGTGTGCTTTCAAAACATCGGCTGCAGTTATTTACAGTTCTGACGATGTGAAGCATAGATACTGTTAAACATGATGTCCAGAAACTGTGTGAAAAGAGGACTATGTCAGTAAAGTTTCTGGCTGGTCTCTGTCTAGTATAAACCGATTGGAGGTGAGAATTAGTCATTTAACGCCGATGCAGAACTAAATGTTTATTACAATGTTAACTTTTGCAAGTATATCTGTACTAGAATAGAAATTATGTAATATAATAATGTTTGAAAAAGTACTTGCAGTGTGTCATTTTTGAGGTATTTTTAATAAAATTAATTTTTTTGCTTTGCCCAGGGATCGAACCAAGGTCGGGAATAGATCCAAATAATCAGTTAATTAATAAATAATTTTTTTCGATGAATTTAATAATTTTTCCCGGATTTCTAGATCAATAAATACAAATTTCCAATATGGCGGTCATAACGGGTTATAGGATGTTGGTTGGTAGGAAACTATGCTTCTTTTAGGATTTTTAAGATTATTATTTAAAATTATAATTTTTACATAAAATTAAGAATTTTTGCTTCATCCAGGGATCGAACCAAGGATATGAACTGATTGAATCAATCCTTACACTGATTGTAAATTTATTAATGCATTTTGAAATTTTTCAGAATTTTTAGCTAAATAACTACACAAATCCAAGATGGCGCCTAAATGACAAGATAGCAGGTGTCTCCATAATAATAAATTATTACTGAACTCTAGCAGGTAAAATTTTAACCAATGTGACGGTAGCGCAATCTAGTAGACGAAAACAAGATGTCGTTCTCCAGCAGACGAAAACAAGATGGCGGAAATGACGTCATACTAGCTGACGCTATATAGGTACCTCGGTATTGGTGGTGGGAGGTCAGTCTGCAGTTTGACTTCTGTGGAGGAAGGATCGATCGCAAATTTTTTAAATAGTTTTGCTCTTGCTGGATTCGAACCGAGGACTTAAATGCCTAAGTGCATTTTTAAATAGTATTTTATTATATTATAATTAGTAAAATTTATTCATTTTTTTTAATTTTTCTACATTTCTAGCATAAAAATTATGGTTTTCCAAGATGATGACCGTAACGAAAAGTGCAACATTTATAGAATCCAATATGGCGGCCGTAACCTAAAGTGTAACGAAGACAACATACTCAACAAAGATGGCGGGCATAACGAATAGGCATCATTTGTAGAATCCAAAATGGTGGTCGTAACGATATGTGCAACGGTGGTTTTTTAAAGAATTTTTTTCATTTATATTGGATAATAAATAAATATTTTCAAGATGGTGGTGGTAACGTAAATTGCAACGGTGATGTCATAATTCAAAATCGTGGTCATGGCATCCTAATTCCTAGAAACGGTTTATCGGAGGCTGTAAACATGTATGCTTAAGCCATTTTTATGAATATGTGTTCTTTCTAAGGCAAAAGACTTTTGAGGTTTTTCGAAATATTAATTTTTGATTTCTTGTGGAATAAAACGAGAACCTTTCCCTCAAAAGTGAAATTTTGAGTCATGTTGAGTCATTTTTGAGGAATTTTGAGTAATTATTGCGTCCAAAATAGCCGCTGTGACGTCAGAGGTCGGTCGGTCATTCACCCCACCACCCACCTCAGCCTAAAGCCTGGCGCGGACCGGCTCTTCTATACTACTATTAATGAAAGAATTTAATTTATTTTTTTTAACATACTTCATTTGTCTTGATGTAATAAACTGCATGTGACAAGTAATTCTTTTATTACATCAGATTGTAATGCGCGTTTCGTTCCTTTATGGGATTTTTTCAACATTTTTGTTAGGCTCTTTATGCTAACATTATTTTTGCCTAAATATTTATATACATACTTTAAATTTTCGTTTGGGAAGAATTGGTTACGCGAAGAAATTGTGTACCGTAAATGCTTATGCGTGAGTGTTAAGCATATACTTTGTATTATTGTATGATGAATATCCCATAACCTGGTTAAGTACTTGCACAGGTAATAAACATAGCATTAAAGCACATCTGATCGGATTATTTATTTGAAATATTTTATTATTCCGAGAAATAAATTTAATAGACTTCTGAGAATTATATCATCTTCAAATATATGTATCGTACATGTATTGACGTACACTACTGTGCCGATATTAAAAATAAAAATGTTAACGAATTAACCGAGCCAGTGAATAAGCTGGTGCTTTCGATGGACCTTATCAATTGGATTCAAACTATTCGTTCAGGTTACTTACTCCTTCGTTACTAATTTTTACAAGAATATTGGGTACATGAAAAAATGTATTCATAAGGAGGCTTGTTGTAAACATTTTGCTGTTTATTATTTTCAAAGTTATGACCCACACAGAATGGTTCCGGGGTTCGACTTCAGAATATGCACTACGACGTTTATTTTTGGTTGAAAATTATACAGTCGTAGGCTGGTTTTCTGCTCTCATTCCCTTTTTCGTGCTTCGAAACGATTCCAACAATTACTTTACTTGTACCAGGTTGTGCTTTAAACGATCGTTTCACTGTTAGCGAGAGGGCCAGGAAGCAACGCCCTGCCGGGCCGCGAGCGAGCGGCCAGGTGAATGGACACCCGACACTTCTGCAAGCTTGCAACTCCCGCGCGCGGGGTCGATGTTCATTTGCAGGTGGCGGCCAGCCTCTGCTTCGTGAACAATTTTTAAAACTTTGTGGTTAGCGAGCTTGAATTTATGTTTCGTGACTAGTCGCACTTCTATACTTTTAATTTCACATGAATTGGAAGTTATTTTTCCACATGAGGCAAAAAAAAATACAAATTTGCTATATGGGTTTCATGCACATGGCCCTCATTACATGAGTGAATATCACTTGGTGTGTGTACTATCGCATTATGATAAAATTTCTTGTTTTCGGAGATGAGGATAAATATTATCTTGATCAGAGGGCCCTTTGCAGAAAATACTAAATTTTCTGGACACCTGCAGGTATTTTTGACTAGTGATAACAAATGTTAATGTTAGAATGATCTGTTTGTGTAAATGGTAATTAATCACTGCACACTTGATGAACTATGTGGCCTTCATTGAAAGGTATCTATCTGTTCCCGTCATCAGGCACAAACTGTTTGTTTTTGCCCGTAACGTCGCAACTGTTGTCACTGGAAATCTTCTGTGTTCGTCAGTGCAATCATCGTTGTGTTGCCCATAGTACTTGTATCTTAACCGTTGTGTTTGCTGCGTTGTCCATGTTTGTTGTCTGCCTGCATTTAATTTGTCACGTCATTGTTAGCCCACTGTGTTCGTCTGTGTTGTTACATTATTTTTTCCATGACTAAGTTCCTTAACGAAATTCTTGTCCTTAATGATATTTATGTGTTGAAAATTTATTGTCCGTGCTGTCTTCGTTGTGTTGTCCAGAACACTTGTTTAGTTTCATCGTTGGTTCCGTTTCTCCGACATCAGCTGATTCAGGTTTGTTTTCTGTGAATTTCTTATCATATTTTTATTTATTATTTTTTTTTAATTTTTCATAAGAAACAGTAAAAAACTACAATGATGTAAGTAAAAAAACCTGCATTAAAAGAGAGCTAAGATGTTTAACATCAAAAATCAAAGACGCCGAACGTGCCTTATTCGTGTGTCTGACTTGGGTTCAGCGAAGAGCTTGTCTCCGTCGACAGCTAGCCGCCAGCTGTTGCGCGTCAAGTGTGTCGTGGAGATACTTGGGTGTCAGTCGGTTCCATCGCTGCGCTGACGCGTCGGCGTGACGTCACGTCGCGCCTCGGCGGACGACGTCGCTTGTCGCTGGAGGCGATGTCTATCGCCTGTCGTGGTCTGCTCCCAGCTGGAACGCTGCCCTGGAAACCAGCGGTGACCCACAAACATATTCGCGTTGTTCCTCCCGGGAAAAAAAAAAGTCATTTTTTTTTTCATGTCGGCTGCAAGCAAGTGTTCAAAGTTTAGAAACATGATTTGATTTGATTTTCTTCGAACATATTTATTCCAGTATACGGTGGCAGTAGAAATTTAGGAGGAAAACACAATAAATTTGTACTATTTAAATGAATTTTTGAACTTCAGCCTATAAATATTTT
Organism: Bacillus rossius redtenbacheri; assembly: GCF_032445375.1. NCBI lineage: Eukaryota > Metazoa > Arthropoda > Insecta > Phasmatodea > Bacillidae > Bacillus > Bacillus rossius. The sequence continues at coordinate 59,745,835 of NC_086331.1, read as the reverse complement.
GCCCAACTATAGTAGACTTAACTTAAGTTCAACAATACGAAATTTATTGTATATGGTATGAGTTTATTTGAAACATTTAACATATTTTCCTAATGAAAAAACTTTCTATTAATTATTATCTATATAACGTCATTGGTGTGCTACTTCGTAAAATGTATGCGTGTGGCAACTAAGTATGATACGCGTTTGAAAATGTAGTTGAAAACACAATTAGCGTAGGCCTATATATATTCAACACGCCAAGCATTATTTCAAAGAACTCTAAGTTAAATTTCGTGTGCGAGTTTCGTATTATAAGTGTATTTGGAACATGGGAACACATGAATTTGCTCGTTACAGAGGTTGTATGTTACACGTCTGCGACGAGTACCGAGAGTCACGCTGTAACAGCGTCCTGCCAATCCCGCTTCCCGCTAGCCGCCTGCGGAGAGGAACACACTCATGCCAGGGCGATCAAGGACCTCGCGTGCCGCCCGCTGGAGCCCTGTGTTGTTAACACTCGACTTCATTCGCACGCGAGCTTGTCCAGAACGCCAGACCCGTACGCGAGACCACACTCGCCACACTTCATATGCTGGAGCGAAAATATTCCGCATACGATTCCACCACTCGTGTTCGAGACTATGTCGTCTCATGCGGCACGTGAACGCCAAAATATATATATATATATATATATATATATATATATGTTCGTGTATTGGCAAAGCTGTTTTTCCTTGAAGTTGCCAATAATAATCAGCACTCGAGCATGATGTAGCCGAGTACTAAGAGAACATGTTTCCTGTTACCACGTTGTTCTTATACAAATACTTTGAATGTAGTATTATTATAATTCCCATTCCAAATTAAATACAAATTATTTAACTTTTGAAGATTTTCAGGCCAAAATTGTTAAACATATTAAGAGGCCACAAAAATGCTTTTGTAGTGACGATAAGCTCTTAACTTAATTTTAGTTTCATTCTCTGCAGGACAGTTCAGGTACGTTAAATAATTCTGTGAAAATATTTCATTAATATTTACTTAGATGTTCGCATGATTTTACAAACAGTAATTAACCTTAAAATGGAGTTTACACTTACAGTCAAGCAATATGAATTATTTAGCCAAAATACTGAAGTAAAATATATATCCTGTATAACATTGTAATAACATACAAACAATAAATTATAAGTTAACTGTATGGCATTTTGAAAGCCGTGGCCCTCAGCATTCATTTACGTGCCTGATATAACCTAATAACTGTAATCTACAATTATCTCTACAAATCTAACCAATTGTGTCCTACAAGAGTAAAAAATGAGCACATCAATAGTTCCATAATTAAATTACTACAATATCGCAATGTCTGTTTACAAAATAGTTAAAATTTATACCAATTTTCAGAACTTTATCACCTTTTATATGTAGATTTTATTTAGCAAACGAATGAAAGATTATTAATTTATGTCTCGTATATGGAAATATATAATACTTATGATATGAAAAATAACACCATTACACATTATAATTAGTGTCGGCCATATTACTGCCTATAAATGCAATGAACGAGATTAAGGACCATACTTGCAAATCGCATATCCAGATAACATTCCTGCAAAATTCTTTCTCAAGCCTAATCATTTTACGAATTTATATTTCTTATTACTCCGACTTATATTTAATCTATTTATATTTATTTATTTGAAAAAGCTCTCTTTATACTGCAGCATTGATCACAATTCCACACATTCACAATGAAAGATGGCCAATACAAAGGGCGCGGATTTCTACTTCCATAACGAACGCTTTTGTTGCACACAAAGCGACTCGTCTTGATCCCAGCACACCAAAAATGCGTTCCGATCGCTTTAACACTACGTGACTCTCGATAACGTGGGACCTAAAACTCAAATAAATGGCAGCATGGGTAGCTTGCGGACGCCAACGAGTATGTTTCACACAGAAAACAATTTTTTGTACTTTTATAAAATATTCTTTTGGAAACCAGTTGTCAAGTATTGGTATTTAATAATTAAAGGGAAAATATTGTAAATTTTGACAACACATTCCACGGTACTTTTGCATGTATGAAATATGTTTTCGGAAACAAATATGAATATTTCTTGCTGCAACTACGAAAATTGGGCTTATAATTTTAAATTGCTAAATTCTCTATTCAAGTTTATTTTTTAAACATTGGATTTATAATAAAATACTAAACAATGTGCTTTATTTTGTAGTATCATGCTTATAAATGTACGCAGTTAATGCCAAAAACTATTCAGCGGTTTTCAAATAACTGTAACTAATGTACAGAATTGAGAAAACAAATCATAAATGCTCTGCCTAGAAGCCAAACCCCGTAATATTGCGAACATTTATTTTCTAGTGATGCATTTCTTTCATTTAAGTGTACACACTAAAAACATCTGTAATTTTACATTTTTTAGTTCAAATTCAAAAAAAATATTTCCAGTGTAGGAACCTTCGTCCGCGCCGTTACTCTGGCGGGAACCCTGCGACGAGCTCTCAGAGGCCGTAACGACTGTTGGCCAAACCGCCGCCTTCCAGAAAACCTGGGCCCGTTCAACCAAAAAATGTAAGAGAGTCTTTCAGTACTAGCCAGTCACGTGTAAACACCTAACATTCTCATGTTGTCCGTGTTGCAAATAAACTTATAATACTAGCTGGCCATATATACCTTGTCATTAGTGATGGGAGGTCAGTCTGCTTGTGGCTTCCATGGAGGCAGGATCCATCACCATTTTTAATCAAATGTTTACATCAGGTTCGAACCGAGGACTCCATGATATAAATGCGTTTTTAAAATAATATTTTAAAATTTCTAATTATTTTAATTTTTATAGTAAGTTTTTTTAAACATTTGTATAAAAATTACAGATTTTTAATATGGTGGCCGTGATGTCATTATAAATAATGGCACAATTTTTTAATTAAAATTTTTCTTTTAATAAAATTTAAAATATTTCTTGATTTCCTAGTAAAAAAATGTTTTTTAAAGATGGTCACCATAACGAAAATTGCAACATTCAAGAATCCAAGATGGCGGCCATATTTAAACATGAAACTATGACTTCATACACATCCAAATAATGTGCATAACAAAACATGCAACATTTCTAGAATCTGTTTTGTTGTCTGTATCGAAATGTAAAATGTTGATGTCTTAATTCAAGATGGCGGAATTGTTATTAAAAATATGATTAATTAATTTTTCATAAATTAAAAAAATATAATTTCCTGAATTTAATTACGGATTTGTAAGATGGCCATAACGAAAATTGCAACAGTGATGTCAAAATTCTAAATCATGGAAAGTTCTAGAAAAAATGTCGGACAGTTCTAGAAAACAAAATGGCGGAATTGAAGATGGCGGATACAAAATGGCGTATCCAAGATGGTGGATCCAAAAGGTTTTTAGGGTCAAGGTCAAGGTCATCAAAGATGGCCCTCTTGATCTCACAATCAAAGATGGCGTTCGGAACTTCGCACCTGAGCCTGAAGTCTGTCCCAGGAGGAAACAAAATGTACTACTAACGTAGAATTCTTTGAAATAATTCTATCTTAATATATATAAATCTCGTGTCACAATGTTTGTCCTCAATGGACTCCTAAACCACTTAACCGATTATAATAAATTTCGCACACCATGTGCAGTTAGATCCAACTTGAGAGATAGGATAGTTTAAATCTCAAATTATAGTCGCAATTTTAATTTATTGCTATTTATTTGTCTGTTATTATTTGACAGTCACAATTATCTGTTAACTCCAAATGATTCTAACAGATCAAGGGCGCCCATACCCGGGGGCAGGGGGGGGCCGTGGCCCCCCCCTAGCTTTCAGGGAAGGAAAAAAATATAGTGTAGTCAGGTGTTTTACTTTAAAGAAAATTATTTAAATTCGGTATTATGTAGAAGTGATTCAACACGAAGATATTATTGTATATCGTTTTTTACATGTCTATTTCATTTGTTATGTTAGTTCAAGCATTAGTTTCTGCTGCTGCGATATAAGGTGTTGTGTACAGGGAGAAAACGCTGTTCAAGCGCAACGCCCGTGGCGAGTCATTCCCCTTCGTATTCCTACCCAAGCTCGCGCGATAACACAACACAACAGATTTAGACCAGTCAGAGTTAGACGACGCGACAGTTGACATGTGCTTGTAGACGGCGAAATGTTTTGCTACTTTTTCGTCATAATAATGTGTATGTTCACAAATAACATCTCAAAACAGAGATTTTTCAATAGTCTTTAGGTCTACCTACAGTTTTATGCATCTGGTCTAGATTTAGTTTAGTGTATTCAGTCAGTATAAATAACTTAAGTGCAAATAAATAAGTGAAAAGTGTAAAGATAAAAACCATTGTTATTATGTAGTGTTTCTTAGTTTTCCTCATTCGTCACATCCGCTCAGAATATTCACAATTTTTAAGGTAAGCTAACACCTTTAAAGTTACTCAAATAAGAATTATTGTTCAGAAAAGTCTACAACGTAAAATTTATGTTGGAATTTTTAATTTAGAGGAAAACCACTTTTTCCCTTCAAAAGTGTTTAAAGGGATAAGGATTCCGCTACCTTCAGTAGACTCGAAAGCAATTTACACTGGAATCTCGATTTTACGTATGCTCACAGTCGCTTGGATTGCATTCGTAAAATCGTTATCTTCATAAAATTTCAAACACCCCACCCTGTGAAGATACATGTTATAATTTATTGAACGGAATATATATAATATTAAATAGTAAAAACAATGACTGCTGTCTGCCCTCTGCCCTCCCCTTATTTTTTTTTTTAACATTCCACAACTTGCTTCATTGCACGAGTGATATAAAAGCGACATCACAGCGACTAAACACAGTTGCACCACGCATTGCATCATGTTAACTTTTGTGTGGTGACAGTAGGTTGTCCGACATGCCTTTCTTGGATATCTTTCCTTTTCGTAAGACGCGTGTTACTAAAATAAATTTATATTTGAGTTTGCAAACTTGTCCACTCCTTGCCAGAGACGACTGAACACAGACGAGACTATCCAGGGTCGGGTTGATGAGCTGGAAGAATTCCCTGCCTTGCATTTTTATGGACTTCACCTTATCATATTTATCAGTTAATCTTTAACAAATCAGCTTGAAAAATATTAATGAACGCACTTTTAGTAACATAATCGAGGAGAACAAGCACACAGTTCAGTGTACACCTGTACTGTTTCATAAAAGTGATCATAGGTAGGGACTGGAAAAATTCGCGGTTTCAATGACCACTAGGATAGACTAAACGATTCTCCTATGTACTCTGGCAACTATCACATGGTCATTGGCTACCGACTCGGGGAAACTGTTTACTGCGATTCTTATGATTCGATACTTCTTTTGTTGAGTGTTTGCCATTGGCTCAGAGTCCTTCAGGTAAATTGCGGTCCAATCACTGACGCAGCATTAAGCTAAACGAGTTTGGATTCCAGCCTGTCTCGAAAGGAATCCGCGAATTTTTACGGTCTTTAATCATAGGCTTATTTGGTGAAAAAAAACGCTGCTCTTTAACGACAGACATTCATTAAAAACACAGTACATTTTAGTGCGAGAAGCCCTTGAATTTGTGATAGCCATAGGGAATTATTTGTTTGTATAGTAAGTTAAAAAAAAGCTTAGTTGAAAATCCGCTCGTCACGTCTACTTGCTGCGTCACTTATACCATTTTTGAGCGTTTTTTACTGGGAAACCGATGCAGCGAAGGTAATTAATGCGAAAATTGTCAAGATAATGCCTAATGGCTTGGGTTGCTGGATATTAGCGGAAAAGAGAGGAAGTAGCTACTCAATATCGTTTCTTTCTCTCACGCTTCTCAAGGTTTCAAGCTCAGTTGCTATGTTCACGAGCTGGAAATGTTGGAATGGGTAAGGAATGTTGAGTATAGTTCATTTGCGGTAAAATAAATATTTTTACAGCCTTGGCATAATTTTTCAATCTAAGAAATTTCGAACTTTGCGACAAATAAAGTGTACCTAGTCCATTTTTTCTTTTCGATTTTGAGTTTGATGCCGCAATAACTTATACAATATTCACTAACGGTAAATTGCTGTTGTATTAGCTTTAAAATATGAATACGCTGTGCATTAAAAATTAATATCTTTATATGTTTTCATAGTGTTTTTTTTAATTTTTTTAAAAATATATTTTGGTGTCAAATTTTCCGAATTTTAGATGGTTCCTGAAAAAAATGTATTCGTAAAATCGCGGCTTCGTTCAGTCCGGGCTCCGTAAAATCGAGGTTCTAATGTACTCTTAATTCTGAAGTTAAGTTCTGAACATGTTATTTAAGGGTTTATCAATGCCGTATTTACGCGCAGGCTATCTAGGCTGTAGCCTATGGGCCCGCACCACAAATGGGGGCCCGCACCACACGACACGAAAAAAAAAAATTATACTGCGATGTGGATCTTCTTATATTCTTAAAATACGCGTCGACATAGTATGTCCAGTTGTTTTGTGTGGATTAATTGCGCCGAACTAAACTCTTCTGTGGAAAGCTGATATATGAGTTATGTCAGCATTTAGAAATTTTCGATTATTTTCATTGGTTTTGGTGTCACTTAATTCCTTAACATCTAAATACTGTTTGGTTAAATAGTCTAGTTTAATAATAAACTAATTTTTTCTGTGCTTTACTACTGAATCCATCTGTGCTAATTTTAAATGATAAGCAATTATGATTCATATCGAAACATAGTAATATTCATTTAATTGTGAAACAATTTTTGACTGTAATTATAAGCGTAGTTCAGGTGTTACATTTAAAAACAACTGTTTTCTGACTGTGATAACATACTCAAATCGTTTCTCTCCCAAAGTTGAATCTTTTGATCAACACGTTTTAAACTTTATAATTATTTTAATTTAATTTGTACGCGACATTTATTTAGGGGTAAAGAGAGCAATTAGTTGAAGGACTGTATTCTTGATATCCGTGTACCCGAGACGCTTCAAAAGTATAAGGACTCTATTCCTGCATTTGTGTTTCTAAAAATTCATTTGTTTCAATAAAATAGTTAATATTTAATTAATAAAGTAGCCAATAAAGATTTTTTTATGGCGAATGAGTACTGTGGTCTATTATTTTAGTAACAGGACAAAAAATTTTAACAGGGTCAGAACTGGAACTATTTTATGGCTAGTAACAAGCCGCAGTTAAGTCTTCCAAAATATTAAAAATACTTCATACCCCTAAGTCTGGCCCCCCCCTACTAATTATCATATGGGCGCCCTTGTAACAGATGTCGATACCTTTCGACTGGGTTGAGTAAGTAATCAATAGATGGCGCTGCTATGGTAAATCTACGAACGTGTCATATAAGCTACATTTTAACAGCATAATTACCACGTGTTTGTTTCCAGTGCACTCTTCACCAAGTCAACCGATATCAATGAAAATTGGCATTTATGTGTAATTTTTTCCAACTTGAGAGATAGGATAGTTTTTATTTCGATCAATGGTCTTAATAATTTATAATTAATAATAAACTGATTATCAATGTTGATTGGTGTTTAAGCCCGGGAAACAGTGGGTACTTCGTCTCCATGACAACGTTGCGTGCTCGAGAGTCGGGAAACCATCGGTGCTATTCGTTTCTTCTTCGGTACATTACAAAGCATTGTATAAAGTTTTTGTCAAAATTAATTAATTTTCATTTTATTTTATTTATTATAACTATAAATAAGAAATTTGGTCTCATTCCCCCCCCCCCCCCCCCAATTAATACAACCGTGCGAAGCCGGGTCGGGCAGCTAGTTGTTATATATAAACTGATAAATAAGACAGCGGCTTTTCAAAAACCAAATTTTTCTCGAAGCGAATCACACACATCCTACTTTCTTCCCCCGCCGCTAGAATTCGCTGCTTGAATATTAAACGTTGCTGGGCCCCATCAAATGCAGATAGCAATTAGCATCACAAAACAAGCGAAAATTTAAAAATATTTGAAAGGCTTCGATAAAACCCCGGATTTGGACCTTATTTTCATTAAGGAATTTTATTAAAATACTGCTCATCTTGTTTACATTCACTAAACAGCTAATACTATAACACTTCCTTACACATTATAAGTTATACATATATGGTATTACTAAAATATTAACCGGAAACATAAAAAAACATATTAAAATACTAAATCTATATATGGAAAATTAATTTTGTTGAAATGACTGAAATCAGCCTGTTAATACTGCCTACAAATAAACCTTAACTTGATTGAGCTGATCCAGCATTATTATAATATTATAATTTTATTAAATATTTAGAAATAATATTCCAGTGACCAGATTTAAATCATGTTACTTGGGGTTAACAACAACGCGCTCTACATCTGTGCTAGTAAGCCTCTTGAGAATTAATAAGGAGATATTTATTATACATAATCACTGTAATTCCAGTTTTCTTAGGTATTTTAATACTTGCGATTACTTTCTTCTATAACTATTTTAGTTTACCAAATATATTCCATGGTAGTTTCACTAAAATAAAGTTTCAATTCTCATACCAATACGTTTGACCTCTAACGTTTACGAAAGTGACTTTATACGGATTATTGTTGTTACACGTGGGTCCGCCATCTTTGTGATATACTTCCGTTTCATTTTCACGTTATTACGCCTACCAAATGCCATATACCGAGAATTAAGATGTTTACACATCAAACATTCTACTTTTGGCTGACTCCAGACGCAAAGCGGGGCCATCCCGTGTCCACAGAGATTTGAAAGACCCTGATTCTAAAAGTATTGTTCGGACGTCGTTCTTTCGCACTGTATCGAAGGTAGCAGTTTACTTGTGCGCTTTCTTCATATTCGCACTCCGCATACTAGAAACCTACATTCTTTGAATTATTCTTGCAATGGGAAATAATGATTTTAATTGTTTTTTGGGGATACTACATTTATGGTTACTCTTTACGTCATATAGACACCTCAAAATACGAATAAAAAATTATAACACGCAAGCACACAGAAAACAAGCCAAAATAAGCCTATGTAAAAAGTTAAATGCATAAATCTCAGAGATAATTACGTGGAAGGAATTTATGAAAAAAATTATTACAGCACAGATGAACACAGTGGGCTGATAACGACGAGACAATTGCAACACGAACAGTAATTAAAGACAAACACCGACCTTGGACAACACAGCTACAAACAGAGGAACCTAACGATTACACTAAACATATAATCTGGACAACACAATGACGTACAAACGAACCCAGCGATGTGACTAAATAATATGCTCGAAACTACAAAGAGGACAACACAGAAGAACACAGTAGGCTTCCTAAGGCTAAACGGCTGCGACGTTTTTGGGATCCAATATCTGTTCCCGTCCTTAAACGCCGACTGCTTTTACTTATCTAACTTTTGACATCGGCTGATTTTGGCTCGTTTTCTGTGAGTTCACAAATTTCTTTTTGTGCGTTATGACTTTTCTTTATGACATACAGTGTAACCAGCAATGGCGTATGTAAAAAAAATAATCTGATCCCCTTCCCATTGTTCACAGACCTGTACACAATCGACAGAGTAATGTCCAAATTTAACCTCACTCTTCTCAGGTTTGTGCTTCGTCATGCAATACCGCCTTAAGCCTCGAATATAGATTCCGTCAATTCCTTCTAGTCTTAGTTCAAGCCAAGCGTACACTAAATAACTGTTAATGACAATTCTACAAACTTGTAAACATGTCAACAAAAATAATATGTGTGCTAAGATTTGATAAAATAGTTAGATTTCCACCTGCCAGATGAAAGGTTTTATTGATAAGGTGCATACTTGTAAGCTGTTATGGAACAGAGGATTGCCAAAGGGGACCTGTAACCGGTGAGGCGGTACCGCTAATGAAGCAGGCCTCCGGTACAGCGGTGAGCGCAGCTCGCGGAGCGGTGCTAAACGTTGCGCCAGCGGCCGGCAGGCGGCTCGCACCCGCGACGACGCGCGAATGGCGACACGTGCCGGACCCAGAGGCAGGCTTCTAGCCATTAACTAGCGCGGCACGTGCGACCCAGCTGCGCAACCGCCGCCCCGCGCGCGCCGCGCCGCGTGAGGCAACGCGGGAAGAACCCGAGCAGTCCCGAACCCACCCCGAGTTCGTTACTCGCTCGTGCAACTTCGTGGTAGGTGTTGCCCCGTCACGGCCATGCACACTGAGTTTAACCTCTAACTTCCGAATGATTATTAACATCATAACTGCTCAGAAATTTTATGATAAATCCTCTTTTTTTTCTCTTGGTAAAATAATCCCGATTCGCACCGTATATATAAAACGACAATTACGATTCTTCAACAGAAATATAAATTAGCTACAACTGCGTAATGTATTTAACATGCTGAATTTGATGGCAACTATCCCCTGATGAGGCCGGGATCGCCACCAACACGGGCTTCGTAAAGCCGTAGGGAAATGTATACACCATTTCATCGCGACTTGGAGGTGTTTGAGGAGGAACTACAGCGAGAACCCAATCCATCACCGTTGTCACCCATTCCCCATTAACCATGCGAATAAAACTGTGGTTGAATCAGAGGAATTCCCATCCTAATAGAATCAAAAGACTCTTAACCAAGTCTATCACATCTCTGGTAATCCTCAGAAAACCCAGAGAGCCAGTGATTTTGTCGAGGTGCATCCAACCACTACTAGCTGTTCAGACTAATAACGGAGCTGTTTCACCGCTCACTGTGTTCGCCCTTCAACGCTGTAAGAGATCAGAGCCATCAACTGCCAGTGCGAGACCTCATCGTGCGACGTGGGCCAGTAGAGAGAACCTCAGCGAGGAGTCCCAGCATCAACAAGGGTCGCCCTGCACTACTGCCTGGATTTTGCACGCACTTGCGGTATTGTACAGTCTGTTAGCCCGTGAGTTATCACGGTAACTGCCACGTTCCGGGACGCAGGAGATGCCTCCGGAACTTGTCCTGTAGGGCCAGCCCCTTGGATACCCCACCGGCTTCAGCATACTTTCGTGCCCGGTTGCGTCATTTTCACAGCAGATACTGCTTCCCGGCTTGTCATACCCATTACACCATAGGATCTTCATGGTGAACCGAGGCCTTTGGGACCCGACGGACTGAGGACCGGCAGAAATAAACCCCCAGTATAACTTCCGAACTATCTGCCGTTCCCTACAGGGAGGGCTTTTCAGCCTAACCGGATAACTCTTTCAATATCTGAGAATGTCGAGGGTCGAAGACTCCCTGGCAGAGATCATGTTGGTAAACACCCTTGGTACTATGATGAGGTAGTTGTGAGGTGCCTTGGTGCGTAGAGGTTGTATATTCTTATCCATGCACCCTTATTGTGGCCCTGGTGGATTCTGCCTCAGGTACTAGTGCCTGTGGCAGGTACCTTCTCCCGTAGGAGTCAGGACTACTCCCAAAATGATTATTCTACAGAGAACTCCGTAGACGCGCTGTGTTTGGCCGGTTTGCCTGGCCACTCAGAGCGCAGCGTAAAATACGAGAACAGACGTCAATTCGGCTGTTGCTGACTGGTGACTTGTACTCGTACATTGCGTAGTGTAGCAATAACCTTTAACTTATCAAACTGCTAATTCAAAATGGTCCGAAGCACTTAGGTGTATGGTCGGCCCCCGAGGGTTCTCCACCTGTTGTGTTAGGGCTGACTCTCATGTCCGATGGCACAGCCTTCCTGGCAGGCCTCATCTCCAGTCCCAGTTGTGTTTCTGAAAGACTTGGGATTTTGAATTGCACATAAAAAAAACTTATAAATTAAATACGAACGCTTGTTTCTCCATTCGCCTGCTAATTCTATACGCTGAAATTTCCTCTAAAACTATTTCATTATATTGGCAATTGGAGCAGTGTATATAAGTATATATGCCTTTGTTACTAAATAATAACCTTAAGGAAAAAGTTAAAATTATAGAAATCAAACAAAAATACAAAAAATAATATTTTTAGTATATTTTAGTAAGTATATTTCAAGCAATGTGCGCCCACGCCTCGGCTGTGAGCTGTGCATATCATAGAAACTAATTATTTAAGTTTCTAATATGTAGTTTTGTCTACTTTTCTTTCTTCTTTAGTTCTAGGTGCTGACTCGCAGCGGAGTGAGTAGCCAGTGTAGCAACTCATCACTAGGGGTGTAAGCGTCCCCGGTCATAAATACAGTAATGGATAAAAATATGAAACGGACTTTGCGTCCAAATTCCCAACCCTCCGCATGGTAGCCTCTTTTATACTCTGTTCAACTCTTTATCCATAACATCCTCTGTATATTGTATTCTTCTACACGTAGTGCATGCAAACTTGCACCCCGCATGACTGTGTCCAGAGTTTTCCCTGTGCCTATGCAAGTTTTACCTGAACCCAACATAGCATAGTTTTAAGATCGCTGCCATGGCTGGCCAATCCCCGCACAAAGCACACGATGCATGCGACCCTTCCCTGCATGGCTAATCCCAGCATGACTAGGCGTATAGGCTTCGGCCTGAGACGCATTTAGGTCCCTCCCTAACCCAGACACCTTCTACAAATACACTTAGTTTTTAGTTGGATTAGGAAAAAAATACACCGCTCAAGTCCTGAGACATCAACGAGTGGCATGTTGTTTTCTTGGTAGTGCTGTAGTGTACATTGCACAATAGCGATAATTCAGTTATAATTTAAATAATACAAATACGAATGCTTGCATATCCATTCGCCTGTAATTTAAATACGCCGATAGTTCTACTCTAAGTATAAGGCTAGTAAATTAGAGTATGCCGTGAAACAGTATTCTTAAATAATGCTAAGTCCTCATTACTTGATAAAAAATACTAATACAAAAATCTCACAAATCTAAACAAATATAAAAAAATACAAAAATAATTAGCTTCAGTGTGTTATTTTAGTTAAGCCTAAGCAATGTGCGCCCGTGCAAAAATAATCTGCAGATTGCACTGCACACTATTGAATCTTTTAATCAAGTAGGTGTATAGTAGGTGTAGGTATAGTTTGTCAGTTTGTTGTTTTGACTTAGTTATTTAGTTGTTAGGTGTTACTGAAAGCCATGTGGGTGGTGAGTGTAGCCACTCACCACCAGAGGCGCTCGCGTCTCTGGTTATCAGAATCACTGTCACACACACACACACACACACTTACCTTCATTCTCCGTCGGCTTAGCAAAGCCCTGGAGAGGGCATTTTCGAGGGCTCTGGAAGTATGGGGTATGGAAATTATCTTTAAAACAGAGAGGAAATTAGGGTGTCCTTCCCAGAAAATTATAATACTAAATTTTCAAATTTTTTTCAAGACAAACTGGAAATTAAATTTTGTCGATGGTGTTGCTAATTGGTATTTAGAAATTTTTTAATTTTTGTAATTGTTTTTAAAATTGGAATTAATTACGCTCGCGGTGTTAAAAACTAGGGGTATACAATTTACTGACAAAAATTTTACATTACAAAAGTGTCGTTAGTAAATAGGCCGGCGCGGGTCTTTAGAGGTGCCCATGGACATAACCTAACCAAAATTTTAATCATTATCACTTAAATGTGTGACAACATACATTCCCGACAAAAAATGAACTTTTTTTTGCGGGGATCTCATTTACGTATCTCACCCAACATAACCTAACTTTTACTATTACAAGGCAAAACATAGTTCGAAGATGCACGAATGCGAATTATTTGGGCCTCTAGCTCGGGGCCAATGAATCTTAGGTTGCTCGAGACACGTCTAGGGCCATTCGGAGTGCTGTTTGCCGTGGTTACCCAAGTCACCCCGGGCAGTTTCTGGGATACTGCATAACAAAGAGCCACGTCTCAACACAGAAAAACATTTTCTGTACTTTTACAAAAGAGATTCCTTTCGAAATTAGTTGCCAAGAAATTGTTTGTAATACTACAAGAAATATATTCTAATATTGTACATGGCATGGTTATGGTTATTAGTAGTATGATATGGAGAACTCTGGGACAATGTACATTTTATGGGACTGCGATATTGTGGTGGATTCTTGTGGTGGCTTACAAATCGTCAGGATTCGACCATGCTCGGACGTTGCCGTCGCTGGTTGCCTAAGATCGGGACCTCGTTGACAATCTTCGGACACTTACTTTTTTTCTTTTTCATCCGCAATCCTGCACAGTGGTTCACAGTTGTCCTAATGTCACCTGCTAGTCGCACTACCATCGTGGATAGTCATCTTTTTATATTTTTTTCTCGGTATTGGCTACTTCTACTGCAAAAATCGTTTTATGTTAGTTATTATGCTGGTTCCTTAAAATATTTAAAAAAGTTAAAAATATTTCGGAGGTGGGTATATTTGAACACTTGACCTTCTGATTATCGACTCTCGACTGCTGGGTCAATCATATGTAAGAGTAGATTATAAATGTACACTAGAAGTAATTTCAAAATTTGAAAGCTCGTACCTCTGGATTGGAAAACATGATTTTAATGCGCGGTCATCGAGAAATTTACCAGACCGAGAATTAAATAAGGTTTATAAAAAAAACACACATATTCGGACTTGTACTTTGTTTTAATTTGAAGGAATAACAGCATCACCTGCCAGAGGACGTTGTCGCCATCTTTATTTTCAATAATTGCAACCAGAAGCGCTACTTAACACACATCGTCAACAAGAGTATGCTGCCACCATCTTGTTTTCAGTAATCGATACAAGGATCGCTAGTGTCAAGTAATACAAACGCCATTTTCTACATTGCACTACAGTCATATTAGTATAATTTTTACCTGCTAGAGTGCCAATCACCAGACCGTCATGTCATCCGCCATCTTGTCTACCATCTTGGCCGCAATCTGGAAATTCTGTAATTATTCCAAAATTCGTCAAAAAAAGTAATTTATTAAAAATATATATATTTATTCGACCGATATACGTTCTCGGTTCAATCATTGTTTGAAGCAAAAAATATAATTACAGGTAAAAAATAGTAGATAAAATTACCATAAAAGTAATTGGTTCGAGAAATAAAGCAACAAAAAAAAGTTTATTACATAAAGTCCACAAGTACAAACAAGGAAATTACTAGCTGTTCTCGATTTCTACAGTATTCTTAGAAGACGAACCGGCATGTCATGGCATTTGTTTTCAGACCAATAATACATAACAGACAATTAATCAGATATGTCTATACAGTAGCCAGGCACATAAACGACGGCCAAGCACATTCAGTCGGTGGTTAGGCACATTTATTCTATGGCCAGGTATGTAGTTAGCATACAGCCAAATTTATTTTGTTGGATAGAGACGTCCAGTTTTCGGTTAGGCACTTCCTGATTGTTGCCAGGCACATCAAGTCGGTGGCCAGGCACATTCAGTAGTTGTTGGTTAAAAACCCTCAGTCTGTGGCCAGGCATATATATTCGGTGGCCAGGAATGCATGTCCAGAAGGTGGAAAGATGTATTCAGTTGGTAGCTAGGCATGTATATTCAGTAGCCAGGAACATAATCGGCGGCCAGGTACATTCAGTTGGTGACCGATATGTCCCGTTATCAGCTAGTCATGTCCAGTCAGCGACCAGACACTACCAGCTGTTGGCTAGACACATCAAGTTGGTGGCAAGGTGCGTCCAGTCGGTAGCCGGGCACGTCTATTCAGTGTCCAGGAACGCACGTCCAGTAGGTGGCAGGACTCATAAAGTTGGTAGCTAGGCATGTCTGTTCAGTAGTCAGTTGGTGGTTAGATTGTGGTCAGGCTAACACGATCTGTTGGAGGCCAGGCAGGTCTATTCAATGACCAGGCATATCCAGTACTTGTTGGGTAGACACCTTCAGTCTGTGGCCAGGCACATCAGATAGGTTGGAGAGACACATCAATCGGTTGGTCAGGCTAACAAGACCAGTTGTTGGTCAGACACATACAGTCGGTGGCCAGGCACACCCAGTTGTTGGTCAAACACATCCAGTCAAGAGGTATTTTTCGTCGATATTCAACAACAATTTTTAAAGTTCATTATAAAATAATGCGCACAGGCTAAGCGTCTCTGAACGTAGAGTTATTACTCACTGATATGCGACCAACATTTTTACAGACCATGTTCAATGTCAGGCATATATACCAGTCGTCTTGAACCACGATGCCAATCATGTACTGAGTACAGACTTATAGATGCTTATTAATCGTCAAATAGGAAGCACATTATAAAAAGAAGGCACATTCATTAAAAAACGAAATACATTAAAAAGTAAGAACATTAAATAAGTATACTCATTAAACGAAAAGAACAAACATTTGTACTAAAATTCAACATGGTAGGATACACTTTCATCATAGGGATTGGATCTCATCAGTAGGATACGATCACTCGCAATATGCGATATGATAAAATGTCTCCAACATTCTTTGGCTCCAAAAGTCATCGACTCCAGCTGTCTTAGGTGTAAGTACTCCAGAAAAATGTAGCCACAAGGCAACTTGGCAACGAAGCTACAAGAATTTGAGGCTACGAGACTACGAGGCTACAGCAATACAAGAATACGAGACTATGAGACTGCAGGCCTACGAAGCTACACGACTATGAGGCTATGAGCCTACATGGCTGTAACTGTCTTTCACTCCATTCAGCTGCGGGAGTTAATTTATCAAATGCGAAATAACTTTTGCAAGTAGTCCCGATTCTTGCCAACAGATGTCGCCGCGTGTTGTGGTGAAGTAAATATTATTTTTATTTTTTATGTGGGCTGTGGGATGCTCACTCACGATCGCAAGAGAAGGAGGGATTCGCTAGACATAAAGGTGAAGGAAGCTCGTATTGCATGCCAGTGTTTCTTATCTGTCTCATGGCGTAGTAATAGACTGAGTAATAAATATTATTCGTACAAATTCCACCTGTTAAAAAAATATTATTAGTGATTATTTAGTAGCATAAATATACTAACTAAACGAACATTATGGTATTAAAGATTATGTTATACCCTGCCTTCAGCCATTGTTTAGGGTTGACTCATTTGAACCACTCCCCCCCCCCCTTACCCATCCTGGTAACCATAGCAGGAAGTTCGTTGCTAGGCGCCGGTTTTACAAGCATTTCGTTCTTACTTGTTTCTGTCGTCGTGACATGGTTGCCGAGTTGAACTGCTTGGTTATTTAAAAATATGGTCAGGCTGGAGTCCTCCGTAGAAAGGGCAGATAAGAGATTCAGCTGGCCAGAAACCCTGTGTTGTTGAAACGTTAACAATATTGTTCAGCAACAGCTATGTGAAAAGATGAATACGAATACGAATTCGTGATTTGAAGCTGTTCGTTTTTTATGTAAGTAGTTATTTCTTTTTCATTTGAACTTCAGGGGCAAAATGGGATTAAAAAAAGGTCTTTGTTGTTCTAAGAGGCTTTAAAATGGTATTTCAAGTGTTACTGTTTCGTACCCCGAGCTGAGCCCGCTTACGAGATAAAGGCTGAACCTGGCCTGGTTTTGTCGCGGCTTGTGATTTCTGACGGTTACGGACTTGAGTTAACTCATGTGCGTCAGAGTGAGCCCAAGCGCTGTCAGAATCTACTCTTGCTGACCCGATTACAGGCGATGGTGAGCTTCAGTGACTGGAGGTGGATGCATGCTGTTGTCTGGACAACTTCTGAGTGTGCATTGTCATTGCTGCCTGTCAAGACAATGTACCGCTCATGCTTGCCTGCTGACTGCCAATCGCCTAACTGTACATTTTGTTTATGAGGAGGCCCACTCGCTTCAATAGTACGTTTATTCCAATCATAAAGTTCGCAATAATGCGTTAAAGCCGCTACAATCTTTACACTTTCCATCAAGGCGTGGGCAACACTATTTTCTTCTTTCAGTTCTGAAACGGGATTTTTTAGATAATCAATTTTCTATAGAGGATGAATATAGTTTCTTCCAGTCAACTGTCGACAGCGTTACTCTTTTGTAGAATCCTAATACATTTTTGGAGGATTAAAACCACTTACCGGTGAATCAAGGAGTGTGTTGCTTTGTTGCGATGAGTTGTATTGACAGTCAGTTTTCAGTGTTGTATTCTTGCGAGTAGAAGACTTGTCTCGACGGTCAGTTTCAGTGTTGCATCTTTGCGCGTCTTGATGGTAGATCTAATCATATTGTTTGTGTTCTTTAGATCTTTACACTATTTACAGCAATATGAATCCATGGGAGTGTACTCAGAACTATGTGACACACATTTTACATGAGTTTTAGAACCACATTTACACGGTAACTGACAAACTTTTGTCGACCGAATATGTAATTACCACAAACTGAGCATGAGTTGCCACTTGAGGGCATAAAGAACGTTCGTTCACACGTCAGGTTGACAATCAGATACATGGCCGCCGCGATCGAAAGAAAGAGCTCAAAGCTGCCGTGACCGCACGCGTCGAGCGCTTTCCTCCGAATGTACATGCTCTACCTGAACACTTACCACATTTCATGATAACAAACCAACATCTGGCTTGTGTTTTGTTATAAGCCGTGAGACGAATCAATAACATCAAATGCCAAGCATATGCTGAAATATTTATGTGTTTGTTGAATAAACTCTCCTTAGTTTTACTATTAGTTTTAATGTAATTTTTTTTTAGTATTTTACTTTTTTGTCATAATAATTAGCAGTTTCGACTGATTAGTTTAAATAAAAGATACAGTTCAAAATTTTGTGCCATAGCTGTTGCTAAACGTGTGCATTTCCAGCACAAATATGAAATAGGTAAAAGGCGAGATAAAATAAATTAAACTTCTGCAGTAACAGTAAATAACTTTAATTACTGTCTACGTTAAACATCAGTTTTGATAGTTTGAGATTTTTGACACATACAATTATATGAAAAGAAAATCTTGCAACTTGAATTTCATATTATTTTACACTAATTATAGAACTGCATCGCTAATTTTAAATCACGTCATACCACCAACTGACAAAGACGTTGATATAATGTAGCAACGGAGTGATGAATAAATGCAAAAATGTTTGTTCATACTCAAATACCATCAAATTGGCATATAAAGTTAGAGTTTAACGGAAAAAAAAAAATTTGTTGTTACGTAGCTATTTTTTTGTGGTAATATCCATGACCTTATTTTTGAACATGTTTTAAATCGTAATACGTGTTTATTACCAACCATGCTGGTCACATACAAATTAACTGCTTGGTCTAGATGTCTGCTAGTCTCATGATCACGTCAAGGCTATCGCACACATAAGTAATATAGAAATGGGGGAGCTGGCGCAGGGATCAGTGTGTGGATTGTGAATTATCGCCACCATCTTGGATTGTGACATCACAGCGGCCATCTTGCATGACCATGACCATGACCCTTGCAGATATCTTTGATGATGTCAGTCCACAATCTTGAATTTTTTCATCTTGGAATCGAGTGCCCCACTCCCATTGTTTGCAATTTTCTTTACGATAGAACTTTCAATTATCTTGGATTATGGGATCACAAACGCCATTTTGTTTTCGTCTGCTGGAGGTCGCCATATTGGATTATTACATAACAGCAAATACTGTAGAGGGAGAATACAGGACAGCTCGCTCGTTTTCGTGAGAAACCGACGGTGCTGCGCTCTCGCGGCTCGGCGTGATGACTACCCCTAGCTGCCGCGACCACGGCCGCGCCATACGAAAACCTCTGAAACTAAACTCGCTGATGTACAAAGAGTAACCGTCAGAATTGAAAGGAATTATTATTAAATATTTTTTTTTTAAATTCTATTGCCTTATATAACGTAAAAATTTTCCCCAAGTCAAAATATTTCTCTTAGAAAAACATACTATCGTGAGTTGTAATTTTTCACACTTCCCGCACATGCTGAATGCCAGAACAAAATTTCATCGAACGAAAATTCTTACTGTCTAGAGGACATTCATATAGCTATGAAGCAGTATGATTAAGCGAAATTTTTGTACCCTAAAAAGCCTATTCAGTTGTTGTCGACAAGAATATGTGCGATTTTTGATGAATATTTGTAAATATTTTGAATATTTCTTGCAGGAATGTCAAATTAAAAATGATTAGATTGATTGAGAAACCCACTGAAATCGAAATGTGTGACGAATCCTTCAAAATTTTTGTTAACAAATATATTAATGTCATAATCAATTGTTTTATAAAAGGTGTAAACGATGAATGTGGGAGAACCCGGAGTAAAGAAAACAAAAAAGCAAAAAAAGTCATGCACATGTAAATTGTATGGAATATCTAGCATAGCAGTGGTTATAAGAAAATTAACTTCTTGCTACCTATTTAAGTACAGCTGGATAAAATTTTACAAGTATATTCGTCTCTTGTATATTATTTGCCTTTTTCATGTACAATGGAAGTGAATCTTGTAAAACTTGTTCTAGCTCTGGTACCATTGTAATAATGCATTTATTTAAATATTATTTTAAAGTAACGAGGTATTAATACATATTTAATATTTATGGTAGCTTAAGATGGTGCAAAATTGTAAGTTCTAATTTAAGGATTATATTGTTTATTTACATTGTGTCAAACGCTATGTACTTCTACATATTTATGTCATACTGAAATCATGTATTTTTTCATCTCCTTTAATTTTCAATATTATTTAAATGTCCATGTTATTTAATTTCATAATATCGTGCTAAAATCTCTGTTAACTGTACATATAATTATTATATACGTATTATACACTATATGAACAACTGTACTCATTATATTGCACATATTCATAAAAAAAAAAAACTTTTAACCAATAGGCTGTTGAACGATAGCAAATCAATAGCATTTAGTGGCTAAAAAATTTGGATAATTTAATTAATTCATTAGATAATTCCCTAAATGAACGATGATTAGCAATAGAATGCTTTGAAAATGTTTACTTCAATTTTTCTTGAAAATATGCTGTTCATTGTTAACTATTTTTTACATCGAAAGCAACTAACTTTTCAGAAAATAAATTTACATCTGCATGGCCGCAAAGAATACGAGGGTCAACACAATTTTTTTCAAAAGAATCTGTTGATTAGTCTAGGTGCAATGACGAGTTGAATTTAATACATTTTAGGCTTGGAATGCATGGCCGTGGGTGCTGTTATCACGCCGAGCCGCTAGGTAGCAGCACTGACGCTTTTCGCCCGCGCGGCTGTGCTATTAGTATAGAGCTGTCCTGTATTCTCCCTCTACAGTATTTGATAACAGCCACCATATTTTTTTTTTTTTGTTCTGTTGGAGATCACCATCTTGGATGATGTAATGTCTACCATATTATTTCTGATGTTTGTTCCTAGAGAGGGCCAGAATCTCTCTGTCTCATGAACGTAAGTTTGATGTTCCATTACCTACCAGTTTTGTTATGGTTTTTATCAACATATTCAATTTAATTTTTATTAAAATAACATTTGAAGCGAGGTGATTCGAACCATGATGGCTCGAACCTCTGGGCTGGAAAACATATGCTTTTGAACAAACAACCATCGAGATATTTATCACATTGAGAATAAATTAAATAAGGCATACATAAAAATAACACACATTTGGACTTATAACTTTTTAATATGAAGGAATAATAGCATCACCTACTAGAGGGTGTTTACACCATCTTTGATTTAAATGCGTGCTACTAGGAGTGCTATTGCACACATCGTTTGCTAGAGAGCACTGTCCCCTTCTTTGTTTTCCAAACTTTCTACTAGGAGTGCTGGTGATACGTAGTGCACATATCGTCCGCTAGAGATCGCTACAGCCATATTAGCTTTTTAATGCTAAAGTGCCAATTGTCAGTCCATCGTGACATACGCCATATTGTAGACCATCTTGGCCACCATCTTTAAAAACTATAGTTATTAACCTAGAAATTCGGGAAAAAATTCCAAAAATCATAATAAATTTTACTAATATAAGTAGTGACTCAGTATATTTTCATCCTTGTTTCGATAAAAGGTGGCACAGAGTTAATTGAATATCACCTCAATTTCATATTATATCATAAAAGTAATTGTTTAGAGAAGTAAAAATATATTTTTTTACAAATAAAATCTTATTGTGTAATTTCTTGGATTCATGTCCTCGGTTCGATCATTGATTGATGCATAAAAATTGATTTTAGGTAAAAAAATATTTATTTAAATATGGTGAGAAGTCCTAAAACTGGCCTAAATTCCTATCTAACATCCTCCAGTATGCCGATGATGCCATCTTGGTTGCCATCTTGAAAATCTGTTAGTAACCTAGAAATTCTGAAATTTTTTTCACCATCAAAAAATCATATTTTTATGTAAAGATCAATTCGATAGATTTATGTTCTTGGTTAACTTCTTAGTCAATACGAAAAAAATATATTTTGTTCTAAAATATTTATTTAATTAATCTGACGTCGTCTGGCCGACGACCACCCCAGAGCCCGACCTGCACCCGCCAGTATACGCTCCCGCTAACGGAACACACCCCTGGCCATGGCCCACCCGAGTCAGGCGAGCCGAACAGCAATTAAAGGCAAAACCGCGGAAACCTGAGTAGACAAGAGAAGAACCGTACCCATTCCTCCTGAAACATTAAATTAGGATTTTAGCGACAATAAAATCTCTTCCAGACACACCCGTTTGGAGTCTAGCGTAATGAGGTCACGCCTGGCGCGAGAGAGGCCGAGCCTCCCTCGGACGCCATGCCAGTTCGGCAGTTCAGCGCAGCTCATGGACCGGGGCGGACCTACGTCCCACGGAGAGGCAACATCCTTTGTCTACATTGAAAGTAACGTCCGGTAAATATAGTCACTAATTAACAAAACCCCCTTTATTACTTAACCTCTCCGTGAGTACCCGGTCCCTTTTTTCGGTCCAGGACCTAATCCGGCCGCATCAACTTAAGGACACCCCGCACCACACTTGGTCAACGGGGCTGATCTTCAGCATACGGCACGGGCCGTCTCCCGCAACGTACAGAACTTTATTTAAGGTCACGCGCACGGCGCTGACCACAAACCCGCAAGGGGAACTTGGACAAACTTAATTGCGGTGCGTGTTTCACCACAGTGGGCACAACACCCGCGCCGAGACATTTGCATACGGGGTTGGCCGTCTCCAATCGCCCGCCCCCTTAATTCAGTGTATTTGTGTATACCGTATTTTGTACTGCTAACTTACGTTACCCGAGTAACGAGTGCCACGTAACTTGTGCGCGCCCCCTTAATCCAGTGTATTTTTGTATCCCGTGTTTTGTATTACTAACTTACGTTACCCGAGTAACGAGTGCCACGTAACTTGTGCGCACCCCCTTAATTCAGTGTGTTTTTGTATCCCGTATTTTGTATTGCTAACTTACGTTACCCGAGTAACGAGTGCCACGTAACCTGTACGCGCCCCCTTAATTCAGCGTATTTTGTGTCCCGCCTTTGTGTTACGAAATTACGTTACCTGCGTACCCAGTGAGACGTCTGAGACATAACAGCATCCGAGGCCACGTAACGCGGAACACAAACAATACGGCGCCACGGAATAACAAGTAACAACCCCCCGGGGACCTCTGTAGAGTGTTGTATTGTGTACGACTCGCTCCTCTGAATAAAAGCTACGACACCACCACCTCAACTCCACGTCTCTTATTTAAAATCATCTCACGCAACACCGCCGCCGGCCCTAGTGGGCCACGCAGGGGCACATACATCCACGACCCCAAATTCACGACTAGAAACGAGCTAGTCTGGCGCCCACCCGGACAACACAGATCAAGAACCGCCTTTTCCCACTAGGAGCCACACCGGGACTCGAGCCCGAGACCCCGAACGACGGCAAATCATCCACACTACAAAAAATTACTCTGTAAGATAAAAAAAATTGTTACTCGATATCACTATGCCTACCATGAAAGGACGTTTTTCGATTCTTGACATACCTTTCAAACAGGTCGCATACAATGTTAGGCAGTAGTACACAAATGGGGCTACTGGCACTGGCGCTGGCGAGTGGTGCCTGGTGCCGACCGCCATATTGGATTGTGACGTCACGGCGACCATCTTGGATGACCTTGACTTTGAACATTGACCTTTGACCTTCAAAATTTGCCCAAAATTGCCCAAAATTCGCCAAAATGTCCATTTTTTTTTTGGCAAAACATTCCGCCAAAAAATCTCAAAAAATTTGAAAAATAAAAAATTATCTTTTCGAAGGAAAAATTCCTGTTTCGAAGGAAAATTTCCCGTTTTTAGTCTATAAAAATACCAACGGCTAGAAATGTTCATATATAGGCTTAAGCATTCATGTCTACAGCCTCCGACAAACCTCTGACGTCATCATGGATTATGACGTCATTGTTGCAATTTCCTTTACGGCCGCTATCTTGAAAATCTTTCTTTATTATCCGATTTTCCGTAATTTTTATGTTAGAAAATTGGGAAAATTGTTTAAAAATCATAAAAAAATAATCAATCGAATTGAATATAAAAAAAATTTAAAAAAATTATAAAATCATGTACATTTATTTCATGGAGCTCGGAGTCCTCGGTTCGAACCCACCGTGGTCAAAAAAAATATGGCGACAGGTACTTCCTCCACGGAATCTATCGGCAGACTGAACTCCCACCACTTATGTCAAGGTATATATCTCGTCAGCGAGTATGACGTCATGTCCGCCATCTTTGAATTCTTTATTTTTAATGAAAAAAATAAAAAAATAAAATTTTTAATAAAAAATAAAATTATTTTAATAATTAAAGATTTTAAAGATGGTTACCAAGATGGCCAACAATATGGCGGATGCCACAATTGTCTGATAATTGGCACTCTAGCAGGTAAAAAAAACTAATATGGTGGTAGCGAACTCTAGTGGACGATGTGTGCACTATGTGTCACTGGTGCTCCTAGCAGAAAATTTTGAAAACAAATATGGCAACAGCACTCTCTAGCAGATGGTTTGTGCACTAGCACTGCTAGTAGCACGTATTGAAATCAAATATGGTGGTAACATCCTAGTAGTATGTTTTGGTATTATCTGGCACAGGGTTCAGGGTATGGGGCGTGGAGCTGAACCGCCATCTTGGATTGTGACGTCACGTCAAGAAAAATTACAGATTCTGTCAGTTGTGAACTTCTCATTTGTTGAACAAGGCTAGAGTCCTAGCACAAGCCAGAATGTGTGAAATATTTAAATTTTTTTATTATTATTAATATTTTACTTTGTTATTTTTAATATTTTTTCCTGTAATTTTTCTGATATTAAGGTAAACTTATGATAATTTTCTCCGTGTGCACCCGATTATTCATGTCAATATATTTTGATGGTTTTCTCTGTGTGCTCCTGATTATTCCTGTGGTTTCCTTAAGTGCTTCTGGTTGTTTCTGAGAAACCGTTCTATGCATGAAGGATTATTTACTTAATGGGTTATGTCATCTTCTTCAGAGTTAAATTTAATTAATTGAATTTCTGCTACAAAATCAGCACTTGTAATATTTATATCAGGTGGAATTAAAAAATTTCATTAATCAGTCATACATAATAATAATCTCTGAGACATCAGAGAAACACTAACAGGAAGGTCGAACTTCCTTCTCCGTGGTGCTTAGCGATGCCATCCTTCTTTTGCGATCGTTAGTGAGCATCCCGCATCCCACATAAAAGAACTAAATTATATTTACCTGCAAGCAACACGTGACGTCATCTGTTGGCTAGAATCGGGACTACTTACAACAGGTTATTTTGCATGAGATAAATTATCTCTAACCACTGAATGGAGCTATTGTAGTCAGTTAGAACCCAGTAGTCTCTTAGCTACGTAGCCTTGTGTGTTCTAGATGCCTCGTAGTCCTGTAGCCTTGCAAGCACGTAACCTTGTGTTCTGTAAGCTTCGTAGTCATGAAGCCTCGCAGTCTCTTCACCTTGTAGACTCGTAGTCGCGTAGTCTCGTAACCACATGGCTCGTAGTCGCGTAGTCATTATGCCTTGGAGACTCGTAAACTTGTAGCTATGTAACCAAGTAGCCTTGTAATCTTATAACATAATGTTGTTCGAGCAGTTGGAGCCAAAGAGAAAATTCAGCCGAAGACAGATGCAGCAATTGGAGCATTGTAAACATGTAGCTTCGTAGTCAAGTACTTATGTATACATGCAGTCCTGTAGTCACGTACCTCCGTAGCCTCCTAGTCTTATTGTCAAATAGCGCTAGGCCTAAGACTATTTGTAGTCAAATAATTTTGACGACATTGAATGATGGAGCCAAAGACAGTTGGTGCAATTGACTGTTGGAGCTAATGACTGTTGGAGCCAATGAATATTGGAGCCAATGACTTTTGGATCTAAAAACTGTTGGATTAATAGACTGTTAGGGATATTATATCCTAAATTAACATTGCTGATCGCATCCTACCTAGTTGAATGTACGTGAGAATGCACCTTCTTTTCGTTAAATGAGCTTTCGTTTTGTAGAATTTACGTTCAAATATGCTACGTTTTCATTAAATGCTTGACCTGCTTGAACGATGCGTAGTCATTGCGTGTAAATTGCGTGTACTTTGCGTGTATTACGCGTCAATTGCGTGAACATTGCGAGTTCGTCCCGTTTACTGTGTGTACTGTGTGTTCATTACGGGTATTGCGCGTAAATTGCGCGTACATTGCGTGTATTGTACGTACATTGCGTGTTGGAGCGAATGGAGCACTTGATTCTGATGGGCAATTGGAGCATTGAAGCCAAATGTAGATGGATCTGATGGTGCGAATTGTAGCTCTTGGAGCCTAGCCTGTACTCGTGGGATCGAATTCACGAGACGAGAACGTATCACACCGAATTGAATTTTTTCGATCATATGGTCCTCTTTTTTAAACGAAATTTTGACTCATGTATTATAGTAAATGGTTCTTGATTTGTCTGGCATATTATTCCGTCGGTTGCATGTATATAAGCGAGTCCTCAGACGGCGGAGCTTTCAGTTTGTTACTGACGACGACGGTGTAAGGGACAGCTAGTTTGTCTCATCTGGTGAATAAGTCGCGTAATTACCTGTTCTTGTGAACTCGATGGCATCTTTACCGTATTTAACGGCGAACTTGATGGGCGTTGTACCATCGTCTACGAGAACCCTGACGTCAGCGGCGACGAAAAAGGAGCAGATCCCGTTGGCAACAACGACGTCAACATTGGAGGAGACTTCAACAGTCACGGTACCGCCAGCAGAAGAGACTTTAATGCCGGTAAGGTGGCTGCACAGGAAAACTCGGCGAACGCTGGTCCGCCATCGATGGAGACTTCAATGGGTGCTGATTCGTCAACAACTAACGAACATCGGTGCCGTTACTGCGACAAGATTTTCTCAAACAACAGCAATGCTCGTCGACACGAGAAGAGAGAATGTGCTAAGAACCTTTATCGAAAAATGTTTGGCTGTAAAAATGTCGCAAACAATTTACAAGAAATGCTAATTTGCAGCAACACTTGGAGACATGCAAAGGACCTGTTGCGCGGCAGAAAGTATAGGTTTCTATATAACAGCGGACGATTGATGTGCATAAGAATATGCCTGGAAATGGTACAACTGCGGCAACGTCAGTATCTGGATCGGGTCTGAAAGGCTCGTATTCATCACCGCGGTATCCTTGCAGCTACTGCGGTATGACGTTTGCATATGCTCATGATGTACGGAGACATGAGAGGAGTAAATGTACGAAGAATCCTTCTCGCATGAAGTTTCGCTGTGATGAGTGTCATGAATGGTTAACTCGAATTGATAATTTGAGACGACATGCAAAAAAATGCAACGGCAAGTCCGTGTGCCTACTGATGAACTACCTACAGAAATTTCGACTCCTCGGTTTAGGTTGAAGACTCGTGAGCGTACAGGCAAAAAAAAAACAAATGAGCAGCAACCGTCTGGACATGAAACTAAATTTAAGACTGTTATTGGTGCTCTACAGGTGAACGATAATGGCTTCTACTTGGCGCAGTCTGCATTTCGTGGAACATTGAAAGACTACTATTATCTAAATACGCTTAGTGAGTCAAAATACATTGGTAATTTTCTTGACTATATCATACAGAACATAATCAATCAGCGTACTGATGACGTAGCAACAAACGGACCTTTGAAATATAACTTGTGGTTGAACTGTATATATGGAAAGCCATATCCGTTCGATGACAAAGTGAAGAAGTGTGCATTCAAGACATCGGCTGCAGTAATTTATAGTTCTGACGATGTGAAGCAAACTGTTAAACACGGTATCCAGAAACTCTGTCAAGAAGAAGAGGACTATGTCAGTAAAGATACTGGTTGGTTTCTGTCTAGCATAAACCGATTGGAGCTAACAATTAGCCATTTCGCGCCTATGCAGGGCTAAATGTTTATAAGATTGTTGGTTTTCGCAAGTGATCCTGTAGTAGAATATAAATTATGTAATAAAATATTATGTTTGTAAAAGAACTTGCGGTGTGTTTTATTTCTCGAACCTGACACTTTTATGGTATTTAAATTAAATTTATATTTAGCTTCGTCCATAGATCGAACCAAGTATCGATTCAATATGTAAAGTAATGTGTGATTTTTTCGGTGAATTTTGGAATCTTTCCCGAATGTCTAGTTCGATAAATATAAATATTCAAAATGTTGGTCGTAATGGCTTATAGGACGATGGTTGATTTGGAAACTATGCTTATTTTAGGACTTTGATCATTATTTATTGAAATTTATATTTTTTACATAATATTAAGATGTTCTGCATAGCCCAGGGATCGAACCAAGGACGTGAATCCATCTAATCAATCAGTATATTTATTGCCAATTTATTTGATGAATTTTGGATTTTTTCCCGAATATCTAGCTAAATAATTACACAATGTCAAGGTGGTTTACAAATTTAAATATGGCGGGAACCTCAGTAATAATAATTGATTACTGTACTCTAGCGGGTAAAAATTACACTAACATGATGGTAGCACACTCTTAGTAGCTGAAAACAAAATGGCGGTGGCCTCCAGCAGACGACAACCATATGGCTGACGTAACGCCATACCAGCTGATAATATATACTTTAACGTAAGTGTTAGTAGGTCAGTCTGCCGGTGGCTTCCGTGGAAGAAGTATCTATCAACATTTATTTTTATTTTTGCCCTAACCGGGTTCTAACCGAGGACAGGAATCGATCGAATCAATCAGCATATTGATTAGAAATTTATTTAATGAATTTTAAAAATTTTCCCGATTTTCTAACATAAAAATTACGGATTTTCAAGATGGTGGACATGACGATATATATCTTGACATAAGTGGTGGAGGGTCAGTCTGCCAGCTGCTTCCGTGGAGGTAGGATCAGTCGCCATTTTTATTTTATTTTTGCCCTCACTGAGTTCGAATGTATGTTTTTAAAATATTTTTATTAAAATTTTATAAAATTACTTTTTTATAAATTAATTTTTTTTTCATTAAAATTGGATAATAAATAAAGATTTTAAAGATGGCGGCCATAACGGAAATTGCAGCAGTGACGTCATATTCCCTGATGACATAATCCATGATGACGTCAGAGGCTTATCAGAGGCTGTAGACATGGATGCTTAAGCCTCTATATGGACATTGTGTTCTTTCTAAGGCAAAATGACTTTTGAGGTTTTTCGAAATCATAATTTTTGAATTTTTGAGGATGAAAACGAGAATTTTTTCCTCACAGCGGGAATTTTGTAGTCATTTTGAGTCATTTTTGAGGAATTTTGAGGAATTTTTGAGTCCAAGATGGCTGTCGTGATGTCACAATCCAAGATGGCGGTTCAGCTCCACGCTCCACAACCTGAACCCTGTGCCAAATAATACCATAACATACTACTCATCCTCTAGTAGGTGTTGCTATTATCCCTATATATTAAAAAATTGCAAGTCCTAATTTGCATTTTTTATGTATACCTTTTTTTATTCTCAATCTGGTAAATGTTTCAATGACCATGCTGTTAAAGACGTATTTTTTCCAACCCAGAGGTTCAAGTTGTCATCGTTTGAATCACCTCGCTTCCAATGTAATTTATATAAAAAATTAAATTTAATAATTCGATAAGAACCACAACAAAACTGGTAGGAAATGGAACTTCGACCTACGTGCGTAAGACAGAGCAATGCTGGCACTCTCTAGGAACAAACATCAATAATAAGATGGCGGACATTTAATTCAAGACAGCGACCTCTAGCCAAACAAATAAAAATATGGTGGCTGTGATGTCATTAAAGATGGCTACTACCAGCAGACGAAAACATGATAATAACTGTGATGTCAAAATCCTAGATGGAGACTTCCAGCAGATGAAAACAAGATAGCGGATGTGATGTCATATTCCAATATGGCAACCTTCTGCAGACTATAACAAGATGGTGGCTGTGATGACATAATCCAAGATGGTGGAAAGTTCTACTGTAACAAATGTGGAACATTTGAGAGTGAAGCACTCGATTAAAATATTGCGAAATTCATGATAGCGGTATCGAAGATGGTGGATGTGAAATCATCCAAGATGGCCGCCTTGGTTAAGGTTAAATGGTAAGGTCATTCAATATGGCCGCCATGACGTCACAATCCAAGATGGTGTGTGACATACACTGGACCATGTCTGGCTTGACAGTAAAATAAATATATAGTGTTCCCAGTGACGAACTTTGTGAAAAATTTGATTAATTACACAGGTCTGCGAAATTATTTTTTGAAAGTTTTTTTGTTAATATTTTTTTTAATTGTCTTAAAAGTATTAGAAAACGGTATTCATATGATAGATACCACGTCACATTTATCAGATTTAGATGATATAGTATTTAAATACGAAAAAGAACAAACAAATTTAATAAAATGAATGCGAATCATTTTAGAATATTTTATAAAGTTTTATTGAGTCTATAACTATTAAAATGCAACATTAAGGTATACATGAAGAAAAGAATTAATAATAACGTTTTCTTATTGAAAAAATCTGCGTTTTGTTGGTTTTCGTTTATGATTTTTGATTTTATCTCTGTGTATCATCCAGCAATAGTCCGCCATCATATTACCGTCCCAACGGCCTTGATATCTTCTTTCCATCTCTTTTATGTCCTGATGAAACCGTTCACCTTGTTCTTCACTGTAGTCGCCTAGATTTTTTGGGAAAAACTCAATGTGAGACTTCAAGAAATGAATTTTCAGACTCATATTACAGCCTAAATTTTTATAGGCGTTTAACATTTCCTGGACAAAATTTTTATACGCAGGATCTTTTGTGTTGCCTAGAAACTTAGATATAACATTTTTAAAGCCATGCCAGGCATTTCGTTTCAAGGTTGTCATCACTTTTTCAAATTCTCTATCCCTTATCAGTTTCCTGATATCAGGTCCCGTAAATATTCCCTCTTTCAACTTCGCATCAGATAAGCTAGGGAAACATGAACAAAGATACTGAAAGTATTTCCATCTTGCGGTAATGCCTTTACGAACTGTTTGATCAAACCAAGTTTGATGTGAAGTGGTGGAAGAAATATTTTTTCGGGATCCATCAAGCTCGGATTGATGACATTTTTTACTCCAACTTTCAATTCCATTCTAATTTTCCAATCAGTTTTTTTTTCAATGTAAATTTCTTGCTCTACTGTCCCATTCATAAATATAACAGGGGAATTTTGTG
This sequence comes from Bacillus rossius redtenbacheri, assembly GCF_032445375.1. Lineage (NCBI taxonomy): Eukaryota > Metazoa > Arthropoda > Insecta > Phasmatodea > Bacillidae > Bacillus > Bacillus rossius. The sequence goes on along the minus strand of NC_086331.1, from coordinate 59,714,275 downwards.
TAGCCTTGCTGTTGACCAAGAAGTATGCATATGATTTTTATGTCACCGCAAACTAACCATTTGTGTTCGGTGTATTTTATTTTCTCCAAAACATTTTTCAAGATTTCGTAAGTTTCTTTAAGATAAACTGAATAAGCTACTGGTATCGATGCAAATTTATTGCCGATATGCAAAAGGACAGCCTTTAAGCTTCTTTTTTAAGAATCGATAAAGAGTCGCCATTCTTGTGTATTGTATTCGATATTGAATTTTTGTATTAAACCGCCAATATCGCAACAAAATACTTATCCTCTTTCTTAAAATACTCCACAAATTCTTGTTCTCTGCTTCGATACTAGTAAAATGTAGTTGCAGCATCTAATAAATTGTTTTCTTTTAGTCGAGAACCGAGAAGTTCTTTAGCGTCCTTAGGTAATCCAATATCTCGTACCAAATCATTCAGTTCTTGCTGTTTTAAAGGTGGAGGGTCATTTGTATGGTGAAAAATTTCACCACTGCTTTGCAGATGATCACTTTGTTCTGAGTTTTGTGATAAAGGCGTTTCGAAGCTGTTAGTGTTAGTAGGAACTGGTATGGGTAATTCGGGTCCATGTGGAACTGGCTTTGTTACAGACGAAATAATCAGGATACAAAATTTTGGCGTGGTTTGTCGAATTATATCCTATAACATTGGTCAAACAAAAATAACAGTCATCTGTATGATTTTTTTGTTCCCGCCACAACATAGAAATACTGATTGACAATGATTTTGATTTTTCGTAAGTCCACTGTCTTAACACTTCAACACATAGCCGGCATACTGTATGCGGAACCCACTGTTTCTCTTGGTAACATAACCTCATTCCGAAGTAAGCATAATAAGCATTTTTTACAAAGTCTGTTATTTTTAATCTTTGCTTAACTATTGTATATTGTCCGCAAATATAAAAAAATACATTTGGATTGTTTTTGAAACTCAGAGGAGCCATAGTTACAGATTTAATAAAACAATCTTTTATTACACGTTTTTTTGCAGTTTAAACCACTATGATTAGTCATAGACTACATAAACCCTTTTTTTGATACTTTTTCTCACAGGGGAAAGGCAGGTTAGGAACAATAGACTAAAGGATGGTCGGTCATAGAGTATAGAATAGAAATATAGATCATGGAATCAATTTTGTAAAAAAAAAAAAAAAAAAACTTACCGATAAAACGAACTATTATATATTTATCTATATGCAAAACGAATGTGACGTGATACGTTAAAACAAAGTTTATATTTTCTATATACAGAGCAACATCTACATGTTTGTGATAAATTTATTTTAAAAAAACTTTTTCATCGCAGACCTGTGTTATAGTTTTATGATCACACTTTTTTATTTTACAAATAATAAAATAAAAAATGCATTAATTTTCATTCTGTGTCCATACGTACGTGGCAGTGTTATAAATATGGAAATGATCTGCTTTTTACTGAAAAAAAAATTTAGAGCAATAATTGGAAAACTAGTACACTGCGTGCTTTTCTGTTATATCGTAGGCACTGCAGAATTGATGCGTGCATGAAAATACGTGATTTATTACGGAAGAAAGGGTTAGGTAATATATAATAGATGCTTTTGTTCTGTCAATCATGTCTGCGGTTAACTTGAACCCTTTTGCTTTAAGTTGAAGGAATTGGATTTTAAAGGCTTTAACTTGTTGAAAGTTACCAATATTTTAATATTTACAGTTTTATTTATATCAATGTGTGTGTTTTATTATCCAAAAATAATTCATAGCTTATCAAATTTAATCTTAATAGGCTAAATAAATATTCTTTGCTTGGTAAAAATTATTTTACACCTGCCTGATTCTTAGGTACAAATATAGCCACGTCTATTTAAACAGAATGCAACACAAAATAAACAAAAACAATTATGTAAAATTATTTTTAATTTTTTATATGGCTTGCTACTCTTTTTTTACAACACTAGGAGCGGTCGCGTGGGAAAGGGGGGTGGTAGGGAGGGAAGATAAGGGGGATACATCCCTCTTAAGTTACGAAAACGTATTCTAGGTTTCTGTGAAGGCAGTACACATGTTATTATGGACGATGCAATATGAAACTGTTACAACACCTGGAATCACAAACCACGAAGGCATTAGTACATTTTAAGAATAATAATGTAACTGTCTTAAACCCTCGTAGACGTAATTTTTCAATACAAAATTACTTTTTTTAAAATCCCCTTTTCAAAATAAATTCCTGGGTCCGCCATTGCACATCAGGCCGTTAGCTACAGACACATACATACAAGTAAATCGACGCAGAGAAAGTGGGGAAGAAATGGGCTATGGTCTGTCGTGGGAAACACCACCAATTGCTAGGAGCGGTCTTGGGAAACCATGCAAATCATAAATCAGAATTGCTGAGTTTGGTTTTGAACCCAGGTCTTCCCAGAATGTGTGTTCGATGTTTTACGATTCTCTTTCCTCGCTCGAAACAAATTATTTATTTATGCATTGTCAAAAACATTATGCCTAACTCATACAGATTAAAAAAAGAGTTCATTATTATTTTTAAAACATACATATAGATGTCACTGCATATATTAAAAATACTAAATCAATTATGTTTTTTAATTTTTTTTATTAAATGAAATTATTCAGATTTAAATTTTTTTAAATTTAAATTATGTATATCATGATCATTTTGCTAAATACACACATATTTTTAAATTAGGTTTTACATGTTTAAGTTCTGTGTGCTCATTCCATCTCTCATCTGTTATTATTTTGCAAAAAAAATAAAAACCCTCTGCTGTACCTTTTTCAAGTTTTTAGGTTTACCTATTTTATGTACATATTTTTAAATAAACAAAATGTTATGTTTTCTATTTTTCGGAACGATTTAACTTGTTCTAACGGGCACTTACTGTTTCGATTATTATTTTATTCGAATTATCGTAAGTGAATCCAAGCAAGCTAGAAAAATCGAGTGGAATAGTTAGTAGTTGTAGAAATCTAACGATTGTGAGTGAGCTGGTTAAGCTACACAGAATAAAAAGTTGGTTCTTAAACAAAATATTCCTTTGGAAACTAGTTGCCAAGAAATAGTTTGTATTACTACAATAAAAGATATTGTAAATTTGTACAACACATTGCTATGGTTATTTTTGCACATATACGTCTTTTGGAAACAATACTTTCACACTTACAAAATACGATGCAAAATTTTAAATTTTGTTTAATGTTTTATATGAGCATAAAATTTTTAAACAATGAAAAATATTATCAAAGCATTAATGGGGAAATAATTTTTTATAATGAGTACCAATTAATGTGTGCTGTTACTAATGGAATGCTATTCACAGAACGGTTTACAAGAAACTTTAAAAATTGTGGGTACTAGGACAACCCCAAGCATAAACGTCCGGGCAAGTATCCAAGCACAATATTGCTGCGAAAATTTTATTTTGCAGCGATACAGTTGCTTTCATGTAGATATACAAATGAACAAAATCTATAATCTTACATGATTATTTAAGTTCTATTTACTACAGTTGTTTACAGTGTAGAGCAGGGACGTTGGAGGAACCGGGGGGGGGGGGGGGGGGCAGCAGGGGCGAGTTTCCCCCGTGCTGTTATGCATGGGGGGGGGCGAGAGTAGCATTTCGCCCCCCTCCTTTTACCAGAATAATTTTTTGGTCCTAGAAGTATTTTTCTCAACGAGTAGTTACAAGCGTTGCATTGGCGATCACATTTATTAGAAAATAAAATTTATGATTGTCAATATACTGTAAAATGATTGCAAATTCCTAGATGGTATTTTATTTAAATTGTACTACACCTACTGTCAGAGTAGTATTTAATACATACTACGTCACCAAATTCTTGGAATGGTATATTTAATATTTTGGTTCGGTAACTCATTAAATAGCACAATTTTGCATCTAAAATTCCAAATTTTTCCGGGGGAGGGCCGCCGGGCCCCCCGCTCTAGGACTAAGGTAAGTGTAGTACATCTTTTCGCCCCCCTACTCATGAAAACGTTTCGACGTCCCTGGTGTAGAGCGGAGAGTGTGATAATTGGCTTCCGAAACTCATGAGCGGATCACCTAACCATGAATCAGTATGGCGGGCGTGACACGACTGGCAATGTAATTGCACTTCTGGCTGTTCAAGGCTATGCAACAGCACTCGGGTTTCTAGTTTCTGCAGATGATTCTCCTTTCGCTGCTGAAAAACTCTCTTCAGGAAATGTAGTTCCATACCATAAATTGTTTTTTACTTAATCGCAGCGGCTTCCTGATACCACTAAACTTTCAAAGCTTTCAACCTGCAGGTATAGACTACTATTCATCGCGAAGATGTTTTGTGCCAGCATGGTTTAGAAAACATTGAAACTCCTATGTACAATTTTGGTGGAAACAAATTTTTTTATAAGACGCAGTTATTTTCGGAAGGATTTGCGTGAGATCTGTAATGCAACAGCTGCATTCTCATTGGCAAATTTAAGAAAAAAAAAACAAACTTCTTTTAACATACACGGCCAGTTAGGTGTTTATGTTTAAGTACACAAATATACAAAAACTAACAGTCGAATGAGCTCTCAGATTTTTCCTGCGAAAAATACATGCCCACAGTTATCGACAAATGAAAATCCTAAAAAGGGTTGACTATATGTATGCCAGTTAAGTCAAGCCTGGAGTAAAATTAACTCTCGAAAGAAATCGTGGTTCTAGTTATAGCTACAGCCACCTTTTGGGTGTGTTGGCATATTTGGTTTGGCAAAACTTTAAGTTATTTTTGTAACTTCTGGTTACTATGATGATAGGAAGAATTATTTTCGGCTCGGGTGAGTTATTGTCACACGAATCACGAACATTTTTTTAGCGCAGCATGTGCGTTACCATGCACAGAAAAAACTTAATGTATAGGGCCATGCATATTTCGCGAAAAGATTCCAAGATTAGTTATAACTTAAAACATTGTAGCATCGTCTGTGTTTAGTGATTGGGTGGATTTCTTTCAGCTACATGTCTACTGTCAGGACACCAATCGCAGTAATTCAGCGCGAAAGCAAACGCGTCCTGAGTGGCCAGGTCAAACAAGGGAACGACTTCTCTCGCAGACGGCCGCCAATCACAAGGAAGAAAACTCTGGTGCGGGTATACCTTGTTGCAGTCTAATAGGCGTTCATATTTATTCGCGAAAAATGCAGTACTTTAACAAAATATTTCTTTAGAAAACAATTTTTAAGAAATAGTTTGTAATAGTGCAATAAATATATTGTACAATTGTATAACACATGGATATAATTATTTTTACAAATATGAAATACTTTTTTTGAGAAAATACTGAGTATTCCTTACGAAAATAAGCCATAAATGTAAATGTTAATATATATCACACTTGTGTTAATTTTTTTACCATGAAAAAGGTAATCGAATATTCAAACATTAAACTTTATTTTGTTTTACCGTGTTTATTAATATGCGCAGTTAACTGTGGATATCTCTTCATATATGCAGAAATAACCATAGCCATGTGTTGTACAAAGTTACAATATATTTATTGTAGTATTACAAACTATTTCTTGGTAACTGCTATCCAATGTAATCTCTTTTGTAAAAGTGCAGAAACTATTTTTTATGTGTGGAGTGATTGCGGGAAAGCACGGAGAACTGAAATAATGATTGCAAGACAAGTATTCGAACTCGGGCCCTCCGGCCTGCGAGGACAGCGTCTCTCCACTGCGCTGCCTCGAAGTCACGAGCCGAGTGAACGACTCATCCACACAGTCTTGGATCACGTGGTAAGCGATCGCTGCGTGTGACTGCGTGCGTGCGTCTCGCTGGCACTTCGCTTTCTCCTGACCTGTCACTAGAGCCTCGATTGTATTGAGCGAGCTTGGCTGCTGGACACCTACTCGCCCACGAACATACTCGCTCGGTGCTATCATACCCACTCGTTCACTCGCCGCTCGCTCTGGTTCAGCGAGTAACTTTCTAACCACTCGCCTGCCATTGTTGTGATTTTGATTGGTCGTTGGAATCTCAATGAACAGTTTAAACACGGAATTTATGAAAAAGTATCTGTCCTGTTTAAAATAATTGCAAACCAAAATTAAAAAAACTATAGAATATTGCGATTAAAGTATAAAAATATAGCTTCCCGGCAAACGTAATGCCAACAATAATATCGACACTCGCTGAGCTGGTTCCGCGTGCACATGCTCACAGGATTTGCTAGTAAATTCGCCCAAGGTCGCTGAGGCTTGCTCTCACTGGCCAATATGAGTCAAATTTACAAGCACCGAGTCGTTACACCAGCGGTCCGGAACTCGCTGTAATTTTGGAGGCCCCGCTCGTTGTCTTGTTAATCTGTTCATATCCGTACGTTTTCCCCTAAAGTTTAATAGTTATTGAGATGTGTTAGTGCAATGTGAATTAAAATTGATGTTTTCCGTGGATTAAGTTTTAATAATTGTGAATTTATTTGGTTTCTGTGGTTTTTTGTTCTTTTCTACCAGTCGTTTGAATGTTATTTAGGCCTAAAAATTTCCTAGATATGTGTAGTTCTGGGCTGTCATTTTAGTTAATGGTTGACTAATGGAAATCACTGGGAAATGTTAATTTAAATTCATACAGCAGTTATAACTACGGACTCCAAAAATTCACGGTTTCAAAGACCTCTAGGATAGACTTCACGATCTCCTTCATACTTGGGCAAATGCCAAATGATCATTGGCTACTGACTTGTGAGACCTGTTAACTGGGATGCTTTCGATTATATACTTTTTAGGGTGAAGGTTTTCTACTTGCTAAAAGTCCTTCAGATAAACTGTGAGCCAATCACTGAAGCAATATGAAGGTACATGTGTTTGAATTCTGGCATAACGTGAGATGAATCCGCGATTTTTTTTTCCGGTATATAATTATAACCATGCGACAAACCTTTACTGCTGTCAAGAATATGCCATCATACTAGGCCTTTCTGTTATAATTGATTCAAGTACGCTATATATTTGTTAATTTTCGTTTCACAAAATTACAAAAGGGAGCTTGTTAGTTATATACGTTTTTCTGATCGGCAACAAATTTTAATTTTTACAGTGGGCGATTGAATATAATTCCCAGGTAAAGTGTAAGAATATGTTTGTTTTTCCTAAATAAGATTGAACTTAATTTTTGTAGCAACTAAAAGAAAATTGAGGAAATCACTGTTGTTTGTGATTCGATACAATTTTAACTTTATCGGAACCATGATTTAATTTTTTATTCTTATATTTGTATGTTTTTGTAATCAAAAATATACAGACAATTAACTTACTATTTTATTTATTGGAGAATTAACCATTTAATACATTTACCTAAGTTTATTCACCTACTACAGTTTTTCAAAAAATTTTAAAAACGTTTATTCTTAAAGTGACCGTTATACTAAACAATGGCTTTGAATAACAAGTAGGGATTCTAAGTTAGCCTTTTTAATCTAACACACAGTTTTTTAGATAAAACTGCGTTCGATTATTTATTGAAACATTTGAGGCGTCTTGAACAGTTTACATACGATCAGGGCTTTCTTTTTATTCTGGTTCTTCACTGGCATGGAAAAAATGTAGTTAAAATCTTAAGTCATTGTTGCCTACATAATTAAGTTAGGTTTTTTAATCAATTGAAAATCAATTAATTTCCTGTAAGATGATGTAAATGTTAAATGATTAAAAATTAATCTTTTTAAAAACGTTTTTAAAAATTATAAAATTGTCTTTAATATTGTACCTTATTTTAAAATTAGTATTTTACTACCATTCCTCTTGGTTAATATCAGTGAAATTTTGGTGTACCTATTAGGTTATCGTAGTAAGAAAAATTGATATGTTTTAACTTACAGAGCTTTTAGGTTTTATAGCCATGAAAAAGTAATAACTATAAAAGTGCTTTCGAATAAAATGATAGTAATAAAAGTACAAACTACTAAAAGCTGTTTGTAATCTTTTCATTATGGTCAAAAATTTTATTAACTTGCTTCCACGAACTCTGCTCAAAACCTAAATTCAAAATAAAGTTGATTTTAATTGTACTGATTTATAAATCACAAAATAATTCCTCTTTTAAAAATCTACCTTAATAATTATGCCCCATAACAACTTTACACAAAACACACAGACATAAATTTATTTTACTTACCTGAAAAGTAAAAATATGTTCTTCTGTATAGGTTAAAAAAATACCTAAACCATTTTATTGGGAAACTGGTTCTACCTCTTATAACTGGGACAATTGCATTACTGGTAGTAAGTTTGTACAAGTTGTGACTTGTCAGTCGGCTTCCAGAGCTGGAAGAATGAGGTCGTGTTTACCGTGTCTGTCGTGTATCGTGGATAGAGACCCGGAAATATGGCGGATTCGCCTAGCCTCAGGGTTATAATTCAAAGTATAGGTGAGCTCAACACATGTTTGCTTTCCGTTTGGTTGGTTTCTTAACAAGAAAATTTTTATCCTTGTTAATTGGCACTACCTGATTTGCTTACTTCTCTCCTAGCTGGACTTCTTTGGTTCACGTTATTTGAGGGGCGTTTACAAATAACTGCGGTTCAATCATGAAGACAGTCCGAGAGTGTAAGGGTTTGCATTCTAGCTTGCAACTAAATGAATGCGTGACATTTCCATATCTCTAATCACGGGTTTTAAATTCCGAGTTATTTTTTTTTGTTGCGAAACGGAGACCAGGAAACTGGGTCGTGCTAAAAGTAAAACGTTTCGACACTATTCCTGACAATAAGAGGTCCACGACAGAGCAGTTGAAGGCCTTTCCGACAAACCTTCCAGAAATGCTTCCAATAATGGAATTAAACATTGGGATGGATGTGCATCGCTAGCCTAAGAGAGTATTTTTTTCAGGAGATTAGGTCAAGTTTGGTCTAAGCTCATTTCTTTGTACTAAATAAAATTATTCACCGTATTTTTGATCACACCCTATTGTTGACAATCATTGTTACGTAAATAGGTTTTACATCTGTATGACAATATTCCTTTACAGACAGTACAATTTTTCTCTCTGACAAGAAATGGTATTAAACCTAAAATTTATTTTAGAAAACATATTTAAACGGTTTTAAAATAAGCTTAAAAATTAGTCACTTAAAAAATATAACAAATTAGGCCAATAGTGTTGTTTGTCATACATATATTCAGGCGCGAAGTGATAAACTGAAAAGTCTAAAAAAAGTATTTAAAATATATATAAAAGATTGCTAACATAAGAAAAATGAAAAAAAAAAGTCCGATAGAAACGGGCCGTAATTACATAATTGCTTGTATATCCACATTTTACCATTTTCACGCTCTGGACGTGGTGTTACAGCAGAGGTTGGTCCAGAAGCTTGTTTGCATAAACTTATGTTTTACCAGACTTTCCCCAAAAATAATTAATATTATCAAGTGCAAGGAACGTTTAGAAAAAATAGACTAGACTTAGCGTTTCTTTGACCTCCACGTTCGACCTGAAGCTCCGAGTTCAACCAGAACCTCCCAAGTTCGACTTGAACCTCCTAGTTCGACCTGAGCACCTGAGTTCTATCAGAACGTCCTAATTCAACCTAAACCTCCTGGTACAAGCTAAACCTCCGAGTTCGAACGTAACCTGCGAGTTCGTCATGAACCTTTGCGTTTGACCTTAACCTCTGCATTAGACTTGAACATCTGAGTTCGACCAGAAAGTCCTAATTCGACCTGACCTTTGAGTTCAATCTAAACCTCCCGAGTTTGATCTAAACCTATGAGTTCAACCTGAACACCTGAGCTCAACCAGAACGTCCTAGTTCAACCTAATCCTCCGAGTCGACCTGAACGTCCGAGTTCGACCAAAACTTCTTAGTTCGGCCTGAACTTCCAAGTTTGGCCTCAACTTTGTTCAAGCTGATCTTAGTGTTACTGTAGTTTTCTTTTTCAATTATTAAACATAGCAAGAATTTATTGTTTTTGGTTTTAAATGTTAACGAGTGACTATTCATATTATTATCATAAACATTTTAACAAATAACACAAATCTGAACAATGATTTCATAGGTGAAAAATCTTTTGCTCTTAAGACTTTAAAATTTGGTCATTCCATTAAATGTTATGCTACAATGATAAAATTGACCAGAGGAAAACAGTAAATCAAATATGTTATAGATTCACAAGTGGTCAGTGACCAGACTTCCGTACTTTTAACAGAATGCTCCGTACACACAACCTTCATAACACACATAAGTTTCATATGCTGCAAGAACAGTTTTATGATACCTTAAACCATTATACAATAGTCCCCTAATTTCACAGTCTATATATAGGTAGGGGCATAGTGTGAAAAGAAACTTAGTTCCCTCTAAATTACGTTTTTACTCAGTGTATGTCTGAACGAATTAAAATTTCCAAATACAAACAAAAGGTAATAGTTATCACATAAAAACTGTTGGGTCCAAAATGGCGTCTTTTGGTTGCCATCTCTACTCTTTGAGCAGTGCTTTCAAAATTCCCAATTTAAAAGTTAATGACCACACTAACGTCAGTTGACGCTACATTTAAGTGTGGATAAACATGGTATCCACAAGCTGTGCGGTAAAATAAAAACAATTTTGTACCCCCATTGCTGAAGGTTTTTGTTTTGATTACAATAAAATGTCAGAAGCGTGTTTTATGGCGGATATATAAGGTTATAAAATATCTTTGCAGTTTGTATGTCAAATTTTAAATGCAGTAAGCCTCAGATATTTTATTACTATTGCGTTTAAAATCGCTCTGCGTTTAGTTTCTTGTGTGGGCTCTTTAATCCATCTTACTATATATCAGAGATTGCTAGGAACCAGGCAGATTTGCGGGTTCAATGACCTTCAGGATGGACTTTACAGTTATACGTTTACTCGAGGAAATGTCACCCACTCATTTGCTGCTGTTTCGTGAGACGTCCCAACGTTGTAGCCTGTGATTGGATTAAGCTTTGGTTGAGTGTTTCTCATAGGACCAGATTCCTCCAGATGAGTTGTGAGCCGAAAGTATAGACAGCAGTAAGGTATAACTATTTTAATTTTAGCCCATAGCGAAATATTCAGGTCTCTAGTGATGTCCAACTGGCGGATATCCGGCCAGCAAGATCGTTTCGCCCGGGCAACCAAATTAAAAACTAGTTTATTATATTCAATCCTACCTTTTCTAGTTAATAAACAAATATTCTTTATGGTGTGAGTATTTCAACAGTAGGTAAAATTTATTGTTAGTTATTCAATATTGATTTATCAATAGTTGTTGATATCATGAGCTGTTATTTTGAAGAGACTAAATAGATTGATAATTTGTGTTGATTTATTCATTTATATTTAATCATATTTCTAATAATAAAAATATGTAAGGTTTCTTAAACACTTGTAAGAGTAATGGAAGCCAAAAAATTCCGCGATGTGATGATATCTTCTTAATAATTTGTATAGCCTAAATGGTTTTACTGAGTAATACTATGTAATATTATAAATGTTGTTGAGAAAAAAAATTGAAGTTGATTTATTCTTTAAAACGTGTATAAATTGTAGTTAGAATTGTTTTCATGCTTCCTGAAAATATTAATATAACATTTTATGGTGTGATTATTTTAACATTTAGTAATATTTATTGTTAATTAATTATTGATTGACAAATAATTATTGATATCCTGAGCAGTTAATTTGAAGTAATGCATTTGTTAGTTCATGTTTATTTAGAAAATTGTCTTATTTCTGCTTCTCTTTCTTTCGCTCTCTTTCTGCCTTTTTACCCCTTATGATATACTTACGAGTCGAGGTTTGGATTGCCAAAGAAGTTTCACTTCTATCACATGTGCTGTGCTACACGCGCTCTTTTTTTAAACTTTTTTAATAAGTTATTTCTCGTTACTTTTTTACATGCTGCGTGTTTTAATAGTTATTTGTCATTGTACATAACATGCAAGACATATAGTATTGTTATATAATAATGCAATATCAATTAATGTGTGTCTGGCCCTCAGATTTAAAAAAATTATATGTGGTCCTCAAATAGAGTGAATTTGGCCATCATTTTTAATGGCAGTGCAAGATTAGCGAGTTCATTTTATCGAACGTCAATACAATTTTAACGGAAATACTGAAGAAAACTTAATATAAATTCAATGATATTTCAAAAGCGTTGTAGTTAGGTGTTTTATGGAAATAAAAATACATTAGAGCGGTTTTGTTTAAAGAATGTTGCGTCCGTGTTTCGGATATTTAATTCAAAAAATCATTACGGATTATTAAAGAATTGATGAGTCCGTGGAACTGTAATTGGCGGTCAAGTTAAACAAATGGCCATTTCCACCCGAAAAAATCAACTCGAGTCTTTCAGATAAACTGTGAGTCAATCAAAGAAGCAATATGAAGGTACATGTTTTTGTATTCTAGTATATTATCGCGAACTGAACTTGCGAATTTTTTCGTTCCCTGACATTTAGTAGGGACTCGAAAAATTCGCGGTTTCATCGACTTCTAGGATAGACTCCACGATCTTCTATGTTCTTGTATAAATTACATCTGCTCATTGGCTACTGGCCTGTGACACCTGTCAACTTAAATACTAGTATTGCTTTTGTTGATGGTTTCTCATTGACTTGGATTCCTTCAGGAAACTGTAGTCCAATCACTGAAGAAGCATGAAGGTAAACTAGTTTGGATTCTAGCAGAACACGAGGTGAATCCGCGAATGGCAGTGGCAGTGCACGCCGGGAGAGAAAGGCGCGCTCTCTCCGCACGGTGGTGCAACGCCGCGCCGCGTATAAGAGGCGCGCGCGCCTGGCCGGCCGCACTCCCAGCCCAGCGCCCGTGCGAGCAGCAGCCTCCCCGAGCACGACGCGAGCGCCAGCATGCGAGTTGTAGCGGTAAGTGCGCTGGCCGTCTGTCGTCAGCGCGAGCAGCCTCCTGCGAGTCCACGTCCGCCGTGACACACGCTTCAAACTGTTTTATTGGAAACAAAACAAAAACCTTCAGAATGGTTTTTATTGCGCTGCTTGCGAATGCGATCTTTATCCGCACTTAGACTACAGGGTCAGCTTCCGTTCGTGTGGTCATTAACGTTTGAATTGGCAGATTTGGCCGCACTGCTCAAAGAGTAGAGATGGCAATTAAAAGAAACCATTTTGGAATCCAAAGTTTTTGTGTCATATCATTTCCTTTTGTTTGTAATTGGAAACTTGAATTCGTTCAGACATACACTGAGGAAAAACGTAGTGTAGTGGGAACTTAATTTATTTTATTACTCTGCCCCAACCCATATAGACTGTTAAAATAGAAGACTGTTTCAGCCATCTAAGAGGGCGATCAACACGACATGCCGATACGTCAGGCACACCATCATTTCCAATGTTTAATGATAGGTATCAAACTGAAGAATAGTTTGATCCCCAGTCATCACCACAGCGAGGCGATCCTGCGTTTGTGGTCCATTGCCTTCTGCAGTAGGAAAGGTTGAAGGAATAACATAAATCCCGGCCTTGAACCCAGGAAGGGAACTTTACATGAATGAAAAATCCCCGAGTCGGTCGGGAACTGAACTAAGACCTTCAGCTATTCACTGTGGTCAGGCCGGACACGAGGTCATTGGAGACGGACAGTTATTATAGAAGTCAGAGGAATTAGGGAATAAATCGACCAAGGCCAGGGGTTACGCATGGTGGGGTATAATATCTCCCCCCTCCTCTAAGGGCAAAGTGGTTCTATAGTAGGGCCGCGACGTCTTGGCGGATCGACTCCCTAGAGCTCAGCGACCTTGTAATCGACACGTCCCGCCTTGTCTGCTCCGCAGATAACAACGGCCTGGAAGTCTCCATGCCGTTCCGAAAACATTGGTCGAGAACAATCTCACGTACGGTGCAACACAGCGCAGATCTTAATGATACAAAGATGTGATAATGCTTTACGGTAATTTATTATTTAAAGGTAGTGCACCATTTGCTCGACTGGGCAGCTTAGTTAAATATAGTTAAACATAGCTATACAATTCTTTAAAGTTAAGAACTAAATTTGTAATTGTGGGTTGCTGTAGGAAACACAATTAATTAAGACTTGCATGTAACTCCCTCGCTGATGCTTACTTTTCCATTTGGTTTGGCTGAAATGTGAAGACGATCGACATGACACTTTCACGCACTTCAAGAACCTTACCACTTTTATGCACACGGGTTGGTATTTTTTCCATAACAGCACTCTGAAAGAACCATTTTAGTCATTTCGAGGGGTCCGAAAACCATATTTATAACAAACCATCCTCGCGTATTTTATAGTCTCCTGTTGTTGTGCTTGCTTTATAAACAAGAGAGGCTCCGGGAAGGAAGCCCTGCCTAGAACCAACGCTTAAAACTATCAGTCTGTGCGCTGCATTTCCTGTTGCCATTACCTACACCTTCAGCGTCACCTTTCTTTTGCCAACATTTCTGAAAGGTTAAATTAGTGTCAACCCAGGATTCATCCATGTCAAATATATTCTTTCCAGCCTCCCTGCACTGTTTCATCTGAGTCAGCTACCGTTATCGCCAAGCAACAACGTCAGATCTTTCGAGAAGAAGCATTCGCTTATTTTGGCTTCTTCTCCACACAAAACCCATTTCTTTGAGTATTTTACGCAGCGATGTCTTTCCCTAACTCCATCCGATTTTTTCTTTCAAAACTGGCAGTAGTTTCCTTGTCGTTTTTTTACTGCATAAAATTCGTGGCTAGTGTCTCTGATCACTCTTCTATCAAAGTCATCAACTGACAACAAACGTTTCCCAGTTTTTTTTTGGCTTGAAATGAATAATTAAACATGAGAGGCTGTTTAACGGTCAAATAAAGGAGTGATATATATATATGTAAATATAAACATATAAATTGTAAATAAATAATGTATTAATATAATATACATTAATATATATCATAAAATCATATATATTATAAAATATATAATGCAATATATAATGTATATAATGTAATATAATATCATGTAATATACCAAATACAATATAATGTGTAGCAATATCGGCTACACTTGTAGATAAAAAATATTCTAACAAGTGGTGCAGAAAGTTGGGAAAATTGCCAAATGCAAAACAAACAAACCGCGGGTGAAATTACGGGGAATGCATTGAAAAACTTATAATGTTGTTGTTTGTTTTTTATTTGTCGTCTCTCTGTTGTGTTTTCGGATGCGCGAAACTGATCTTTGGCTTATACCTGTGTATCGCGCAGCTCTTTCGGTTGCATTTGTTAGAGGTACTAGCAGACATTTGTTGGCAGCTTCTTCATCACAACACTGGATTACACTACTTATAATTTCCCTCTCCCCACTATGTATTACTTTATTGTATCTTGAACGTCCTGCGTCGGGCTCCATTATTCACTTCAGACTGAGAGCGTGGCGCCTGATGTTTTTGCTATGAACCGCATAGCGGCTGATGTGCGCGCGCAGCTGCTTCCCCTCTCATTTACTCTTCCCCGCTTCCCCGCAAAACGACACGCCAAGACGTCGCGGCCCTACAGTACCTCCCTCCCCCCCTCCCCCCGCGAAAGAGAATTTCACGTACGCTATTGACCATGGCTATTTAAACGACTTCGATATTGGACCGGTGGCTGTGTCGCCCGCCCTGGGAGGCTCCGAGCCAATGATAAACAAAAGGAAGGGTCAATCACGCATAACCTCTTCGACACGCTTCTTTGTCAGTGGCCAATGATCGAACGATAATTTTTCTTTGCCATGCAAAGGACTGTGGAGTCCATCCGAGATCCCATTAAGCACTGCGCGTTTCAAGTTGGCAGCGACTGGAAAAATCCGATGACCAGTGACCTCCAAGGTTAACTCCAGGACTCTCTGCACTATCGAAGGGATTTGCCCCGATCGCTGGTCCGCTGACTTGCCCTATCTCGTAGCTGATTTGCCTGTGGATCGGTACTTCTTTGGTTGAGGGCTAGTCATACACTCCGAGTCCAAGACAGACGGCAGAAATATGATAAAAGTAAAGCCTGTCGTGAAACTATTGCGCGGATCTTCTTTGCGCCTGCTCACCAATCACAGGAGCAAACAGAAAAAGCGTTAGTGTTCCGAGTAATTTCTTTGCACGTAGCACGAAACGCTTTCATGTAATGTCTCTACACACCAAAAACAATGCCATTTTGAAGATTCTTTTGGTTACAAGTTAAACTGAAAATATATGAAGTTTTGCATTAAGACAATAACTGAGCGGGAGTTATTTTGACTATCAAACAATAAAACCAGTTATCGGTTAAGTAAAAGAATCGCATATAGCCCACTAAAAGTTTCAAAATGTTTCTATCAAAATGAATTCTTAGGTATTTGTATTAATTTGAAATCTTTTGGGTTTTTTGTTTACTCGTTTTTACCTCTCGTTTGTGAAATTTTTTTCATTAACAAGCTCATTAACAACATATTATGGTTATTTTAAAGGTTTTCTTCTTTTTTCCTAGCAATAAATTACAAAATACCAAACCACGAATTCTCCATGTTGGTAAAACCTGTAAATTAGGAATGGGTGCGTGTGTTATCAGGGTATTTTAAACTTAGAAACTTCGCGTGGTGATTCAGTAAAACATTGTGAATAGTAGATATGGTGGTGCTTGGATTAAGCGACATTTCGACAATGACAATGAGTTGCGGTAGAGTACTCGCTGCGCTCAGCACTGCCTCGTCGCTGGTGGAGCCTGGGTGCTGCCTCCGTACGAGACTGGACCTGGGTGGGACCCCCGGCGCGAACATCTACATGGGTTTCCTGTCGCAAGTGCACGCAAGTGCCTTAAGGGTGTGTGCCTCGTCCCCGGTCATTGTTTTATTTTACGTATACCACGGTTAAACTTGCGGATTTTTTGAGTGGCCAAACTTCAACAAAATGAAAACAAATACATATATATAGTGAATATTTTTGCATACATAGCTGGCAAATTTGGATGTTTAACATTTTTTTTGCAGTGTGGAAAAGGAGGTATCAAATGAAATAAATATATGAAAAAACTTTTCTGTTTAAGGGCAATGCTAGTGGCTACTGTGTAGTATGGTTTAAAATTCCTTCAATTAATTATCATAAATATTGTGATGATTATTTAAAAGTTCATGTAAAATTAACTAATTTTTTATGAATAAATTAAACTATATCACATAACAGCCAGTAAAATTTACCTTAAAACTAAAAAGTTCCAGTTATATATTCTATTGCATTCTCCTTATCCATACTGAGCAAAAACGTTAAAACTGCAACTTTTCCAGCAAATTGTGCAATATATATATACATATATGTACAAATATATATACATTTTATGATAGTTCACCCAAAGGAAAGTCGGCAAGTTTAACAGCGTGGAACTTAAATATAAAATAATTACCTCGAACGGGACACACATTTTGGCCCTCGGCTACCCGAGCACACACACAGAGTGCAGAGCTTAAGAAAAAACCACACGATATGAAAACTTCTTCCGCTACCAGAGTGTGTCTGTTTACGAAAAGCATTTAAGAACGTTCTAAGGTTGGAGGGGTGGTTCTGTTTCCGTGTTTCGTTTATAAACTGTGTTTTAAGGAGAGTTACAATGGCTAAATGCATGTTTTCAAAATTATTTTTTTACATAAAACCCCCGGTAAAGATTCTTCAAAGCATCCAAGGGCCTTGCATACACCTTTATCTTCATTTATCTGCCATATAATAGAATGATTACCGCTCACATCGTATAGTTGCCCTATACTCGTCGAGAAGACTGCGTGCCAGTCCCGAGAATTGCGTTAAGGGGCGATACCTCGCTAGAAACACCAGCGAGCGTCGCACTTATCGCTCCGCCTCTCTAACACAGATACACCCATGGCTAGGCGGGCCTCTAAATATATAGTCCATGTCCGAATCACATCCCGGTGTCAGTTGCTTTTGTTGTTATGAGTTAGTGTATATTATGTTCCCATTTTCATGAAAATTAAAGGCCCCCCCCCCTTTTCCCCAAATAAAAGAGAACAAACATTCAATTTGACTCCAACGAATCTATTTTGATCCTGCAGTCACTACGAATTTTCGCGGTTTGAATTACGTTTGTGTTGTACTTTAAAGAAACTTTATTTTCGAATGTCATCTTTATGAAATGCAAGTATTTCTCTTTTTTTTTCTTCTAATTTCTGTTCAAATTTTGATTTTTAACTAGTTTTAAACTGAACTAGATTCAAAATTTAATGTAGGATAATAATTCGCAAATCAATGTTATATTTTTGTAGCTGACGAAAGTATGACTATTAGTTCAAGCTATACGAAAACACAAAAGCATAAGTATGAATGAATTGTCATCAAGAATGCATTTCATACTCAATTTAACACGTTTAGTGCACAATTTAGTAAACACGAAATTTAATTGTAGATAAAGAAAAAAATTTCGCATTCAATCATTTCACCAAAATATAAATTCACTTTTTCGTCAGATTTTTCTATTCACTTTCATTTAAATAACAACAGGCTGTTCAACCGAGGCTTATATGAAACCTTATCTGCGGCAGAAGGATAATCATTGATCAAATAATAATTCAAGTAGAATTTTTTTGAAGTATTAATTTAATTGTAAAAATATTTTAACCACAGATATATTTATATTTATATATATTAGAAATTTGCAGTGTGAAATGTTTTCTGTTGATGTTAAGATTTATATTAAGTATTATAAGTATAGTTGGTATTCACTGCAAAACATTTGACAAGGAAGGTATTTTCGGTTCGTAGGCTACAGCTTGATAAGTATAGTGAGTGTCTCGTTACTTTTCTCAAAATTAGTACCTATGATGTATATTTTTATGTCAATAGTGTTTTAAGCATTCTATCAGTGTTCATAAACAAACATCAAGCGATGCTTTGAAAGTGACAATTGGGGAAATGGGCAACACAGGTAGCAAATTAATTTTTTTTTATAATTATCAATTTTAATACAAATTACATGAGTCAGAAATCAGTCGAGTTAAGCTTTCATTCTATTTTCGTTGTTCTTCTTTTGCATATAGGCAATGTGTGGTATAGCCACTTCGACGTTCAACTCAATATAGGTGCACAAATAACTTAAAATACCTAGTGACAGTTTGTCAGCCTGTATTTTTTTAACTGTTCCTTTGATGTCGAGTGGCTGATGCATTACCAGTGTGCTTCGAATTACAGCGGCAATGATAAAATCTATTTGGACATGCCGCTTAATTCGATTACATTCAATTACCAAACAGTCAGGATTATTACTTGGATTCGTGTTCACCTCCAGGCAATAAAATCACTCTCTGGTACCGTTATTAACAATTGAGTTTAAAAAAAGTTTAACCTGCTTTTCACTTACAGAGTGAATCTGAATTCGACCAAAAAACTTCGGATGCAGGTTCATCACGACAAAAATAGTTGGAAACCTCTATACGACTTATACGTCTTTGAAGTTGGGGCTAAACATCGATTTGTTTTAAATATAGAGGAAGTATTCAATATTGAACACCGAGCGCCTGGATTATGTTAAATGAACGAAGTTCTACAATCACAGTGAACTTATTTTCCACATATTTTTGTTTTATGTAACTACACCAAATTATTACAATTAAAAATAATGCTACAGCAACGAAATTCGCCGTAGTTATATAACTTTGTTCAATAACACATAATTCAGACCTCAGTGTCCTGTTTTAAATAATTTCTGTAATATTTATCATAAAAATCTTATTCAGCTACAACTACACAAACTTTAAAATCACTTTATGCCCTAAGTGTTAAAGAGGTTTTCACCTTATTTTGTCGTGAATAACCTGCAGCCGAAGTGGATTCAGTGGAATCTGCTGATGGGAAAAATTCTGATTGCTCCAACCACAGGTTTGACTGAACTCACAAGCCATGCAACCTACGACAATAGCCGCGAAAGCCTGCGATCCTTAGACACAGGTTAACAATTGGTCCAGGGTCTCCCGTGGGCTTGTCGAATAAAATGTGTTGCCATCAAAGCTGAAGCATACACTCATGCGTGTCTCAAGTGTTCTATTTACCACTGAATAAATGTACGAATTTTATTCGAACTGAATTGAAGGTTTAATTTTTCATATCATCCAAGGTCAAGAAAGGTTCCACTGAAAATTTATTAAATAATACAACACATGTCTTATTTAGAATTTTTTCATTGTTTGATTGCCTAAGCCTGAAGTTATTTTTGCGCGTGGGGGGGGGGGAGGTACGCAGGTAAACGCTAAGGGTGATTCTCACGTGTAGGCCTAGAGTCTCATTGTCTTTACGCGCAAGAGAGTTGGCAGACGTGTAGTCGCTTCGTAGCGATGCTTGCATCGGCAGTACTTTAGGGAGCTGTCCTACAACTTTACAGTTGGGACGAGTGTGGCGGAGTTCATTTGCCCCTGTGTGCCTTCATAAAATTTTCATTGAATTGTTCAAAAAACAGCAATGTAAAAATTAAAATTTCCCCTAATTTTACTAAATAGCTGTGCAGGAGGCACGCGAAATGTGTCGATCGTTAGCGTCCGGCCAACTCCGAAATTTCCCCTGATAGACCTCAGCAAAGCGGGAATTCAGGAGATGTACGCCAGTCACCAGTCACTGGCTGGAAGTGACGGTATCGCAGTCAGCTCCCCCGAGGCCTCTCTAGCGCAGGCGCTCACTCACAACGCCCGCGAAAGCCTGCGAACTTACAGCAGGTGTAATTAAGGCGCTCCTCTCGCCGCTTCCCGCCACGCTGTCTCGGTTCAAGGTCGCCGCTTTCTCTCGTTAGAGAGCAGCACTGCGGCCGCAGTTAGCACCGACCAACTCTTCTTCCGGACCATCCTTATCGTTTCGTATCGAACCTGCCTGCTTAATGCTTGCAAGAATTTAACCCCGCGTGAATGTGTCCATGCAGGTTTAACCTGTCCCCAACTTAACAACTTAGAGTCGAGATTTAAGATAGGGAAGTTACTCATGGAAACAATTGCTGCCATGGCTAAACAATCCCCAAACAAGCACATGATGACTGCTAGATTTTCCTGCATGGTTGAAACCCAGCATGATTAGGCGTATAGACTACCTTAATCCAAAACTGTCCCAAACAATTACGCAAAATATTTGTTAGATTAGGAAAACAAATAATTTTCCCGAGGAAAGGGAGTTTTCAATCGGCCAAACAGTCATTTAACTGACATGTGACAGCGTGCGTTTGTTTGCATGCGCGATGTGACCTCAGAAACTTATCGACCGATTTGAAAAAGAAAAAAAAATCTTTTACCGTTAGGAAACTAGTCAGAGATACAACATATTACTAAAATTTCACTTAAAAAATCAATGGTAGCACAGTGAATGGGTCAGTAGAAAATATTTAATAGGTTATTTATTTACGAAACTAAAAATTAGGGGCATGTATTTTTCACAAAAAAATATATATTCGCTCATTAGACTGCGCTAGCGATTGTTTTCATGTGATTGGCGGCCGTCTGTAAGAAAAGCCGTTACCCTGTTTGACCGTGACATGCAGGACGCGTTTGCTTCCTCACTGGATGGCTGTGATTGGTGTGCTGACAGTAGACATGTACCGGTAAAAAACTCAGCCAACCACGGAACACAGACAATTCTATAAAGTTTTAACACACAGCTGGGCTGGAAATCTTTCCGCGAAGAATTCATGGGCCAACTATTAATTATTATTAAATAATATAATTTATACTTAAATCTAAGGGCGTAGATATCTGGACCGCCTGTTATTTAAAATTTCTTCACTGGGTAGGGTTGAGACTTATGAGCCTTTAAAAAGAAATATTTTATGTTCTTCTCTTTATATTCTCTGATAAACAATTGCGAAAACATAGACTGCTCAGCTCTCTTTACCTAGAAAACATAACTGATGCGATAACTGAGTTATTTTATTTTTTCAAAATAACGTAAAAGCACCCTATACACTGAAAACTTGTGTTGGACTATCCCTTGGGCTGCAGATTCCTTACTGCCCTCTTCTCACTTCTCTCCAAGTGACTCCTGGTGTTTTGCACCCCCACTTGAATTTACTTTACACACCTACCAGTGCTGCTAAAACCTACGTTCAATTTACTTTTTACATTTCAAAATTTTGTTTTTAAAATTTGATTCTTTCTCGATTGATGTGAGCAAAGCATTGGCGAAAAAAACATTGGCGATAAAACTGGTAAAGGAAAATGGCAAGGTTGTATGTAGGACAGTAATGAACTTGACGACTTAGATGAAAGTACATTAATTAATTTTAATAGGCTCTGAACTTCCTCGTAACAGCCTCGCTCATCATAACTTCACGAGGAAAACATCCTACTTTCTCGTCACTACATGAACGTGACGTCGATCACAGCCACTGAAGACTTCAGTCAGTTTAATGCTTGCTTGAATAAGATCTCCACTGACGTGTTGTTTCGAAAACCATGTAGGATTCAAAACAAAAAAAATTGACAAATAGCAATAAACATAATTATTTTTTGCCAACCAAGTAAATCAAAACAAAACGAAATTTTAATATAAATATAATATATTTTCCGAAAATTACTTATTTGAAATAACTGAGTATGCAAACAATATGGCAACGAGACACGTGTCCATTTCTCTTAATTGTTTTTTCCACAAAATTCACAACACTAACACCCCGTACGCCATTTAGCAAAAGTTTTGGATTGTGGCAAAAAATATATACCTACACATATTTAAAGCGAATAATTTTTAACGTAACAGTTTGCGCTCGTCTGAAATTTGTTTTTTAAATCCCAACATTTGCAACAATAGTTACTTGGGGCGTACACTGTAATGTTTTTTTTTTAATGGAACAGAAATATAAATGTCAAATTACAGGTAGTTGTAAGTTGTACATTTACATTAAAACAACTCTATCACTGAAAAAAGTGTTCGCAGTAATACTGGGTTAGGATTCTTACTCGGGAATTTAAGATTTGTGTTGTTTCAGTATCGCCAGTAGTTATTTGTAAACCGTTCCCTGAATAGCTTTCGTAGTAATAACTGGGCACATAATAAACACAATACAACTAAATATCGTGAAACATTTGAATATTCTATTATCTTTTTCACGTTTTAAAAATAAATCTTCGAAATTCTTAATTGTAAAGTATCAATTTTATGTTAATTTATTTTTAATGCGCTAGCCACAGCAAATCAAACACTTTATGTATGAAACTAAAACAGACAATGTTCTTCGAAAGATTCTTGCAATGGGAAAAGTTGAGTTAAAACAATTTCAGGGACACGGCTATGGCTGGTTTACCCTGGATTGCATGAAAAATGAACGTCAAGAATAGACCAGAACGTTGAATGAATAGGCACACAGAGAACAAGCCAAAATCCACTGATCTCAAATATTAAATGCCTAGAAAGCAAAGAAAATTTGTGGAAGGAATTTAACTAGAGAATAAATTAAAATTAATTAATTACAGCACAGACGGACACAGTGGCCTAACAACAGCAGGACAGTAGCAACAAGAACAGTAAATACAGACAAGCAACAACTATTGGCAATACAGAGACAAACAGACGAACCCAGAGAGTAAACTAAACAGTTATTTGGAAAACACAACGACGACAGCACAAAGTAACACATTAATTCCCTACATAAAGACAGTGGCGACGTTTCGGGAACTTGCATCTGCTTCCTATCGTCAAGCACAAGCAGATTGATCTGATCAGTCTGCTTGTGACTAGACATACATTGTAGACCAGCAATGGTGCATGTTCATGAAATTGTTTCAAAATAAGACATACAATTTAATACACTTTTTCATAACCTTACAAATATGCCAGCTACATTCGCCATGACACACGTTTTCGACAGTTCTATTCTATGCCGTTTAAAATTCTTACTTCAATGCTTGTGCACACGGTGTGTACAATAATTAGTTTGAAAATAATTCAAATTAATCTAAACACTTGCAAACTTTAGCTAAGTGTGGGACTGTAGGAATCAAATTTCAGTATCAACAACACGTATTGACTTTTAACGTAGTGACTGTTATCTTGTGGGTTTTGTTGGTACCATACAACTGCTCCTGCAACACACGGACAACTTTAAAACTATGTTTTATGATGCCACTTGTAGACATCTGCTAAATTTGCGTTATTATTGAAGCCACACGAGACTGAAAACCAATTAAAACATTTGAACGCCGTTCTCATTGGACTACGGTTAGTTCGACACGCCCTGAAGGACAAGAAACCAATGGAAGCATTACAAGATTCATGTGACTCAATCGCACGCTATTCGGACAGATAATATGACGTCTTATTTGTGTACAAGTGAATAGAGTTCGGCTTGCTGCCAGGAAATATGTGAAGCGAACTATGTAGATCTCTGTAGAGCGTCTCACTCTAGGGTGGTATTCCAAGACGGATCGGGTAAAGTAGCGAAAAAGTATTTTCTTGTTGGGACACAATCGTAAACTAATTCACGGGCCGTATTCCAGAACGTGTCCAAACCGAATCCCAGTAGGGAATCAAATTGGCAACCGTTTCAATAAACGGTTCCCTGCGCGAGGCTAGAAACTGGTTTCAACGCATTCTAGCAGACGTTTCGCAACCATCGAAACAATATTTACGGCAAAAATACTATAGATAGCAGAACCATATCATAAAAATAGAACCGCTTTTCTAATTTTCTGAAGTACTTTTTATGTTGCGATTATTTCTTGTTAAACCCATTAAAGTGTACCAAATGTTTTCCAGGATAGTTTCGCTAACATTAAATTTTATTTGGCACGCCAAAACGCTTGGTACGTCCCTGGATGATCACAAAAGTGAATCAACGACAAAGTGAGCTCAGCGCAGACGCGGAATTAGGGCAACAGATCGGCAACGTATAGGACACCAATATCCGTTCTATAAAACTAAGGGACTGGCCGTGTCCTATAATGCACTAGGAATACGGTCAGGGTACATTTGTAGAATATTCAACACCTAAACCCTTATTATTCTGTCTTGGATTACCGGCCTTAGTTTGCGGTTCACGGAAGGTAAGTGGCGAGCACTGTTGCCCTCGGCGACAGATATTAGTTGCGTTCGTTTTAATTTTGTTAATCAATATTTTTTTCTTATATTTTTAAGAATATAAATCAGTGTCTTGACTGTATCATAGCAGTTGCAGTAATTTTAACACAATAATTCTTTTTAAACGCCAAATAATAACTATTTCAAACGTGAAACTCTTTGTATAGGCCTGTCACTCTTAATATCAGGCATTTCTTTAAGTAATGCTCGAACAGAACCAAAATGTTAATATTTATTTGTAAAATAAATTGACAAAGGCATTTGGAACCAAGATGCCAACTTTCAATTATGTTTCCTTAGAAATAAAAATTATACTTAGCTTTTGACTAAACACAATAAGAAGATGCAATATTTCCTAAACTGTCCCTTAAAATTTCTCTTTACAGCATACATTTACTAAGACATTTTTCATAAATGTTTTAATGACTTTACAGAGAAATAATTTTTCTAAAACACTATAAAGTTGTTTTCCAAAATATTAGTTCTGTACGGGCGAAATCTGGCTACTGTGCAAACCCAAACAGGAAAGCGCTAGTGAGAAAAATCGTGTGTTAGAAAGAGAGAGTGGATGTCCATTAAACTACACGCTGCAAACTACACGCTATAGTTACGTGTACGGATCATTCTTAAGAAGGCAGTATATGTAAGTGCCGTTGTTAAGGCTCGTTCTCAAACGGGATGCTGATTTTTTTTGTCATTACTTTATTTAAGGGCTATTTGTAAAATTTGAAATCAATGCCTCCCTTCTGTTTGTTAATCTACCACAAAAATTTTGAAGTGATAGTCAAAAATCAAGGGTGTATAAATGCGCGCAAGTCAACGTAATTATCATCACTTGCGCGCCTTTTTACACCCGTGATATAACACTATGTAAATATCTGTTGAAATGTTTGTGGCAGAACACCAAATGCAAGGGAGGCATCGAGTTAAAATTTTATACATAGCCCTTAAATAAATGTAAAAAAAAAAACTAAAACTTCGTCATGGCGTGTGTTCCCAGTTCCTTTCTCTGCTCATTTCTCTCGGTGTTTCGGTAAGGCGAGCGAAACGGAGCTGAAAGTTGTGCCGGATGTCACGTGTGTCGTGGCGTGCACGAGTCGTGCGGCCAGGGGGAGGGGGAGTGGTGGGGCGAGATACGCGATAAGTCGCTCTGGAACGTCGCCAGAGCGCGACTGCCAGGCCGTCGGGACCACAGGGGAGAAACCATAATTGCCGAAACTGAGACCTAGGTTTATGAAGTAGTTTTAGGCCCATCCGCTATATATTAGATCTTATCACATATTGCTAACATTACTACAGTGATTGCGAGAAGTAATGCATAAACTATTGTCAGGTGACCAAACCAGTGAAATTAATTCACTTTATTTTGGCAAACACATATTTTGCAGTGTGGCATACTAGTCACTGTAACATCTCCTACTCATTAATATAGAACATGGCGTTTTTGTTACAAAACAGCATTAAGTGTTGTTGCTGAGTTTAAATCACTTTTACTAAGCAATTAGTCGTTGAGTACATAAATTAACATTAGCCTAAAAATTTGTATTCGAATATTTATTTTGAGTTTTTTTTTGCTAGTATTTATGGGCCCACCCAATAGATGTCGCGCAAAACATTATTTCAGTTTCCACTGTAAGAGTCACATGTCTAGTTCTATGGTCGGAAGAATGCGACTTCAGCCGCGCTAGCTGACAATGGTCCATCGACGAGATGGTGGGTGAAAGACACCACGATGCCAGGCGCACACAGAACAAGGCACGACACGACACGACAGGACGCTTAGGTGACGTCCATGTGTTTTCATCAAAACAATGCCCACAGAATCAGACGCGGCACGACGCCACAAAACGGTCGCGATCAGACTCGAGGCAACCACATCGAATAACTGCTCCAACTTCGTCGCGAGCAGACTGTCTGATGGCTGCAGTGTTCTGCGCATGAGCGAGTATAACAAATTTGTAATCAAAGGCATGCCTTATTTACTCTATGGTAGGGTGTTTACAGCTGACTAGTTAAAATTTTATTTCATTGTTACTTTAATTTAATTAAGTATTCACTTGATAAGTATTTGAATTGATTTTTTTCTCAGTATGGGGTTGGATATTGATGTATTAGTATGTCAAGTACAGGAAAGACGTATATAATATAAGCCATCTTTGAAGGAGTATGACGATAAAAATTTAATTTCAAGAATATACGTAACGGAAATACGGTGTTATGCTGTCGCGCGTTTAGGCGTGGTGTCGCGCCGTGTCGCGTCGCGTCTTATCTGATTCCACGAGTTTCGCGCGTTCGCGGCGACACGCACGCTTACTCGCGCCTCAGAGCAAACAGTTTCAAATAATTGTTAACTTCCCGCACACAGCGAGTTCGTTAGAGACGGCAACACTTCTACAGTGATCAGGGATGTTGGGACAGGAATTGGCCACGGCCACAATTATTTAACGGATTTCTTTCACTCCATGCATGTACGTAAATAAGCCTCTTTAGAGTACTCGTTGATCGACAACAATGTGATGTTCTTTGGCGGGTTACACGTGATTGAATAACCGCTGAGTCTTCTTGTGTACAACTGACTCAGGGACGTCAATGGTTGTCAAGAGCGCTGTAGTCCAATCATCAACGTGACACAGAGGCACATGTGCTTCAAGTCTACTCTGCTACTCTATAAATCCGTGAGCTGATAATATTTTAATCTGTACCAATACAAAAATAATGCAGTAAAGAATAATCCCAGAGTTTGGCTGGAATAATTTCGCATAGTCATTGAAAAATGAAATCTTGATTTTTGTACAAGGATTTGAACCCTGAACCTCCAGAATGCGAGATCATATTTTAATATAGGGACAGGAAAAAAAATTAAATTCGCGAATCCTTAACGCAGGTATTTTTCGCAAAAACATCTGATTTTTCATTATCAGAGGTACGGAAATTTCGCAGATTCAATTGGTCGCAAGCTAGAATGCAAACCTTCGTACTCTAGTACTGTGTTCATGATTGGAACACTTTAATTTGGACACGCCCCTTTACGATCGTGGGTCAAAGATGCCCAGCTAGGAGAAAACGAAGTGTATCAGTTAGTGCCGATCAACAAGTACAAAATATTTTCTCACTAAGAAATCAACAAATAAAAATTAAAGCATTGGTAGGGTAAAATGAGGCTTTGAAATTAGACTTATTAGACTGCACTGAGGTATGCCCATGACAGCGGTTTCTTCCATGTGATCGGAAGCCGTCTGCCAGAGAAGGCATTGCCTAGGGAGGCCCTTCAGGGCACTCGCTTCCACACTGAACTGCTGGGACTCGTGAGCCGGAGGCGACATGTGCCTGGAAGAAGCTCAACCATTCAAGAAACGCAGACGATGCTACACTGTTCGAACACAGCTACTTTCCAAATATTTCATTGGCCATACGTTTAAAGGTTTTCACTTTGAATATACGACGAACACTGGTTACAATTTTCTAGTGATGTTCGTAAATTTACGGCTATCGTCAAAAAAGAATAGAATATTAAATTGTTCTAACTTTAAAAATAAATTCTCAAACATTATCTCACAGTAGTAACAACACCTGAAAAAAAATCATACAATTGATAAAACATTCTTCTTGTTTCCACGAGCAGGATCACCTTGTTTACAAAGGAAAACAGAACTTGGAATCCGGAACCTTTCTTCGACGATGCAGTCATATGTAACTACGAAAAAAACTTTAGTTTATTTGATGTGCTTTCTTAGTTGAAAAATACATAAAATTAATGTAATTTCTAACAGTTTAGAAACGAAAATTAATCGCGGAAATTATTTGCGCCGAGATGTCCTTCAATGCACTGTAACTTTGTCTTACTCTTGCAATAGGAAAAATAATTTAACCAATCTTTGTTATTTCATGAAAAATTACGAACTTCACGTATTTGCAGTGTGTGTTTACTTATCGGCTGATCAGACCCAATTACAAATGTTGCAAAAATGGAAACAGTGTGACGAAGCGAATCAAGCGGTGAATATTTCCAATGACAAGGCACTATGTATAACAAGGCCCATAGCAATTTATGTTAATCCCCTAAATAAATATGGCATAGGAATTAAATTTCTGCCGTTCTTAATTTTGTTGGAAAGTGCTGTATTACTGTTTCTAAAGACATGAAATTATGGCACATTATTAAGAATTATCTCGCTGATACAGTTGTTTGTTTAGTGCAACAGTCACCATATGACAACATTGTTATGTAGTTCTTTTATGTGTTTTTAAAGTTTTTATGATTTTATATTGAAGGATTTTAATACATCCGTCGTTTATGCCTGCAGAATTAATGTGAGACGGATCGTCTAGTGACTTACAAACTAAGAGCGCACGCGGAATTTCATTTCGAGGGATAGCTTGGTAACCACACTTTTCCCACTTTTTGCATTCAAAATGTTACCTTTGTTGGTGTAAATAATGCTTTTTTAGGATTTCAGGAGAGAAAAAAGGTGGGGGGGCCTGTGATATATAAAATATTTCTCCCCGGAATGAGTACACACCTGTTACAAACTAATCTAACAATTCCGGTAGTAGGTGACAGGAATGTCCTCCATCCGTAGGAAAGCAACCCACGCACAGCAGACTCCGAAAAGAAAATTACCCATGCTATAATATATTTCTTTCTGTAAATGGAACATAAATATACATGTAAGATTAGATTTATTTATTTACATTTGTACATTTATATGAAAACAACTACCTATATCACTACAAAATAGTGTTCACGGTAATACTGGTATGGGATTATTATCTGGGAATTTATGCTGTAAGTTATCCCTGTACCTCCAATATATATATATATATATATATATATATATATATAGGTATATATAGATATATATATATATACTTATATATATTTGTAAACAGTTATAGCAACTCAGAATTAACTGCATACATTCATAATCATAATGAAACAAATGAGGTCCAAGTATTTAATATTCTATGATATTATCCATGGTTTAAATAATTATGTTTCAATGAATCATAAATCAATATACAAAATTATGTGCCAATTTTTATAAGAAATACTCAGTATTATCTCGAAAAACGTACTACATATATGGAAAAATAACCATAGCCATATACTGTAAAAAGGTTAAAACATATTTCTTGTAGTATTACAAAACACTTCTTGGCAACTGGTTTCCAGAGGAATTTTTTGTAAAAGCACAGTAAATGTTTTTCTGTGTAGAGTACTCACCCACCAACTCGGCCACTCAGTGCATGACTAGAATATAAGTTTGAAACGTGTGCAGGTGACGGTGTTGTTGGCGGGAATGTGCCTGGTGGCGGCCAGGCCAGGCAACACCGGCGGCGGCGGGGGCGGGGGCGGCCTCGACACCTACTCTGCGCCGTCGGCGAGTGGCGGTGGAGGCGGCAGCTACGGGGCACCCGCGCCGCAGTACGGCGCCCCCCAGCAGCCGCCCGTCGTGCACAAGCACGTGTACGTGCACGTGCCGCCGCCCGAGCCGGCGCCCTACGGGCCCAAGAAGTCGCCGCCGCCGCCGCCGCCGCCGCAGAAGCACTACAAGATCGTGTTCATCAAGGCGCCGACACCTCCGACGCCGACGGCGCCCGACCTGCCGGTGGCGCCGCGCGACGAGGAGAAGACTCTCATCTACGTGCTCGTGAAGAAGCCCGAGGAGCAGCCGGAGATCGTGATCCCCACTGCGGCGCCCACCAAGCCGTCCAAGCCGGAGGTCTACTTCATCCGCTACAAGACGCAGGTCGGTCGCCCTTCGCGTCCGCGCCGTGTAGAGTAGTGCAGGGTGTCCCTTGCAAAGCCCAGACGAATGAGATCAGTTTTATGGATCCGGGGGGAGGGGGGATGAAATTTTGGGGCTTGGGCACCAAGTTACATTTTAGATCTTGGTGTACGGCATTTGGCTGCAGTAATTTCGTGAACGCGATGGAAGTTAGAGAACGGAAATGTGTAACAGACGGTGCTACTATCTATTTGCAGCATGAGTACCATGAATTTTCTCATTACCGAGGTTAGTGATAAAGATTGAAAAAATACTAAACCCCTGATTTTGACTTGATTTTCGACAAGGAATTTTATTAAAATATTGTCATATTATTATAATTAATTAAACAGTTGATACTAAATGTTTCCCTTTGTCTTTTTCAACTTTTGTTCTCGCCTTACACCACAGATGGCGTGCCGTGGTTGTTAAATATTTCTGTTCCTTGACTTTCGTTGCATCCACGAAATTATTCCCACCGAGAGCAAATATGTTACACATAAAAACCTGTAAACATTGCCGGCTGTCTTATGTTTAGTGCGTGCTAAAGAGCAAGAAAATTTTTAAATATATAATTGTTTATTTTGGTTTCTCGCACGGGGGGAAACTGCATGTTTACGATTACACGATGTCTTGCTGTCGCATCGCTCTGTAGTGATTCCTCCATCAGTCTGCCGGCGAAACATGTTATCTAGCTGTCTTCACCCGCCGTAGCAGAATAGGACCCCAGCGGGTTCACAAGCAGGTAGGAACTGGGCAACAACAGTCGTTCTAACAGTCCAGAGCTTTTTAAGAATCCGAATGCTTGAGTCACGAGTCGGGCACTGAGGACATCCGTCCATAAAGTCAAGGGAAGAATACTGAACCTTCGGCAGACCAAACCTCCAGCCAGCACCAACACACTGTACTTGCCCTTACACCTATCACAGGCCAGCTGCTCCTCCCCAGTTCCACCAGTCCCAACATCATCCAGAACAGCCTGACGCGGTTTATATGGTCCGTGTGTCTGTGTGCGCAGAAGCAGCCCGCGCCGGCCCCCGGCGGCAGCTACGGCGCGCCGGCTCCAGGCGGCAGCTACGGCGCGCCCGCGCCCGCGCCCGGCGGCAGCTACGGCGCGCCCAGCAGCAGCTACGGCGCTCCGGCGGGCGGCTCCGGCGGGCCCTACTGATCCCCGGGCGCCGCGCGCCTTCAAGCCCCCGGCCCCGGTGGCAGCTACGGCGCGTCCAGCAACAGCTACGGCGCGTGGCGGGCAGCTCCGGCGGGCCCTACTGACCCCCGGGCGCCGCGCGCCTTCAAGCCCCCGACCTCGGTGGCAGCTACGGCGCGCCCAGCAGCAGCTACGGCAGGCCCTACTGACCCCCGGGCGCCGCGCGCCTTCTAGCCCCCAGCCTCGACCGCAGAGCAACCCAACACACTGGGAAGGACAGTAGATGAGTTCGGTGATCAGTTTTAAACAAAACAGCACACATTAAATCCGGATAACTGATTCAAACCAGTGAAAATACTATAATTTGTTAATAAATCATCTATTATTAGGTGTTTTTGACTGGTAAATCAACGGACTTCACTAGGAATCCGTGCTTAAGGAAGTGTAAATCACGGAAAAAATCAGTAATAATTTATCTTCTTTAATAAACACTAGGATATCACACATTCAATCGTTAAAGTTTTTTTAATTTTTTTTTGTAATCTAATTTTACTTTTTGTAGCAGTTTTTACTATTTTTAATGTAGAGTGTAAACAAACCTTAGTACCCGAATCATTCTCAAGTCGATACTCTTTGACTTAACCATTACGCCACAATAATGGCATTACATAACTTCCATAATTTTTCTGAAAGTCCTAGAAATTACATGATCATATAATTTTTAATGTAGCACTTTTCAACCCAACGATTTAAAATTAAATTGGGGTTAGTTAATCCCTGTGTCATAAATAAGTTTCGATTTCCTTTTAGAATGAAATTATATTTTAAACATAACCCATTTAAGTGCACACTTTAAGAGCCTTACAATGGAATTTTTTTTTTAGTTTTTGAATTCTAGTTTTGTTTTGGAAGGACGTAAATAAAACTTGCTTGACATGCTTTCTCGATTTGTTCTAGTTTGACCGTGATACTGTTCTTAATGGCCGATTTCTTTCTAGTGGTGATAACAGAGATGATAATTAAAACTTTTAAAGCAATATTGACCTTTAGTACACATTATACACTCCTGAAGTTAATATATTTCAGATTCTTACTGAAATTTTTGTTCAAAAATCATGTACTCCATAACTTCAGGGGCTAATATACAAACCAAACTGAAATATGTTATTTTAATTCTGTCAGTAATTAGAAGAAGAATTGATTGCAGTGAAAGTTAAAGAACCCTTTAGCAATTTTTGATTTGTTTTTCTTCTGCTCAGGGGGGTGTGTAAAGGCAAAAAGCAACAGGTTAAATAATTTTTCTTGCGATAGATTTGTACTATGATAACATACATTTATTAAAAGAAATGCTAATGTATCAGATGTTAACTTCTTAATTTGTGTGTTTTTTGGTGCACTATATTGTATACGTTTTCATTTTAGTTTAAAGTATGATTTTTATTTAATGTAGACCACAAAGGTCACAATCGCAGTCTTTTAACAAAAAATTAAGAAAAATAATTATTTGGTAACGCTTCACAAACTAATAAATATTACTTTTGGAGATTGAGATGTAAAATTTAGATAGCTTGATGACTTCTTGGAAAACATAGTTGTGATAGCTTTCCATTTGCAGTGCCATGTAAATCACTACTTTCATATTTTTATATTCACAGTTCTTTAAGTTTTGTTGAAATGAAATGGCCAATTCATGACACAAATTTGTTACATAGTTCATAATACTTTTGAGCCACTGGGTGTCATATCCCCCCCAAAAAAAATTTTAATGTTCACAAATTTTTACAATCGTTTTGAAAATTTATTTTCATCATTTAGAGCTAGAATATATTTTGCATGTTACACTCTTCCAAATAGTGTAATTATCCAAATTATTAACCCCGATAGCCGGTTTAGGTTAGTAAATATTGAGCCATTGCGTTTACAGCTTATACAGCAAACTAACGTACAGTGAGTAAAAATGTTACGACTCTAAAAAATAGGGATTAAACAACATTTAACTGGAATAAAATTTTTTGGCAACATTTTATATTTCATCAAATACACGAAGAAAGATATTTTTAACATTTTAAAATATTATCTTACCAGATACACTTAAAAACAGAACATTAAATAAATCAATAATATATTTTATATGTATCCATTTAATGTTTCTTAAAAAGTGTTGACACATTTTTTAATATATTTTAAGTTGCTACTCGAAAACAAATATAAAGTCTGGTTATCATCATTAATTATTTAAACATTTAACTAGAAAAATCTGTGGTGTGCATTATATTTGAGTGATTCAGTAACACGCAGGAATGAGATTCAAGACTAAAGCATGCTTTAAAAGCAACTTCTCACTTCTAATGTCTTATTAATGAGAATAGCGCGGACCTTCCAGTAAGGAAATACGAAAATATCAGCCCATTTATTTTCAATTAGTTCTTGTATTAAAATCAAATATTTTTTAAGAATTCTAAAATATTTATCTGAAAACACTGGTCATTTTAAAAACAGAACAATTTACTTAAGAGGAAGATAACATAAAAAACATATTTATTTAAATTATAATTTAAGTTCGAAAAGATAATATGTTAAAAAAAAGTAATAGTATTTTAAGATGTATCTCTTTGCTTTAAGGTAAATACAATAAATAATTTACTTGGAATATTTTGACAAATTATGAAATTATATTTTCATGGATGATTTATTAGTATCAAAAAATGTATGAAGAACTGTATCACTGGGAGTCTGGGGTGCTAATTTTAGTGCTGTATGGCATTTATTTGCTGAAAGAAAAAGTATAGAAGCTTATGCAGTAAGAACACAAACTGAAAATCAAACTGTTCTGTCTTTCTGTCGCCAGCAACCAAATATTCACAAACATTTAATGTAACCTTTGCTTAAAACAAAAGGTTTTGTAAAGTTTTATTTTGTAAGTTTTGTAGTGCTTTTATAATAAAATCGTTTTTAAAATGTATTTTGTTTATAATTTTCTTCCTTGGTGTTATCTTTCAGTATTATAGAAGAGAACATCATTATTGGTTATTTTTGGATGACTTTGGAATTGCTCAAAGGTGCGTGTAAAACTTTCAGTTTCTTCAGGTTAGATAAATACATTTTTAGGGCCAAGTTATGTGCTAGTGAGTGAAATTTGCACACAGGGTAAGCTTATATGTGGGGCAACGCACTGAAAAAGAAAAAAAAAGTTAACACATGCTATTCCAGCGATACCAAGTATAGATTCTTAAATCCTCACGCAAGACACAATATGAGAAGACAATGAAGAAAGACAGTAGAGACGACTGCGCATGACCTATTGTCTTTTCAGGGCCTGAAAACTATTATCTGCCTCGTGTTAAATAAAGAGCAGAAAACAATGGCGGAAGTATGGCAAATGGTTCGTGTCTGAATTCCAGCCTAATTCAAGTTCACATCTACGTGATTTGGAGCGCACGACGATCTTGGGAATTATATCGCCAAGAGGCTTAGTTTATAAACAATGAAACCGACGAAAGAAAAATAACACCTTTAAAATTCAAACACATAATTTCTTGAAAGAAAAAGTTTATAAATTATTCAAGAACGCAGTCTAAAAATTGACCAAATATGAAGAGCTTACGTTTTCGCAATGTTTAAATCAAGTGAAGAGTTCGTAACAATGAAATCTTTGTTTGTGTAGAAGGAATGCTACAATTTTCATGAAATGTAAAGTTTCTTTCGCTCATTATAAAAATCATATAATTTATAATTCACATGTCTGTATTATAAACATGAATTTTTAAAAGCAATACTGAGCAAAGATACATTTCCAGCACTTGATTTCAAGTAATATTTTTAAATTTTATTTTTATTTCACTATTCATCATCATCCTATCATCATCCTCGTGTAAGCGTACGCATCTTAATTAGTAGTTTTACCGTGTTTAAAAAAAATTATTTTAGTCCCCTTAAGATGTATGATGACAAAATTACTTGTATTGGTGACACAATATTTGCTTCATTTTTTTTATTAATGAAAGAAGTGTTCAGAATTTTTTAAATAATATCTGTCTGTCGTTTGATTACAATATACAAACATCTTTTCCAGTTGGTTAATTTTTTATTTGTGAATATTTTCCTTTTTATCACTACTTTCATAATCAAAAAACACATGTGATTTGTGATCACTGTTGAGCCTACTGTGGCCGTTATCAAAATGTTTGACGTACTTACAACTTCCCACTGGTCGAAGATGACAAAATCAAAAATTCACCAGAAAGCATAGCAGTGTGTTGCGTTGCCCCCCCCCCCCCCCCCCCCCCCACCCCGCCCCCACACCAACAACTTCCCATAAAAAAACAATCAGGACTACAGAGGATCTAACTTTCTCTAAGCCGTTTTACTTTGCCCAGTGAGAACCTGCTGGATTTTGTGCAAGCTACAGATATTCTAGAGAAGGATTATGAATGATCGTCAGGGGAATGTTACAAATAACACCAATGAAAAACCTTTGAACCACCACAAATATTATTTTTTCAATATAGACCTACGAAATATTTTAAATTTAAAGAAAAATAATTTACGAGTGAGAGTAAGAATTATTTGCCACTAAAAATATTTCATTGATGCAACAAAATTATTTCGTTGTTACCTTAAAATATTTTGTGAGGTTTGTATTGAAAAAATATTTATTTTATGTTGGCCACATAACTGTTTGTTTTCGTCAGTTACTTCTTTTTTACCTTTTTCAGTATGATCAATAGAGCCAGAAAAATTGTTTCTTTACAAATAACTTGAGGATGAACTAAGCACTAAGCAATCATACCTAGGTTACTGAAAAAGAAAACCTCTTTTTTAAATTAAATTAAATTTTTATACACTCAATCAAGCTTTCTACATGAACTCCTTTTTTCGTTATTAAAACTACGAAATGAGAACCAATAAATGAAATAAGAGTTTTATTGAAAATAAGTTCTATACATTTGTTCTCTAAATTTCATTTTGCTACTGTGCGATTGTGTGCATATACAGATAATTGATACTGATATTCATAAAATATTGCTTTCTGTGGCCCCAACTGTTACGAGCATTACTATATAGGTTATTGTTTTATCTTTATTTTATATAAATAAGACATAAACGCAAATAAGATTTTTCCACTGAGTGAACAAATGATTCTAAGTAAAAAATATTAATTTTTATGTCTAAGAACAGTTTTTTGGCCACAGTTGTTCAACTGTTGCGTTAAATCATTGATTTTAAAATACCAAGAGAAAATATAGGATTTTTAATCTTTGAATAAAAATAATCTATTTATTAGATATTGTTTAGAGAAAACATAAAGAAGAGAAATGGGGAAAATCAACGAAGATATAAACATAGTCTACTATACTTACAGCTTAGAACACATTTGTCCAAAAAAAAACCGAGAATTGTAAACACACACTTTATCATATTTAGTCAAAATAAAGATATCAAAATTACGTATTATGTTGCATATAACGTAAAGTGACGTTGTTTTTGATACTTAAGTTATATGATTATTTGAGGAAGTACCTATACAAAGAAATTTAAATTATCAAATACCTGTTACTAATAATATTGAAATAAACAGATTAATGAAAAGAAAATCGTTGAGATAAGAACCTCTCGTAAAATGGAATTTGTCACAGCAGTATTTTTTATGTTTAAATGTATTAAAACAAAGTTATCATTTATAATTATAACATTGAGACAGTAATAAATTACGTAGGTACGTAATCTTATTTCAGCTACGGAATGAAACGAAATTTGTGTGTGATCTTCATCAAGAATGGGAATTTTCATTGTTGAAACTAGGGCGCGCATGAATATAAAAATCCGTGTTTAAATTAGGTATAACTTCTGGAAATACATCTCCATCCAACAGGGTTGTCCAGTCAGCGGAATGCCAAGACGCGTCATCATTATTTATGTTTGAAGCTTCAGCTCTGCGTGAAGTATTTACTTGAGTGACACTACTTGAAATTGTAACCTCATTTTGCGGAATTGTTGGTGTGCGTTCTATACTTG
Source organism: Bacillus rossius redtenbacheri (assembly GCF_032445375.1). Taxonomy (NCBI): domain Eukaryota; kingdom Metazoa; phylum Arthropoda; class Insecta; order Phasmatodea; family Bacillidae; genus Bacillus; species Bacillus rossius. The sequence goes on along the minus strand of NC_086331.1, from coordinate 59,676,337 downwards.
TACTTGATATGGGGATGCTTTGCCTGCGCTCAGTGTTTATTTCAGTTCCATGATCTATCATTTGCCGGAAATTGGTAAATGCCACACCTTCATTATGAGGATTTAAAACAGAAGGCAGGCTTTGACACATTTTTGGGACCGCTAGTTTTTGTCTTACGGACTCCACACCTAATGGCCTCACTGATACAGGAAAATGTCTTTTGCGTTCACCTTGAGATAAACATGTTCTTTCAGCAAATGATTCTTTAGTACCGTGTAATAATGGAAAACTGCATGTTCCTTCTCTTTTTTTAAACTGCACATACTTCGACTCCAGCACACTTTGCCCTGCACCTTTCTCAGACGAATCTGAGGAATTACAACGTTCACTTTTTGTAGAAATCGATGTTTTTCCTGATGCAATTGACTCTTTATGCCTTAGAGCGAATTCTCTGTCTTCTGGTAAGTCATCTAAACATTCATAAATTGCCTCTGTGTTATGATCACCAGAGTCCATTATCGGAACAGCACTTGGAAGGTTTGCAACTAAAGGTTTCCATCGGACTCCTCTCTTTTTACCTTCGGTAATACAGTGTTTTTTAATCGGTGCTAGTTTAGGCAGAGCTCTGATGTTGAAAGCATGCTCAATTTTTGGCTTGATCTGACTCACGGGAAACTTGTCAAGTCCATGTGTACTTCTGAGCACAACACTGGGAATTAGTCCAATTTTATGCCTATTAAAATCAACGAAACTATTAATATTGGTGTAAGAACTACGATCTTCTAATGACTGCTGTGAAATCTTCAAGCTTGTATCTGAACGCGCAAGCGTAGAACTGCTAGGCCAGTGCATTGTGTTCGAGGCGTTAGAATCCACGTGTTTCAGCTTTATGCTTCCTTGAGCAGACCCAATACTCCAATGTGACCTGAAACAGAGTTTAGTGATTCAAAACCTTACATTCAAACAAATACAATATCGCCATACATAACAAATTGACTTCCTCCGTACTAACAGATATGAAATGGAGATCACAGACTGTTGATCATAAACTTAAAAATAAAAATAAATTAAATATTATAAACCGAGTTTCAAAAAGTTTTATCAGGTATAAACTGTCCCAAGTAAAAATATAATTATAAGCTGCAACATAAAATTTGATTAATTATAAAAATGTGTTCATATAATGGCCCTCTAAAAGATGTACTGGCTCTAAATATTATGTAGGGTTTATACAAATGAATTAAACCTAATCAAGTTGGTTAAATTTAATTACTTGTAATAGTAGAAAATTATAGTTCCTCTGAGCTCTGGAGTAGGAGTAAGGTGCTGGTTCCGAGTGCCATCTTGGATTATGACATCACGGCGGCCATGTTGGATGACCTTGACCTTGAAACCGGCCATCCTCTATGATTCCGCCATATTGTGTTATGACGTCACAGCCACCATTTTCGGTTCTAGAACTTTCAGACATATTGGATTCTTGTACCTTTCGCCATCTTGTTTCATCTGCTGGGGGCCGTCATATTGTTTTCGTTTGCTGGAGGGCACCATATTGTGTTTGTCTGCAGGAAGCTGCCATCTTGTTTTCGTCTTCTAGAGGCCGTCACCTTGTTTTATTCTGTTAGAGGCCGCCATCTTGTTTTCATCTGCTGGATGTCGCTATCATTGTTTCTGTTGTTTGTTCTTAGAGTTCACCAGCTCTCTGCCTGATGCAAGTAAGGTCGAATTTTCATTACCTATCTATGTTACGAGTTCTAGGGACATAATAAATTCAATTTTTTTATACAAAATATATCGGAAGTGAAGTGATTCGAGCAATGTTAGTTCGGAACAGGGGTATGGAAAGCTTGCGCTTTTGACAAAACAGCTAGTGATACGCATACCACATTCAGAATTGAATAAGTAATATAAAAAAATAACACATGTTGGGACTTAATTTTTTATATGGAGGATGCCGATGCATGTTGGATGCTGATGCACGCCCTTTTTTTAAAATACTGATTACTAAAACTACTGATTAGTAAAACATGCAGATGCCGCATATCGTAAACGTCGACTGCTAGAGTGCGTTACCGCAATCTTTGTTTTCAATGCTTGCTACTTAGAGAAGTAGTGTCGCGTATTGTACACATCGTCTGATAGAATGCGGTTCCGCCATATTGTTTTATTTTTTACCTGCTAAATTGCAGTACGTAGTGTCAATCACCAGATCGTCAACTATCGTAGCATCCACCCTCTTTTCAGCCATATTGAAAATTTGTAATTATAAAATGAAAAATAAAAAATAACAAAAATAATTTTCAAATTTTGGTATTAATAAATTAAGTGATAGATCGATTCCCGTTCTTGGTTAGATCCTTGGCCATGGTCAGAAAGCGTAAATTTTGCTTAAATATACTTATCTAATAAAATATGTTGAGATGTTCCCAAAGTTACTTAAATTCCAATCTATAAGCCTCATGTAAGTGACAGATGTCATATTGACCGCCTTATTAAAATTCTGTAATTATCAACAATAATTTTTCAAAAAATTCTAAAGTCCCTACAAAATTTACCTATTAATATATTGAACAAATCCATTAATTTCCATCCGTGATTTGATTCTTGGCTGGATCCTGGGTCGATGTAAAATGGTTTTTCAAGCTTAAAATCATTATTAAAATTGATTATCAGTAGTTCCTATGTAAATGGGCATCCTGCGCCAGGGTTCAGGGTGTGGTGCTGGTGCCGTGGAGCCGGCCGATTGCTCTGACGTCACGGCGGCCATTTTGGACTCAAATATTCCCGTTTTGAGGAAAAATTTCTCGTTTTCTTCCACAAAAATTCAAAAATTAGGATTTCGAAAAACCTCAAAATACTTTTGCCTTAGAAAGAACACATAATCCTAAAAGCGGCTTAAAAGTCATAAGAGCTAGCCGCTCTAAGCCGCTGACGTCATCTAGGAGTATGACGTAACCGTTGCAATTTCCGTTACAGCCGCCATCTTGAAAATCTTTATTTATTATCCAATTTTAATGAGAAAAAAAAATTAAAATTCATAAAAAAATTCAATTAATAAAATTTTAATAAAAATATTAAAAAAACATACATTTACGACATGGAACTCGGAGTCCTCGGTTCGAACCTGGTGAGGACAAAAAATAAAATAAAAATGGCGACTGATCCTTCCCTCATGGTGGCTGCTGTCAAGCTGACACCCCCCACCACTTACGTCAAAGTATATATATCGTCACCTAGTATGACGTCATGTCCACCACCTTGCCTTCGTACGCTGGAGACCACCATCTTATTTTCGTCTACTAGTGTGTGCTGATGACATGTTAGTATCATTTTCTGTTCACCATACCTTTGAACTCGACTGTAGGCACTGAACTTTGACCTTGACCTTTGACCTCGACCTTGACCTTTAAATTTGACTTTGACCTTTAAATTTGACTTTGACCTTTAAATTTGACTTTGACCTTGACCTTGAAATTGGACTATGACCTTGACCATCATGGATCCGACATTTTGTGTTCAGTACATGCTACCAGGAGCTACCACCTGCTAGAGGACATTGCCACCAACTTGTTTTCGTCTACTGGAAGTCACCATCTTGTGTGTGTACTCGTCTTATAGAGTGCATTACCATCATGCTAGTTTTATTTTAACCCGCTAGAGTAAAGTAATCATTTATTATTACTGAGGTGCCCACCATCAGGATATTTGGGCGCCATCTTGGAATCGTGTAATTATTTAGCGAGAAATTCGAGAAAAATTCCTAAATTCACCAAAAAAAATTACAATCAATTTACAAATTGATTCGATCAGTTCCTGTTCTTGGTTGTATCCTTGAACAGTGACAAGTGTAACTAAATATTAAATCAATTTTCGATCCTGTTTTCCATTACCTTCGCGGAGTTTATTAATCATTCTCTCTTCAAAAATAGGAAAGTCGTCGAAAAACCGGGAGACACGTTACGCAACGCATTCTAGCGGCAGTGCCTAATCCTACGGCGTTAGCGCATTTGTGATAAGGTTTTTATTTTTTAGCAATTTTGAATTTACGTGTTTTCCCAGTTTTATGCAGTTGTAAGTATTTATTATAGCTAGAAAAGTTCGTACAATGCTTGGTTGCAACAATTACGATGTTGCTAACTGCACGAAATCGTTTTTGAAGTTAAATTACTTTAGGTGCGATGGTTCCGAAGTCGTCTGCGTTTGAGGTCAATAACCTATTTTATATTCTCTTACATGAACACTGGAGAACATATCAAGCGTATTGGTGAGCCAAATAAATCGCTGTGATAGGAAAAATATTCTGGAATAAATTTTATAAACTCTAATAGCTACACAAAGAAATAAAAGCAAATAAAAAAATTCCTTTTTTATTACAGTTTTGATAACCCAAAATTTTACTAACCTTAGAGATCGGTACATTTATCATTGCTGTGGTTGCATGAAAGAAATTCATGGGATCAAATCCAATCCATCACCTAACTTATGTTTAACATTTTCTTATATGATTTATAATAACATTTTATTACCACAGTTAATGAGAATCATATTATTACTTTGTTTTTGTTTAAGTAAGTTTTATAATAATAACATTTAACACACAGCTCAGTCTGCTGGATTGGATATTTTATACTTTATTTTTTAGTGACAATAAAAATAAATCTTATAAATTTATTCCTAGAGATAGATTGTGTTTACGTGAATATAAGCACATAAATATATAAATAAGGGTTTATGTTGTTTGTTTGCACTTTTTATAAAAAAATTAAAGTTTTATTCCAAGCTTGATGAAATGTTGCACACTCGAACTTAAAAACAAGAGGAATGTTACTGTCTACATAAAATTCCTAAAAATCAGCCTTATTATCATTTCCCATCCCTTAAAGCGGATTGGTGATACTTCTTGGTAAAATGTTGTACATCTGGCGTTTTAAATAAGAGGAATATTATTGTCTACATCTAAATGTGGAAAGAAAAGTCTACAACATTTATGGAAACAAATTTAAATGAGATTACTGAGTATGAATAAAGAAGTTTAATACCAGCAAATTTTAATGATTTTAATATTATTTTTTTTAGATATAATACTGTTTCAAAAGCAATTTTGTAAATATTAAATATTAATTTTCTAGAAAACGTGCACTTCTAAAAAAATTATATAAAATTCTGAAAATTGTATTTTTGAGTTCCTCTCATTCTTTTTGATGACTGCTTGAGGGAATTGCAATTTCAAGTAGTTTAACAATAGTTAAGGGATTTGAACATTTGATACGGTTAGGTTAGCTACATTTCAAATGCGGCATAATGTTGTTATTCCTTGGTAAGTTTATGTTAGTGTCTTAAAAAAACAATTAATGGTGTTTTCCGGGACATTAGTACTCAAGAATACCATTTTTGGAGTTTTCATATTTATATTACATTTGAACACATATATAAGGAAATTAAAATTTTATAAATCTTGATATGTTTTAGGGAATTATTTACGAAATAATCTATTTCCAAAAATTCAGTTTTAGAGTTTCAATGTTATAAGCTGTATGGTATGTCTCATGTTTAAAGTTATGTCATTTTTCATTATCGTTCAGTTAATATATTTTTGTAGATTACGAAAGTTTGTTTTAATTGTGAATTCACTACTTTCATACAAATATGTAAACTGTAAATTCATTACTCTACGGCAACCACATTTCAAACGACGAAAGAAAATCTGTGCCGAGATCGCCCATTGTAATACAAAGGAATTTGAATTTCGCGGGCGTTCTTCCGGCTGAGCTGTTAGGATCGTTGCAGTCGGGTGTCACCAGCGTTCGCCATGTTTAAATGCCTGAGTTTCCTATATTGTCATACTATCTATGGTAATATGTTTCTTGATGTTAATGGTGGGAGGTCAGTCTACTGGTAGCCTCCGTGGAAGAAGGATCTGTCACCAATTTTTTCTATCACCGGGTTCGATCCGAGAACTCCATGACGTAAATGGGTTTTCATCAGAATTTTAATAAAATTGTATTTGAATATATTTTTATTTTTTAAATTTTCTGATAATAATAACGTATTTTCAACATGGCGGACGTGATATCATAATTTAAAAACAGCGAAATGTTTTTTATTAAATTTTATTATATATATTTTTAACTTTTCCCAGTGTTTTTCGATGATACAGAATTTAAAGATGACAAACATAATGATAATTGAAACGGTGACGTCACAATTAAAAATGGCACACATTACATTCTTATGGTCGAAGTCATGAACTCGGTGGCTTAAGGCGGCTTGTAGACGGGGAATTAAAGCTGTTTTGGGGAATTTTCAAGCCATCAGCATTTTTTTTGAGAAATAAAACGGGACATGTGCTGATTTTTTTTGGCATAATGTTTTCCCAAAATATTTGGCGAATTTTGGCAAATTTTGAATAGTTTTTGTCAAATTTGTTCAAAAAGGTCAAGGTATTACATTGTGGCCGCAGTGACGTCATAATCCCATATGGAGAACCGTCAGTCTAATCCTAGCTCCTGCTCCTGCCACCGGATTCCCTTTTATACACTACTCGAGTCCGATGTTTTATCACTAAACCACCTCACTCTGGGTCGTACAGAACCCTTGTGCGTTACTTCACAAAGGTACATAATAGAGGATATTGTTATTTACCGATTCACGAGCGACGTCCTCCTTTCGGGATCAATGATGACATCCTCTCGAACAGTTTCGTCGCCAGTCTGGCCAACAGATGCAGAATCGCCGTACTTAAGGAGGCTGCGCGAAGACGGCGGCCTCGACCTGGAATTTAAGTCAACAGATTGAGATTATTGTGTTGAATTATGTTCCTTTGTTCCATGGGCTGTTCTGTAGAGGATACCCAACATGACTTCCGCGGCTCCTCTGGCTGCATGCCGGGTCTCGAGTCCTGGGCACGGGACTGGCTTAAACTTGTGTTTTATGAAACTGACACCATGGAAAATGGAAATGTCCTTAAAAATTTACAAGCTACTAAACATAATTTAATAAGAAAGTAACAGTGGACTATTAAAAATTTTTTTGAACATTTACGTGGACTAGACATTTTGATCGGAAATTATAAACATTTTACGAAACTAAAAATACGTAGATAAGTAAAACAAATAAACAAGCGGCAAAAATAATCACATAACAAACACAAACAGATCACAAAGAATATACTAAGGGTACACCATACACGTACATTTGAATAAGCATAAAATATCCCTTTTTCATATTTTTTATGTGGACATGCAAATTAAGAGATATATACAGATTCAGTGTATTGTTTATGTTCATCCTTTAACATTTCTATTTTGGGTAGTCTAAGCCAGATCAATATCATGATTGATCGGTTGGGAATCCTATTTGCCAATGTATGATTTTGTAAATGCAGTATCCGTAAGTTTACTTTTATTTGTTACAGTGTCATTACCGAGTAATGGCCAGTATATGCTGACAAAACATTTTCCTATGAAGTATTGAATTATTGTTCAATGTCACTCACTGTTTTTGTTAATGGCTTAAAAATGAATAAAAGTGTTTCTGGTAACTGCGACCCTCTCTATGTTATTTCTGTTATTACCTGCCAACCCAGTGATAACACCAAGATGGCGGCAGCGCACTCTAGCAGACGAGAAAAACATAGCGCAGTCGTTCAAGATGGCCGCCATGATGGCATAGTGGCGTAAATAATACATGATTTTGGTAGTAGTAGGGGGTCAATCACCTGGTAAATAGTGTGGAGAAAATATTAAACTTTTTTATTCACCTCACCGATAATCGAACTTAGAAATGTATTACTTATGTACGATTATTTATGTAAATATATCATATTACTCTTTTATTTTTTCCAATTTTTTAATAATATTTATTTTCAAATTGATTTCGACAGTAAGTACCTCCAAAGTCGATTGACTACGAAATACGTTTATTAGTTAATATTATTTAATGAAAAATGTATAGGTCATGGTTATGGTCACCGGAATTTAAAAGACGACAAATACCGGGCTCAGTTCATTGACCGCACCACCACCACCACCACCACCACTACCACCACCACCACCACCACAACCACCACCACCACCACCACCACAACCACCACAACCACCACACCACCACCACAACCACCACCACAACCACCACCACAACCACCACCACAACCACCACCACCACCACCACAACCACCACCACCACAACCACTACCACAACCACCACAACCACCACCACCACCACAACCACTACCACAACCACCACCACAACCACCACCACCACCACCACCACAACCACCACCACAACCACCACCACCCCCACAACCACCACCACATCCACCACCACAACCACCACCACCACCACAACCACTACCACCACAACCACCACCACCACCACAACCACCAACACCACAACCACTACCACCACAACCACCACCACCACCACAACCACAACCACCACCACCACCACAACCACCACCACCATCACAACCACCACCACCACCACAACCACCACACCCTAGAACCCTGTCCCAGACTTATCTATTTTACACTACCAAAAGCTAATAGTTGCAATGTCGAGTGATCTGGGGTTACCAAACTACATGATTCCAGGTACAAAGCCTACACAGATATCGTTATTTAAACTGGAGACTGTGTTGCGGAAAGTAACAACTTAATTGATTTAATAGCAATATAACTAAATATTTAATTAAATTAAATTAACTGATATATACATAATTTGCAGTATCTGAATGCTATAATTGGCTAATTAAATTAAACAAGCTGACGTTATAATACCAAAATAATTGTGTTTAAAAAATTATAACGATAACTAATTCATATTAGAGCTATTTGTTGCCTACTGAGCACAATAGCATTTCTGGAAATATGGAGCTTTTCCGAGGGAATATTCAAATGCCTGAGAAGTGTGCGAGAATTTTCCAAATATGCCTTCAGATTGACAGTCATGTGAAGCCGAGCACAAGTGATATTTCCTTCTGTAGATAAGTAACGTTTTATATCATTTGAAATGTAATTTAACACAATATTACAAACATAACATATATTTTAACTATAATCACATGAATTCACGACAAAAAAGTTATTACATTTAAACGTGTACAAAGCGAACAGTTAGAGGAGATAAAGGACAAAATAGTAAAGATTTGTAAGTAGAGGTTAGTTAGAGAAATATTTCAATGTGACAGTTGTAAACTGCATTATAAAATTTGACATAATAAACACACCATAAAAGTGATTATTCTTCAAGAACTGCGAGTCTATTTTGAACAAAATGTAACAAAGTCTTATTTCTTACGGAAATAAAATTTACTGTTTTTCACTATAAGATAAAGTTCTTACAAGGAAAGAAAAATATAAATCGGAATTTATCCAGATTTATCCAGATCCTGCCGCACAGGATTAAGGAAGTGGTGCTTAGAGTAGGTCAATGACACCGGCTGTCTCCTTGGATTGTGATGTCACTATGGCTATCTTGGATGACTTTGACATTGACCTTTGACATTGACCTTTGAAATTGACCTATGACCTTTACATTGACTGCCATTTTAGACTCTGACATTACATAAATTTGTCACGACCGCCATCTTGTTTTCGTCTAATGGAGGTTTGCCAGTTTGTTCTGCTGCAGGTCACCATCTTGGATGACGTAATGTCCATCATTTATGTTTCTGCTGTTTGTTCCTAGAGTGTACAAGAATCGGCCTCTCTCTCATGCAGGTAAGGTTTATTTTCCATTACCTACTTATGATATTATAACCCTTATAGACATATTAATTGTAATTTTTTCTTAAAAATGCATTGGAAACGAAGATATTCGAAACATGACAGCTCGTACCTCTTAAATGGAGACCACACTGTCATCGAGACATTAACCAGACTGAGAAGTATTTACAGTATTTATTAAATAACACATTTTCGGACTTGTAATCATTTTTTAATATGAAGTATTAATAAAAATACCTGTTCAATGTCAAGCTGCCATCTTTTTTTTAATACTTGCAACTAGAAGCACTAGTGTCACGTAGTGCATACATCATCTGCTAGAGGGTGCAGCATTATAGTTGTTTTCAATACTTGCTACTAGGAGCACTAGTGATGTGTAGTGCACACATCGGCTATATGGCACTGACAATGTCTTTGTTTTTAATACTTGTTACTTGGGGTCACCAGTGTCACGTAGTGCACACTTCTGCTAGAGGGCGCTGCTGCCATATTTGTTTTCAATACTTGATACTAGGATGCTAGTGTCACATAATGCACACATTGTCTGCTAAAGAATGCTGCCTCCATATTAGTTTATTTTTACTCACTAGAGTCGCAATAGTATTAATTTCCAGACTGTCGTAGCATCCTACATTTTTTTGGCCATATTGACTGCCATTTTGAAAATCTGTAGCTTTTAGCCTAGAAATTCATAAAAACTCCAAAAAATCATTAAAATATCACCCTTTGATATTTAGATATATTCGTTCTATTTAAGTCCTTAGTTTGATCCTTTTACAATTGCAAAAACGTTTATAGTATTTTAAAAATATTTATTTTATGAAATATAACCTCATTTTAATATTTTACTATAAAAGTGACAAGTTAAAAAAATAAAACCACACATATTTACTAGTAAAATATTTCATATATATTTTACATAAATACAAGTACAGACAAGCAAATTATTAAAAATCTTAGCATTTCTCGAATCCTGCATCTGCTACCCGCGAATTAATGTGAGTGGGGAAGCCCCACCATTTAATGTAAAATCAGGTATTTCTTCGATTTACAATCTTTCCCACCAAATACGTGTCGGGATACATGTTAGGCTGAATATCTTCGCCATAGAAGCCACTAAGATTAGCCTCCAATATGCACTGAAACCTTTCTCGAAGATGCCTTTCTTCTTCGAGCTCCACACAATGTCACCGATGTTAGCTTTATGATTTCGTGGATCATTCTTCTTCGTGTTGGGACACACTGTTCGAAGCAGGTGATCGTCTTTTATATCTGGTTTCATTTTCGTGGTAGAATGCACAGTGGAATAGTACGCTTATTAGTTTTGGCAAGATATCCAGCCCCTTGTAATTTCCATTAGCCCTGAACTGACATTAAGTCTTGGTGCGCAAAGTTCTATTAAAACTCTCAAATATGAAGCCTTTAAAATTACTAAATGTAGAATACCATTTGATGCCAAACATTGTATTCAAAGCCTTGGAGGTTGCATTGTAAAATTCTTTACTGAGATCTGTTGGCAGGTGAGACAGTATAGTTCATCGCGCAAAATGTCTGCCACTGCCTTGTTTATATTTAATGTATTTTTAGGTTTCACGTGTATGCCCCAAGCGAATTAACTATAAACGTTGATGACCGTCAACATATACTCAACACCTTTATTCATTTGGGAATATAGTATCAACTGAACAAGATCTCCATGGAATAAATAATCAAGTCCATGCAGTACGACTATGCGTCGAAGGAATTTCCGTCTTGCAGGAGCATGATGTTTGCGAGCTATTCCGATTTGACTCATAGTATGTACCAAGCTTCTCTCAGTTCTTCGAGTATGCAGACTATTGCTTTGATGTACGAATGGTTTCCTGCACTAAGGGCCGGTTTCACCAAGCAGGTTTAATTTTGTTACAAAACGAGATTTACAAAACTAGATGAAGAATAATCGTAAGTTTAATTCCGACGTGTGTTTCACCATCGTTACACAAGTTTAAATTAATCGAGATTTCTAAAACTCGATTTATAAATGCCTTCCACATAAAAACACCCATTTCCTAGCGAATATACCCGAATATCTGTCGGAGATACCCGAATATGTATTTGTTTTTCCTCTTGTATAGCCCGTCCCACTCTTAGATTGCAGTACACGGCTTATGGCGCGCGCTGTTGCCAAATCTCTAACACATTACGAATTTCAGGAGATGCGTGTATTTGTAATTTGGATCGAACAAGAAGCATTTTAAGAAATCATATCTTAATTTATAATATTTTATACTATTACACATATAAATTTGTAATAATGCCACTTTTATGTAAATTTCAAATAAAAACTACCTATTGTAGACGAAAATTTCTTATAGTTTGCTTTTCTGTTCTAAAAATCCCACACACATATATATATATATATATATATATATATATATATATATATATATATATATATCACATTTTCATGGGCCCGATAAATGCCGTATTTTTGGACAAGTCATGTCCAAACTGATAAATAAAATACAGTAATGGAAATTCTCGGTCTAGTAAGTTATGGGAAAAATCCGAACAATTGGTTAGAATTGGGGAAGATTTTTTAAAAAACAGGAAAATCGCAACAACTCCCATAATATGAATAATATCGAATCCGTTTTAACGTATGATAACTCGGATTACCTAATGCCGAAAAATGTTTTCTAAATACATTTTTGATACGACCAGCCATAACTGCATGGGTTCGAAAAAAATTTTCACCGGACAAAAAAACGTAACTTCCTTAGTAGACACCTTATCAAATCTGTTTAAATTTTTTGTAATAATATCATAGTTATTTTCCAAAACTTTGTCTAAAACAATATTTGATAAGATGCTTGGTGTTGAGAAGGATAGAAAAGTAATTCAAAATTTTGTACCATGATCGCTATTGAATTCCTTCGTATTTATTTCATACATTTTACATATTATGTTCAAGAATCGATTATAATATTTTTTATTGACTAAGGAAGCCATGTATTTGAAATTGCTTGTAGGACAGAACCCCACTTATCTAAACACACGACCCTGTTTCCTCTTACGACGGCAGCGCGCGCTCTTGTACTGATAAGACACATCTTTAACAGCTATTTCCACGGAAACTATAGAAGCAATTGAGATGGGGCTGCTTTTAAAAACTAATTCAATTCATTGTGAACATTTTTCTCGCTTTTGTCCCCCATCTATCTTTAATAGAAAAAAATTTTTCCGCGGGTCAACGTTTTGATGTTTCAGTTTGTGAGAAAATGCATTTCAATATATTAAAAAAAATTATTTAAGTGAAACCTGTACAGTTTTTGTCTTAACATTTGTTCGGTGGCGTCCTAAGGCATTAATTTACTAATAAAAAAATCTGAATGAAATACACATGTAGGTTTTCTTTTTTTGATGTGAAACATATCGGAATACTTCAAAACAGTTCGCAGCGAATAAGTTATGTTTTTTATTTTTTTCGGACACTTAAAATATTGTTAAGTATTCAAAATAAGCATTGCCTGATGCGTATTTTGATTCTATACAATATGAAAAAAAGCTTGGTCCAAAAATTAAAATTTTAAATTTCGTTTGATATTTGGCAACAACGCACGAAGAAACAAGGACAGTGCTAACGGCAATCGGCGTGTGTTAGAGAGAGAGAGAGAGAATGCGCCCATTTACTTCCACACTGCAATCTAAGAGTGGGATGCTCAGTAGATGCAGCGTAATTTATGGTGACCGCATCAACCTATAAAAAAAAAAAAAAAAAAAAAACCTTAATTTTTTTGAAAAATTAGTAATACCGTGGAAATTGTCATATCGCATATAAAAATGATTGGCAATGGTGCAGTTTCAGCTGTAATTAAAGAAAAGCGACAAAGAAGTCGAAATCTATCGCCAAATGAGAAGACAGTTTTGTTAGATCAGTCTATGTGCAGACTGTTTCGACAGACGGAAATGGGTTCTGAAGTCCACTTCATCATAGATTTCAAAATAATTACTCCTTTCGCGAATTGTACGAGGTCGACGCAAGGGAATATAATCATCTCCATCCGAATCTTCTTCAAATATAACATTGTAAGCTGCTGGAGCCATTTGTTTACATACGTTAAGCGAGATTATCTGCGCAAACTGGATGAACATGGCCAGTTAATATAAAATCTCGCTTTACTCTGGAAAATCGAGATTACGCATGTGGTGAAACGCAGAATCGACAAAACGCGTTTATATTGAAACTAATCGAGATTAATTTGCTTAAACTAAGTTGGTGAAACCGGCCCTAAGCGAAGAAAGCAGCAGTCTCAATACACATAGTCAAAGATGCAACCACTTTCTAGCTTTTTTAAACCTTCACCATGTATTGCAAGTTCACTGAAAAGATTAGCATAAACGTCGATATTTTCATGATCTTCTTTTTATAGATATGTTAATTTCTGGACCATTATCGCGGAAATGTGTAAGAGTTAGCTCTAGCAATTTTTGTACTCTTGATAATCCCCACGAGAATAACCTTTAGGTTCCTTGCAAACCCGTTATTAGTGCATACCTGAAGTCCCATGTGTTTTATAATCCTCTACACATATGATATTTTCTAGTAAAAAATCTCTTTATCAAGCACAGAGGAACCACTAATTATGCTTTCTGTACACTCCATAGGTCGTGTCATATTATAACTCGTAAAAGTCCTCAGGTATGTAAGCATCATCGCATTAACTTGGTTTCCACAATTTCCGTAATTTTTTTCTGCATAAACTCGGTCCTCGTAAAGTCCTCTTCTTCGTGAACTGGGTCATATTTTCTCGTCATCAATTTCTGTCTTCATATTAATGGTTGGTTCTTAATTTTTTTAAGTTTGTCAAGGTGCATTATATTTTGTTTAAATATATCTTAATTTTCCTGTTCATACAAAGTCTAGTTATTTTAGCAAGTATATACATTTTGCATGGAAATAATGTATAGCTCGATGAAGGTCACTGGTTAAATTTACATTTAACCAGCTAAAAATAGGTCAAATTACCACATTTCATACGTTTTATTCGTCGACAGTAAATGTATCGATAAATTTTTCTATACCTGACTCAATCACATTCTAGCTGTGTTTATCAAGATCTGTTTTCGTTGCCAAGTGAGATAGTGAAACATCCATGCTAGTTTGAAAGTCTCTCAAATCATCATGTTTTATGCATTTGATACTTCAATCATGTCACAAATTGGAGAATACAGGGCCTCCATATGCTCGTCAATGGCAACCAGGTAATATAGTAAGTATTTTTTCGCAAATTCAACTTTTTGACCAAGAAGCGAAATATATTTGTGGGTTTCGGACTCGTGAGCCGTTAGAACAGAATGCAGTTTGTTTTCAGTACTTGGAGTGTGACTACAATAACCAAATTTTGAATTTCTGTGACTCACATTTGAAGATAAACTAATATATACTTTGTCTGTACCTGACCTTATATAGAGGCCAATCCTTGACTATAACTAGGAATCAATGCTTGTTGTTATAGCACAAGGACCACATGTCTTTGATTCTGGAAATTTTATGTCGATGTTTACCTGAACGTCTTAAGCGTGCCATAGATTACATTCGTCCATGCGTATCAACACAATGACATTCGGATTGTCCCACAGCAAATATTTAGGGATTCTGCTGTACATCTGACACAGGTAAACACAATATATATTTGCTTGTCTACCCATGGAAGAGCACACTTCAGTCAGACCTTGCTTCTTGCATACGACATCGTTTCAAGTAGGCACCAAACTGCATTGTCTGTAAACACAAAAAAAAACTCCAGGCGTTCCATTGAACACAGAATTTTAGCCAGGAGCTAGCACTTAAGCTGTTGCAACGACTTGGAATAAGTTACAGTTCTCGAACCGATGATAATTTACTTCCTCCAGCAAACAAAGGAGAACACACTTTTGTCATAGTTGGACGGGCCTGCGATTGTGCATCATATAATTAGTATAAGGTGATAACGAGCCGTCTTGAGATTCTCGCAGACTGGCTTCGACGTCCTGCTTAATGTGCATGGTCAAACAAACTTCTTGCTTGACAAATCGCATGGAACTGGCAAAATTCTATAAAAGCAAACACATTTATACTTTTAGCTCAGTTCTGCATAATGTCTTGAGTAGATGTATTTGGTTCGTTCTGGGACAGGGGAGGGGGGAGGGGGATTCGGGGATTATGTCACTTCCTTCGACCATGCACGCACGAAAAAGTATCCCGTTACGTTCATCACCCATGTTGGATTACGTCACTTCCGCCGGCCATACACGCACGAAAAAGTGTCCCGTTATGTTCATCAGCCATGCACGCACGAAAAAGTGTCCCGTTACGTTCATCAGCCATGCACGCACGAAAAAGTATCCCGTTACGTTCATCACCCATGTTGGATTACGTCACTTCCGCCGGCCATACACGCACGAAAAAGTGTCCCGTTATGTTCATCAGCCATGTACGCACGAAAAAATGTCCCGTTACGTAACGAACGAACGGAGGAGGACGGACAGACCAGCTCGCCAGGACGTCTCGCTCTGAAAAGTATTAGGCGGTAATAAACAGCCAGGAGGTAACGAATATAAGCCTACTTCTACACGTGTTATGAACGCCGGATACATACGGCCAGGCAACCATGTGTTTTGGCGCGCTCTACTTCCACGACGCGCAACGGCACCGGCAAGTTTTTATTACTACCTCCTCTCAAGTTCTGATCTCCTAATACTTCACAGCAGAGAAGCGCTGTTGGTCGGAGCCTGTAGGTACTTCCTTCGCACACCTAACCTAACCTAACCTAACCTAACCTAAACTAACCTCACCTAACCTAATCCATATGCTAATCTATGCTAACCTAACCTAACCTAACCTAACCTAACCTAAACTAAACTAAACTAAACTAACCTCACCTAACCTAATCCATATGCTAATCTATGCTAACCTAGCCTAACCTAACCTAACCTAACCTAACCTAACCTAAACTAACCTAACCTAACCTAATCCATATGCTAATCTATGCTATGCTAACCTAACCTAACCTAACCTAACCTAACCTAAACTAAACTAAAATAAACTAAACTAAACTAAACCTAACCTAACCTAACCTAACCTAACCTAACCTAACCTAATCCATATGCTAATCTATGCTAACCTAACCTAACCTAACCTAATCCATATGCTAATCTATGCTAACCTAACCTAACCTAAACTAAACTAAACTAAACTAACCTAACCTAATCCATATGCTAATCTATGCTAACCTAACCTAACCTAAACTAAACTAAACTAAACTAAACTAAACCTAACCTAACCTAACCTAACCTAACCTACCCTAACCTAACCTAACCTAACCTAACCTAACCTACCCTAACCTAACCTAACCTAACCTAACCTAACCTAATCCATATGCTAATCTATGCTAACCTAACCTAACCTAACCTAACCTAATCCATATGCTAATCTATGCTAACCTAACCTAACCTAACCTAACCTAATCCATATGCTAATCTATGCTAACCTAACCTAATCCATGCCAATCTATGCTAATCCATGTCAATCTATGCCAATCCGTATGCCAATCTATGCTAATTCGTATACCAATCTATGCTAACCTGTATGCCAATCTATGCTAATCCGTATGCCAATCTATGCTAATTTATATGTTAATCCATGCTAATCCATTTGCCATTTTGTATTTCTAGTAATTTCCACCAACTTCGAATCGTGACGTCACCGTTGCACTTTTCGTCACGGCCGCCATCTTGGATTCGAATTTTTTTTTCGAACTTCAACTTTTCGAAATTTGATGTAAACATCAGCCGCCATCTTTTGCCTTCCTTAATACATACCTAAGACGTCACATTTGAAATTAAAATTATTATACAGCCACCATCTTTAATTCCAGCACAGACTACCAGATGGCGCTAAATTCAAAAATTAGTTGCCATAGGCGAAGCCATCTTGGTCCTCAAGTTGGTTGGTAGATGTCGCTAGTATCGCGCGCCAAATTCAAAAATTAGTTGCCAGAGGCGCCGCCATCTTTAATTCTTAAAGTTACTGCCGGAGCGCGCCACCGTCGCCATCTTTAATTCTTAAATTTACTGCCGGATGTCGCCAAGTCGGTAGCCTGTATTCACCAAGTTCTCTGTTGCCGCCATCTTTAATTCATAAAGTCGCTACCAGATGGCGCCACTGTCGGCCATCTTTAGTTCAAGGCATTGTCGCCGGATGATGACAAGTTTGAATTTAAAAAACCTACAAGTGTTATGCAATGTGTAACCAGTCGAGACAAGTCGAGATAAGTTTGGAACATGAAGCCATATTCTAAACTACGTTTAATATATATATATGTATGCATTTATATGTTTAGGTTTGATAGAGTAATGCAAGGGAATGGCTTTTCATTTATATTTGCGACAAACAAACCATCCATCCGATTACATTATTCCAAGTAACCATATTGGATGATGACATCACCGTTGCAATTTCCGTTACGGCCGACATCTTTAAATATATTATCCGAGTTTAATGAAAAAATTTTTTTAAATTTATAAAAAAAAAAAAACTTTTACGACACTGAGCTCGGAGTCCTCGGTTCGAATCTGGTGAGGGCAAAAAAAATGGCGACCGATCCTTCCCTCGTGGTGGCTGCAGGCAGACTGACTCCCACCACTTTTTTTTCAAAGTATATATAATGTCATCTAGTATGATGCCATGTCCGCCATCTTGTCTTCGATGCTGGAAGCCATCATCATTGTATCGTCAGCGAGAGTACGCTGGCGCCATGTTAGTTTAGTTCTTATCCACTAGAGTGCAGTAATCATTTATTACTGTGACACCAGACATCTTGAAATTTGGCCGCCATCTAGAAAAACCGTAATTATTTAGTTAGGAATTCAGGAAAAAATCCAAAATTCATCAAAATAATCACTCATTAACTTACATATTGATTCGATCCGCTCCAGTCCTTGGTTCGATACTATATCGATGCAATAAAGTTTAATTTTATGAAAAAAAAAATAATAATTTCAAGAAACCATGTTCAACATTCTTAAAGAGAAATAAATCCTCTACTACCATCATCCTATCAGACATCAAGACCAACATCTTTGGAATATTCGTAATAATTAACCTAGAAATTCAGGAAAAAGTTAAAAATTCATTAAATAAATTTGCAAACAATATACTGATTAATTAGGTCGACTAAGGTCCTTGGCACGATCCTGGACGAAGCTAAAATATAATTTAATTTAAATACCAGAAAAGTGTAAGGTTCGAGAAATAAAACACCACAAAGTCTTTTACAAACATAATATTTATTACACAATTTCTATCCTACTACAGGATTTCTTGCGAAAGCCAGCAATCTTATAAACATTTAGCCCTGCATAGACGTGCAACGACTACTTCTTAGCTCCAACAGCTCCAAATGCTCCAACAGCTCCAACAGCTCCAAATGATCCAACTGCCTTTTCTTTCAACAGCTCCAATGATATTGGGCTACAATGGTACGAGTCTAAGAGACTACGATGCTACAAGGCTACGAGTTTAAAAGGATCTAGCTGGTTCCGAGTTAAACATGACTGTGAGACTGCATGACTAAAAGACCGCATTGCTACGAAACTACATGTCTATGAAGCTACATGGATACAAGTCTACTCGGCTCCAACACGCAATCTACACACAGTACACACAGGAAACTGAACGTACACACAGTACACACAGGAAACGGAACGTACACACAGTACACACAGGAAACTGAACGTACACACAGTACACACAGGAAATCGAACGTACACACAGTACACACAGGAAACGGAACGTACACAAAGTACACACAGGAAACAAAACGTACACACAGTACACTCAGGAAACGGAACGTACACAAAGTACACACAGGAAACAGAACGTACACACAGTACACACAGGAAACTGAACGTTCACACAGTACAAACAGGAAACGGAACGTACACACAGTACACACAGGAAATGGAACGTATACACAGTACACACAGGAAACGGAACGTACACACAGTACACACAGGAAGAGGGACGTACACACAGTACACACAGGAATCGGAACGTACACACAGTACACATAGGAAACGGAACGTACACACAGTACACACAGGAAACGGAACGTACACAAAGTACACACAGGAAACAAAACGTACACACAGTACACACAGGAAACGGAACGTACACAAAGTACACACAGGAAACAGAACGTACACACAGTACACACAGGAAACTGAACGTACACACAGTACAAACAGGAAACGGAACGTACACACAGTACACACAGGAAATGGAACGTATACACAGTACACACAGGAAACGGAACGTACACACAGTACACACAGGAAACGGAACGTACACACAGTACACACAGGAATCGGAACGTACACACAGTACACATAGGAAACGGAACGTACACACAGTACACACAGGAAACGGAACGTACATACATTATACACAGGAAACGGAACGTACACACAGTACACACAGGAAACGGAACGTACACACAGTACACACAGGAAACGTAATGATCATACATACAGTAGCGGAAACACACAGGCTTAGTTGGAAATCGGAATACAAGAAATAAAAATATTAAATTTTTACTTTCAATATTTAATTACTTCTCAACATTACCCAAATACAAGTAAAAGAAGCCATTATTGTATGTAGCCAGCTCTCCTCAGTTCTTTGATTATGAAGGATATTTCTTTGATGCACGAATAGTTTCCTGCACAAAGCGAGCCATGTAGAAGTCTTAGCCGGTCAACCAATATGTTTGGATCTATCCATGACGTGTAATCAATCTCTTCTACCACCATCTTACTTGCTTGTTTATTATAAATTCTTTTATAATCACAATCGTCCCAGTGATCATAATAAGCATTATCAGATTTATTTATTATAACACGACGTTTCCATCGTTTCGGTCTCAGGACATCGCCACATTCTTCGATCTTGTCAGCTCTAGGTGCTTCATCACAGTCTATGCCTTTGTCAACAGCATCAGAGTCACTGTAACAATCACTGTAGAAGACATCCTCTTCACCCAGATTACCGTATGAATTCGCTATCGATGATGTCGAAGTGTCTTCATCGTCTTTATGCTTCCTTTCTAGGAGTCCATCATTTTTACAAAGAATGGAGGATCTACTGAATATAGGCTTGAATGTATTCTCACTTTTCACGGTGTTGATACTTACATTAGTTTCAGTCTTCCCGAAGCCATTAGCATCCTTCAATTTATGTTCTTCCTCACGATCGGGTGAGCTAATACCATCACGCTCAGGACAAGGAAAATTATTGTCGTAATGCAGATCACTCTTCTTTAGTCTAGTGGATTCATCGGTGTCCTCTATGCCGTAAGTAGTCTTGACTTTACATGTTCTACCATGTCTTTTTAAGCTGTCAATTCGTGTTAACAACCTGCTACAACGATTACAGCTTAACATGTTGCGTAGTGGGTTTCTAGCACAATCATTCTTCTCATGACGTCTAGCATTCCTTCTCATGACAAAATCCTTGCCACAGTATCTACAGTGGCTTCCTTCCGATTCAGCTGCAGATAACAAACCATGATCCATGGTAGCTTCTGTGACTAATGTTAGATACAAACTGTCAGTTTTCTCCAATTGGAACCATTTCTTAAATAGAATTTTTTAAATATTTCATCAGCGAGAGTTAAGTTATCTAATGCAAAGCAAATTGATGCAAGTAGTTCTGGCTGTCATCAAAAGATGTCGCCACGTGTTGCTTGCAGGTAAATAATATCTATTTCATTAATGCGGGATGCGGAATGCTCACTATCGATCGCAAAGGAAGGTTAGTTTCGCTAGACTCCAAGGAGAAGGAAGTTCGACCTTCCTGTTAGTGCTTCTTAGATTTCTCATAGATTATTATTATTCGACTGAGAAATGATTTTTTTAAATATCCACCTGATAAAAATATTACAAGTGATGATTCAGTGGCAGAAGTTCACTAATTAAATGCAACCTTGAATAAAAATTACATGCCTCATTAAGTAAAAAAATCATTCATGCAGAGATCAATTCCTCATCAGTAACCAGAAGCACTCGGAGAAAACCATCAGATGTCTAGTCAGGAATAATCAAAAGCACCCCGAGAAAACCATCAAAATATTGTCAAGTATAATCAGGAGCACACGGAGAAAACCACAATAATATTGTCAAGAATAATCGGAAGCACACGGAGAAAACTATCAAAATATTGACAATAATAATCAGGAGCACACTAAGAAAACCAACATAATATTGACAAGAACGAACAGGAGCACCCGGAGAAAACTACCATAATATTGACAAGAATAATAAGGAGCACACGGAGAAATCCACCATAATATTGTCAAGAATGAACGGGAGCACACTGAGAAAACCACCATAATATTGACAAGGATAATCGGAAGCACACGGAGAAAACCGCCACAAGTTTTGTTTGATATCATAAAATTACAACAAAAAAATATTAAAAAATTAAAAATATAAACGAATAAAATTCAAAATCTGATTCTGGCTTGTACTAGAACTCTAACTTTGCACATCAAAGAGAAGTTCACAAGCTAGCAGAATCAGATTTTGAATTTTATTCGTTTATATTTTTAATTTTTTAATATTTTTTTGTTGTAATTTTATGATATCAAACAAAACTTGTGGCGGTTTTCTCCGTGTGCTTCCGATTATCCTTGTCAATATTATGGTGGTTTTCTCAGTGTGCTCCCGTTCATTCTTGACAATATTATGGTGGATTTCTCCGTGTGCTCCTTATTATTCTTGTCAATATTATGGTAGTTTTCTCCGGGTGCTCCTGTTCGTTCTTGTCAATATTATGGTGGTTTTCTTAGTGTGCTCCTGATTATTATTGTCAATATTTTGATAGTTTTCTCCGTGTGCTTCCGATTATTCTTGACAATATTATTGTGGTTTTCTCCGTGTGCTCCTGATTATACTTGACAATATTTTGATGGTTTTCTCGGGGTGCTTTTGATTATTCCTGACTAGACATCTGATGGTTTTCTCCGAGTGCTTCTGGTTACTGATGAGGAATTGATCTCTGCATGAATGATATTTTTACTTAATGAGGCATGTAATTTTTATTCAAGGTTGCATTTAATTAGTGAACTTCTGCCACTGAATCATCACTTGTAATATTTTTATCAGGTGGATATTTAAAAAAATCATTTCTCAGTCGAATAATAATAATCTATGAGAAATCTAAGAAGCACTAACAGGAAGGTCGAACTTCCTTCTCCTTGGAGTCTAGCGAAACTAACCTTCCTTTGCGATCGATAGTGAGCATTCCGCATCCCGCATTAATGAAATAGATATTATTTACCTGCAAGCAACACGTGGCGACATCTTTTGATGACAGCCAGAAATACTTGCATCAATTTGCTTTGCATTAGATAACTTAACTCTCGCTGATGAAATATTTAAAAAATTCTATTTAAGAAATGGTTCCAATTGGAGAAAACTGACAGTTTGTATCTAACATTAGTCACAGAAGCTACCATGGATCATGGTTTGTTATCTGCAGCTGAATCGGAAGGAAGCCACTGTAGATACTGTGGCAAGGATTTTGTCATGAGAAGGAATGCTAGACGTCATGAGAAGAATGATTGTGCTAGAAACCCACTACGCAACATGTTAAGCTGTAATCGTTGTAGCAGGTTGTTAACACGAATTGACAGCTTAAAAAGACATGGTAGAACATGTAAAGTCAAGACTACTTACGGCATAGAGGACACCGATGAATCCACTAGACTAAAGAAGAGTGATCTGCATTACGACAATAATTTTCCTTGTCCTGAGCGTGATGGTATTAGCTCACCCGATCGTGAGGAAGAACATAAATTGAAGGATGCTAATGGCTTCGGGAAGACTGAAACTAATGTAAGTATCAACACCGTGAAAAGTGAGAATACATTCAAGCCTATATTCAGTAGATCCTCCATTCTTTGTAAAAATGATGGACTCCTAGAAAGGAAGCATGAAGACGATGAAGACACTTCGACATCATCGATAGCGAATTCATGCGGTAATCTGGGTGAAGAGGATGTCTTCTACAGTGATTGTTACAGTGACTCTGATGCTGTTGACAAAGGCATAGACTGTGATGAAGCACCTAGAGCTGACAAGATCGAAGAATGTGGCGATGTCCTGAGACCGAAACGATGGAAACGTCGTGTTATAATAAATAAATCTGATAATGCTTATTATGATCACTGGGACGATTGTGATTATAAAAGAATTTATAATAAACAAGCAAGTAAGATGGTGGTAGAAGAGATTGATTACACGTCATGGATAGATCCAAACATATTGGTTGACCGGCTAAGACTTCTACATGGCTCGCTTTGTGCAGGAAACTATTCGTGCATCAAAGAAATATCCTTCATAATCAAAGAACTGAGGAGAGCTGGCTACATACAATAATGGCTTCTTTTACTTGTATTTGGGTAATGTTGAGAAGTAATTAAATATTGAAAGTAAAAATTTAATATTTTTATTTCTTGTATTCCGATTTCCAACTAAGCCTGTGTGTTTCCGCTACTGTATGTATGATCATTCCGTTTCCTGTGTGTACTGTGTGTACGTTCCGTTTCCTGTGTGTACTGTGTGTACGTTCCGTTTCCTGTGTATAATGTATGTACGTTCCGTTTCCTGTGTGTACTGTGTGTACGTTCCGTTTCCTATGTGTACTGTGTGTACGTTCCGATTCCTGTGTGTACTGTGTGTACGTTCCGTTTCCTGTGTGTACTGTGTGTACGTTCCGTTTCCTGTGTGTACTGTGTATACGTTCCATTTCCTGTGTGTACTGTGTGTACGTTCCGTTTCCTGTTTGTACTGTGTGTACGTTCAGTTTCCTGTGTGTACTGTGTGTACGTTCTGTTTCCTGTGTGTACTTTGTGTACGTTCCGTTTCCTGTGTGTACTGTGTGTACGTTTTGTTTCCTGTGTGTACTTTGTGTACGTTCCGTTTCCTGTGTGTACTGTGTGTACGTTCCGTTTCCTATGTGTACTGTGTGTACGTTCCGATTCCTGTGTGTACTGTGTGTACGTCCCTTTTCCTGTGTGTACTGTGTGTACGTTCCGTTTCCTGTGTGTACTGTGTATACGTTCCATTTCCTGTGTGTACTGTGTGTATGTTCCGTTTCCTGTTTGTACTGTGTGTACGTTCAGTTTCCTGTGTGTACTGTGTGTACGTTCTGTTTCCTGTGTGTACTTTGTGTACGTTCCGTTTCCTGAGTGTACTGTGTGTACGTTTTGTTTCCTGTGTGTACTTTGTGTACGTTCCGTTTCCTGTGTGTACTGTGTGTACGTTCCGTTTCCTGTGTGTACTGTGTGTACGTTCAGTTTCCTGTGTGTACTGTGTGTACGTTCCGTTTCCTGTGTGTACTGTGTGTACGTTCAGTTTCCTGTGTGTACTGTGTGTAGATTGCGTGTTGGAGCCGAGTAGACTTGTATCCATGTAGCTTCATAGACATGTATTTTCGTAGCAATGCGGTCTTTTAGTCATGCAGTCTCACAGTCATGTTTAACTCGGAACCAGCTAGATCCTTTTAAACTCGTAGCCTTGTAGCATCGTAGTCTCTTAGACTCGTACCATTGTAGCCCAATATCATTGGAGCTGTTGAAAGAAAAGGCAGTTGGATCATTTGGAGCTGTTGGAGCTGTTGGAGCATTTGGAGCTGTTGGAGCTAAGAAGTAGTCGTTGCACGTCTATGCAGGGCTAAATGTTTATAAGATTGCTGGCTTTCGCAAGAAATCCTGTAGTAGGATAGAAATTGTGTAATAAATATTATGTTTGTAAAAGACTTTGTGGTGTTTTATTTCTCGAACCTTACACTTTTCTGGTATTTAAATTAAATTATATTTTAGCTTCGTCCAGGATCGTGCCAAGGACCTTAGTCGACCTAATTAATCAGTATAATGTTTGCAAATTTATTTAATGAATTTTTAACTTTTTCCTGAATTTCTAGGTTAATTATTACGAATATTCCAAAGATGTTGGTCTTGATGTCTGATAGGATGATGGTAGTAGAGGATTTATTTCTCTTTAAGAATGTTGAACATGGTTTCTTGAAATTATTATTATTTTTTTCATAAAATTAAACTTTATTGCATCGATATAGTATCGAACCAAGGACTGGAGCGGATCGAATCAATATGTAAGTTAATGAGTGATTATTTTGATGAATTTTGGATTTTTTCCTGAATTCCTAACTAAATAATTACGGTTTTTCTAGATGGCGGCCAAATTTCAAGATGTCTGGTGTCACAGTAATAAATGATTACTGCACTCTAGTGGATAAGAACTAAACTAACATGGCGCCAGCGTACTCTCGCTGACGATACAATGATGATGGCTTCCAGCATCGAAGACCAGATGGCGGACATGGCATCATACTAGATGACATTATATATACTTTGAAAAAAAAGTGGTGGGAGTCAGTCTGCCTTCAGCCACCACGAGGGAAGGATCGGTCGCCATTTTTTTTGCCCTCACCAGATTCGAACCGAGGACTCCGAGCTCAGTGTCGTAAAAGTTTTTTTTTTTTTTATAAATTTAAAAAATTTTTTTCATTAAACTCGGATAATATATTTAAAGATGTCGGCCGTAACGGAAATTGCAACGGTGATGTCATCATCCAATATGGTTACTTGGAATAATGTAATTGGATGGATGGTTTGTTTGTCGCAAATATAAATGAAAAGCCATTCCCTTGCATTACTCTATCAAACCTAAACATATAAATGCATACATATATATATTAAACGTAGTTTAGAATATGGCTTCATGTTCCAAACTTATCTCGACTTGTCTCGACTGGTTACACATTGCATAACACTTGTAGGTTTTTTAAATTCAAACTTGTCATCATCCGGCGACAATGCCTTGAACTAAAGATGGCCGACAGTGGCGCCATCTGGTAGCGACTTTATGAATTAAAGATGGCGGCAACAGAGAACTTGGTGAATACAGGCTACCGACTTGGCGACATCCGGCAGTAAATTTAAGAATTAAAGATGGCGACGGTGGCGCGCTCCGGCAGTAACTTTAAGAATTAAAGATGGCGGCGCCTCTGGCAACTAATTTTTGAATTTGGCGCGCGATACTAGCGACATCTACCAACCAACTTGAGGACCAAGATGGCTTCGCCTATGGCAACTAATTTTTGAATTTAGCGCCATCTGGTAGTCTGTGCTGGAATTAAAGATGGTGGCTGTATAATAATTTTAATTTCAAATGTGACGTCTTAGGTATGTATTAAGGAAGGCAAAAGATGGCGGCTGATGTTTACATCAAATTTCGAAAAGTTGAAGTTCGAAAAAAAAATTCGAATCCAAGATGGCGGCCGTGACGAAAAGTGCAACGGTGACGTCACGATTCGAAGTTGGTGGAAATTACTAGAAATACAAAATGGCAAATGGATTAGCATGGATTAACATATAAATTAGCATAGATTGGCATACGGATTAGCATAGATTGGCATACAGGTTAGCATAGATTGGTATACGAATTAGCATAGATTGGCATACGGATTGGCATAGATTGACATGGATTAGCATAGATTGGCATGGATTAGGTTAGGTTAGCATAGATTAGCATATGGATTAGGTTAGGTTAGGTTAGGTTAGGTTAGCATAGATTAGCATATGGATTAAGTTAGGTTAGGTTAGGTTAGGTTAGCATAGATTAGCATATGGATTAGGTTAGGTTAGGTTAGGTTAGGTTTGGGTAGGTTAGGTTAGGTTAGGTTAGGTTAGGTTTAGTTTAGTTTAGTTTAGTTTAGTTTAGGTTAGGTTAGGTTAGCATAGATTAGCATATGGATTATGTTAGGTTAGTTTAGTTTAGTTTAGTTTAGGTTAGGTTAGGTTAGCATAGATTAGCATATGGATTAGGTTAGGTTAGGTTAGGTTAGCATAGATTAGCATATGGATTAGGTTAGGTTAGGTTAGGTTAGGTTAGGTTAGGTTAGGTTAGGTTAGGTTTAGTTTAGTTTAGTTTATTTTAGTTTAGTTTAGGTTAGGTTAGGTTAGGTTAGGTTAGGTTAGCATAGCATAGATTAGCATATGGATTAGGTTAGGTTAGGTTAGGTTAGGTTAGGTTAGGCTAGGTTAGCATAGATTAGCATATGGATTAGGTTAGGTGAGGTTAGTTTAGTTTAGTTTAGTTTAGGTTAGGTTAGGTTAGGTTAGGTTAGGTTAGCATAGATTAGCATATGGATTAGGTTAGGTGAGGTTAGTTTAGGTTAGGTTAGGTTAGGTTAGGTTAGGTGTGCGAAGGAAGTACCTACAGGCTCCGACCAACAGCGCTTCTCTGCTGTGAAGTATTAGGAGATCAGAACTTGAGAGGAGGTAGTAATAAAAACTTGCCGGTGCCGTTGCGCGTCGTGGAAGTAGAGCGCGCCAAAACACATGGTTGCCTGGCCGTATGTATCCGGCGTTCATAACACGTGTAGAAGTAGGCTTATATTCGTTACCTCCTGGCTGTTTATTACCGCCTAATACTTTTCAGAGCGAGACGTCCTGGCGAGCTGGTCTGTCCGTCCTCCTCCGTTCGTTCGTTACGTAACGGGACATTTTTTCGTGCGTACATGGCTGATGAACATAACGGGACACTTTTTTCGTGCGTGTATGGCCGGCGGAAGTGACGTAATCCAACATGGGTGATGAACGTAACGGGATACTTTTTCGTGCGTGCATGGCTGATGAACGTTACGGGACACTTTTTCGTGCGTGCATGGCTGATGAACATAACGGGACACTTTATCGTGCGTGTATGGCCGGCGGAAGTGACGTAATCCAACATGGGTGATAAACGTAACGGGATACTTTTTCGTGCGTGCATGGTCGAAGGAAGTGACATAATCCCCGAATCCCCCTCCCCCCTCCCCTGTCCCAGAACGAACCAAATACATCTACTGTCTTGATGTGGGAAGAACAAAAAACACGTCAATGCAGGACTCTTATCTCTCCAATAAATAATCTGTCTTTTGAGCTACACATTCCCAGCTACAGATTTTGTGGTCCAGGAGGCGACGTAGGTATTAATTTTCTTGATGATAAGTGCAAGCAGCACGACATTGCCTATTCCTTTAGCAAGGACCTGGAGTCTAGGATTAGGGCAGACGAGATACTGAAAGCCGAGGCCAAAAGTAAATCAGCAGACAATGGACTAGGAGAAAAATCGCAGTGTAGGGTATATCAAAGGTGATGAAGATCAAGACTAAATTAGAAATGGTTACTCGCAAGCATCAAGCCGGGACCAGCAAGATCGAGCCTTACTGGTGCAGGTTACGTTCCAGTCGTCATGAAAAGCGCACATGAAAGATTTTTAAAAAGGACAGACTCTCAGTAAGAACACTACAGGAGGATTTTCACCATTATGTTTGCCTTTAATGGGTGTCCACAGCGATATTATTGGTGCTACGAGTGGTATAGTGTGGCAGTCAACACTTCAAAGAATGATCACAAGCAGTTGGAGGAAGCATGAAGACACAATGCCATAATGGAAGCCATTGCTATGGGCAAGAAAAAAGGCGCAGGACTATATGTATGGCCTCACAAAGCAGGTTGAGGCGGCTTGAAAAAGAAAGGCGTGAAAAAATAAATTTTTAGTTCTCTGCTGTATGGTCAGTTCACCAATGTAGATTTATTTATTTTCATCCGCAAATTGAAAATACCTAATTTCCGAAGCATTTTATGCGAGAAAATTTACCTGCAAAGCCGAAGACTCGCGAGTATGCCATTATTTATACACTTTAGCAGACATGGCATACACTGGGTAGCTTATATTAAGTCTGTAAATAGGTCCAGTACTAATACAGTTTCGGTAATTTGAGACCCCCACCAGAACTATGTCGGTACCTACGCTGTATTACGCCGCTACTACAATTACAAATCCGAACGTCGTCTAAAAATCAAGCTGCGACTACTTGTACATGACAGTGTTTACTAAAAAAAATTATAAAATGTGTAAGCAATATTGAGAAATATTCAGTGATGTCTATAACACTTAACCTTGACATGTTATAGTTCAGTGCTGCGGGCGGTTCTGAAGTTAGAAGTAAATGGTGTACTGGACTGGCAGATATTCAAACATATATTGCCAAACCAAATATTGGTGAAGAAAACTGCATGATTCGCTTCCTGAAAAGTGTTGGGAAAACTCGAGAATTACAGTTACCTGTTGAAATTTACTAGTTGAGCAACATTGCAAGTTATATCAAGGAAAAGTTACCACCAGATGTAGACTTTCAACTATGTAAAATTCCAAAATAATATATTAATTCTTTCATTTCAACATGTAGTAAAAATGTCGACATTATGAAACCAGAGAAGATAGGTACGATACTAGGATTCGAACCGAATACGTTCTATGTAATAAAATCACATGAATCTACGCGAGAAGTATACATATTGCCAGTGAATGTTATAAAATAAACTGCAATTTTGCAAGTGGAATATATCTCAACAGAACACTAAATAACATGCTAAAAGAATATTCGCCAATGGTTCCGCCAGGATATGACTTGGTTGAAGTGCCGAAAAGTATCATTTACGTTCCAGTCGTCGTGAAGAGCGCCCACGAAGTTTTCGTCACAGTAGATTACCAGCGAGAACGCTTGCTAAATTTTAGAAACGAATAAATTACACTTCATCTGCACTTGAAGCGATGGGCATCAAGTTTGTGACACCGAACAGTTATAAAATAAATAGCATTGGCATGCAGAAGTCTGTCTATCAGTTGTCGGTGCATTTGCACCTGGCAGAGTAAAGTTTCTTCTCAGTATATGACAATTGCGAAATGAATATGGAAGACGAAGTTCTCAACGGGGAAGACCCGGTATTTTGGTGACAGCATTACGAAAATGTAACTGCATGAGTAGCACCCTTTACTGCTCTGACCATATCTGCTACTATCTGAAGTATGCTTCGCTGTACAACACCAAGCTATTTGTTCGTTACTTTTGCAGTCGTTTCTACGTTTAAGAGACATGCTGACTAAGGCAGATGGAGGCCACCCGACCACAAAGAAAATATCCTGAAATGGTATTCTTCACCTAATCGAGCGTATTACAATGTACTTAATGGTGTCGAAATGTGTGAATAATATCCGCGATGAAAAACTACCTTTTGCTCATGCTGAATGAACTGTTTGCTACAAAGATGGCCGGGTGATTACAAGCTACCTGTTATGCCGAAGAAAAGTTCGAAGTATGCGTTCCTTTGTCCATTCTCTTTGGATTCACAGAAGACTATTATCAATTAATTATTAATTCTAAAAAATAGCTCGTATTGCTTCTAGCTAACATGTATAGTTATGCAGTAGTCATGTTATAGATAATCCACAGGATGTCTCGCTAACACTACAGTCTATCGAGTGGATGCTGCCTCACATCCAAGTCAGCACGATCGAACGTATCAAGATGCTGAAGAACGTAGAAAATGACAAGAACATTGATGAACCATTCATATCCTGGAGCCCGAATACGTATCTTGGCTTACCTAAATGCCAACACGTCAACTGGATAGTGAAGTCCAGCTTTACTATGAAAAACCATAGATACATCTTCGTCTGGCTTAAGACTGGAAGACAGCTCAGTATGGAGTGAACTGTGTGTTCCATTATTGTCAAACACGAAATGCAAAAATATTTTTAAACAGCAAACGTTATCGGTAGTATATAAAAGGGGCTCCTGACGATGGTGCTAGTACAAGGTGTGAGGTGGGGTCAATGACCAATGTGCCATTGCACAGCTGTTGTGTGATGCATGCTCATCTTACTTAACTTTTTTTTGTTGGTAAACTAGACGTCACGTATGCTCTTTTTTTTGTAACTTCCTTATATTTGCAACGGGCTGCATGGGCGCCCGTGCACACGGCCTTCCCTCCCTCTCACTCCCTCCATCCCCCTTTGCCCCTAACCCCTTCCCTCCCCTCGCTTTCCCCTCTTGTCGTTTCTTCGGTGGTAGCTGACAACACTAGCGCCATCTGAGCTTAGTTTATTTAAGGCCTTGCGCCCCCTGACTCTTCCTGTTTCGACGCTGGGACACCGACCGATCTACACGCCCCTTAAGGTACGGTTGACTTCAAATTGAGTGATTGCGGAAGGGACGCGGTGGCCGCTCCCGAAATGTAACGTAAATATTATAATTCTCCTTTCTTGTTGTTTCGAAATTATTGTTTTGGCCGCCACCTTGTAAATTCCAATTAGTATTTTCTGTGGCTTTTCCTCCCGTTGTCAACCATGCCTCGTAAGATGTTTTTTGTCATTTTTCTTTGTTCATTTGGTGGTGTATCCCAGCGTTGGCAGCCAAGGTGATCAGGTTTAATTTGTTTGTGTATTTACGTCCCCTGTTCGTCATAAGTATTTAAAGGGCAAAGTTAAATTTTATATATGATATACTGCATGTAAACTTTCGTTTAAGTTGACATCGCGTCGTGTAATAAGGGTTTTCTGCCCCGTGTGTCTAATGGGACCGTGTATAAATCGTGTATCAATAATTAATGTGTTATAAATTGAACATGTGTAATTATCTTCTGCAATTGTTGATCACCTTGAATTTACTATGTGAATAAATTGTTTTCATAACAGTCGTTCGGGAAACGTCTCGTTTGATGGTAATTTCACTGTTGATTATTTGATTGTTGTTAGTGCATGGCAATCAGTTTACCACTCTGAGAATACCCCTCCCAGAAGGGGCCTAAAGTGTTATAGAAATTATTCACTACCACGCGGGTGCAAATCTGCGCTACTCTGCTGTCTCAGAGTTTCTGTGTTTTCTGTTTGTCTGTTTCATGACCATGGCTATTGCCGGTGGAGTGTCGTGGATTTACCAACTGCATCGTGAGGACCTGGTGCTCCACTTAGAGGAAAATGGGCTTACTGTTGCCCCAGGGGAAACTGTGGTTTCCATGCGATCCCGTCTCGTGCAGTTCGTGCGAGAGTCGAGTGCCTCCCCCCCGGGAGACCCGCCGCGGCAGTCTCCTCCGGACGTGAGTCAACCCAATTCCTCATTCAATCAGAAGTTATTTTTCTCCACTCTTAAATCGCTTCCTTTACTGGGGGAGAGCAAGCCTGAGGGCGTGTTAGATTTTATTATTGCCGCCGATAGATTAAATAAGTTACAGTTGGTTTCCCAGGAGGCTTTCATGAAGGCGCTCTTAAGTAAATGCTCAGGCATTTTTGTGACTAGTATTACACAAGCTATTTTGCAAGGCTTGGAATTTTCGGCTTTCAAAAAAACCATCATCCGCACAGTGTGCCCGCCTAGAATTTTGGATGCCTGTAAAAGGGACCTAGTATATAGGTTCCAAAGGCCGGGGGAATCAATTGCTCAGTTCGTCACTTCTGTGACGAATTATGCTGATGCCCTGGAGCTGAACATGCCCGAGCCGGAGTTCGTGCAATTGCTTCTAGGTAATTTTTCGCCTCGTGTTTTGGAGCATTGTGCTATGCTAACTCCGCCTACTACCCTTGTGGGTTTGCGAGCTTGGGGGGATGAAGTGGAGAATCGTCTTAGTGCGATAGAGAAATACCAGGCCGAATTCCCTCAGCCTAAACCCAGGGCTTCTAGATTTGCTGAGAGTGGGGAGGAGGTAAGTGTTCACGGCGGGGCCGCTAGACATTCAGCGTTGTGCGTGAACGGCATGCTTGATCGTTCCCCCATCATACACGACGCGAGTGTAAGCGAGTCCGTTGCCGGGGCTTGCGCGCCGCGCCGGGAGACCCGCGGTCGCTGGCCGTCAGTAGCCCGCTCGCCTAGGATAACCCAGCCCGTGAAGGTCGAGTCCGTAACCTTGAATGCGCCGGATCAAGGCGCGGCTATTGGCGGACAGCTGAACAGCCCGCACGCGGCCTTGAACTTGCCGAGGCGGCAGGCTTTCCCTTTCACCGAACAAACATCGGGTCGTTGCGCAAACTGTTGCGCCTTTGGGCATCGGTCCGCGCACTGCACGAGTCCGTCCCTTGACTTAAGGGAGCGGAGATGTTTTCGGTGCCAGCGCATGGGTCATTACCGTGCCGACTGCCCGGGAAACGAGCAGTGACGGGTCGCAAGAAAGGGCGACTCCGTCGATTGCGTCGTAAATCCTTTCGACCGCAGTATTTACATTATGTTCCCCTTAAGATTCAGGATTATTATTTGTCTGCCCTCGTCGACACGGGAGCCACTCGCTCTGTGATCAGCGAAAAGCTGTTTAATTCTTTGAGTGATAAATTTCCCTGTTTATTGCGACGTGTGATGGATGACGTCACGACGGAGTTGTGCGTCGCTAATGGAGAAGCTATGAAAGCTTCCAAGTCTGTCGTCTTACATTTTAAAATTAAGGGATTTTCTTGGGACTGGGTCTTTAGTGTTGTGCCTGGCCTTGTGCCTAATCTTATTTTAGGCCTGGATTTTTTGAGCCATTCTCGTTGCGTGTTGAATGTTAACAGGCATGAATTACATTTCGCCTTTGCACCTGACGTCAAAATTTTTTTAAAACATGAAACGCATGCCCCTATCGTCTTGACTTGTCGCGAGCACGATTCGTCATGCGAGCGAGACAGAGCCATTAGTGATTTAGTTAGCTCATTTCCGGACGTGTTTACCCATAAATTGGGAAATTGTGACATCCTGCCCTACCGATTTTTTGTTAAAGATGAGATCCCAGTTTCCAGTCGCTATCATAAAGTGTCGCCGCCCAAGTTGCAAGCGATGCGGGATATTATTCATAGGCTATTGGAGGA
Source organism: Bacillus rossius redtenbacheri (assembly GCF_032445375.1). Taxonomy (NCBI): domain Eukaryota; kingdom Metazoa; phylum Arthropoda; class Insecta; order Phasmatodea; family Bacillidae; genus Bacillus; species Bacillus rossius. The sequence continues at coordinate 59,641,867 of NC_086331.1, read as the reverse complement.
AGGATTTATTACGCCTTCTCAATCCCCGTATAGTACCCCCACCTTCCTTGTGCAGAAGAAGAACGGCACTGACTGGCGCCTAGTGCATAATTTCAAACCGTTGAATGATAAGATTGTTGACGATGTCTGGCCTCTTCCAACCGTGGAGAGTGCCTTGCAGCACCTGGGAAAAGCCAGAATTTTTTCTACGATAGATTTAAACCATAGTTTTCATCAAATTTCCTTGGATCCTCAATGTCGTAACTACACCGCTTTCTCCACTCCGTTTGGTCACTTTCAATTCAACAGGATTCCTATGGGTGTCAGTTTTGGGAGCCAGGCTTTAAGTCGTGTATTGGACCACGTTCTCAGTGATTTAAAATTTCAAAGTGTTTTTAATTATATCGACGATATTATTGTTTACAGTGAATCCTTTGAAGAACATTTAGTACATCTAAGAGAAGTTTTTACTCGGCTCCGAGCTGCTAACTTAACAGTGAACCCTAATAAAATTTCTTTAGGTAAACATTTTGTTAAATTCTTGGGATATATTATTTCAGAGGGTAGTCTGGTAATGGATCCGGAAAAGATCGAGCCCATTGTAAATTTCCCACGTCCCAGAAATTTGAAGGGTGTCCAGCGTTTCCTGGGAATGCTCGGTTATTTTTCGAGGTTCATTCCGGATTTTGCCAGCATTTGCGCTCCCTTAAATTGTTTGCGCAAGAAAAACACCCCCTTTGTGTGGGGAGAGGAACAGGAAGAGTCCTTCTCTACGCTCAAGACACGTATGGCCTCTCCACCCGTCTTGGTTTTGCCTGACTTTAATCGGCGGTTCGCAGTTCAGGTCGACGCATCTTCTATAGCCCTGGGGGCGGTGATAGGGCACATGGAAAACGGCAGGCTACGACCTATTGCCTTCGCAAGTCGAACCTTGCTGGAGTCTGAGCGACACCTTGGGACGTATGAAAAGGAAGCTTTGGCTATTCTTTTTCGCCTGGAAAAATTCGAAAGCTATCTGGACACCCAAGTTTTCGACCTTTATACCGATAATAGGGCGCTGTCATGGTTATGTAATCACCCTCATCAACTAGGAAAATTAGGTCGCTGGATCCTTCGCCTTTGTCGTTTTCGTTTTGTGATTCATCACATTAAGGGGTCGGAGAACGTGGTTGCAAATACCCTTTCTCGTATGTTTTGCCCCGAGGAATTTGAGGTTGATCTGCAACCTCCCCCCGAGCCTGTTGAATTTTTGTCCGTCTGTAAAGTTTTTCCAGAATCCTTTGTAAACATTAAACAGGTGCAACGTGATGACGCATTTTGCATTCAAATCCGTAAGGATCTGCGTGATTCCAAGCCCGTGCCATTTAGGGAGGAACAGGGTCTATTGTATTTTGTAGGTGATTCGGGTTGATCCCGGAGGGTAGTGGTCCCGTTAAGCTTAAGACCTATGCTTCTAACCTACTTCCATGCCTCTCTGGTAGGCGGACATCTGGGCATAGAAAAGACGTACCGCAGGATTGCGGGACATTTCTTTTGGCCGGAGCTCCGCAAGGACGCGCTTGATTTTGTCAGATCCTGTGTGGACTGTCAGATCTCTAAGCCCCCCCATAATTCCAAGGTAGGGCTTTACAGGGCTGATGCGCCGGTCGCGCCTTGGCACGTAGTGCATATTGATATTTTTGGTCCCCTTACGCGATCTCGTAAGGGCAATATGTGCTTGCTCGTAGTTCTGGATATTTTCTCGAAATACGTGATTCTGCTTCCACTTAAAAATATGAGAGCAGTTACGATAGTCAAAACTTTGAAGGAACAGGTCTGGAAACTTTTTGGACCCCCTTTTATTTTAGTTTCCGATAATGCGGCTTATTTTAGGTCCACCGTGTACAAAGACATGTGCTTTGAGTGGGCGATCAAGCCTGTATTTAGTACGCCTTATTTCCCGCAGGGCAATCAGTCAGAAAGGGTCAATAAGGTGTTAAAGGGAATTTTGACGTCTTTTTATCGTGTCGATCAGACCGTGTGGGATGAGGATTTGGACTTTATTAACGTGGGTTTGAACTCCGCCTTCCATTCTGCCTCCGGACATCCCCCCTCGGTCCCCTTCCTGGGGAGGGAACTTTCCCACCCCTTACTCAACCAGTGGGGACTGCCGCCGCTGGATAGTTCTTTGAATGTTTCTGAGTTGGAACGTGTTCTTGATGACGTAACTTGTAACCTTGCGAAGACACGTAAAATTGTTATTGCTAGATACAACGCAAACAGAAGTCCGCATAACTTTGAGACAGGAGACACTGTTTTGTGTAGATCTTTTGTTTTGCCTTCCTTAAGTGATAAGATTAATGTCAAGCTTTTGCCACCTTTCAGCGGTCCCTTTGTCATTAAGCGTTTTCTATCTTCAAATACTGTTTTGCTTCAAGACCATAAGTGTAAACAAAAATTTAAAAAGGCACATGTGTCACAATTAAAAAAATTTGTAAATTAGAGCATGACGCCCTTTGACTGGCAGGTCGCCTTGCTCCTCTGTGATTAGTGTTTGTTAAGTGATAGGTGCTTTCGTGATTGGCTTTGAGTGTCGTTTGCTGCCGGCGAGGCTTTGTTTTTTTTTTTTTCAGCTGTGAGCGCGCCGTGTCTTCCCTTTCCATTCTCCTGGGCTGTGCATGGAGGCGCCTCGTCGGCAGTGATCATCTGCTCGCTGCCTCGTTCGTCAACGAGGTCGTCGCTTCCTCCTCATCTTGCTCCCCGCCCCCCCCCCCTGCTGCCTGCCTGCCACGGGGTATCTCCCACTGGGCTCATACTCTATACCTCGAGCTAAACCCCCCATTTTGCACCTTGTCTTGAGTGGGCGTTCGTGGTTGTTTACGCAAAGGTTTGCATAATCAACTGCGTTCTGTTTTGCTGATTTGGTGTGAATGGGAGCATTGAATTGGAATTGGAATTGAAATTTTCTTGGAGAGAGGTTAAAGGGTATCGGGCACTGCCCCACCTCAAAGTTGGTCCGTGGGTGGCAACGACTGTTGGCTATCAGTCAGCCGGGTTTTTTTTTTTCTGTGTGCTGCTATAAGACCAACAGCGGCTAAGAGGGCAGCTGGCTTGGGGTGATAGCCTCCTGCTTTAACGCATGCCAGACAGTCAATAGTACTGATTAGACAGTGTGAGCCCGCTGGTTCTACGATGGATCGAAAGCATTGGCATGAAGATTTGCAAGAGGCAGTTAAACATCCAATAGAAGGAGACTGGTCCGAAAGGAAAACCCTTTTGACGGATTACACTAAGGACAGAGGATTGGACTTGAAGAGAGTGACCATACTGGTTGACAAATTGCTGGATAAGAAAGTAAACTGGGCTAAGGAACCAGTACCAAATTTAACTGAAAGAAAATGGCTGCTATCTGTTGGTCCCATAATATGTGAACAAGACCCTACTATAGTTAAAATGATGATAAGGGAAATCTTCAGGAAAGACAAAACTACGGCTGAGAAGGAAGAATCGACTGAAGAGTTTGTGATAAACCCTAAATGGGATGAACAGGAGGTGCTTTCATGTGCTGAAAAATTAATAATTGAGCTAACCACCTACACGACCACAGAGATATCTAAGGTTAACAAAGCATCTACAAACTATATTCTGCCCAGAGTAACACAGCTAAAAGGCCTATTAGATAAGGTTCTGATAGACAATTCCCGGCTTAACGGAGTGATAAAGGGGATAGAATTAAGTAAAGGCCCTGTGATAAGGAAGACGTATGCGGAAGTAACAAGTGCAGCTGAAATTGGAGGGACTACTCGTCAACAGATCATACCTAAACAGAAGAAGGAGTTGCTGATTGTCCTGCCAAGTGACGAAACTCAAACAAGTGACACCACCAAAAGAGAGATCTTAAAGAACATTGATCCAATAAAGAATGGGCTGAAATTCAAAGGAATAAGGAAAATTTCGAAAGGAGGAATTATAATCGAAGCACAAGACTCCAGCACGATTGAAAAACTGCAAAAAGATGAGAAAATATCTAAACTAGGACTACGTACTGAGCGCCCTACAAAGCAGGGCCCGAAAGTTATTATGTACGACGTGCCTAGGGAGTTCGATAACCCTGATATAGCTGGCACAATATTTGCTCAGAATCTGAGCGCAGATGAAGTCTCACTGGAGGAGTTCAGAGCTGGTTTCATGGTGCGAACAAGACGCGGCAGAAAGGATAATAAAGAAACAGTGCACCTTGTCATTGAATGCACACCTAAAATAAGGAATATCTTGCTAAGCAGAACACATATGTATATTGGTTTTTCTGCATGTAAAATTAGGGATTTTGTGTCAATAACTAGATGTTTCAACTGTCAGAATTACGGACACCCCGCACATAAATGTAAAAGCAAAACTATCTGCTCTATATGTGGACTTGATGGGCATAAGTATACAGAATGTAGTAAGAAAAATGAAGGAAATAAGTGTGCAAATTGCAGACGAGAGAATAAACCACACGAGCATAGGGTAGATAGCACTGATTGCCCTGCCTATAAGAGAGCTTACGAAAGAGAAATAGAAAGAACTAATTATGGTGAAATATGAAAATAACATAAAAATAGGGCAACTAAACGCACAACGTTCAGCTGTTGTCAGTGCTGAATTAAATAAGATTGCAGAAAAAATGAAGCTTGATGTGATCTTATTACAAGAACCCTATGTATTACGTGGGCAAGTTGCAGGAATCCATGGTTTAATATATGCAATAGGAGATAATCCGAAATCGGCAATTTGGATTAGAAATGAAACTCTAACTACGATGTTACTCTCCGGCATTTCTAATGAACATCATGTTTGCATGATCATGCAGATGAGGATGATGAAAATATACGTTATCTCATCCTATTTTCAATTCTCAGATCCTATTGAAGTACATATTGATAAGCTTAATTCAATATTGGATACAATTGGACATGAAAATATAATAATTGGTGCAGACACAAATGCAAAATCTTCTTTTTGGAATTCACCAGTGAATGACGAAAAAGGTGAGATCATGAACGATTTTATCATGGAAAGAGATCTATATGTTATTAATGATGATCCATTAACAGGAACATATCTATCACCAGCAACTAATACTGAGACTTTCATTGATGTGACATTGACTGATAACAACATGAAAGAAAGAGTCAATGAATGGAAGATTCATCTGGACAGTTCAAGTGACCACAGATTGATGACTTATGAAATCCAATTGCAAAGAACTGAGATGCCTCCCATAATAATAAGTCCACGGTACATACATAAGAACGCGGATTGGAAGAAGTTTGATGAATTAATAACAAGCAAAATAAATGAATTATCACATGAAGAAGATGTATATAACTCCGCAGAAGCACTCGCCATGAGATTAACAATTATATTACAGAATATCTGTGAGAAATGCTTTAGGAAACAAACGAAAATTATTCCTGGAAATCCCTGGTGGGATGTTGAATTAGAAGAAACTAGAAGAGATCTGGAAAGACTAAGAAGAATCATGAAGAGAGCGGCAAATGGATTTTATAAACTTTTAATTTTACAACAGTACAGAATAAGGAGAAAGAAATATAAGAAAGATATTTTATTAAAGAAGAAGGTATACTGGGAAAAACTTGTCCTTAACAAGGGGAATATGGACCCTTGGGGATATGTGTACAAGGTGATGGCTGGCAAAGTACGAAGTTCTTTTGAAATCCCTGGGATGATGATGGCAAATAGACAAATTACTGACATTACAGAAAATTTGGAAACTATTCTACATGATTTACTACCTAATGACAACCCAGATGAAGATACGAATATTCAAAAGATGAAGAGAGAAGCGATGAAAGAACTGCCTGATACAGAAGACACAGTTTCTTTCACCATCCAAGAGCTTGACAAGATCATTAAAGAGTTAAAACCACGAAAAGCACCAGGTAAAGATAATATAACAACTGAGTTAATTTGGCGAGCTTACCCTCGAATCAAGGAAGTACTGTTACATCTGTATAATTTATGCTTATCTTCAGGAACATTTCCAAAAATATGGAAGGAAGGAGTTCTCAAAATCATATACAAGGGAAATGCTAAGGACCCGAAATTAACTAAGTCATACCGGCCTTTAACTATGCTGCCTAACATGGGAAAAATTTATGAGCGGCTCATTAATGCAAGACTAACAGCTTATTTGGAAGTAATACAGGGAATAGATAAACAGCAGTATGGCTTCAGAAGAGGGTATAGTACAGAAAAAGCGCTATACGATGTAAATCAATATATTAAAAACCTACAAGAAAAATATGTGCTTGGAGTGACGATAGATATAGCAGGAGCATTCGACCACGCTTGGTGGCCTCAAGTATTATGGCGCTTAAAGAATCTTAACACACCTAAGAACCTGTATGCCGCCATAAGGGGCTTTCTGCAAGATAGAAAGTGTGAATGTCGATTGGGCCACATAGTTGTGGAAAAGAAGCTCTCCATGGGCTGTCCTCAGGGTTCAGTCCTTGGTCCGCTACTATGGAATATAATATTTGATGAGCTTCTAAAAATTGAGTTACCAGTAAATAACATTATATATGGCTATGCAGATGATGGCTTGCTCATTATACCCGCTACTTCACGCTACGAATTAGAGCAGACAGCAGAAATTATTCTACGCTCTATCAACACCTGGGCAAGCAGTGTCCGACTTCTTATATCATCTGAAAAAACTGAAGGCGTATTACTAAAGGGAAAATTACATAAAGACAGACCACCTTTAATAAGATTTCAAGAACGAATAGTGAAGATAAAACAAAAAGTTAAGTATCTAGGGGTACAAATCACAACGGGAACAGGATACCAAGAACACATACAAGAAGCATCACAAAAGGCCCTACTGTTAATGCAAAAAATAAGGAGTCATAAACCTACAAATGTAGGATTGAGCACTAATACTATGACAACACTGTACAATGGAGTATACCTGGGCATACTTACCTATGCTTGCTCAGTCTGGTATGAACTACTACGCAATTCACATGTAAGAAGAAGGTTAAACTCATCCCAACGAACAGCTCTAATTGCTGTAACAAAAAGCTACAGAACTACGTCTTTAGAAGCACTGCAGGTTATCGCTGGAGCCTTACCTATAGACCTACTAATACAAGAAAGAGCAAAAGTTGTGATATTAAAGATGAACAAGGAATACACTGCTTCAAAATATCGCAGAATCCACATAGAAAATATTGAAATCTGGCAAGAAAGGTGGCGAAACTCTGACAAGGGAAGGCATACACACAATATATTCCCTTCAATAGAAGAACGGATGAAATTTTCATGGATAAGTACTGACCACTACACTTCACAATTCCTAACAGGTCACGGGAATTTTAAACACAAATTAAACTCTTTTAACTTAGTGGAAAGCCCTATGTGCCCTGTGTGCATGGAAGAAGACACAGTAGAGCATGTTCTAAATGATTGCGTTAAAATAGAAGACATACGAAACAAGTACACAAGGAAGATGGCTATGGAGGATGTTGATATTAAGGATATTAATCAAATTGTGAGAGATAAGAAGACTTATGACATATGGAGAAATTACACCTTTGAAGTATCCAAGAGACTGGAGCGTTTCGATAGTTGGATGCACGAACAATCTCTGATGGAAGATCTGCTTTCCGATACGGAATAACTTACTACAGAAAAATAAAATAACTCTTTGAATCTCCTACACAAGTTTCTTTGGCTGTTCTTCTTGTGTATAGTGTAATCGAACAGCCGGAATATTATATCAAATTAGATAAATGAACTGAAAAGAATTAATTAAGAATAAGAGAATTAAAAATATACACCAGATCTCTCTTTGAAAATAAGAATAAGAATTATGACAGAATAACGCCCTGGAAACCTGTATAAGCAAGCTAAAAGGATATGAATTATTATATAATATAAACTGTATTATATTATATAATATATATATATATATGTGTGTTAAAAATATAATCATGTGTGCAATAAATATAAATAAACTACTCTTGCAAACCTTATAAAAAGGATTATATCCAGAGTAGTCTTTAAGTAAACATACATAATCTATAATATGATTATTTTCTATAAAGCTACAAGATAATCTGCCTGCCACGCTAGTTGCTGGGAGACGTCGCCTTTGCATCCGTTTGGGATTCTGAAGTGGCTTCCCGAGACCTGGCCAGCCTAGGTTGAGGCCGCTCTCGTCGATCTGAGCGTTGAACGTCGTCAACCTGACTCTGCCACCTCGCTCTTCTGATGCTGAAGGGCTACCTTGGCTCGTCGTGCTGGAGACTCCATCCGATTCGCAGTGTGGCATCCTACGGGAGGCGCTCCTGGATTTCGCTCCATGGCTGGAGCTATCTGCGCTCGGCCGCCCGGGCGGCTGATCTCCGCCGCTGAATAGCTTGCGGCCGCGCGCCGCATCTCCCCGAAGTGGCCGCATGCCGCCGTCGCCGAACGTCTCTGCGCTCGTCCAGACCTCTGAAGACGTCGGAATCCCGAAGAAGAGGCCTACCACTTTTTGGTTTAGTTTTTTTTCGACTCTGGGTAGCAGCAGTCTAGGGGTGGGGAGTTGCAACGGGCTGCATGGGCGCCCGTGCACACGGCCTTCCCTCCCTCTCACTCCCTCCTTCCCCCTTTGCCACTAACCCCTTCCCTCCCCTCGCTTCCCCCTCTTGTCGTTTCTTCGGTGGTAGCTGACAACACTAGCGCCATCTGAGCTTAGTTTATTTAAGGCCTTGCGCCCCCTGACTCTTCCTGTTTCGACGCTGGGACACCGACCGATCTACACGCCCCTTAAGGTACGGTTGACTTCAAATTGAGTGATTGCGGAAGGGACGCGGTGGCCGCTCCCGAAATGTAACGTAAATATTATAATTCTCCTTTCTTGTTGTTTCGAAATTATTGTTTTGGCCGCCACCTTGTAAATTCCAATTAGTATTTTCTGTGGCTTTTCCTCCCGTTGTCAACCGTGCCTCGTAAGATGTTTTTTGTCATTTTTCTTTGTTCATTTGGTGGTGTATCCCAGCGTTGGCAGCCAAGGTGATCAGGTTTAATTTGTTTGTGTATTTACGTCCCCTGTTCGTCATAAGTATTTAAAGGGCAAAGTTAAATTTTATATATGATATACTGCATGTAAACTTTCGTTTAAGTTGACATCGCGTCGTGTAATAAGGGTTTTCTGCCCCGTGTGTCTAATGGGACCGTGTATAAATCGTGTATCAATAATTAATGTGTTATAAATTGAACACGTGTAATTATCTTCTGCAATTGTTGATCGCCTTGAATTTACTATGTGAATAAATTGTTTTCATAACAGTCGTTCGGGAAACGTCTCGTTTGATGGTAATTTCACTGTTGATTATTTGATTGTTGTTAGTGCATGGCAATCAGTTTACCACTCTGAGAATACCCCTCCCAGAAGGGGCCTAAAGTGTTATAGAAATTATTCACTACCACGTGGGTGCATATTCATTTTTTTTATATTTATGGTAAGGTGCATTAATATTTTGTGTTTTATATTGTTTTGTAATAACTTCTAATGTGAATCTTTTTTGTGTGCTCTAATTCATTTAACTATGTTCAGTTTATAAGACTGTTGTGAAGTGCCTCAAGACTGGACTCTAATATAAAAGAATTATAAACAAAATTTTGAAACAGATGCATAAAAATTTCAAATAGTACTTAATGAATTATAAGGTATTATGCCATCTTGGTTTAGATACAGAGCCTAAAAGTGCAAATTTTTTTTACCAGCTTTAGCATCTAGTGATGATAACTATGATCATCTTGGTTGTTGTGAGGTGACTTGCACCTTCTTCTCTTTTGGTCAGCCATAATGTGAATACCTAATTTTATCTTCGGCATTTAAATCCGCCTGATTTATGTAATTTCCAATTTCTCCGCAAATGCCAACTGGGATAGTTTTTGCTTTATGTCCCCGGGAACCAATTAGGTGATTTATTTTTGGCCAATGTGTTATTTTTTATATGTATTATTTTTTTTAGCGGTCATAGTGTCGGTGTGAGACATCCCGGCCATGTGTCCATAAATTCCACTTCTCTGTAATACAGACGGAGCTTTTCGTCTGCTCTAACGGCTTCAGAATGCCACCAATAAGAATTTCCAGGAAAGTTCTTCAATATATTTTTTTCTTCGCATGCAGCATGTGTGGCGCATGAATTTATCTTTTTGGAACTCCACCCGGCCGTCTCATTAATTGAATTATAACTAAACTAATAAACGTAAACTGTATTTAAGTTTAGTAAAAATGAATCAACAAAATTTTTGTTTTACATGTTCACAAAACAAACTTATGTAACTACATACTGTGTAACTACCACAGCCATTAAATAGTTTTTTAAGCGGTTAAATTGTCTACTTTAATTTGTTTTGTGGGGTCCCCAAAAGGTATAGAAAGTATGTTAAAATAATAGTGCAAACAAATAATACTCAATATGAATTCTCTTTTATGTATGATATCTTGTTAAAAAAAAAGTTTGACCTCCGAATTTGTTTTGTGTAAATTGCTTTCAATTTTTTGACCTAAGATTTCTTTTTAAAGTATTTCCCCTTTGTTATTTATGTTTTCTGGACCTATTGTATGGGCAACGTGGCGAGCCAGTCAGCGCAGTTTATTTTTTCACTGATACTTTCTCTGCACTTCAAGTTTTGAGTGACTTCGATCCTAAGGTTCATGGAGCTTTAAATGTCAGACTTTTCCTTCTAGCAAACCTAACCTAGGATGGATAGTTGGCACACCAACCACACTGATGACACGGTGGCCATATTGGATGACCTTGAACTTGACCTTCAACCATGACCCCAGCAGCCATTTTCGATCGATCATTTATTTTTCCACCATTTTGAATTCTATATATTTCCACCATTTTGTTTTCCGCCATTTTTTATCTTGGCCTAAAATTCACCACTCCCTGTTGTTGCAACTTTCTTTATGGCCGCCATTTTTGAAAACGGTAGTTAAAAGATAGGGAAAAAAAATTTATAAAACAAATAATTTTTATAATTTTAATATAAAACATCCCGCCATTTTGAAAAAATAAAATCACGGCCGCCATCTTTGAAAACCATTATTTCAATGCTAGAAAAATTATAAATATTTAATAATGATAAAAAAATATAAAATAAAATTTAATAAAAACACGCTTCCGTCATGGAGTCCTCGGTTCGAGTCCCTGCGAAAGAAAAATAAAAAAGGGTGATGTGTCCCTCTTCCAGTATGGCAGCTGGCAGAATGACCCCCACCATTTGTTTTAAACCATATATGAACTGAAATTACCCCTCCCCAACAAACCACTCCACAGATATATTGCTAGTTTCCCCTCTCCCCAAAATTTATGATGTAAATACCGACTCAATGACCCAGGAGTCCTTCAGTTTGCAGCAGTTCCCCACTCAGTACCAGTTAGATACGAGAGATTTCGCACATGTACAACCCTCTGAAAATCGAGGAAGTTAGCGACCAGTTCGAGACCAACCAGTTCGCAGCGCCAGTCGTTACAACACCCGAGTATCTGTACCAAGCCATAGTCGAAATTGCAGCAGGGTAAAACGGTCTTGAAATGGACATTTTTCGTGAATGCCTGATGTACGATAATGCAGCTGTGAACGAAATGTAACCCGTGTGAGAAGATGTGATTATCAACAACTATATAATATATGCAATAATATCTCTCTGCGAAGAAATAAGGGCCGCCGCCGCCAACCACAACACCGGATTCAGTTGAAAAATACTTCGACCGTTAAAATTTTCGAATTTGCTAATCCTACATTCGTCAAAGTCTCCTACACAGCTCTGCAGATGTTGACACCGATGATCTACAACGTCCGAGGTCTCCAACCATGTAAATGAGAGAATTCATCGTTGGTTGGCAGAGGGAGTTGGGCCTGTCAATAGCACCACCATCCGTCCTGGACGTCCTGTTGCCAACACGCAACAAGCCATGTCAGTCTCACGTCCTGAACGAGATTTGGACAAAGTACGACGACGACATCCATGGCCCCCCATTACCCGGACGCCCATCGTCGTGCCACAAGTCCGGAGCTATGCCACATGGTTCAACCAACAGACACCAACCATCAACTACATGGAAATCGTCATGGACTATGAGGACACCGACAACGAAGTGGACGCCTTCACGCGGTTCTGGGACTTCTGTCCGGACCCACGTCCGCATGAGGCAAACAAGTGTACACTGTTCGACTTCGGCGAGGAAAATTACTTTTTATCCGGGCTGGAGCACAGTGCGAGCAGTTTAAAGTGTGTTATTTCTATGCCTCTACTTCCAACCTGGTCGCTACATCCGTCAAATACCAAGAATTGTGCCGAGACGAGACGCACTTTCGGCTTGAATGGGATCCGAAAGATCCGTACGAGACAGTGAAACCTGCGCAGGCCTTTAAATGCGAGGACACTAATTGCGTTGTATAGCTATGTCACAATCGTCGCTACAATGATCAGTGCAATGGAACAAAACATTTTTGTTTTATTTACAGTGACTTACCCAATTGATCAAAGTTTGACACACTTTATCTTTGCCCCGTGAGCAGAACACACTTATTGCACGAAGCAAATCATTTTAAAAAGCTGTTTGTACTAAAAAACTAAATAACAAACATATCCAATGTATGTGTTTTGTTGTTATTATCAAAACCCTATTACTAAACCAAAATAAAATATTTCAAACTTTAAAGAAATTTTGAAGTTGTTCTGACTTGAGTAGACTTCCGTTGTTTGATAGTAATTCTAAGTAGTACCATGGTAATGCAAATTTATTTGTTTCATCGTCTGATTAACTAAAATACTTATTGTTATTTATGAAACATGTTAAAACATCCATTTAATGTAAATAATACTCTAATATATTCACAAAAAGAACTTAAGACATTAGTCTGTTTAATATAAGTCACATATAGAAAATATTGAACTATGATGGATTATAGGCTAATTAATACCAGTTTCCACATTTTTTGGTCACAGATTACAACATTCTCGACCATTTCACATTATTCTTTATTTTTTTCAGGTAAGGCTAGTGTATAACATATTATTGAATCCTTCACATTGCATTCCAAAAAAATTAAATCAACCAATTATATAGGGAAAATAACTAAGTACTATTCGCTTAATCTTAGGAAACTCAATTTCATTTTCCTAATCTGGTACAGTTTTTTGTTTACATTTCTTCACCACCGAGTGCTAGTTACTCATGTAGTAAAGGCGATTTGTTCGATACCTACCTTAGGCATAAAAGCAACTTTGTATTTTTTTCTTGCTTCATTTATGTAATTGTATACAAATATATATGCAGTAAAATGTATTTACATACGACTAGTCACAGTACCTAATTTCACGCTCGTTAAACCAAAAGGTTTTTTTAAAAAATTTTCAAGGCTAGAGGCAGAGGCTGGCCGAACGAGGCACGCCTACCGTCACATGCAAATTAACATTGACACTTTGCGCGCTGGGAGAGATTCGCAAGCTAGCAGAATGCCGCGTCAGCCAGATGTTCGGGCGAGACACGTACACTTGTCACCCAGCTATCACACCAATACGAAAAAAACATGGTTGAAATCATAATCCAGCACTTATAAAAAAAACATTTTAGAATCATTTTAAGTACGAAAAAAAAACCAGTGTTGAAAACCAGCCTACGAATGCATAACTTTCGAGGGGAAAAATGGAGTACAACATATACCTGAGTTCAACCCAGGTACCATACTGCGAAAATTATAAACAGTAAAAATTTACAAACCACATTTTGGATTAATTTTTTTCATGTACCCAATATTCTTGTTAGTAATCAATAATGAAGGATTGAGTAAATTGGACGAAGAGTCTCTTACCAAGTGGTTTGAATCCCACGAATACCGCCCATTAAGTTCACCAGGTTATTCTCTAGGTTTGTTAATTGATTAACATTTTAATTTTTAATATCGGCACAATAGTGTACATCAAATCATGTTATAATTTTAAGGCCATTCAACTCTCAGAAATCTATTAATTTTATTTCAAGGAGTAATCAATTATTTCATAGAAATAATAAAACAAAAATTCCTATCAGATTAGCTATAATGCTGTGTTATTAATTGTGCCAGCACTTGACCAGCTTCATAGCATATTCACCATACACTTACAAAAATTCAATGCTTAACACTTACCTATTTACAATTGTGGTGGACATACTCTTCGCATAACCAATTTATATTAAATATTTTAAAGCATTTATATAACATATATAGACACAAATGATGTTAGTATAAAGAGCCTACAACTTAATTGTTAAAATAAATACCCGCAAATCAGACGAAATTTACATTATAGATCTGAATTAATGGAGTAGTTTTAGGGGAAAAATTAAATTATTTAATGCTATATTTTATTTTAAAACACACATTTACATACAGGTAAAATCTTAAACTTGTATGTGTAGTTTTTATACAATTCACTTTCAATGTTACGTACATGTTCAGTTCAAAAATTATTTTCAGTTTCTTTTTAGAGTGAAAAATAGTGTTCAAAAATCTTATGCCTCAGAGCCCCGCAGATGTTGTTATCAGGGACCTACCTTTACAAATTTTATAATATTTTTTCAAGTAAAATTTTCATGTAACCTGGGGCTCGATTCTGAAATGCGCACTTAGAGTAGGAGTTAGGAGTAATTTCTGTCACGTTTCCCGCCCGCGGGCGCTCTCTACAATCATTGTGTCATTTTACAAGCTCCCCAGTTGTGAGGCTATGCCCATTTATGAGAGTGCCTGCGGTATGACTAGTTCATTCATGTGGCCAGTGATTGTAGCCTCATGCAAAGGAGCTTGGAAATAGACGAACTGTGATGAGCTGCGGTCAAACTTCCCACCTGTGGTTTTTCGCTAATACTTGAGAATACCACAATGAGGCCCACAGGTTTGAGAACCCGTCATCGCTACCACCGAACCGAAGTAGTCAAAATGGTGGACCACGTGTTTCAGCATTATATATATATATACACACACACCATTTCGAAATAAACATTGGGGAGCGCACCAATCGTATTGGTGTGCCAAATGAAAATTTGTAGTAGCAAAACCATTCTCGAATACAATTTCTAAACTTAAAAAGTCATAAAAAGGATTAATTGCAACTTTAAAAATACTTTATAAATTTGGCATTACGAATTTAATCTATACTAATATTATAAAGCTGAAGAGTTTGTTTGTTTGAACTCGCTAATCTTAGGAACCACTGGTCCGATTTGAAAAATTCTTTCATTGTTGGATAGTACATTTATCGAGGAAGGCTATAGACTATATTATATTATCAATAACATTGGGGATCCTTACTAAAAGTCCAATTTAGAATCAAATGCGTTGGAGGGGGTTAGATACATCATGCAGTACACGTACGAAGTGTGTGTTGACAATGCCGCAGGCGCTAGAAGTTTATTTTCTATTGCCTTTTAACATTGTTGCCACATACTAGATGCCATATCATTCTTAATTTTCCCATACAAGTAAAAAACACCCGTGTGATATTAACAACGAAGCAATCAGTACCCTCATAAGAGTTCAATTAGTATTTAAATAATTTTTATCACTTTAAATCGCAAACCTAAACTATTTTTTTTCCTCTCTCTGTGTTTAATTTGTTTTTTTCTTTTACTAGAATTAATTTTATTATTTTTAATTAATTTTCATTTTTCGGACCATCAATAATTTTCCTCTCCCGTTACAATTCTGACAAGGACTTATATATAATATATATATATATATATATATATATATATATATATATATATATATATATATATATATATAAGCGAAATACCACTCACTGACTCACTCATCACGAGATCTCTAAAACTATGCACCCGATTGACTTGAAATTTAGCATAGTTACTCATTTTGTGATGTAGACGCTCACTTAGAACTGATTATGCGGAAATCAGATCCCAAGGAGAGTTTCGGGGGCGTAATATATCAAAATTTCCAGTTTTTGGTAGGAAATCACCATGGCAACGGCTGTTGCTTTGTTGATGCTTCATTCGTCTCTATGGCAACGACTATTTCATTGTTAGTGCAGTCCTCATCACCATTGAAATTTTGCGGGTACTTTTAATATCAAAAATTGCCCTTTTTTTTTTTCAAGTATATATATTTTACAGACTTGAAATTTCACAGTAATGTTCCTTATGTTAGGCAGGATGACATTTTCCGAAAATTAGATCCCATGGGTGGTTAAAACCAGTCAACAGTGGGTACTTTGTCTGCATGAGAACAGGATTTTGCATTGTTCATGCCTTTTGCGTCTCCATGACAACGGGCATCGCGCGGCAGTGGCGTATCCACAAGGAGGGGCATGTATAATGAGCGGCGCAAGAGTGATCTGCCTGTAGACTGCCGTAGCAAAGTACGGGTACATCAGTTGTACGTTGCGTGCACGAGTCGGGAAACCATCCGTGCTATTCATTTTCGCTCCGGTACATTATACAGCATTGTGATAAATTTTCACTGAATTTTTTTTTAATTTTCCAATACTGTAAATGAGAGATGTGGCTTAATTTTTTTTTCCATTAGTATAGCCGTGCGAAGCCGGGTCGGGCAACTAGTAATTAATATACTCAATATTAATTGTGTTGCTTTGATAGCGCATTGGAAGTTCCGTGCGGGTCGCCGCCGAGTGCAAACCGTGTTCCGAGCGCGGCGCGGGTCACTCGGGTGACAAACGGGGTAACGTCTCTGAAGTGAGACGCAAGTTTCTGTTTGTGTCACAAATTGTGTAAGGTAACTATGCAAACGTTCTAGTCAATACTTTGCGTATAGTCTTTGCCAAAAGGCCATCTGTCCTTGAAATACACGAGTGGATAGATACAGTTTTAAATGTAATGGAAGACCAAATTGAGGCGTTACAACTTGGCGGTCAACAAAACTGCATATTCTTGAAATTTGTTTCGTCTGGACCATATGAAGCCATTTTGCGTCGCATGAGCGGATGTCTTCATTCATCACCGCCGATCAAGAACGGATCAATGTCACAACTGAACACGCCTTTGACAACTTAAAAATGATAAGAATTCTTAAACTGCCTATAAAAATAAAAAATAAATCACTAAATTAGTACAGAACTAGTATGATACGGCCGTGTTGTAACTTTGCAAGACGATGTTTGGAGCACGAAATACAAGTATAAAGTAAAAGCGGGAGTTCGTCTTGCGAAAATGGAAATTAAAAAAGATATTCCGTCATACGTAACAATTGACGGGTATCGGGGTGTAGTTATAAACCCGGGACAACCACAAATGTGTAGCTACTGCCAGTCCACTGCGCACGAGCGCATTGCTTGCCCGAGCCTCCAGGAAAGAGACGCGCATGCCACGCGCCGGTGGGGCGCACCGAACACGGCTGAAGATAGCTCACGCAATTGCACTAACTTAACTGTCATGTTTTCTGGAGAAGAGGATAACCTTCCATTACACTCGCGTGACCGGTAACCACCGGTGCAAACGCCGACTGAGGAAACAGTTGAGGAGCGCGCTGTCTACCTAAACTCGGTTTTAACTGATGCGCGTAAGGCGAAGTCGAGAGAAACAACTGACCAACACTCCACGCGAAACGAAAAATTAGAACACACACAGGATGGTTCAAAAATTGATAAAGTATTGCAACCTGGTTTGTGGGCGGGTGGCATTGAGGTAGACGAAAACGTAAATACGAATACACAAAGTGACAAATAATAGCGCGCGAGATAAACGACATTATGAACGGGACAGACGAACCGGAAGTAAAAACTCAGCAAGGAAAGCAATGGCCCTGACCCAATCAAAAAAATCCGAGCAAACTGACCAACGAGAATCCTTAGAACTTGCCAAATCAGTTACTGAAAAAATGCGTAATTCACAAAGACAAGATCATATGGAAAATTGTCCCGTAAACAGACATGAATAACAAACATTGCGGAGATGAACAAAATAATAAACATCTTTCCTCAAGTCTGCCGGACTGGTTAATATTTACCTCAGTTGTGAGGTCTTTTGTGTGTGTTTGCGGATTTAGTGTCTTTTTCTTTCATTAATGATTACAGTCCTCATCATAGTGACGTTAAATATTTGTGCGGTCTCAGTCCCTGCACGGATATCGGCTCTCGAAACATTTCTTAGAACCCAGGCAGTCGATATTGCATTCTTACAAGATGTTTAAAACATTATTTTTGTGGCTTTGAAACTTTCAATGTGTATACCAATGTTGGCGATCGGAGACGGGGAACAGCGATACTAAACTCGTGCTGGACTGGAAATTCAAGACCTCCGTTGCCATCCATCTGGCCGGGCGATGGTAGGACGTATCAACGATGTACTGCTTCTGAACATTTGTGCGCCCTCCGGAACTCAGGCGAGACGGGAAATAACAATATTTTCGAAGTTGATTTGGTAGCTTTCTTTAACCCTGCTTGCAACCAGAAAGTTTTTGGTGGCGATTTCAATTGTATCACTCAATCAGATGACCACCAGGGTGGCATGTATCCTACAAACGCAGCTCTCCCAACATTGATCACTCGCCTGGAGATGAGCGATATATCTGTGCATTATGGCCACTTGAAACCGGGGAATTTGATCCATTTTGGGGGATTTTCAGGCCGGTGGCATTTTTTAGGATTAAAACGGAAAACATTCCCTCAAAACGGGATTTTTTTCCCTTGAATTTGGAAAGCTTTTTTTTTTTTTTTTTTTTTAATATTTGAGATTTTTAGGCGCAATTTTTTCCCCCAAAAAACTGGAAATTTTGGCAGATTTTAGTTAAATTTGGCCACATTTTGGCCAAATTTGAAGGTTAAGGTCAAGGCAATCCTAAATGGCCACCGTTATGTCACAAACCAAGATGGCGTCGACAATCCACAATCCACAGCTTGAAGCCTGGGCCAGTACCAGTTATTATGTACTACTTGTGTGCACTATGCAACACTGGCACTTATAGTGACAAGTATAGAAAACAAAGATGGCTGCTTGGCCTCGAACCGGTGTTGTATTATTTTTTCATATTAAAAAATAATTACAAGTCCGAATATGAGTTATTTTAATAAGTACCTTATTTTATTCTTCGTATGATAAATGTCTCAATGGCCTTGTGGTCAAAGGCGAACGTTTTCCATTCCAGAGGTCCTAGCTGTCATGGTTCGAATCACTTCAGTTCCAATGTATTATGTATAGAATATTAAATTTTCTTTGTCTATAAGGGCCGTAACATCACTAATAAGTAATGGAAAATCGGTCTTACATGCATGAGATAGAGCGATGGTGGCACACTCTAGGAATAAAGAGGTGAAACGTAAATGGCGGACATTACATCATCCAAGATGGCGACCTGCAGCAGAACAAACTGGCGACCTCCAGCAGACAAAAACAAAATGTCGGTCGTGACCCATTCGAAAAAAATGGCTGTGATGTCAGAATCAAGCTCAAGAGTAAAGGTCATTTTCAAAGATCAAGGTCATCAAATATAGTGGCCTTGACGTCACAATCCAAATTGGCAGCCGAAGTGATTGACCTGTATCACGCATCACTTCCTTAATCCTACATTCGACTCCCCCAATTCACACTACTATCCAGCCACTATGCATGAATATAATAGAATTATTACTTTTAAACAAAAATTCCGTTTTAATTAAATAGTTTTATTTCTATCAGTTAAAATTCCTACATGGATAATTAAAATTCCACATATTTTATTTTTGATGCACTTCAATATAGTCTGATGAATAGAATATAGGCTGATGGATAGAATTTTGTCTTTTTTCTACAGACAAAATAAAAAACTGTAGTTTACAAACCCCTTAATTTATATTACATTTTATTCATATACAACCAAGAAAAAATCAGAAATTTCAAATTTCAGATTTCTAAGTTCTTGATGATAAAACTAAACCTTGAGAGGGAAACTTGCCAACACACTGTCTCTTCTAATTTTGCCCAACATTACCTCTAATTTAAGTTTAGATTTTAAGTGTTTTTTGCAGTATGACAATTAAATCAAGACTATTAATATTTCTAATAGAAAGCTTAACATGCATGATTAAGAATATCTTGCTGTCATTATTTTGACTTACAGATTATTATATGTATTATATAGCTATTAACTTATAGCACTTTCAATATGTTTCAAAATTTCTTTCATAAAAAGCCATCGCAAAAACTCACAAAAAATTAACTTTGCAATGAATAACTGTAATATTTGAGTTCCACCCAGAGCTTCTTGTGTTTTGTTGTGACCATCCACCATATATGCCACAAAAGACTAATGCTTACAAAGAAAGAATATATTTTGTAAATTATAATTATACTATATCAAGTGTTAATTCAAAGTATCGTATGTAAAAATCTCATATATCTGGTACTATAAAATTCAACGTGTATACAAATACTTACCCATTCTGAAGAACACAGCATCAAAAGAAAAAGGTGGGGAAATAATAGTAGGTAAAGGTAACTAGAGGACGAATACAAACTATGAAAAGGTAAATAATGGAAGGTCAGGTAAGGTAAGGGTCGGCACAGTCATCTTACCGCCAGATACCTGCAGCGGATGGTGTTTTTGTGCCAGGCATCTTTGGAACTGGAGTCTCTTCTTCATCCTCTTCTAAAATTTCTGGTAGAAACATTGTGTGTTTCTCTTCTGGAACACTGTAAATTAAAAAGTAAAAAATTATTTTTAATGGTGTATAACATTTAGTGTGCTTTATTTTAAAGTTTTTAAAGTTTCCATTAGAGTTGCCAGGAAGATTAGTGCCCAAATAAAGAGTCCTGAAATATACCTTCAAAGCCAGTGGTGACCCTAGACTCTGCGGGCCCTGGGCCAGTTACTATTGCGGGACCCTTAAGGGGCTTTATCAGGGGCCTGGGAGTATGAATAACCCCCAGGGATAAAAGAAGTTGGAAAATCTCTCCCCTGGAATTTAAAAGAAAAACAGTTTTAAACCAAAATTTTTAAGTCTACCAGTAACTTAAATCTCGTAGATGGTTTTGCTAATTTATGCTAATAAATATAGTGTTATTTTCTAATAAATTATTGACGGGATAGTTTTATAAACGCCAAGGATACAATTTCGGTGAAATCGAGTATTTATATAAAATATTAAAATCTTTTAAACTATTTTAATACGAAATCATGAAAACTCATTTTAAATCAAAAGTTATTGACCAGCAATTTGAATTACATGCTTATAACAATTAAATACTTCATTTTCCTATGATTTCATATATTTTTCACATTAAACCAAAAAAGACTACATAAAAATCTAACAGTGTGGCGCGCGGCCCTAGGCGCTTGCCCGTCTTGCCCTGTACTGTAGCCGCCGATGTTTGTCTATAAAATAATGTCCTAGTTTCAACAGTATATTATAACAGTTTAATTTTGACTATTTACCACAAATAATACATCAAATTTAAGGCAAACTAACCTAGCTTTTCTTACAAACGTTCAATATGTGCAATTTTTAGTTATACGGCACACATCCAACCTAAAGTCCAATTTTTCCCACACTTTGGTTAGCACGTCCAGAGTAATGGAAGCAATAGCCTTGTCAATTTTGTGTCTCAACTCTAGCAAATCATTAGGTAGTGGCGGAACGTAGACACAATTTTTTTTTATAAAGCTCCAAAAGGAAAAAATCTTATTGCGTTATTTCAGGTGAGAGTGGATGCTAGCGAAAAAGAGCTCTGTTGTCTCGACCACTACGACCAATCTAACGGTCAGGGACTTCAACGGTTAAAATTTAAATGAAACGCACGTTGAATTGAAATAACAAATTCACTCTTAGCAAGTTGCAGAACACAAAATGATTTACGCTCAGGAGTCGCCTTTTTGCGTAGGTGGCGCTGCGAGCGAGAAAACTACAAATCAATACTCGCGCATGCACTGTTTGAGTTACTCTCTAATTGTAAAACATTGAACCAAAACTCTACAACGCTTATAGTTAACACTATTAAAATTTATAATTGGGATATTATTTTATTGACATTCTGTACTTAGATAAACTGCAGAGGAGGGCTTGTACTCTAAAAGGCTTTTGATCCTGACAACAAGATGAATAGTTTTGTAGTAAATTGTAATGTTTATATAATTATTATTCTTAAAACCTACCATTCTTCACTGCTGTAATCATTACAAAAATATTACTTTTTTAATTAAATATTTTTTTATTTCGTACACTACAAGTAACACACACCCCGGTTACAGCAACGGAGCTGATAGCGCTCACACATGGGACTAATTAACAGACCTTCGTGCCGCTGTTTGTTTGTTCTAAGGGTAGTTGCCAAAAGCGAAGCTTGACTGCCTGACTGCGTACGTGTACTTTCACCAAACAGGTGATATATACCGGAGAGAATGAAACTTTATGGTGGCACACATATGCGGTTTATGCAGTTCTTTTGTAAGTACAAATAAATAACATAATTATTTTCGTAGTTATTCCTTAACTATCGTCGTGCAATCGCGCTTGAGAAAAATTTACGCGCACCACTACTATATTATGAATTAACTGACGCTTGGAAGAAAAGAATTTCCCTGATTAACTTACACAAACTTTACTTTTGTGCCTCATATTCACCACGAAAAGAGACTTATATATAAGTAGTATATAATAGGGCATACTGGCACAGGATTCAGGTTGTGGAGCCTGTGGAGCCGACCGCCATCTTGGATTGTGACGTCACGGCGGCCATCTTGGATGACCTTGACCTTGACCTTTGACCTTGACCTTGACCCCGGCGGCCATTTTGGATCCGCCATCTTGGATCCGCCATCTTGGATGACATCATTTTGTTTTCTCGAACTTTCCGGCATTTTGTTTTCCGCCATTTTTGATTATGACGTCACCGTTGCAATTTCCGTTACGCCCACCATCTTTAACTTTTTTATTTATTATCCGATTTTAATGAAATTTTTTTTAAAATTTAAAAAAAAAATTCAATTAATAAAATTTTAATATATTTTTTTTAAAAAACGTACTTTTTAGACACGGAGTTCGGAGTCCTCGGTTCGAACCCGACGAGGTCAAAAATATTTAAAAATGGCGACAGGCTCCTGCCTCAATGGCGGCTGCTGGCAGACTGACTTATCCCCACCCCTTTTTTTCATAGCACATATATCTTCTAACATCTACCGCCCCCCCTTCCATCCAAACACCGCCCCCCCCCCCCCCCAAATTTTTTTTAATTTTTTTTTTAAAATCATAAAAAGTAGTAATAATCATCCCCACCCCGCAACCATATTGAATTTGTAATTTCCCCCCCCCCCCCACCCCAATATGTTTTAAACACTATAAATACCACCTTCAGTGCCCAGGGTACCCTTCAGTTTGACGCAGCTCACCGACCAGTACCGACCCTGGGAGGAGAGTGACACGAGTTTGTACCTTACGAGCCGAAAAAAAAAAATCATGTGCAAGTCTCCGGAAATCCTGGAAGCCACGGATCGGTTCGGGGAGACACCAGTTTTACAAATTAATCCTCAAAATGCAATCAACGAGATCGTGGTAGGATACGACGGCTTCGAAATGGACAGTGTTCGACATAGCGTGGCAGCAATCAACGCCGAGGTAAATGCAGTGTTCCCGGACCCGATGGATGTACTTGTTTGCAACTTTATATCCGCAACAATAATTTCATTATGCGAGGAAAGAAGAGCGCTGTACTAGCATACAAAAAATTAAACCATCGTTGCTACTGCTGAAGGTGGACCGCCGGAACCGACTACGGTCGACCATCGAGTGCTGCAGACGACAGGGACGTCGCTGGTCGCGAGACGAGCCATGGGGTCGATCCCCCGATCGTGACGACTCACCAGTAGAGTCTGCCCGTCAAGTGTTTGGAGAGGCGGCCTCTCTCACAAGTTCGTGATCCATGGACCATCACGTGAGGCGTCATTGTCCCACACAACCATTGCTGGTGCTGCCCGAGAGCCTGATACATCTCGTGACGGATCTCCATCTTTGTCATCTCCCACACCGTCGAGACCATTAACGTCACTATCGTCAATTGCATCACGCCGAATGTCAAGTTCTGCAATGTCTACACCGTCGTCATCGCTACCTCATCATCATCCTGTGTCGAAGTGTACGGATAGTCATCGCTCCATACCAGAGTCCACAGAAGAACAGTGATCTGCGTGACGACAAGTATAGCGTGAAATATTTACAGTGTTAAAGTTTTGTCACTCCTGTTGTAGCCATCTGTGTTCCGTGGCCAGGACTCGGCTGTTGTTTGAAGCCAACTTTTCCGCGGCAAAGCATGTACAGAAACAGTATGCGAGAACCAGCTAGAGTGTTTAACAATTGTGTAATAATAATCTTAGAGATGTGTGTGCTTATCAATGTCATGTTAAAAAAAAAACTCGCATAAAAAAAAGTCATGTATATAAAAAAAATTTAACCTGATCCATGTATGTAAAAAAAATATATCATAAAGCTGTCTCTCTCCTCTGTACGGGCCGTGGTATTGGTCGGTGAGTTGTGACAAATAAAAAAATATATATTTACGTGTATGTTTTTATTAGTAAATAATCTTCCCCATCCCACAATTAAAAAAAGAGTACCATGTGTAGTATTTTCCATACTGGTAATTATGACTGGAAACAAATTTCATTTTTTTTTAAAATTATTCAGGTGTATTACGAAAAAAAAAAAAAAGTTTCAAGTATGTTCTAAAAAAAATTTCAATATTAAACAAATATATATTTCAAGTTAAATGAAAAAATCTTTCAGATTAGACACTGAATAATTTTCCAAAAAGCCAGCACAGAGGCGGCGAGAGATCGCTCGACCTTGACGAGGTACCAGCACGAGGTGGGAGTGGGGCAGGGGAGGTGGGGAAAAAAAAAAATTTGCAAGCGCTCACATCCGCCGCCAGCAATATGCAACATCAGGACGCCAAGCCCCGCCTCCGCCAGGGCCGCATGGAGGGGGAAATCTACCTTCATTCCTCCGCTGGACGCGGCAGAGAGCGCCGCGCAGAGGACAACGCTCCGAGCATGCACGCAATTTACATTAAAAAAAAAAACTGAAATTACATTTTCACGTAAATTTAATTTACACACAAATTGTAGTTACAAAAAAAATATATTATCAAACTATTACATTTAAATTTTATTTACATAAAACAAATTTATTTAATGTTTCAATATATCTTTTTCATCAATCCACGAGTCAAACTCTGGTCCATGATGCAACCAGCGTATCAAGGCCTTACCTCTTTTGCGTTTTAACACTTTCTCAACGAGAAAAGTATCTGGAAATTTAGTTTTCATAATCTCTTCTCCATAATACGCCCCTTTTATACGTTTACCCTTCAGATCCTCGAGAAAATAAGTACGTGGATACGTATTTTTTATTCTACATACACGAAAAAGTTCACCAGTCCAATTCCCTTTGTAAGGTCTGTGAAAAATTCCGCGATTCTTCTAAATTCGCACAATGTCGCCGATATTCGCTTTTTTTCTTTCGAGAATCTAGTATATTCGTCTTGGAGTACACAGTTCGAAGCAGTCGATTATTCTTGACATCTTTCGGCTTGAGTTTCGTTGTAGAATGCACTGTAGAATTGTATTCCCGCACAAGTTTAGGAAGTAAATTCAGCCACTTGTAATTCCCGTTCGCTGTAAAATTCCTATACAGTTTATTCTTCATCGTACGAATCACACGTTCTGCCATTGACGCTTTGACACCGCTAAACGTAGAGTAGTGATTGATGTCAAACTTTTTCATCAATGCCTTGAATGATGCATTGAAGAATTCTTTCCCGTCGTCCGTCTGCAGTAACGAAGGTCTTCGTTTCTGTTTCAAAATATCCGCCATAGCACTCGTAACTTCCACAGCAGTTTTCTGTTTTAAGGGTCTAGCCCACAGGTACTTTGAATAAGTGTCTATGACTATGAGAACGTACCTGTAGCCCTTGTTCACACGCGAATATTCGCACATTTCGAGCAGATCAGACTGCCAATTATTGTCCAATCCTTTAATCTTGATTTTTCGTCGCGGATAATTACGTCTCGCAGGCGCGTGTAGTTCGCGCGCAATACCAGATCGACTCATCGTATGTATCCAGCTTCCCGTAATTCTTTAATAATGGAAACGATTTCGTTGGTGTGTGCGTTATTTCCCACACTCTGAGATGCCTGGAGCAGTCTAAGACGATCAACTAATTCATTAGGATCGTCCCAAAACTGGAAATTAATTTTGCTATTCGTGTCGAGTTTATAAAGTCCGGACCCTTCCACATCTAAAAAAAGACTAGCTATCAAAGGATATTTCACATGATCATAATCTTTGAATCGACCCGATTTCGGGTCATTTTTTGCATAAACAGCGTTGGAAGCTTCTAGCAATCTTCTATATTTTCGCAAATCCATCTCAGAATACCGTCGCGGTTTTTTACGAAACAAAAGTTCACATAATCCGCGAGTAAGTTTTATGACCTCTTTTACACATTCAATATTATCGTCGGACACGAAATGAACTTCCTTCGAACCAAGGACCCACTTAGTACCTCGTTTATGCACTCCATACGTCGCGTCGTTGTTTCGTGGCACAGATGAGGCTAGGTATTCGCTGGCGAGAGGACCGACTTCGAAACTTTTTTTGTTTCGAGGTTTCTTCCTAATAATTCGACCGGAATGGACGTCGTCTTCGCTAGTAGAAACGATGGAAGTATCTGTTAATTGTGGACTCCGCTTTCGTTTACCCGTGGACGTAGTTTGCGGCTCTTCTTTTATTTCGATTTTAGTTGGTTTCTCGTTTTCGACGACCCCTCGCCTGGATATGAAACTATCCAGACGGGCACTCAAGGGTTTCAATTTTTCCTCTCTTCGAACCTCGTCGCTTAATCTGTGCTGCTTGGTAAGCAGGTATTTTGCGCGAATGGCTTCGATGACATCATGCGTTGCTTAACCAAATCGGTTTTAACATCCATAGTGTTTATTTCGAAACACCTTTAGACACCAGGCGCGAATTAAGTTTGGACAGAAGCGACTTTAGCTCATCACGCCTTTGTGCATTTGAAACTTCGATCATGTCTCGAATTCGTGAATCAGAGGCTTCTACGCGCTGGTCTATGGCTACAAGGTACACTATTATTTCGTCTTTTGCACGTTTTATTTCTTGGCCAAGTAGCGAAATGTATTTACGTATTTCAGCATCATGGTTTACGGCGCATAGCTGTGTACTTGGAGCTCGACTGGTACGACCGAACTTAGAAATGCTATGATTCATGTTTGACGATAAACTGGTCGAAACCTTGTCTGTACCTGCCCTTATATAGAGGCCAGTCTTTGACTATAACTAGGAATCCGTGCTCGTCTTTCCAACACAAGGAACACATGTCTTTGAATTCCTGAAACGTCATGTCGGTGTTTACGTGGTCATCGTAGGCGTGACGCAAATTAAGTTCGTCCATGCGAAACAAAACTAGAACATTCGCATTATCACGCAGCAAATGTTTGGGTATTCTACTGTACGTCTGACACAGGTATATGCAGTCTACCCTGGCGTGTCTGCCCATGGAAAAGTACTCTTGTATAATACCCTGCTTCTCACAAGCAACATCGTCGAAAACAAACACGGAATTAGGCTTTGTTTCGCTTGGAGGTACAACATTGGTATTATCGCTAAACGGAAAATACTCCAGACCATCCACCGAGCGTAGAACAGTGGCCAAGCGCTGGTACTTTGGCTGTTGCAACGACTTGGAATACAAGTAAACGTTCTCGAACCGAAGACCGTTTGGTTCCTCCAGTAAACTCAGTAAAACGCACGTCTTGCCACAGTTTGACGGTCCTGCTATGATGCAACGTACGGTGGACGGTAATAATACACCATGTCGCGATTCGCGACCGCTAGTTTCATCGTCTTGCGTAATGCGCACGGGCAAACACACTTCGTGCTTGACTACCTCCATTGCTACTGACGAACAACCTATAAGAACAATCGTATTTATTGATTTTAGGTCAGTTTTATGTAATGCCTCGAAGAGGTAAGAACAATAAACACATCGGTGCAGGACTCGTAAACTCGCTGATAAACAATCTACCATTCGAACTACACATTCCCGGCTACAGATTTTGCGGCCCCGGCACTAAACTAGCGAAAAGGTTAGCTCGCGGTGACGTGGGCATTAATTTTCTCGACGAAAAGTGCAAGCAGCACGATATTGCGTATTCCCTCAGCAAGGATCTGGAATCCAGGCACCGGGCCGACGAGACATTGGCACAGGAAGCTGAATATATTAGTAAATCGTCGCACGCGGGTCTAGGAGAAAAAATCGCGGCCTGGGGCGTATCTAAAATCATGAAGGCAAAGACCAAATTAGGAATGGGTGCTCGTCGCCGGACCAGGTCTCGCAAGACCAAGAAACGCAAGATACAAAGATCCAATAAGAAAAAAGGGGGATTTTTACCGTTGCTGGTGCCCGCTATAGGCGCATTAGGCGGGATCGCAGCAGCCGCTTCCAACATTGCTAGGGCCGTGAATACGTCCAAGAACCAGCGAAAGCAGTTGGAGGAAGCACGTAGACATAATGCAAGCATGGAAGCCATTGCCATGGGTAAAAAAAACGGTGCAGGACTGTACCTACGTCCTCACAAATCAGGCCGAGGCATGAAAAAGAAACGAAAATCCTAAGTTCTTTGCCGAAACGTCCGCTCACCAACGTAGATTTAATAAAGTACGCACGAAAATTGAAAATACCAAATTTCCGCGGCGTGTTTATGCGAGACACTTTGCCCAGCAAGCCAAAAACGCACGAACGCGCCATAATTAATTTAGACACGTCGACAGGTCGCGGCACGCACTGGGTGGCGTACATAAAGTCTGGAAAAAAAGCTACTTACTACGACAGTTTCGGTAATTTGAGACCTCCGCCTGAACTTAGGCGGTACCTGGGCCGGACCACTACACTGTTCTACAATTACGAAACGGAACAGAAGCCTAATCAAACAAACTGCGGTCACTTGTGCTTGAGATTCCTAAGTATAAAATAAATGAACAGTAGCGAAAATAAATCAGTCATGTCCGTAACACTGATATTGTCAGGCCGTAGCTCACAGCTAAGAGCCACATTCTACCCGCCACTGGACTTGAACGGAGAATGGAGCATCGGGCTCGCAGATTTTCAAACGTATAATGCCATACCAAACATTGACGAGGAAAACTGCAAAATGTGCTTCTTGAAAAGCCATGGAACATCAACTCGCGAAATTTCCATACCTACCGGGTCGTACGAGTTGATCGATATTACAAATTACATCAAGCAAGCTTTGACTCCAAACACAATTTTCGAATTGCGAGATAATCCAAACACGCTACAATGCGAACTCTTTTGCAGTGAAAATGTCGACTTTACGAAACCCAGGACCATAGGTTCTATGCTGGGATTCGAACCGAAAATATACGCGGCCAAGACCTTGCACGTCTCCTCGTTACCCGTACAAATAATGCCTGTGAATGTAATACGTGTAAACTGTAATTTGGCAAGTGGAACGTACCTCAACGGACGACTAAACAACATGCTCCACGAGTTTTCGCCAACGGCCCCGCCTGGATATAAACTGGTCGAAGTACCGCAAAGTATCATTTACGCCCCTGTGCTCGCCAAAACAGTACACGAAGTGGTAGTCGACATTGTCGATCAAAACGATAAACTAGTAAATTTTAGAAACGAAGAAATCACAATACGTTTACACTTGAAGCGATGGGACTGATTTTCAAGGCCTATAAATCAAAGAAGCGACACGAACCCAGGACCAGTCTGTTGCGAGGCCGCGCTGCGCTAACACCTCTTAACGTGAAGTATCTCCGCAGTTTAGGCTACAAAGTTCACAAGCATGGAAGATTATTTAAACGTGTCAGAAAAAGCTCAGTTTAGCGACGATGTAAATAAATTTGAATACCACTGCTACGCACCCTACCTCCAAGGACCGTATATGCCCGGTAGGGAAATACGCATCCCGGTACAGAAACAAGAGGTTTATACTCTACCCTGCCAATCGTTTATTCGTATAAGAGGCACGCTGACAAAGGCGGACGGAACACATCCCACAACTGCGTATTTCGGACGAAACGGAATATTGCATTTATTCGATCGAGTTATTTTCGAATTGAATAATATTGCGATCGACGAATCGTGGGACTTGGGCATTACTGCCACGATGAAAAATTACCTGTCTCTAACACCGAACGACCTGAGCGCGACCAAAATCGCGGGTTTTGGAATGGAACCCGATTTCAAAATTCCCATTTACGAATCTGGTAAATTCGAAGTTAGCATACCGCTTTCGATGCTTCTCGGCTTCGCGGAGGATTACAAGAAAATATTGATTCAAGCCCGCCAAGAACTTGTGTAAATTCTAGCGACAACGCACCTGAATGCCGTCGTGGGAGCACCCGGAAACGACCCCCAGCCGGTCGCAGTCTCCGTCACGAGCACCGAGTGGTTTGTTCCGCACATAACCGTCAGCACGAAAGAAAGGCTCAGACTATTAAGTTACGTCAAAAAGGACAAGACGGTCGAAATTGCTTTCAGGAGCTGGAATCTCGTAACCTGCCCCTTACTGACCCAGAACAGACGCAATCACTGGGTCGTCAAGACGTCGAGCAGTACAGAAAAACCGAGATATATAATATTAGCTTTGCAGACAGACAGACAAATGAACTTGAAAGCCGACAGGTCGGTGTTTGACCACTGTTTTATGGAAAATGTACAATTATTTTTAAACAGCGAAAGCTACCCGTACGTGGACATGAACATTGATTTTGAAAATGGCGGTATTTCCTTGCCATATCACATGTACACGCAGTTCCAATCTTCGTACCACGGACGGGAATCGCACCCGATCCTGAGTCCAGACACCTACAAAACTTTGGCTCCGCTAATCGTATTTGATGTGAGCAAACAAGACGAATCGATTCGTAGTTCAATGATTGATTGTCGATTGGAAATTTCCATGAAAAATGACGTACCGCCACTCACAACGGCGTTCTGTCTGATCCTACACGACAGAGTAATTAATTATGATGCGTTTTCAGGTCTCGTGAAAATATTGAGCTAGATATAAATACGACTGCATGTATCATTACAACATCAGTTGGCGACAAGATGTACTGCAACCTGCAAGGTTTCCAGAGCCAAAACGGCTTTGTTCTCAAAGAAATTGCCGTCACCTCCGGAGACAAGACTGGAACCCGCAGCTTCCGACCCCCGTATCCTTGGAAACTACTAGACGAAAAAAGTAAACGCTCGAACGAATGGCTATGCAAATATTATCACGGACTAGAGTGGGACGAAGGAAAAATCCCGTACCACCAAGTGAAAAACACACTTCAAGATTTACTAGTCCAAAACGCAATAATATACGTTGCCGGACCTGAACAGAATAAATGGCTACGAGATCTATGTGACGACGAAACAGTTGAAATTGTAGATATACAGACCGACTACGGCTGTCCTTCCCTACGCAAACTCTGTTCAATGTACGAAGCTAAGCATCCAAACGACAAGTTCGAACATGTCTGTGCCTGTTCAAACTCGCAGCTAATTCAGAAATGGCACTCGCAACAGTGCGAATAATTTTTTTTATTATCAATATTGGCAAACCCGATTTTTTTTTAATAGTGGCACACCTGATTAATATTAATTTTTTCTATAAATAGATCGAAAATCGAGCTCTATCAATCAGTTTATGTTCGGACACGATGATGACGACATTCCAGCCGGAAACAGAGTACCTAAGCGTTAAACCAGACTTCAACTGTATCGAATATAGTTTCCTGGATGAAGAAGAAAATGTACGTACTTATACGGAAATCTGTTACGGTGGAGTATTGCATTTCCTAATGGTTCATTCGCCACGCAGTTACGAACCATCACAACAACAAATAAACTGTACCGGTCCGGATACGTGCGTCGTGTTTAACCTCAGACCGACAACCGTACTTCCGTGCAGCACAGAAGAAATTCTCCACAAGACTCTACACGCATCCGACTGCACGCCAGAAGACTGTAGCGGTATCGTTCCAAGCACCCTGGACTGCAGTGAACAGTCCAAACCCATGTCTACGAGACGCAGCGACCCGTCCAAACTCGCGGCTTCGAAGCGCAGCGACCTGTCCAGACCTGAACTCAAGGCTTCCAAACCCAAGACTAGGACACGTCGTCGCGGCATCAAGAAACGAGGATTGAGCTTCATTACGCCGCAGATCTACAGTGATAATGCTACGGACTTTTACGAATTTGATTCCGTAAAAACCATTCGTAGCGCCCTGTGTTCTGTACTCTCCGTCTTGTTAGATGTTTTGAAATAAATAAATAAAAAATAGAGTACATAATTTTAATATCGTGTTTTTATTTACTTTGTCCTTTCATATAAATAAATCTATACGTAGCACGAAGGTCTCATTAAAATAACTACAAGTTAGTAAAATTTGGTTAGAAAAAAATAATAAGTGTTGAAGAATTAGAAAAAAATGTATTTATTATTTTTCAGTAGTTATTATTTAAATACGAAAGTGATGAAAATATCATGTGTCATAATATATCATTTTTCAATAAGTTGGTAATTATTTCTTCTGGAGCATGACGATTCACGTGGCGACTCTTCCAGCTGCCAGGAGCTGAATGATTCTGATTGGCTAGTGAGTATCCCCCCACCAAACAGACAACATTTCCCGTCCCCCTCCTGATTTCCGCCACATTCGCTCCTCCCACTTTTCCCTCATCCCTCCCAATAATTCAAAAATAGTGCTGACCATGCTGCAGTTTTCGCGGAATTTGATTGGCTAGTGCCTGTGACCAAGGGGGGGGGGGGGGGGAATTTACCTATAAATTGCCGCGTGAGACGTCGGGGGGCTTCACTTTTGGTCTTGCCGCCGTCAACGCATGTTCCAGTTCGAGCTTCGTTGCGACTCCTTCCGCTTCTACAACTCCAGAAGCTTGGTAAGTACAACTTCACCCTAAATTTTCACCTTTGAAAAATTTTTTCCGTACATTTTTTCAACTTTGAAAATTTTTTCCGAACATTTTTTCAACTTTGAAAATTTTTTTCCGTACATTTTTTCAACTTTGAAAATTTGTTCCGTAAATTTTCAACTTTGTAAATTTTTTTCCGTAGATTTTAAGCTTTGAAATTTCTCCAGTCTCTCTTACCTGTGTACCAGCTGTGCCCTTCACCCAGTGTGTGTAGCAGCTGTAGTGAAGGCTGCTGAGCCAGCTAGTACATGACACCGCACCTCCCGCGCAGCTGGTTGTAGAGGGGCAAGGACGCGGGAGAAAAAAAAATGTCTTGCGTGCGCGTTCCTTTCTCGGCTCACGAGTTTCGATGTGCAAACAAGAATTAAACGTAGTAGTCATATTGGAATTACGTCTGAAAAGAATATTATTCGATTGTAAATGTAATCATTACAGCGAGATTAGTTTCAGTGTACGAAATCTATTCGGGTTATTAGTTTTACAGTTGACATCTTTGAAATGACATGTACATCGGTTGAATTTGTAACATGTAATTAGGTTCACGACTATGTATGATTAAAATAAACTACTTGTCACGTTAGTTCCGAAGCGTGTAAATTAGGATAGATTCACGTTTGTGTTTGTATGAAAAAAGTGTTAGCAACCTAAATTACTTTTTTCCGTGTCGAAATTATTAGTGTCATCAGTTGCAGTATTTGTTTTATATCATTTTTTCCTGGCATAAATGTTTGTTCTTATTCGTGCACGTACGACTTAGCTTGAAACAAGATGGATGACGTACGAGAGAGATAGAGGACTGGCAGGAGCTCCGTGCAGCTTGAGTTGTCGTGATGAAATGGCGGCTTGCGCGGGTGGGGGAATCGCGCGCTCTCCCTCCCTCCCTCCCTCCGATCCCTCTCCCCGCACACGGAACGCTCGCGTCCTTACGCTGCATATGTCCACCAGCTGACGTAATTCCTACGCGTGTCGCATGGTGCGCTCGAAATCCCTGACGTGCTAAATGATTACACTAGTAGTTTATATTATTATTCACAGTGGCAAAATAATAATAATAATAATAATAATAATAATAATGAAGGTATTTCGATAAATAGAGTCTTGGTAATGTTACATTTAAAGTTTACGATTTTTTACAAAAATTTACCAATATTAATAACAGTAACTTATAATTTTTTACTGCTAAATGAAAAAAAGTATAGAGATAAGCACACGCTACCTATCCGAAGACGCATAACACGACCATTTTCATTACTTCTACAATTACTTATCATAGTATGTATGTGTTGCAGGTATTCAGTGCTTCTCCTTGCGTCGAGCTACTTCCCAGTGTGATCCGCTTGGAGAACGCCTGTCTGCCCTCTGGAGTTCCGTGTAGTTCTGCTACGTTTCCGGTCAGTACATAAAACATAAAATATTTGTACATCAGTGTCTTTGCGCTGTCTTGAAATGTAAGACGTGTGCATGCATACTTAGCAAGGCGGTTCCTTTTCTGTGTTACAGGTTCCTGCGACCAGCGTGTGCTGCACGACGTTCCAGCCCTCCTCGTTGTACGTGCGTGCAGTGCACCCAGAGACGTTCCTGTTTTCGTCTGGTGAGTTGAATTTTTTTTTTTAAATTTCAACTTTTGCTTGTATACATGTACATGACTGTGTGTTAGAGTTTGTGCGCGCGAATGCCTTTATGCAAGTGTATTTTGTTTGTGTGCATGTGTTTTTGTGCGCGCATGTGTTTGCGTGTGTGTTTGCGCGCGTGTGTGCGTGTGTGGTTGTATTTATGCATGTGTCTTTGTGTGTGCGTGGTTGTATTTATGCATGTGTATTTATGTGTGTGTGATAATTATGACGTTCTTGTTGCTATAATTTTTCCGTTGGTGTTACAGACTCCATCAACATGAAGAGGAGTTTGACTGGAGTTCCCGCGTCAGCCGGCCAGCCCTCGACCTCGGGGACCAGCCAGCTTGCAACTTCTCAGGTATGTGCACCGTCACCAGGGAATGGGTGTGCATACTGTGGCAAGTTCTTTACAAATACTCGTAATGCCAGACGGCATGAGCGTGCGTGCCAGGCGAATCCCGGCTGTACTACCACCAACCAATGCCATACTTGCGGAAAGATAGTTAGCCGCAAAGACAGTTTGGCCCGACACATTCGAACTTGTGGGGGCACCGTCGAGCAAAGCTCAGGCTCGAGGTGCATTCACTGCGGGCAACATTTCAAATTTAGCTATGAAGCCAGACGCCACGAAAAGAGCCAGTGCCTGTTCAATCCTGGCCGTATGAGCTATACATGCGTAAAGTGCCAGGGCGAATTCACATGTAAAGATAATTTACTGACGCACATCAAGACGTGCAAGGGCTTGGCTCCTCAGGCCGCTAAGAGACGGCGCACGGACGAGCCCTCTGGCCTGCAACAGCCCGGCCCCAGCACTCGCCCGCAATACGTGGCGAGTGTGCCCGACCAGGCTCGAGTAGACTTGGAGGCGCAAGCGCCTGACCAGGCTCAGGTAGACTTGGAGGCAGTCGGTTCCGGGTTTGTTGAGGCGGAGAGTGCGTTCCGCAGAAATTTGAAAACGTTAGTGGCAGTCAACCATGGTGCGACCAAAGATATTTGCACGTACCTGGGTGAAATGAAAAATAATTTGATCGATCACATCTCCCAGGAAGTACGTGAAAATGGCCCAGTAAAGTTCAATGTTTGGCTTGAATGTGATTATGCGAAGCCCGCTCCCTTCGATGAAGTTGTAGACAAGAGGGCATTCAAGACAAGGAATATACCCATCTATGAAGAGAGCGACATTGAAGAGGCAGTAACGGAATGTATTGAGAAAATATGTAGGGAGGAAGACGAATATGTCAGCAAAGGCTCGGGGTGGACTCTGTCTTCAGTAAAAAAAATTCAGCTACGTTTCAACAAGTTAGTACCACTGAGAGTCTCCTCCTACATTGACCTACCATCCACAATCAAGAACAGGAAAGCATGTATAAATCCCATGAACCTGGAAGATAACGAGTGCTTCAAGTGGGCCATACTGGCGCGGTACGTGGAGGGGGAGAATCCGCAACGTGTGGACAAGAGGTATCACGAGCTGCAAGGTAAATTTGATTTTTCAGGGCTTGAGTTCCCCACCCCCCTCCACCAAATCAAAGCGTTTGAGAGGAACAATCTCTAACTGTCTGTCAACATCTACAGCATCGATGAGAACGACAAGATCGCGCCAGTGCGTGTGGGGAAGGAGGAAAAGCAACACCATTTCGACCTCCTGTTGCTAACGTCCGAAGATAAGAACTCAC
Source organism: Bacillus rossius redtenbacheri (assembly GCF_032445375.1). Taxonomy (NCBI): domain Eukaryota; kingdom Metazoa; phylum Arthropoda; class Insecta; order Phasmatodea; family Bacillidae; genus Bacillus; species Bacillus rossius. The sequence continues at coordinate 59,605,591 of NC_086331.1, read as the reverse complement.
ACTTTTGTTACATAAAAAATTTCTCAAGACTCATCAGGCCCCAAATCACCGCCCATCATGCGAATATACATGTCTGCAAGCGATGCTTCACGTATTACGATGATCAGCACCGCGTTTCAGGACTGACAGGGCAGCAGTGTCTCGACGCGCACAAGATATTCTGCAGCACACATGCTCCCGTGCGCGTCGAGATGCCTAAAGCCGACAAGAACGGCAAGCCCCCAGTCCTGGAGTTCAAGAACTACCACAACATGTCAAAGATGCCCATCGTCGTTTACGCAGACTTTGAGGCAATGCTCGTGCCCATCTCATCATGCCAGCCGAACCCCCAGCAATCTAGCACACAGGCCTACCAGAAACATGAGGCATACAGTTACTGTATATATGTGAAAGTCGACAACGATATAATCCCAGCCACACTCACCACCTCGCTGCCGCAAGAGCCAATTCTGTACAGGGGTCCCGATGCTGAGGCGAAATTCGTGGAGACCATTGTTGACATTGGTAAAAAGGTGAAAGATATATACGAGACAAGCCTACCAATGACGTCGCTGACGTCTCAAGAATATGTCAGCTTCGTCGCAGCCCATCAGTGCTGCTACTGCAACAAGGTCTTCACATCCGACAACCGCAAGGTCAGAGACCACGACCATTTCAGTGGTAAGTACCTTGGTGCCGCCTGCAACAGCTGCAATCTCCTGCGCAGGCGGCCCAAGAAGCTTGTTGTGTACTTCCACAACCTCAGCTACGACGAAAAGTTTATAATCAAGAAACTGGGCTACGACAACAAGGAAATATTTATTATTCCCCACACGCAAGAGAAAATGATTACATTCTCTAAGAATCTGGGCAACAAATTCTCCGTGCAGTTTATCGATACATTCAGGTTCATGGCACGAAGTTTGGCGTCCCTCGCGTCGTACCTGCCAGCCGACAAATTCGTTGAAACATCAAAATTCTTCACCCAAAATGAATTTAATCTTGTAACAAGAAAAGGTGTGTTACCCTACGACTACGTGACCAGCTGGGAAAAACTTGATGAGCCACAACTGCCTGCGAAAGAGGAGTTTTTCAATATATTGAATGACAGCCATATAAGCGATGCAGAATACAGTCATGCGCAGGCAGTGTGAAGCGAGTTCGGCTGCGTGACCCTGGGCGAATACAGCGACGTCTACCTCAAGACGGACGTGCTGCTGCTGACGGATGTGTTCGAAAACTTTCGACAGCTCTGCCTCAAGACCTACGGCATCGACTGCAGCCACTACGTCAGCGCGCCAGGGTTCACGTTCGACGCAATGCTAAAGCATACGAAGGTACAGCTGGAGTTGATGACAGACTACGACATGCACATGTTCGTCGAAGCTGGGATCAGGGGCGGTGTTGCTCAAGTGGTCAAGCGCCACTGTAAGGCCAACAACGTCTGCCTTCCCCGCACCTACGATCCCAGCCAGTCATCAACCCACGTCATGTACCTGGACGCCAACAACCTCTATGGATGGGCCATGTCCCTGCCTCTTCCCGCCAGCGGCTTCAGGTGGGCGGGCACGGACATTGACGTCATGAGCATACCGGACGAGGGGCGGATGGGGTACATCCTACAAGTGGATGTTGAGTACCCATCCGCCCTGCATGACGATCACAAGGACCTGCCGTTCCTGCCCGTCAACAAGTGCCCGCCCGGCTCGCGTCAGCCTAAATTAATGACGACGCTCGAGAAAAAGAGTAATTACATAGTGCATTATAGAAACCTGAAGCAGGCTCTCCAGCACGGACTGCGAATCACAAAAGTACACCGAGTTCTGGAATTTGAGCAGCGTGCCTGGATGAAGCCCTTCATTATAAAAAATACGATTATGAGACAGAATGCTTCCAATGAATTCGAAAAAGAATTTTTTAAGCTGGCAAACAATGCATGTTTTGGTAAACTATTAGAACAAAAGAGGAAGAGGCAGCGGATGGAACTCGTATGCAGCGAGAAGAGGCTGCGGAAAGTAGTGGCAAAGCCAGCGTTCCAGGACAGGACAGTTCTCGATGAAAACTTGGCTCTGATCAAACTCCAGCATGAGAGTATCCTCTTTGACCGCCCTGTATATGCTGGTTTAGCCGTCCTGGAGTTGTCCAAAACGCTCATGTACAATTTCCATTACGACATAATGAAAGTAAAATATAAGGACAACATCACGCTGGCGTACATGGACACGGACAGTTTCATCTATGAAATCAAGACGCACGACTTTTACCAGGACCTGGCCGACGACTCTGCGCTCATGAGCGTGTTTGACACGAGCGCGTATCCCATTGACCACCCCTGCTACTCGCCCACCAATAAAAAGGTGGTGGGTAAATTCAAAGATGAGTGCAATGGGGTGGCGATGGAGGAGTTTGTCGGCCTCAGAGCAAAATTATATACATATAAATATAACGATAATATATCCAAGAGAGCTAAAGGAATTCATAAATGTGTGGTGAAGAACAAAATTACGTTTGAAGATTTTCTTGAAGTCCTGGAACACCACACAACAAAGCGTGCGCAAGTCCGGTCCATAAGGTCGCACCAAATGGTATTGTACACAGAAACTATGAATAAATTGGCACTTAGTTGGCACGACGATAAACGCATAATATGCGATGACGGAATTCATACGTTACCATATGGGTACAATGAATAATGCTATTATTCATCAATAGTTATACATGATAAATATGTCTGCAAAATAGTACAATATTTCTTTTTACAAAGAAAAAAAAAGCAAGTGAACCTATAACATGAAATGTTGAAACTGGTGACTGTGCTCGTACGTTTCGTGTAGGATTCACTGATGGGGTGAAGCATGGTGTGGACTTTGAGGACCCCCGGACCGATACAATAGCCGACAAGGTCCGTCAGGAATACCTACAGATATGTTACGAGTATGGCGCTAGTGATGCCACAAGGAAGCCACCCATGTCTCTGTTGATTAGGTGTACATAGCCTTCGTCGGTGGATTATGCAACGTCGGATTGTTCGTTGTTTGATCTTTGCATCGTTGTTTGTGGTGCAATGCTTTTCTTCGTTGTGGTTATGCACCTACGTTGTTTGTTGTACCGAATTTTCTTGGATGGATGGTGGTTGGTTTTCTGCACCTACGTTGTTTGCGATGCTACGTTTTTTGGTTGGTTGGTTGGGTTGGAAGTGGCGGTTTTATGCATCCTCGTTGATTGTGATGCTATGTTTTTTTGGTTGGATGGTTGGTGGTTGGTTGGTTTGGTTTTATGCACCTACGTTGATTTGAGGTGCTACGTTTTTTTGTTGGTTGGTTGGGTTGGAAGTGGTGGTTTTATGCATCCTCGTTGTTTGTGATGCTACTTTTTTTGGTTGGTTGGTTGGTGGTTGGTTGGTTTGGTTTTATGCACCTACGTTGATTTGAGGTGCTACGTTTTTTGGTTGGTTGGTTGGGATGGAAGTGGTGGTTTTATGCATCCTCGTTGTTTGTGGTGCTACGTTTTTTGGTTGGTTGGTTGGGTTGGAAGCGGTGGTTTTATGCATCCTCGTTGTTTGTGGTGCTACTTTTTTGGTTGGTTGGTTGGGTTGGAAGTGGTGGTTTTTTTGCATCATCGTTGATTGTGGTGCTATGTTTTTTTGGTTGGTTGGTTGGGATGGAAGTGGTGGTTTTATGCATCCTCGTTGTTTGCGATGCTACGTTTTTTGGTTGGTTGGTTGGGATGGAAGTGGTGGTTTTATGCACCTACGTTAATTTGTGGTGCTACGTTTTTTTGGTTGGATGGTTGGTGGTTGGTTGGTTTGGTTTCATGCACCTACGTTGATTTGAGGTGCTACGTTTTTTTGTTGGTTGGTTGGGTTGGAAGTGGTGGTTTTATGCATCCTCGTTGTTTGTGATGCTACGTTTTTTGGTTGGTTGGTTGGGTTGGAAGTGGTGGTTTTATGCATCCTCGTTGTTTGTGGTGCTACTTTTTTGGTTGGTTGGTTGGGTTGGAAGTGACGGTTTTATGCATCCTCGTTGCTTGTGATGCTACGTTTTTTTGGTTGGATGGTTGGTGGTTGGTTGGTTTGGTTTTATGCACCTACGTTGATTTGAGGTGCTACGTTTTTTTGTTGGTTGGTGGGTTGGAAGTGGTGGTTTTATGCATCCTCGTTGTTTGTGATGCTACTTTTTTTTGGTTGGTTGGTTGGGATGGAGGAGGTGGTGTTTTGCATCCTCGTTGTTTGTGATGCTACGTTTTTTGGTTGGTTGGTTGGGTTGGAAGTGGTGGTTTTATGCATCCTCGTTGTTTGTGGTGCTACTTTTTTGGTTGGTTGGTTGGGTTGGAAGTGGTGGTTTTTTTGCATCATCGTTGATTGTGGTGCTATGTTTTTTTGGTTGGTTGGTTGGGATGGAAGTGGTGGTTTTATGCTCCTACGTTAATTTGTAATGCTACGTTTTTTGGTTGGTTGGTTGGTGGTTGGTTGGTTTGGTTTTATGCACCTACGTAGTTTTTGGTGCAATTCATATATTTTTTTACACTGCTGTGTGTTTTTACACCGATGCGTTTTATGTGTTTATATGCGATTTTATGCATCGTTGGGTTCCTTAAATCGATGGTTTCATGTCGATGGTGTCAACGATGGACAGTTACGTCGCTGGGTTCCTCAGTTGATGGCATGCAAGATTTCGGCGTTGTGTGTCAACGCTGGACTGTTACGCCGCTGGGTTCCTCAGTCGATGACATGCAAGATTTCGGCGTTGTGTGACACCGCTGGACTGTTACGCCGCTGGGTTCCTCAGTCGATGACATGCAAGATTTCGGCGTTGTGTGTCAACGCTGGACTGTTACGCCGCTGGGTTCTACAGTCGTTGACTTGCAAGATTTCGGCGTTGATACATCGTTGTGACTGGTCAATTTCAGCGTTGCTATGTGTTCAAATGTTAATTTAAGCACGTGCTTTGTGTCAATATGGTAGATCTTTCTGGTAGGCTTGCATCGTTGTAATGGGCCACGGCTAAATAGAGACGTTGTTCATAAGTACTTGACTACATATGTGATGTATATTGCATATGGAGGCAAGGGACTTGTGCGTGACTAGACTGTTTAGCGGTGTCGGTCTCAAGCCCGTTCCGAACACAGAGAGCTGCGATGCAAGCTTTTTGTTTGAGTGACTAATATTCTATTTAAGTATTTAGCAGGTGAGCAGTTGCTACGATGGAGGGAGATATTCGACGTGAGGAGGAGAGGGAGCCGGTGAGATGGAGATGGAGAGACGTCGGGACGAGCGTGGCCTACTGACAGAAAGACCTGCGGATCAACACTATCACACATGAAATAAAAAATAAAAATAAATGTATATATTAACTGTATAATTTTTTAACTTTGTGTTTTATTTCCATAGTACTAATACCTTGGTTTTCATGATGAGAATTTTTTTTTATAATGTATGATTGAGAACATACATTGCTGCAAAAAGAGTAAAACGAGTATTATTTTTTTTTTGCATACTTAAGTTTTTTGTTGAAACTTGGAATTAAGAGTCTTTACTTCACAAAAAAACATATTAAAGGTGAAAAAAAGAATAAAACAAATACAATGGTAATCATTTTTTATTTACAAATAAAATTCGACATTCTACACACACACACAACAGACATTTACATAGGAAAAAATTTTCAAATATCAGAAATATATTTAATCTTCACTGTAGTAATAAGGATGTTCATAGAGCCACAGCTTCAGTAACTGGCTATTACAATGTGCACAGTGGAAACCATTATAAAATTTATCGCACTTTTCAATTTGGTTTGCGTACATCTTTAACAGTGTGTTGAAGCCAGGACAGTTGCCTTGTTTACGTAGATCGATTACATTGGCACTGCACAAATCACTCACAATACGTTTCTGTTCATTACCACGGACGTAAACAACGTCGTCTTCCGGCTCGACGAGATCACGTAGCACAGATGTAAGTTGGTCATAGTCCACATCACCTTCATTCCACGAGAGTCCGTTCACTTCATAGGTTAGACGACGGTTCTCGCGTTGAGAGGATCTGTCTAGCTTAGTCCAGTCACACGGCGGTTTAAAGATGTATTCGTAGGTCCTGGTTTCTTCACCTCCAATGATAGACATCACTGACAGTTGCTTCACTACGGGCCCCTTTTGCGACGTAAGACACTGGACGTTGACAAGAAAGAGTGTCATATTGTCATTACTCACAGTTACACGTACGACGAAGCTGGAGTGGCACCTAGATGGTGACTCTGCAGAATTGCTGGAGTGGCACCTAGATGCTGACTGTGACACGGTGCTCAGGATCTAGGCTGCTGCTGCTGCTGCCTGCACGCATCTCGTCGCATCTTGCACCACGATTTCATGTGCGGTGTGTCGGGCACGGATGACATATCCTTGTCGCACTCGGTGCATGGTAGACAGTCTTGAATGTCTGGGTCTTGCTGTAGGTACACCGGCAGGAACTTCTAGACGTATCTTATCTCATGAGGGGCGTAGACCAGGAGAAACTCTTTAGGTAAGTACGGCAACTCCGTCTCCTTATCCAGTGCCGCAAGCGTGCGCACTTTACCATATGCTAAGATGGCCGACAAGATCTTTGCTCCACTGGCGCAACAAGCAAACATTACCACGTCCGTAGACTTTTGGTGCGCGCGAGGAACTGCAGGTAACTGAAGGGTACCCTGGGCACTGAAGGTGGTATTTATACTATAAAAAAATTAGGGGAGGAGGAGGGTAGGGGTGGGAGAGAGATGGAGGGAGGGGTGGGAGAACAGCAGCAGTAGTAGTGGTGGTTGGTGGTTTTTTACGATAAAAAAAATAATGAAAAAAAATGGGTTGCTGGGGAGATGTGAGGGGGGGGGGGGGGGGTTGAAAATATGTGCTATGAAAAAAAAGTGGTGGGGGTAAGTCAGTCTGCCAGCAGCCGTCATTGAGGAAGGAGCCTGTCGCCATTTTTAAATTTTTTTGACCTCGTCGGGTTCGAACCGAGGACTCCGAACTCCGTGTCTAAAAAGTACGTTTTTTAAAAAAATATATTAAAATTTTATTAATTGAATTTTTTTTAAAATTTTAAAAAAAATTTCATTAAAATCGGATAATAAATAAAAAAGTTAAAGATGGCGGGCGTAACGGAAATTGCAACGGTGACGTCATAATCCAAAATGGCGGAAAACAAAATGCCGGAAAGTTCGAGAAAACAAAATGATGTCATCCAAGATGGCGGATCCAAGATGGCCGCCGGGGTCAAGGTCAAAGGTCAAGATCAAGGTCATCCAAGATGGCCGCCGTGACGTCACAATCCAAGATGGCGGTCGGCTCCACAGGCTCCACAACCTGAATCCTGTGCCAGTATGCCCTATTATATACTACTTATATAATTTACGAAAGTCAATGTAAAGAAGAAGGAAACTCCTTTGCTGTGTATTTCGTGTAATTGAGAGTAAATGTTGGTCTTCATAAATGTATGATTGAATCACATATTTATTTTGAAATACAAGAAACGGCAGACACTAGACCTTACCACAAAGTCAGCTTCACCAGCTATCATGTGTACTTACAGCATGTTATGCACAGAGCCACGATAAGTCTTTTTCTTGTAGGCAACAGCTGCCTCTGTGTATGGCAAAGTCAAGTTGACTTCGTCAAAATACAAGTCTTTTGTAAGTGGTGGACAGCGTCTCATCAATATATCAACGCCAAGATACGAGACCTGAAAAAAAGTGAAACGTAGATGTGTAATGATTGTAATAGAGACATATACTTCGTCACTCCGTAACTAGCCGAATAAATATCCACATAATTTAAACTTCAAAATAAATTTCTGAGGCATATTACAGAGTAGGGAATGACCTGTAACATAATCTCATTTCCGATATCAGTACGAAAAATTTAATGTAGATATTAACATAGCTTGGCTTCTTATATGCTTGCTTTAAGGACCTATATTTTTCCGATGTTTATACAACTAAAAAAGAGTAGAACTTAAATGGAGATATTTCTACTGGTTCATGGGTAAAGTATCGAGGTGTTTTCCGCCATTTTGGATTGTGATGTCAAGCGGCCATCTAGGTGTCATAATTTCCACAAATATCTCAAAAAACTCAAAAATCCTCAAAATGACTAAAAATTTACCTATTTCAAAGGAAAAATTCGCATTTTGAGGGAAAATTCCCTATTTAGTCCCCAAAAGCCGGTAGCTTGAAATGTCACCAAAGTATATTAAATACAACCCTCCCCCCCTCAATTATAACACTAGTAGCAAAGTGCATGACACTGACTTTTTAACTTTCTGCATCTTGGATTTCCCAATATTGTTTTCTAGAAATTTCAAAAATTATAAATTTAGATGTCACGTCTACCATTTTGTTTTCGAGAACATTCCACCAACTAGGATCCGCCCTTTTCAAATATGACATCACGTCCACCATATTTAAAATCCATTATTATTATTATTATTATTAAAAAACAGAAAAGATAGAAATGTATAATCAAAATTATTTATTTACAATTTCAATATAATTTTTCAATAAAAATCCACTTACTTCATAGAGCTCGGAGTCCTCGATTCATACCCATAGGCCAAAAATAAATAATCATTCCTTATTGAAGTACTCAATCAGATAGACGACCACCACTAATGCTAAGGAATATTTATTATGCCCACTAGTATGACATCATGACAGCTATAGTTCATAGACGTCATATTAGTTTATATTTAACTCAATAGTTAGCAGTAGTGTCAATCACCAGACTGACTTAGCATCCACCATCTTGTCAGCCATTTTCCCCGCCATATAGAAAATCTGTTATTATTAACAAAATAAATTTGAAAAAAATTCTAGAAATCATCAAAAAATTCATTTTAACATATTGATTGATTGGATCGACTCGTGTCTTCGATACGATCTTTAGTCAATGCGGAAAAAATAGCTTAAAATAAATAATTTAATAAAATATGACCACAACTTTACATTTTACCATAAAAGTGCTAGGTGCAAGAAATAGAACAAACATTTACAAACATGTATTACATAAATTCTACTCTAATACATGAACACTTGCAAAAGTTAGGAATCTAATAAGCATTTAATTATATATTGGCTTGAACTGGCTAATTCTCAGCTCCAATCAGTGACCAGCCATATCTTTTCCCACATTGTCTTTTCTTCCGGACAGATTTTCTAGATTCTGAGTTTAACAGACTGCTTCACATCTTTAAAATTGTAAATGGTAGTATTCACTGTCTTATGTATTAACTGTTTGGACGGTATTTCATGCATCAGAAAATTAGTTTTTCATGGTAGGCACAGCGAAAACATATTTATTTCGTTGGCCAGGTGTCTTGTATGGAGTCGTTTTTCGTAGACAGAATGATTAATAAATTCCACAAAAGATAATAGAAAAGAATATATAAAAAATAATTTTAAGCTTTAGTTACTCATTTCACTGGTCGAGAGTAGTATAGAAAAGGGACTCATGCGCCTGGCTTCTGGCAAGGGGATTGTTTGTTGTCATTATTCCTTCGAGCACAGAGATTCTCGTGATGTTCCGTCATTTTGTTTGTAGAAATTTCCGGCATTTTGGATAATGACATCACCATTGCAGTTTTCGTTACGGCCGCCATCTTGAAAATCTGCAATTTTTATGCTAGAAAATCGGAAATATTTAAAATTTAGTAAAATATTCGATTTTTAGTAAAATATTGATTAAAACACATTGTAATATTCGTTATGGCCTCCATCTTAAAAATCCTTATTTTTTATGCTAGAAAATCGCAAAACAAAATTAAAAATGAATTAAACAATTATAAAAATGTAAACAAAAACACTCCGACAACTTGGATGATAACATATCGGTCGCCATATTAAATATCTGTAATTGTTGTCAGATTTTAATGGGAAAAGTTTTAAAATTTATAAAAAAAATTACGACAATAATTTTCATTCAATTGAACGAGATTATGTTTATAGCTCTTCCGATCTCAAACAAAAAAATTAAATTGAAGGAGGTAGATGATTTATGGAAAAATGAAAACAATGGAAGTATCCTTAACATGAAAAGTGAGAATACATTCAAGCCGAATTCAAGTATATCCTCCGTACTTTGTAAAAATGATGGACTCTTAAAAAGGAAGCTTGAAGACAATGAAGAAGTTTCGACGTCATCGATTTCAAATTCTTACAGTAATCTGGGTGAAGACGCTGACTTCTACGATGATGGTGACAGTGACTCTGAGGCTGGTGACAAAACCAAAGACTGTGATGAAGCACCTAAAGCTGGCAAGATCGAAAGCTGTGATGAAGCCCTGAGACTGAAACGATGGAAACAGCGTGATGAAATAAATACTTATTATCAAGCTTATGATGAACACTGGGAAGATAGTGATCTTAACAATTTTAATAAAAGACATTCCAGGAAGATGACGATTGCAGAAGAGATTGATTGTATGTCATGGAAAGATACTAACATATTATCACCTAATGCTTTTGGTGGCATCTGTTCGTAGAAGAAAAAAATCTCACATTGACGAAGTAGCATCCATAATTAAATAACTGAGGGAAACTGGCTACATACAATAATCATTTATTTAACTTCATGTGCACAATATTGAAAAATAAATCAATTATTTACATTTCAAAATTTTAATGCTTTATTTCTTGTAATCTGATTTCTAAATAAGAATGAGATCTCGTAATACAGGTGCCTTTTTTATTGTGCTTCCAAATGTGCTTCCTTTATTATAGTGCATTCTTTTCGTTGATAATAGTTCATTTTCATAATCGTTCTTTCATTTGTGCTTCCTTTTCGTAGAATGTACATTCCATTGTGCTTGATTTTAGTTGATTGGGCTTCCAATTGTGTTTCCTTTTTGTTGATTTTGCTTCCATTTGTGATTCATTTTCGTTGATTGTGCTTCAGATTGTTTTTGCTTTTAGTTGATTGTACTTCCAATTGTGTTTCCTTTTTTGGATTGTAGTACCTTTTCGTTTTTTGATTTTCCAATTATACTTCTGATTGTGCTTCCTTTTCGTTGATTGTTCTTCCTCTTGGTCAAAAGTGCATCCGATTGAGGTTGATTTTCTTTGATTGTTTTTCCTTTTCGTTGATTGTGCTTCCAATTGTGTTTTCTTTTTGACCAATGTACTTTTAATTTTGCTTTATTTTTTTGATTGTGCTTCCTTTTTGACGAATGTGCTTCCGATTGTGCTTCCGTTTCGTTGATTGAGCTTCCAATTGTACTTTCTTTTAGATGAATGTACTTCAAATAGTGCTTCCTTTTTTTATTGTGCTTCTTTTTTGTCGAATGTGCTTCAGATTGTGTTTCCTTTTCGTTAAATGTGCTTCCAATTGTGCTTCCTTTACGATGATTGTGTTGCCAATTGTCTTTTTTATTGATTGTGCTTCCAAATGTGTTTCCAGTTGTGCATTCTTAACGTTGATTTTGCTTCAAATTGTGCTTCCTTTTCTTAGATTATGCTTCCTCTTTGTTGAATGTACTTCCGATAGTGCTTCATTTTTATTATGCTTCAAATTGTGCTTTTTTTCTCGTTGATTGTGCTCCAAATGTGTTTCCTTTGCATTGATTGTTGATTTTTAATTCTGTACTTAGGACATGATTGGTCTCGTAGTTCGGAAATGTCTGGCCTATACATCTGATATTGTTCATGCCTTGGTCTAGTGGTCTAGACGTATAGCATTGTACATGAACTGGTTGGAATGTATTTCGTGCATCGAAAAAAAAGACTTCCGTTTAGGCAGTGCAAGTCAACATTTTTAATTCGTCGGACAGGTATCTTGCCCAGAGTTGTTTTTCATAGAATGAATAATTAATAAACTGCACGAACGGTAATGGGAAACAGAATTTAAAATTTATTTAGAGCTTTAGTAACCCTTATCACTGACCAAGAATCAAAACAAAGACGGAAATCTATCGTGTCAAACATTATTTTAATAAGTGTTTCTTTCTGAATTTTGGAATTTTTTTCTGAATTTCTAGCTTAATAATTACAGATTTTCAAGAAGGTGCTCTAATGGCAATATGTTGGATACCGTGAGAGTTCACTGTCTCTTTATAATTTATTCCTGCACTACAGTTGGTAGAAATTAAAATAATTTGGTGGCAGTGCACTCTGGCAGAGTTTGTGTACCCTGTTTAGCAATGGCGTATGTCCAAAAACAAAAACAAGTCAAGGACTGTGGATTGTGCATTACAAGTAAATGATAATTGATAATCGGTTTTTTCGTGAAATGTTGAAAGAATAAAATTATCTAAATACCTTAAATGAGTTAAAAGACATCTTGACTTCTCTTGGCGATATCAAGGAGATGAGGTAGTTAATAAGGATCTTTAAATTGTAACTTGTGGCTGGACTGTGTACTTGTAAAACTATATCTCTTCGAGGACAAAATGAAGAATAGCACTTTCAAGACAGTGAATACTATAATTTACAATTCTAATGACGTGGATTAGTCTGTGTAACACAGCGTCGGGGAACTCCTTCGGGAAGAAAAAAAAAACTATGTGGGGAAATGATCTGTTTGTTCACTGTCTTCAGTAGACAGATTGGACTTGAAAATTAGTTCAAGCTAAATGCTTGTTAGATTGCTTACTTTTGCAAGTGTTCATGCAGTAGAGAAAAATTTATGTAATAATAATGTTTGTTAATACTTTGTTTCATTTCTTGCAACTGGCACTTGCATGGTAAAGTGTAAGATTGAAAAATATATTTATTTAAATTAGATATTTTAAACTAAAATGACCTTTTATTGTATCGACCAAGGATGAAACCTAGGAAACGAATCTATCTAATCAATATATTAAAATGTGTTTTTTGACGAATTGTGGAATTTTTTCCGAATTTTTGGTTAATAATCACAGATTTCAATATTGCTGGCAAAATAGCCGACAATATGGTGGAAGCTAAGACATTCTGGTGATTGAAATTCTAGCGGGTTAAATATACACTAATAAGACGGCAGTAAACTCTATCAGAGACAAACAAAATGGCGGCATCCAATATGGCTGCATGATGTCATACTAGTGGGCATAATATATATTCCTTGGCGTTAGTGGTGGGGGTCTATCTAATTGAGGACTTTAATAAGAAATGATTATTTTTGGCCTCAATGGGTTTGAACCGAGGAATCCTAGCTCTAAGAAGCAAATACCTAGTTTATTTAATAACATTTTTACTAAAATTTTAAATAAATAACAATATTTATAAATTACCGTTTTTTTCTGATTTTGAGTATAATAATTACGGATTTTAAATATGGTGGATGTGATGTAAAATTTAAAAAAGGCGAAATTTTAGATGACAGGAAATTTAATAAAAAAAATTATGGATGTGAAGTCATAACTTATAATTTAGAAGTGTTCTATAAAAAAATTGTGTAATCCAATATTGCGTGAATGTCAACGTTTATGTAATGAACTACATTTTTAATTATATTTGGAAGGAATGTAAGCCTTTTGGGGGACATTTTACACCACTGGCATTTTTGGTTACTAAAGTAGGGAATTTTCCTTCGAAATGCGAATTTTTTCCTCGAAATAGGGAAACTTTTAGTCATTTTAGTCATTTTGAAATTTATTTGGAAATTGTGGCAACTAGATGGCCACTGTGACGTCATAATACAAGATGGTAGAAAATACCACTACACTTTAACCATGAACCTGTAGCATGAACCCCATTTACATACTACATAAAAATACAAATTAATTTGCTAAAAAATATACTGATGATTAAAATGAACAGGTATATTCAAGGAAGTGAAAGATTATGCAAAGTAAAAAACAAATGACAATGAATTATGAAAAAATATTTATCTTACAAAAAAAGCTTTTTACCTTTGTGTGTCTGTCTATTATCCAGTTTAGTTCAAAATCCTCGTCGTCATCACCAAACGGATTAATGAGCTGTTCAGCAACCTTTAAAGAGAACAAATAGTTATTAAATAAATGAAAACAATAAAATCATTATATAATTTTATTTTACATAAATGACAATTCAAATATAAACTGACCTTCAACAGACCCATGAAAAAGAAAAATTGCAGTATCGTAAAAACCGGGATGTAAATATCAATTTCCATTTGCATAGGCTTTTTGGAGTCATCCACGTACTGCCGCCCAACTAGGGCTGCCAGAAAAAATGAGTATGTAGCAATTGTGACCACCTAAAAAAACACACGTAATTTAAAATGTGCCAATGACTTTATCTAGAAACGAAAACAAACGCTATAAAATAAAAGCTAAGAAAAACTATATATAAATTTATATATTTTTATTATTATATCTATTCGACTTATTTAATTATTCATAGGAAAAAAACCATCAATATTATACATATGTATATAGGTGTATGTAATTTTTTATGATGAGGTTTGGAGTTTAGAAATTTTACAAGCGAACTTTAAGTTTGCAATCCCAACTCTTCCGTTTTTTATTTGCAATCATATGCATATAAGTACGAAAAAGACACTGTAAAATTTAAGGCAGACCTATAAAAAAATACTTATTTTTTAAAATTGATTAGGAAATAATTATATGACGTACCACAGAAAATTTTCGACGTATAGAAGTGTTAAATGACAAGTTAATGTGGACATTAACTTCTTACAAATGCTTGTAGGACGTTATATACATTATTTAGAATGCACTTAATATGACAGTAGCATTTTGCAGTAGGCAAACAGTACTTTTAAAGTGGTTTGTTTAAATAAATTACCACAGACGTCCACATTGACTGATCACCATCATTTGCCAGCGAGTGGTAAAAACAGTTTCTGACGAAATTAATTTAAAAATAATACACTGAATAGTGAACACTGAATATGCAAGGGAACGAAAAAGTTTGAAATCGGTGGGATTTAGCATATAAATTAAATGATAAAGAATTGGGATAGGCATTACGAGTAGGGATTACATTACGATCCGACCCAATACTATGCACAAACCCAGCACAACCACCATTTGATCCCACCCCTTTCCCCTCTTCCAAGGGCGTGAAAGCTTCCGATTGGCCGGCTTTAGTAAAGATCGGGTGTAGAATTGTAATAGTAAGAACAGGGTCGTTAAAGAACTCCAGCACCTGTAGTGAAATCCTTGGACCCAGGGGAGGGGGTATTTTGTGTTTGTGGTTTGAAAACAAATTTTAGTAAAAGAAAGTGAATATTCTAATAGCATAAGGAGACAAAGGAAATATTATAAGTTAAAGAAAATACCTCAGATGGGTGTGGGTAAAGGTGAAGATGGCGGAAAACAATAGATTGGTAGATAGGTGATCAAGATGATAAAACGTAGTGAATAAAAGTAAGGTAGGTGCAAGACAAAAAAAAATGCTGGTGTTTTTGTAAGAGCATGCATGCACTAAGGATGAAAAGTGGTAGCAGCTAGGTCATGTGGGTATTTACAAAAAATCAAAACATGAGGAGCAATAAAAATGTAAGTGAAAAAACCGAAGAAACAAAATGACATATTTTTCCTAAGAGCAGCCATGCATTAGAAATGAAAAATGCCAGGAGGTAGGATATATAAATATATATAAGAAGCCAAGATGCAATGAGTTAGAATGATGTTTGGGTTATATCGAAAACCAAATGATGGAAGTTTTAATACAATTATACATGCACTCGGTATACGAAATGTCAGTATGAAGTCGTCAATATGAGATTCTACGAAAAGCTAGAAAAGACAAATATAAATGGCGTAAATGCAATATATTTTACGAGAAGTCATCTAAACCATGCCGATAAGCGATAATATGGTTTGAATAATAATTATGTCTTAGTAGATAACACTATCCACCACTAAAAGATCAGAAGTGAGTTTTTAAGAAGAAGAATTTGGACATTGTAAACAGTGAGTATGTTTACAATTATTGTTTCCCATGTTTTATTATAATAAGTATCTATTTAATTAATCTGTGTTTTTATGTGATGATACATGTATGTATGTGAACTATAGCTACTTGTTAAAACCACATCTCATTGCAGCTAGGGTCATTAATATGATTATATTATAATTTTTTGTTGGAATCTCATCTACATATTTCTTTGGTTGTATATTCCGTCTTATTATATTCATGCACCAAGCACAGTTAATTCAATGGTATCATTTCTCCAAGTTGTTACAAATTCATCTTCAGTCAGTTCTCTTTGTAGTCGTGTTCCTTGGGTGCCACAACAAACTGAACTATAGAAGTTTCTTTTAGAAGGAAATAAAGAGAAAAAGTCTGCCATTGAAGAAGTTAAGACGTTGTTCGTGTATGTGAGGATTTCCGAATCCTCGGAGCCCTGCATGAGCGACAAGAAGATTCGTACCTACCGCGCCATAGATAGATCTTTACTAGTATTAACAAATTAGAGACATCTGATTTTATTTATGTCAGATTCAGGGAGTCTGTTTGAACCCGGTGATTCCTGCCACGTCGGTCGATACCATTTTATAGTGCTTCAAGATGAAGACTAAGCTTAGCAGTTACTACGATTCCGACGCTGGTAAGAACGTTTCTGTCTATAGGATTTTGCAGCTTCCACGGAATTCGCTGGATTCCGGTTCCTGATGCAGAAGTTTTGAGTCCTTGTCTTTCTTTCAGCTATCCTGCTGCTGTTCTTACATTGGGAAACTATCCAGAGGTCCTGGATATGATGATCTGCGAACCTGCCGTCTGAAATTCAGCTAGCTAACAACATTTGTGTTTGTGTCATAAGCCCTACCACTAGAAACATTCACCATTAGTTTCACTGACGAATAATAACTTAAATATGCTCTCAGTGTAGATACTGGGTTGTCTCTAGCTTAACGATGAATTATTTTCCGTAATATAATTTTGTTTAAAGAAAGTATTGGTATTGATATTCATACTGTGTACATTTAAAGAGAAACAATAATTTTTCTGTCGTATTTGTGCCATAACGTAACAGTACCAAAATAAATATTATTTTGTAAAACCACTTGATATTTATTTCTTGACATATTAAGTAGCAACTGTAGAAACTGAAGCAACTGGATAATTGGAGATCTTGAAAGAATTGGAGCATTGAAGCTCTTGTAGCAAATTGATCATTGAACCCCTTGGATCTGTTAGAACCAAAAACAGTTGGAGCCAAAGGTAGTTGGAGGCAGGGACTTTTGGAATCAATTACTTATAGAGGCACAGACTGTTGGAGCCAATGACTGTTGGAGTCAATGACTTTTTTAGCCAAAGACTTTTGAAGCCAAAGACTTTTGGAGTCAAAGACATTTGGGAAATTGTATCCAACCGCATATTTTGATGGTTCGTATCCTACTGTTGATTATTGATTGATATGTCTGTATTCAGTTCGACTGGCCTCGTGATGTCGGAGATATTTGGTCTATAGCCTGAAATTGTACATGGCCTGGCCTCGAAGTCCGAAGAAACTTGGCCGATAAGCTTATTAATTTACAAGATCTGGTTGAAAGGTATTCCAAGTATCGAAAAATTAGACTTTCATTGTAGGCACAACAAAAACGTATTTATTTCGTAGGACAGTTATCTTGCTTATAGTAGTTTTTCGTAGAGATAACGATTAATTGACTCCACCAAATGTAAACGAAACAGAATTTAAAATTTGTTTTAAGATTTAGTTACTCCTATCACTGGCCGAGAATCTAAACAAGAATAGGTATCGATCGAGTCAATCATTATTTTAATAATTAATATTTTTGATACATTTTGGAATTATTCCTGAATTTCTGGCTAAATAATTACGAATTTCCAAGAAGGTGGTTAATATGTCATCAACATCGGCTTACTGGAGGATGGTAGATGAATTTGAAACTCCTTTAGGACTTTTCACCATATATACTGAAATTATTATTTTTATAAAAAATTAATTTTGGATGAAGAAAAGATACAGTTTAGGACTAGAATAGATCGAATAAATTATTATTTTAACAAGTGATTTTTTTTGATGAATTTTGGAATTTTCCCCGAATTTATATCTTAATATAAATACAGATTTCCAAGAAAGCGGCAAAAATGGCAGGCATCTTGGCAATATATAATTACTGCACTCTAGCGGTTAAAAATCAAACTAACATGGTGGCAGCATCCTCTATCAGACGAAAACAAGTTGGCGGGCTCCAGCAAAACAAACAAGAAAGCTGATCTGACGACACACTAACTGACAATATTTGTACCTTGACATTGGTGGAGAGAGGTCAATCTGCCGGTGGCTTCCGTGGAGGAAGGATTGGTTGTAATTTCTATTTTTGCCTTCAACGGGTTCGAACCAAAGACTCAATGACCTAAGTGCGCTGTTTAATTAAAATTTCATTAAAATTGTATTTAAATATTTTTTTATTAAAATGTATAATTTTTTCCTATTTTTTCCGATTATAATTACGGATTTTCAACATGGTGACCGTAACATCATTATCCAAGATGGTAGAATATTTTAAATATATATTTTTTTTATATTTTTTGAACGAAAATTGCAACGTTCCTAGAATCCAAGATGGCGTAATCATTTTTTTTTAATTTTTAATTTTTTAAAATTGTAATTAAGAATTTTTTAAATTAAATGTTTTATACATTAATTACATGTTTACTTTGGCCGGGAATCTAACCGAGGACTAGGATGGATTGTATAAAAACATTTGAAGTAAGCACTTTTTTTAATTTTTGGAATTTTTCGGAATTTTTTTATTAAAAATTAAGGATTTTCAAGTTAATGGTCAAGGTCAAGCTCATGACATCGGTGGCTTATGGCAGCTTGTAGATGCGAACTTTAAACCGATTTGCGGAGTTTTGAGTTCTTTCAAAGGCAAAAGAGGCATTCCGAATTCCGAAAATTTGAACTTTTTAGGAATAAAACAGGAAATGTTTCCTTAAAACGGGATTCCCCCCTCCCCTTGAAATAGGGAAATTTCTAGGAATTTTGAGTCATTTTAATTCATTTTTGAGGAATTTTGAGGATTTTTTTTAGTCCAAGATGGATACCGTGATGTCATCCAAGATGTAGGTTCTAAGGCAACAGACACGGCCACCACCACCTCTCACCGGCACCAGGCGCCGGAAATACATTTACATACTACATACTAGTAGTAAATAAATGGGCATATGGGCGCAATGTATTTTTTATGGGACAATGGTTTGGTGGCTTACTCAGTAGTGACTTACCAATCGTCAGGATTCGGCTATAATCGGGCGTGTTCGCCTCTCGATTCCTATGATCAGGACCTCGGCAGTCATTTATTACGACACCACATCCGCCATCTTGGAATCCACAAATTTAGAAATTCTTTAATTATAAAGCTAAAAATAAAGAAATTTTTTTAAAAATCATCAAAAAATTCACTTATTAAAATAATAATTGATTAAATTTATTTCAATCCTTATTTCAAACCTTGCTCAATGCAAAAAAATGTTTGAACTAAAAAATATTTATTTAATAAATAAAGTTTAAAAAAATCCAAAAAGAGGTATAAATTCTTTATCTACTAGCCTCCAAATGATTTGATCGATACTTGTCCTTGGTTCGATTATTGCTAGATACAAAAAAAAGTAATTTATGAGCGAAAAACCATTTAATATCCTGTATATGATATAAATTACTCATGTACCAGTCACCAGTAGCTGTCAATGCATCTTGGCTCTCCATATTGAAAATATGTAATTTTTAAGCTAGAAATTCAGAAAAAATATCTAACAATTATTGTCAAAAATTTTCATTTAATTTACTGCTTGATTCTATTCGTTCCTACGCTTGGTTTGATTCTTGCTAGATGTAAAAATATTATGCATTACGGTAAAAAATATTTACTTATTTTAATTTAACATTGATGTGACAAGATCGAGAATAAATA
The DNA here is from genome assembly GCF_032445375.1 of Bacillus rossius redtenbacheri. NCBI lineage: Eukaryota > Metazoa > Arthropoda > Insecta > Phasmatodea > Bacillidae > Bacillus > Bacillus rossius. The sequence continues at coordinate 59,585,772 of NC_086331.1, read as the reverse complement.
AAAAATTCTAAATAAAGAATTTATTAAATATTTTCTGAAAGTACAAACAAGGAAATTACTATAATATTTGTATTAATAAAGGCTTCTTAAAAGGAGAAGCGACTCCTTTACATGACTTGACATGTGTGTGCAGAGCATTTCCACATGACAGTCTATTAACCAGGCACGCCAATCAGTGGCCACTCAGATCCAGGCGGTGGCCAGCTACACCCAGTTGCTTGTCTAGAAACGTCAGATAGGTTGGACAGACACATAAGTCAGTTGGTCAGGCTAACATGTTAAGTTGGTATCAAAGTACGCCCTGTCGGTAGCCAAGAACATCTATTCAGTGTCCAGGAATACACAAACAGTAGGAGGCAAGGCATATTGAGTAGGTATCAAAGCATGTCTAATCATAAGGCAGGCACGTAATCTGTGACCATGTACATTCAGTTTGTGGACGAAATGTCCAGTTATCAGGTAGGCATGTCCAGCCAGCCACCGGGCATGACCAGTTGTTGGCTAGACACATCAATTTAGTGCAAGGTACTCCAGTCAGTGGTCAGTCATGTCTATTGTGTCCAGAAACGCACTCCCAGTAGTTTGCAAAACACATCCAATTTGTAGCTAGGATTGTATATTCAGTAGCCAGGCACATAATCGGTGGCCAGGTACATTCAGTTTGTGGACGACATGCCTAGTTATCTGCTAGGCATATTCAGTCAGCAACCAGGCGTGACTATTTTATGACTAGACGAATCATGTTGGGGGCAAGGTACTAGCAGTTGGTGGCCAGTCATGTCTGTTCAGTAGCCAGAAATGCATGTCCAGTAGGTAAGAAAATGCATCCGGTTCATAGCTAGGAATATCTATTCAGTAGCCAGACACGTAATCGGTGGCCAGGTATATCCTGTACGTGGCAAAGTGCATTCAGCCGGTGGCCAGGAATGTTTATTCAGTGGTCAAGCAGGTACGTACATAATGTGGCAAGCCGCGTTCAGTTGTTGGTTAGGTACTTTTAGTCTGTGATCTGGCTAACACGATCTGTTGGTGCCAAGGCACATCTATTCAGTGGCCAGGCACATCAAGTAGTCGTTGACTAGACACCTCCAGTCAGTGGCTAGGCATGTCAGTTAGGTAGAACAGACACAAAGTCGGTTGGTCGGGCTAACAAGGCCAGTTAGTGGCCTGGCACATCCAGTCGGTAGCCAGGTACACACAGTTGTTGGCTAGACATCTCCATTCTGTGACCAAGTACTTATACAGTATGTAGCTTTAAGGTGTAATATTTCGAAACTTGATATACCTTTCAAACAAGTCGTTTACAATGTCAGATGTATAGTACAAGCATCTCCGAACGAAGAGGTATTTTTCGTCGATACTCGACGAACATTTTAAACACATCATGTTCAATTTCAGACTTGTAGGCCAAGCATCTCCGAACCGAGCTGTATTTTTCGTCGAACTCATGCAAACATTTTAAATAGGCTCTACCTGTATTTTGGTCCAATAGTCTTTGGCTCCAAAATGCATTGGCTCCAAAGATTGTTTGAGTTAAAGAATTTTTGTGCCAATGAGTTTTGGAGCCAATGACGTTTGGAGCAAAATACACATAGAGAGGTTTGGGAAACTGTAATTTGGCGATCGTATCCTACCAATAGGATCGTTTCCTACTGAGTTAATTGTTCGTGTATTTGTATGCCATTTTCATTAAAAACACATAGTCAAGTCAGTAATATCGTATCGTACTGTTGAGATCGTATCCTTCTGATTAGATCATAATCTTCTGATGAAATCGTATCCCTGTGGTGAGATCGCATTTTACCCAGTTGAATTTTCGTCTAAATGTCCATCATATTCATTATATGTGCTTCTTTTTTGACTAATGTGCATCGAAAAGTCTATAGGTAAGACATGATTGATCCCGTGGTTTAGAGATGCCTGGTCTATAAGCCTGTCATTGAATATGGCCTATTTAAATTTACGCACAGGTTCGACGAAAAAATAACTCTTGGTTCGGAGATGCTTGCCTACATATATGACATTGTACATGGCTTGTTTGAAGGGCATATAAAGTATAGAAATGTTACACCTCTTAGCTACTGATGGTATATACCTGACCACCAAACTGACATGCCTGTCCAACCTATCTGACATGCCTGGTCACAGAAATCAGGTGTCTAGTAAACAACAGGATGTGCCTGGCCACCAACTGGCCTTGTTAGCCTTACCAAACAGCTATTGTGTCTGTCCAACCTATATGACCTGCCTAGCCACAGACTGGAGGTGTTTAGCCAACAAGTACTGGATGTGCCTGGTCACTTAATATATGTGCCTGGCCACCAGAGGGTCGTGTTAGCCTGACTACAGACTGTAAGTTCCTAATCACCAACTGGAAGTGTCTAGCCAATGAACTGAATTTGCCTTACCACTAAATACATGCCTAACCACTGAATATACCTGCCTGGCCACCGACTAGATGCAGCATGCCACTTACTAGACGTGACTGAAGTCGAATAAATGCCTAGCAACAAACTGGATTGGCCTTGCCACCTACTGGGCGTGCGTTTCTGGACACTGAATAGACGTGACTGGCCACCTACTGGACGTACCTTGCCACCTACTTGAGTTGAGGCTGGTCCCACCTGGCCCCAAACACTAACTGCAAGCATCATGTATTTTACCAAATCACAAGGCAAACACTTCTTTACCAGATGGGACCTAACCTGAGTATTAAATGAAAATCAGAGGAATTAACCTAATTGCTGAAAACTTTTAGATGTTGGCAGAACATTACAAGACAAAACATTGAAGTTCTATTTAATTTTTTTTTAATTTTTATGTATATAATATATACGAATACAATTCCATAAACAATACCAAAAATATAATCAGATCTACATTCCTTTTTTTCAGTTACAATGAAGATATTGTATTTTTGATTTTTAATCACACGAATTTATCTCAAAAACTTTCTCGTCTGTTAAATATATATTTATTTTTACTTTATAACATATGTTTTGATAGATAAGGTTTTAATCTCAGAAAAATAACTCAAAATACAATTATATTTTATTTCAAGGCTTTGGAGTGCTAAGATATTTTCAATTAAACAGCAAAGAAGGTGCAGAAAGTGCAAACAAATGCAGAGAAAAAAAAATTAGTATTATGAGCACAAAAAATAACACATACTTTAACTTGAACAGGTGCATCATACACAAAAAAAAGTGCAAGAAAATTTTTTCAGATAAACATTAGTGAAAAGTACTAGTATTGTACAATAGGACACATTCAGACTTATGAAAGTCACTAGCCATTAAAGAAAATAAGACTTATACGTAGCTGTCCAATAACCTTCATACTCTCGTGCCCTCCCCCCCCCCCCCCCCTCAATACACTATGATTTTCATCGATTCATGGTAGCATCGTACTGATGGTCCTTGCTTCATCATCCTGAACTACGTAATACTCCTAGTACTTATACCCTAAATTCCAACCCCTTTCCCCTTTAATGACCCAAAACTTCTCTGGGCGAAATTAGAATGTCTGGAACAGTTGCAGAAAGTTTTAGAAGTCCAAACAATCGATACACAGGTGAGCCTTCCAGAATACTATTCTTCTTGTTAATATACTGGTTGCTACCCCTGAGTTTGAAACTGTTTTGGAAGGAACCCTCATAGTTGGTTTTAAGAGTACAGATTTAACAGCATGTAAAAGTAGCTTATCTATGACTTGTATTGTCATGGGAGGTGATGATTCCACGTGATAAACAAGTAAGGTTATGTTTCTCTTGTGCCCTTAAATGTTTTTAATATAAAATATTAAAACAGAAATGTTTATGGCCAAGCATATAGTTATAATATGTCTAACCAACAAATGGTCGTGCCTGGTCGATGACTGGACATTCCTAGCTGATAACAGGACACGTCGGCCACAAACTGAATGTACCTGGTCGTCAGTTATGTGCCTGGCTACTGAATAGACATGCTTATCTGCCAACTGAATTTGCCTTACCACCTACTGGACGTGCGTTTATGGACACTGGATAGACATTCCTGGCCACCGACTGGGCGTACCTTGTCATCAAATTGATGTTTCTAGCCAACGACTGGTCGTTCCTGGTCGCTGATTGGACATGCTTATCTGGTAATTATACATGTCGGCCACGAACTAAATGTACCTGTTCACCGATTACGTGCCTGGCTACTGAATAGACATGCCTAGCTACCAACTGGATGTGTCTTGCCACCTACTGGACATGCGTTTCTGGACACTGAATAGACGTGCCTGGCTACTGACTGGGCGTAAATTGTCACCAACTTTACATGTTAGCCTGGCCAACTGACTCATGTGTCAGTCCAACCAATCTGGTGTTCCTAGACAACCAACTAAATGTGGCTGGCCACTGCCTGGACGTTAGTGGTCACTGAATGCCGTGCTTGTTTAATCGACTATAATACGTAAATTCCCTGTAAACACATGTCAAGTCATGTAAAGAATTCGCTTCGTCTTCTAAGAACACTTTAGAAATCTAGAAACGCTGGTAATTTCCTTGTTTGTACTTTCAGAAAATATGTAATAAATTCTTTATTTGTTCTCAAACTTGTCACTTAAATGTTAAATTAAATTTAATAAAAATTTCTGTACCATACTTTATATATTTTTGCATCGAGCAATGCTCAAACCAAGGATATGAATCGATCGAATCAAGCAGTAAATCAACTGATTATATTTTGAGGATGTATAGATTTTTTCCGAATTTCTAGCTTATAAATTACTTTTTTTCAATATGGCAGCCAAAATGCTGCGACAGCTTACTGGCAGCTGTTGGATGAGGAATTTAAGTCATTTTTATGATATTTCACGTTTTTCTTAATAAGTGTTTTTTTACATAAAGTTATATTTTTGTATCAAGCAAGGATCAAAACCAAAGAAAAGAATCGCTTTAATCAATTGTATTCTAGTAGATAAGAAATATATACATTTTTTAAAAACATTTTCACCATATTTCATTAAATCAATAGTTTTTACCTGATTTTACAATGTTTGCATCGAGTTAGGATCGAACGAAGGACTTAAATCAATCGAATCAATAAATATTTTAATAAGCGAATTTTCAATGATTTCTAGAATTTTTTTTGAATTTCTATTTTTATAATTAAAGCTTTTCTAAAATTTACGAATTCCAAGATGGCGGATTTAGTGTTGTCAAAAATGACCACCGTGGTTCCGATCATAGGCATCGACAGGCGAACACGCCCGAACACGGCCGATTCCTGACGAGTGGAAGCCACAACTTAGTATGCCACCAATCCATAGTCCCTAATAAGAACATTGTGCCCGTATGCCCATTTACATACTACTTGCCAGAAAAAATCTTCCATTCACGAAGTCCACGTTTTTTTTCAGGTACAGGAACCTTTTGATAATTTTAATTATTTTTACATTATGTATATGTCAGTTATCGAACACGGATTTTCAATATGGCGGCCAAATTATCTTACAAGATTGTGGATGCTATGAAAGTAGTATGTAAATGGGGTTCCGAGCGCAGGCTTCAGGCTGTGGTGTCTGTGGTGTTGTCCGCCATCTTGGATTGTGACGTCACGGCGGCCATCTTGGATAGTTGTGACCTTGACCTTTGACCTTGACCTTGACCCCGACGACCATTTTGGACCCGCCATCTTGGATCCGCCATTTTGGATGACGTAATTGTGTTCTAGAAAATTCCGAGGATGTGTTATCCGCCATTTTGAATTATGACGTCACCGTTGCAATTTCTGTTACGGCCGCCATCTTTAACTTTTTTATTTATTATCCGATTTCAACAAAATTTTTTTAAAATTTATAAAAAAAATTAATTAATAAAATTTTAATAAATTATTAATAAAAAATATACTTTTACGACACAAAGCTCGAAGTCCTCGTTTCGAACCCGGTGAGGGCAAAAAATAAAAATGGCGACCGATCCTTCCCCCCTGGTGGGTGCAGGCAGACTGACTCCCACCACTTTTTTAAAGCATATATATCGTCACCTAGTATGACGTCATGTCCGCCATCTTGTCTTTGTTGCTGGAGACCACCATCTTGTTTTCGTCGGCGAGAGTGCGCTGATGACTTGTTAGTTTAGTTCTTATCCGCTAGAGTGCAGTAATCATTTATTATGGAGGTGCCCCCCGCCATCTTAATATTCGGCCGCCATCTTGAAATCATGTAATAATGTAGCTAGAAAAGCGGAAAAAATCCAAAATTCATTAAATAAATTTGTAATCCATATAATGATTGATTGGATCGACTAAGGTCCTTGGTTCGATACCTGGCCGATACAAAACAACTTTAATTTAAAAAAAATACTAAAAAAGTGTTAGGTTTGAGAAGATAAAAACACCACAACTTCTCTTAAAAAAATTTTATTACATAATTTCAATACACTACTACAAGTACAAAAAAACTGACAAATAACCAAAGCCTTATGGATTCCTCGATTCAAACTGTCTTCTTATTGTACGGACTAAGCCTTTTACATGACTTTAAATGTACATCCGATCCGTTCATCACCACAGCCAGAGACGGACTGAAGTTCATAGTACTTATATAGTCTCATTAGCCGGTACAACACATGAGTCAAATCAATAACCATGTTCACTATACGTCTCGGAGCATTTTTTATAATGACGATGTAAGCTATCGAGACGTGAAATTAGTTTATTGCACTTATTGCACTAAAATTGTATTCTTTGAACATTATTAGAACAACCGCCTCTTTCATGTCTGCGAGCATTTGAGGTGATAGTAAATGATGCACCACAGTATTTACACTGATGCGAAGTACGCTCTTCATTAATTGAAGTATTCAATGCTGACGAAACTTCAGCTGATGGTGGAACAGCACATATCGAAGTCTCCTCCAGTGTTGTCAGAGGCGTTGCCAACGGGATCTGCTCCAACATCGTCAGCGCCGACGTCATGGTTCCCGTAGTCGATGGTACATCCTCCATCGAGTACGACGTTAAAGTCGGTAAAGATGCCATCGAAGTCTCAAGAACAGGCAATTACACGACTTATGCACCAGAAGAAACAATCTAGGTGATCTCTACAACGTCGACGGCAGTAACAAACTGAGCATCCTGCTGTCTAGGACTCGTATGTATACATTAACCGGTTTGAATAATACGCTAGTCAAATCAAGAACAATTTACTAAAATACTAAAGTCAAAACAACATTAAAAAAAATAGAAGCACCATCAACAAAAAATGAAGCACATTTGGAAGCACCTTCAAAAAAGGAAAAAACAATAGGAAGCACCGACTACGAAAAGGCAGCACATTTGGAAGCACCGACTACGAAAAGGCAGCACATTTGGCAGCACCGACAACGAAAAGGCAGCACATTTGGAAGCACCGTCATCGAAAAGGCAGCACATTTGGAAGCACCGACAACGAAAAGGCAGCACATTTGGAAGCACCGTCATCGAAAAGGCAGCACATTTGGAAGCACCGACAACGAAAAGGCAGCACATTTGGAAGCACGGACTACGAAAAGGCAGCACATTTGGCAGCACTGACAACGAAAAGGCAGCACATTTGGAAGCACCGACTACGAAAAGGCAGCACATTTGGAAGCACCGACAACGAAAAGGCAGCACATTTGGCAGCACCGACAACGAAAAGGCAGCACATTTGGCAGCACCATCAACGAAAAGGCAGCACATTTGGAAGCACCGAATACGAAAAGGCAGCACATTTGGCAGCACCGACAACGAAAAGACAGCACATTTGGAATCACCGACTACGAAAAGGCAGCATATTTGGCAGCACCGACAACGAAAAGGCAGCACATTTGGCAGCACCGACAACGAAAAGGCAGCACATTTGGAAGCACCGACTACGAAAAGGCAGCACATCTGGCAGCACCGACAACGAAAAGGCAGCACATTTGGAAGCACCGACAACGACAAGGCAGCACATTTGGAAGCACCGACAACGAAAAGGCAGCACATTTAAGAACACCGAATACGAAAAGGCAGCACATTTGGAAGCACCATCATCGAAAAGGCAGCACATTTGGAAGCTCCATCAACAACAAAAAAAGGCAAAAAGGAAGCACAAGTTACGAGATCTAAGTCTTAGTTAGAATTCAGAATACAAGAAATAAAAAAAAAATCTTACAATTTAAATTTTTTATTTTTTTGCTTTACATTATACAAATGCAAGTAAAACAAGCCATTATTGTATGTAGCAAACATACCTCATTCCTTGAGTATGAAGGATATTTCTTTGATGCACGAATAGTTTCTTGCACAAAGCGAACCATGTAGAAGTCTTAGCCGGTCAACTTATATGTTTGGATCTTTCCATGATGTGTAATCATTCTCTTCTACCACCATCTTCCTTGCACCTTTATAATAAATGTTATGATCTCTGGTGTCTTCCGTTTTACCACCAACCTCAGGGTAACTTTCATGTTTGAAACAGTGATCATCACAAGCTTGATTAGATTTATTTAATATATTACGTCTTTTCCACTGTTTCGGTCTCAGAACACCGCCACATTCTTCGATCTTGGCAGCTTTAGGTGCTTCATCATAGTCAATGTCTTTGTCAACAGACTCAGAGTCACTGTAACAATCACCGTAGAAGGAATCGTCTTCACCCAATTTACCGTAATAATTCGATGTTGATGATGTTAAAGTGTCTTCATCGTCTTCATGCTTCCTTTTTAGGAGTCCATCATTTTACAAAGTAGGAAAGATCTACTTGAATTCGGCTGGAATATATTCTCACTTTTCACGTTAAGGATTCTTCCATTGTCTTCATTCTTCCGTAAATCAGCAACCTCCTTCAATTTAAGTTCTTTGTCGAGATTGGAAGAGCCAAGAAAATTATTGACGTAATGCAGATCAGTCTCCCTTAGGCTAGTAGATTCATCGTTGTCCTCTAGCTTGTACGCAGGCTTGGCGCTACAAGTTCTGCCATGTCTTTTTAGGCTCTCTCTCCGCGTAAACGACTTGCTACATCGAACACAACTTATCATATTGCGCAGTGGATTTTTAACACAGTCTTTCTTCTCGTGTTGTCTTTTATTCTTTCTCAAGATAAACTCTTTACTGCAAAACTTACACCTATGTTCTTTCGATACAGCGTCAGATCCCAAATCGGAATTCATATTAGCTACTGAGACTAATGCCAGATACCAATTGAGTCTTTTAAATTAGATCCAATACTTAAATAGAAATTTTTTCATATTTCATCAGCGAGAATTAATATATCTCATGCAAAAGTACTTTATGCATATAGTTCTGCTTTTCAACAACAGATGTCGCCACATGTTGCTTGCAGGTAAATAATATTTAGTTCTTTTATGCGGGATGCGGGATGCTCACTAACGATCGCAAAAGAATGATGGCTTCGCTAGACTCCAAGGAAAAGGAAGATCGTCTTGCATGTTGGTGCTCCACAGATGTCTCGTGGCGTAATATTAATTTGACTGAGTAATGATAATTTTTAATTCCACCTGATAAAAATATTGCAAGTTTTGATTTAGTAGCAGAAATTATCGAATTAAATGTAACTTCAAATAAAATGACATGTCTCATTAGACAAAAAAAATCCATGCAGTGAGCGGTTTCTCAGAATAGTCAGAAACACTTGAAGAAACCACAGGAATGATTGCAAGAACACGGGAAAAACCATCAAAATATTGACAAGAATAATCAGGAGCACACGGAGAAAACCATGATAATATAGGCAAGAATAATCAGGAGCACACGGAGAAAACCATCATAATATTGACCAGATTAATAAGAAGTACTCGGAGAAAACCACCACATGTTTTTTTTGATATCATAAAATTACAGGAAAAAATATTTAAAAATAAAAATAAATTAATAAAGTGATGAAAAAAATAAAAAAAATGCATAAATTTCTGGCTTGTACAAGAACTCTATCTTTTCTCAACAATGATAAGTTTACAAGCTAGCAGAAACTGTTTATGCATTTTTATTTTTTTTTATTTTTTTATTAATTTATTTTTATTTTTAAATATTTTTTCCTGTAATTTTATGATATCAAAGAAAACGTGTGGTGGTTTTCTCCGTGTGCTCCTGATTATTCTTGTCAATATTTTGATGGTTTTTCCCGTGTTCTTGCAATCATTCCTGTGGTTTCTTCAAGTGTTTCTGACTATTTTGAGAAACCGCTCACTGCATGGATTTTTTTTGTCTAATGAGACATGTCATTTTATTTGAAGTTACATTTAATTCGATAATTTCTGCTACTAAATCAAAACTTGCAATATTTTTATCAGGTGGAATTAAAAATTATCATTACTCAGTCAAATTAATATTACGCCACGAGAAATCTGTGGAGCACCAACATGCAAGACGATCTTCCTTTTCCTTGGAGTCTAGCGAAGCCATCATTCTTTTGCGATCGTTAGTGAGCATACCGCATCCCGCATAAAAGAACTAAATATTATTTACCTGCAAGCAACATGTGGCGACATCTGTTGTTGAAAATCAGAACTACATGCATAAGTACTTTTGCATGAGATATATTAATTCTCGCTGATGAAATATGAAAAAATTTCTATTTAAGTATTGGATCTAATTTAAAACACTCAATTGGTATCTGGCATTAGTCTCAGTAACTAATATGAATTCCGATTTGGGATCTGACGCTGTATCGAAAGAACATAGGTGTAAGTTTTGCAGTAAAGAGTTTATCTTGAGAAAGAATAAAAGACAACACGGGAAGAATGACTGTGTTAAAAATCCACTACGTAAAATGATAAGTTGTGTTCGATGTAGCAAGTCGTTTACGCGGAGACAGAGCCTAAAAAGACATGGCAGAACTTGTAGCGCCAAGCCTGCGTACAAGCTGGAGGACAACGATGAATCTACTAGCCTAAGGAAGAGTGATCTGCATTACGTCAATAATTTTCTTGGCTCTTCCGATCTCGACAAAGAACTTAAATTGAAGGAGGTTAATGATTTACGGAAGAATGAAGACAATGGAAGAATCCTTAACGTGAAATGTGAGAATATGTTCCAGCCGAATTCAAGTAGATCTTTCCTACTTAGTAAAATGATGGACTCCTAAAAAGGAAGCATAAAGACGATGAAGACACTTCAACATCATCAACATCGAATTATTACGGTAAATTGGGTGAAGACGATTCCTTCTACGGTGATTGTTACAGTGACTCTGAGGCTGTTGACAAAGAAATAGACTTAGATGAAGCCCTTAAAGCTGCCAAGATCGAAAATGTGGCGGTGTCCTGAGACCGAAACGGTGGAAACGACGTGATATATTAAATAAATCTAAACAAGCTTGTGATGATCACCGTCTCAAACATGAAAGTTACCCTGAGGTTGGTGGTAAAACGGAAGACACCAGAGATCATAATATTTATTATAAAGGTGCAAGGAAGATAGTTGTAGAAGAGAATGATTACACATCATGGAAAGATCCAAACATATTAGTTGACCGGCTAAGACTTCTACATGGTTCGCTTTGTGCAGGAAACTATTCGTGCATCAAAGAAATATCCTTCATACTCAAGGAACTGAGGTATGTTGGCTACATACAATAATGGCTTGTTTTACTTGCATTATGTATAATGTAAAGCAATAAAATAAATAATTAAAATTATAAGAATTTAAAGTTTTTATTTCTTGTATTCTGATTTCTAACTAAGACTTAGATCTCGTAACTTGTGCTTCATTTTTGCCTTCATTTTTTTGTTGATGGAGCTTCCAAATGTGCTGCCTTTTCGTAGTCGGTGCTTCCAAATGTGCTGCCTTTTCGTTGTCGGTGCTGCCTAATGTGCTGCCTTTTTGTTGTCGGTGCTTCCAAATGTGCGGCCTTTTCGATGACGGTGCTTCCAAATGTACTTCCTTTTCGTTGTCGGTGCTGCCAAATGTGCTGCCTTATCGTAATCGGTGCTTCCAAATGTGCTGCCTGTTCGTAGTCGGTGCTTCCAAATGTGCTGCCTTTTCGTTGTCGGTGCCTCCAAATGTGCTGCCTTTTCGTTGTCGGTGCTTCCAAATTTGCTGCCTTTTCGTAGACGGTGCTTCCAAATGTGCTGCCTTTTCGATGACGGTGCTTCCAAATGTGCTGCCTTTTCGTTGTCGGTGCTGCCAAATGTGCTGCCTTTTCGTTGTCGGTGCTGCCAAATGTGCTGCCTTTTCGTTGTCGGTGCTTCCAAATGTGCTGCCTTTTCGTAGTCGGTGCTTCCAAATGTGCTTCCTTTTTCGTTGTCGGTGCTGCCAAATGTGCTGCCTTTTCGTAGTCGGTGCTTCCAAATGTGCTGCCTTTTCGTTGTCGGTGCTTCCAAATGTGCTGCCTTTTCGATGACGGTGCTTCCAAATGTGCTGCCTTTTCGTTGTCGGTGCTGCCAAATGTGCTGCCTTTTCGTAGTCGGTGCTTCCAAATGTGCTGCCTTTTCGTAGTCGGTGCTTCCAAATGTGCTGCCTTTTCGTTGTCGGTGCCTCCAAATGTGCTGCCTTTTCGTTGTCGGTGCTTCCAAATGTGCTGCCTTTTCGTAGACGGTGCTTCCAAATGTGCTGCCTTTTCGATGACGGTGCTTCCAAATGTGCTGCCTTTTCGTTGTCGGTGCTGCCAAATGTGCTGCCTTTTTGTAGTCGGTGCTTCCAAATGTGCTGCCTTTTCGTAGTTGGTGCTTCCAAATGTGCTGCCTTTTCGTTGTCGGTGCCTCCAAATGTGCTGCCTTTTCGTTGTCGGTGCTTCCAAATGTGCTGCCTTTTCGTAGACGGTGCTTCCAAATGTGCTGCCTTTTCGATGACAATGCTTACAAATGTGCTGCCTTTTCTTAGCCGGTGCTTCCAAATGTGCTGCTTTTCGTTGTCGGTGCTTCCAAATGTGCTGCCTTTTCGTTGTCGGTGCTTCCAAATGTGCTTCCTTTTCGTAGTCGGTGCTTCCAAATGTGCTGCCTTTTCGATGACGGTGCTTCCAAATGTGCTGCCTTTTCGTTGTCGGTGCTGCCAAATGTGCTGCCTTTTCGTAGTAGGTGCTTCCCAATGTGCTGCCTTTTCGTTGTCGGTGCTTCCAATAGTGCTTCCTTTTCGTAGTCGGTGCTTCCAAATGTGCTGCCTTTTCGTAGTCGGTGCTTCCAAATGTGCTGCCTTTTCGTAGTCGGTGGTTCCAAATGTGCTGCCTTTTTTTTGTCGGTGCTGCCAAATGTGCTGCCTTTTCGTAGTCGGTGCTTCCAAATGTGCTGCCTTTTCATTGTCCGTGCTGCCTAATGTGCTGCCTTTTTGTTGTCAGTGCTGCCATATATGCTGCCTTTTCGTTGTCGGTGCTTCCAAATGTGCTGCCTTTTCGTAGTCGGTGCTTCCAAATGTGCGGCCTTTTCGGTGACGGTGCTTCCAAATGTACTTCCTTTTCGTTGTCGGTGCTGCCAAATGTGCTGCCTTATCGTAATCGTTGCTTCCAAATGTGCTGCCTGTTCGTAGTCGGTGCTTCCAAATGTGCTGCCTTTTCGTTGTCGGTGCCTCCAAATGTGCTGCCTTTTCGTTGTCGGTGCTTCCAAATTTGCTGCCTTTTCGTAGACGGTGCTTCCAAATGTGCTGCCTTTTCGATGACGGTGCTTCCAAATGTGCTGTCTTTTCGTTGTCGGTGCTTCCAAATGTGCTGCCTTTTCGTAGTAGGTGCTTCCAAATGTGCTGCCTTTTCGTTGTCGGTGCTGCCAAATGTGCTGCCTTTTCGTAGTCGGTGCTTCCAAATGTGCTGCCTTTTCGTTGTCGGTGCTTCCAAATGTGCGGCCTTTTCAATGACGGTGCTTCCAAATGTACTTCCTTTTCGTTGTCGGTGCTGCCAAATGTGCTGCCTTATCGTAATCGGTGCTTCCAAATGTGCTGCCTGTTCGTAGTCGGTGCTTCCAAATGTGCTGCCTTTTCGTTGTCGGTGCCTCCAAATGTGCTGCCTTTTCGTTGTCGGTGCTTCCAAGTTTGCTGCCTTTTCGTAGACGGTGCTTCCAAATGTGCTGCCTTTTCGATGACGGTGCTTCCAAATGTGCTGCCTTTTCGTTGTCGGTGCTGCCAAATGTGCTGCCTTTTCGTTGTCGGTGCTGCCAAATGTGCTGCCTTTTCGTTGTCGGTGCTTCCAAATGTGCTGCCTTTTCGTAGTCGGTGCTTCCAAATGTGCTTCCTTTTTCGTTGTCGGTGCTGCCAAATGTACTGCCTTTTCGTATTCGATGTTTTTAAATGTGCTGCCTTTTCGTTGTCGGTGCTTCCAAATGTGCTGCCTTGTCGTTGTCGGTGCTTCCAAATGTGCTGCCTTTTCGTAGTCGGTGCTTCCAAATGAGCTGCCTTTTTTTTGTCGGTGCTGCCAAATGTGCTGCCTTTTCGTAGTCGGTGCTTCCAAATGTGCTGCCTTTTCGTTGTCGGTGCTGCCTAATGTGCTGCCTTTTTGTTGTCGGTGCTGCCATATATGCTGCCTTTTCTTTGTCGGTGCTTCCAAATGTGCTGCCTTTTCGTAGTCGGTGCTTCCAAATGTGCTTCCTTTTTCGTTGTCGGTGCTGCCAAATGTGCTGCCTTTTCGTAGTCGTTGCTTCCAAATGTGCTGCCTTTTCGTTGTCGGTGCTTCCAAATGTGCGGCCTTTTCGATGACGGTGCTTCCAAATGTACTTCCTTTTCGTTGTCGGTGCTGCCAAATGTGCTGCCTTATCGTAATCGGTGCTTCCAAATGTGCTGCCTGTTCGTAGTCGGTGCTTCCAAATGTGCTGCCTTTTCGTTGTCGGTGCCTCCAAATGTGCTGCCTTTTCGTTGTCGGTGCTTCCAAATTTGCTGCTTTTTCGTAGACGGTGCTTCCAAATGTGCTGCCTTTTCGATGACGGTGCTTCCAAATGTGCTGCCTTTTCGTTGTCGGTGCTGCCAAATGTGCTGCCTTTTCGTTGTCGGTGCTGCCAAATGTGCTGCCTTTTCGTTGTCGGTGCTTCCAAATGTGCTGCCTTTTCGTAGTCGGTGCTTCCAAATGTGCTCCCTTTTTCGTTGTGGGTGCTGCCAAATGTGCTGCCTTTTCGTAGTCGGTGCTTCCAAATGTGCTGCCTTTTCGTTGTCGGTGCTTCCAAATGTGCTGCCTTTTCGATGACGGTGCTTCCAAATGTTCTGCCTTTTCGTTGTCGGTGCTGCCAAATGTGCTGCCTTTTCGTAGTCGGTGCTTCCAAATGTGCTGCCTTTTCGTAGTCGGTGCTTCCAAATGTGCTGCCTTTTCGTTGTCGGTGCCTCCAAATGTGCTGCCTTTTCGTTGTCGGTGCTTCCAAATGTGCTGCCTTTTCGTAGACGGTGCTTCCAAATGTGCTGCCTTTTCGATGACGGTGCTTCCAAATGTGCTGCCTTTTCTTTGTCGGTGCTGCCAAATGTGCTGCCTTTTTGTAGTCGGTGCTTCCAAATGTGCTGCCTTTTCGTAGTCGGTGCTTCCAAATGTGCTGCCTTTTCGTTGTCGGTGCCTCCAAATGTGCTGCCTTTTCGTTGTCGGTGCTTCCAAATGTGCTGCCTTTTCGTAGACGGTGCTTCCAAATGTGCTGCCTTTTCGATGACGGTGCTTACAAATGTGCTGCCCTTTCTTAGTCGGTGCTTCCAAATGTGCTGCTTTTCGTTGTCGGTGCTTCCAAATGTGCTGCCTTTTCGTTGTCGGTGCTTCCAAATGTGCTTCCTTTTCGTATTCGGTGCTTCCAAATGTGCTGCCTTTTCGATGACGGTGCTTCCAAATGTGCTGCCTTTTCGTTGTCGGTGCTGCCAAATGTGCTGCCTTTTCGTAGTAGGTGCTCCCAAATGTGCTGCCTTTTCGTTGTCGGTGCTTCCAATAGTGCTGCCTTTTCGTAGTCGGTGCTTATAAATGTGCTGCCTTTTCGTAGTCGGTGCTTCCAAATGTGCTGCCTTTTCGATGACGGTCCTTCCAAATGTGCTGCCTTTTCGTAGTCGGTGCTTCCTATTGTTTTTTATTCCTTTTTTTAAGGTGCTTCCACATGTGCTTAATTTTTTGTTGATGGTGCTTCTATTTTTTTAATGGTGTTTTGACTCTAGTATTTTAGTAAATTGTTCTTGATTTGACTAGCGTATTATTCAAACCGGTTAATGTATATATACGAGTCCTAGACAGCAGGATGCTCAGTGTGTTACTGTCGTCGACGGTGTACGGATCACCTAGTTTGTTTCTTCTGGTGCATAAGTCGTGTAATTGCCTGTTCTTGAGACTTCGATGGCATCTTTACCGACTTTAACGTCGTACTCGATGGAGGATGTACCATCGACTACGGGAACCATGTTGTCGGCGCTGACGATGTTAGAGCAGATCCCGTTGGCAACGCCTCTGACAACACTGGAGGAGACTTCGATATGGGCTGTTCCACCATCAGCTGAAGTTTCGTCAGCATTAAATACTTCAATTAATGATGAGCGTACTTCGCATCAGTGTAAATACTGTGGTGCATCATTTACTATCACCTCAAATGCTCGCAGACATGAAAGAAGCGGTTGTTCTAATAATGTTCAAAGAATACAATTTCAGTGCTATAAGTGCAATAAACTAATTTCACTTCTCGATTGCTTACATCGTCATTATAAAAAATGCTCCGAGACGTATAGTGAACATGGTTATTTATTTGACTCATTGTTGTACCGGCTAATGAGACTATATAAGTGCAATGAACTTCAGTCCGTCTCTGGCTGTGGTGATGAACGGATCGGATAGACATTTAAAGTCATGTAAAAGGCTTAGTCCGTACAATAAGAAGACTGTTTGAATCGAGGAATCCATAAGGCTTTGGTTATTTGTCAGTTTTTTTGTACTTGTAGTAGTGTATTGAATTTATGTAATAAATTTTTTTTAAGAGAAGTTGTGGTGTTTTTATCTTCTCAAACCTAACACTTTTTTCGTATTTTTTTATATTAAAGTTGTTTTGTATCGGCCAGGGATCGAACCAAGGACCTTAGTCGATCCAATCAATCATTATATGGATTACAAATTTATTTAATGAATTTTGGATTTTTTTCGCGCTTTTCTAGCTACATTATTACATGATTTCAAGATGGCGGCAAAATTTCAAGATGGCGGGGGGCACCTTCATAATAAATTATTACTGCACTCTAGCGGATAAGAATTAAACTAACATGTCATCAGCGCACTCTCGCCGACGAAAACAAGATGGTGGTCTCCAGCAACGAAGACAAGATGGCGGACATGACGTCATACTAGGTGACGATATATATGCTTTAAAAAAGTGGTGGGAGTCAGTCTGCCTGCAGTCACCACGGGGGAAGGATCGGTCACCATTTTTATTTTTTTGCTCTCACCGGGTTCGAACCGATGACTCCGATCTCCGTGGCGTAAAAGTATATTTTTATAATAATTTATTAAATTTTTATTAATTAAATTTTTTATTAATTTAAAAAAAAATTCGTTCAAATCGGATTATAAATAAAAAAGTTAAAGATGGCGGCCGTAACGGAAATTGCAACGGTGGCGTCATAATTCAAAATGGCGGATAAAACATCGCCGGAATTCAATTACGTCATCCAAAATGGCGGATCCAAGATGGCGGGTCCAAAATAGCCGTCGGGGTGAAGGTCAAGGTCAAAGGTCAAGGTCACAACCATCCAAGATGGCCGCCGTGATGTCACAATCCAAGATGGCGGACAACACCACAGACACCACAGCCTGAATCCTGCGCTCGGAACCCCATTTACATACTACTTATGAACTGTAATTATTTCTACTGCAGTATAGCGGGAATAAATAAACAAAAATCGTGTTAGCAAACTTTAGCAGACGACATGAGAATCCAATATTGCGGATATAATTTCAGTTCCGTGACATGACTTTGGTTGGAGTTATATTATATACCTTGAAATTAGTGGTTGGGGTCAGTCGCCTGGTAAATATTTTTGAGGAAGACTATGTTGACTTTTTACACTTGCATTTATCGGGAATTAAAACAACTAAGTTAAATGTACATGACATAATATTTTTAACAAATTTATTCCTTTTTTCCGAATTTTTATATGCAAATTACATGTTTTGTCTCGCTGAGGATCGGGTTATAGATCTCTTTAGATTATGTAAAAATATGAGGAATAAATAATTTTTCTTTTATTTATTTTTTTAGAAATTTTTTAGTCCAGATATAAAGATTTTTCAGTTTGATGGTCAAGGATATGGTCGTGTCTTCAATTGGAGCCTTTTAAGGATACGCTACATGCTCCACTTTAAGGAAAATTACCCGTCTCTTAGAAAAATGACTCCACTCTGATGATGTCCCCTCCGAAATTTTCGAGACAAAAATGGGAAATATTCCCTTGTAAAGGCCTGCCAGTTCAAGGGTGAACCACCACAATCGGACTCCCACCTGCGAACCGCCCTCAAAAATTTTAAAACATTAAAATTGAATTTTATAATTTTATGTAATTTTTTCTTATGGTGTTTCTCGCCGTTCCTTAATGCAGGTGCCCCGAAAAGCAGTGCAAAACATTCATATGCTAAAAATTTAAGGTAAGAACCCAAAGAAATCACCTTATTAAAAGAAATTATGCAACTTGAAAATACGTTCAAACATTGGTTTAACACTAAATCTGAGTTTGAACAAGGCTCATGTGTCATACAATAGATCAACTCTCATTAAAAAACGGCTAATAAAACATTACTTAAATTGTACATCTTTATATATATATATATATTTCTTGTGTGCGTGTGTATGTCACTGAACTCCTCCTAGACGGCTGGACCGATTTTGATGAAATTTTTTGTGTGAGTTCACGGGGATTCGAGGATGGTTTAGATTCACAATTGGATATTTTATCTCGATTCTGAGTTTAAAAAAAAACTAAAAAAACACGCTTTAAAAGCAAAAAAACTAAGCATTGTTGATAATTAGCCTCCATGGCAACGGGCTTTCGCATTGTTGTTGCCTTCAGCGTAAACATGGGAAAGGTTTTTGGTAACGGCAGTGGCGTGCCCAAGAGGAGGGGTATGTATAATGAGAAGATACAAAATGTCCAGCGTAGAAATACTTACCGCCATATGTACATTTGGGCAGGACAATGTCTGTCGGGTCCGCTAGAAAGATATATAGATATATATATATGTAGAAAGATATATATAGATATAAATAGAAAGATAGAGAGAGTTATAGAGATATACATAGAGAGATAGAGAATTAGAGAGATAAAGAGTGATGCTTAGTATACGTTTAAAATTTGATTGAGGCATTGCAACGCATGCCGGGCATTATCTAGTATTTTTATATAAGTACTGCACTTACAGTGACCGCGAATTTCGTTACTCTATTCAACCTGGTTATCATACTTAAACAACCTAAAAACTGTACATGGAAAGTACTTGAAAAAAATCCAATCATACTTATTTAATCGTCCTATAAATTAATTTTCAATTTATTTGACCCGGGTCGTGTAAAAGTTTGCGCGCCGCGATACCGCACGTTTTCAGTACAGGGGTAAAGTTTCTTTTCTTCCTTAAAACTGTCTATTGGCTATGCTCATCACGTTTGATAGGTTAATTTCGTACATATTTCCTTAAATATAATTTCTAAGCGGCTGCCTAGCACGACACATTGATATGAAACCGCACTACTACTCAGTCAAACTGTGACACGAAAAAAAAGTAGTTGATACCGCCCACGAGGTTGCAAGGGCTTTGGGGATGGAGCAGATGACTTACTTGTATGTCGATGACGTAGCTACAAACATCAGGTCCCCTGACCCAGTGCCGAAACTAACTAAACTTAACTAAAAATTAATTTACTAAAATAAACTAAAATTACTTTAAATTTATAAGCCATGAACAAAACTAACAAAACTAAACAATTTAAACACATTTATCTGGGGAGCTGCCGTTAGCGTCTCTAAAGTATTTAGGCCATCACGAATCTGGCCACACCACCAAAATTGGAAATTTTCTTAAAATAGTGAATTTTTGTCTCTTTTTGAGCAATTTCTAGTATATTTACGTCACAATCCACTATGGCAGACTGCGCTACGGCTCCACACCCTTGACAATTGGATCTGAAATTATATTAATACTATTATAATAGTAGTATGTAATAGCCGGTCCGAGCGCAAGCGCCAGGCGCGTGGTGGTGCTGGGGTCAATGACCGACCGACCTCTGACGTCACGGCGACCATTTTGGACTATAAAATTCCTCAAAATTCCTCAAAAATGTCTTAAAATGACTTAAAAATTCCCGTTTTAAAGAAAAAATTCTCTTTTTCGTCCACAAAAATTCAAAAATTAGGATTTCGAAAAACCTCAAATTACTTTTGCCTTAGAAAGAACACGTTATCCTAAAAGCGGCTTAAAAGTCCTAAGAGATAGCCACTCTAAGCCGCTGACGTCATCTAGGAGTATTACATAACTGTTGCAATTTACATTACGGCCGCCATATTGAAAATATTTATGATCCAATTTTAATGAAAAAAATTTAAAATTCATAAAAAAATGAAATTAATAAAATTTTAATAAAAATATTTAAAAAAAACATAAATTTACGACATGGAAATCGTAGTCCTCGATTCGAACCTAGTGAGGGCAAAAAAAATGGCGACTGATACTTCCCTCATGGTGGCTGCTGGCAGACTGACCCCCACCACTGTTTTCATAGCAAAATAGCATATATCATCAGTTAGCATGATGTCATGTCTACCATCTTGAAAATCCGTCATTTTAAAGCTAGAAAATTAGGAAAAATTGTAACAATTATAAAAATATATATTGATTAAATTTTTATAAAAATCTTTAAAAACGCCGTTGCACTTTTCGTTACGGCCACCATCTTGGAAATACGTAATTATATGCTAAAAATACGAAAGAAATGTTTCTAAAATTTGAATAAAATTTTATTAATCACATTTCAATAAAATACTATTTAAAAAAAATACGCCTTAATGCCCTCGGTTCGAACATAGTAAGAGCAAAAATAAAGAAAAATGTCAATAGATCCTTCTTCCATGAAAGCCACCTGCTAACTGACCCACCATACCAAGGTGTATATATATATATATATATATATGTATATATATATATATATATATATATATATATATATATATATATGTATATATATCATCAGCTGGTATGATGTCATGTCCGCCACATTGTCTTCGTCTGCTGGAGGCTAGCATCTTGTTTTCGGCTCCTAAATTGCGCTGACCACAATTTAGTGTAATTTGTAACCGCTAGAGGGCAGTAATCATTTATTATTACCGTGGCACCCATCATCTTGAAATTAGGACGCCATCTTGGAATTTAATAGATAGAAATTCAGGAAAAATATTCAAAAATTCATTAAAAAATCACACATTTATGAACTGATTGATTCGATCATTATCCGTTCCTGGTTCGATCTCTGAACGAAACTAAAAATTAATTTAATTAAAATACAAGTAAAGTGTAAGTTTAGAGGAATTAAACACCTCAAGTTCTTTTACAAACGTAATATTTATTACACAATTTTATTTCTACTACAGGAACATTTGCGATAGTTATCAATTTTATAATCATTTAGGCCTGCATAGGCGTGAAATGACTAATTCTTAGCTCCAATCGGTTTATACTAGACAGAGACCAACCAGATCCTTTACAGACATAGTCCTCCACTTCTTGACACAGTTTCTGGATACCATGTTTAGAAGTTTGCTTCACATCGTTAGAACTGTAAATTACTGCAGCCGATGTATTGAATGCACACTTCTTCACTTTGTCATCGAACGGATATGGCTTTCCATATATACAGTCCAACCACAATTTGTATTTCAAAGGTCCGTTTGTAGCTACGTCATCAGTAAGCTGATTGATTATGTTCTGTCTAATATCGTCAAAAAAATTACAAATGACTTTTGTTTCACAAATCGTATTTAGATAATAGTAGTCCTTCAATGTTCCACGAAATGCAGACTGGGCCAAGTAGAAGCCATTATCATTCACCTGTAGAGCACCGATAACAGTCTTAGGTTTAGTTTCATGTCCAGACGACATACCAATCGGTTGCTGCTCATCTGTTTTTTTGCCTGTACGCTCACGAGTCTTCAACCTAAACCGATAAGTTGACATTTCTGCAGGTAGTTCATCAATAGGCACACGGACTTTACCGTTGCATTTTTTCACATGTCGTCGCAAACTATCAATTCGAGTAAACCATTCATGGCACTCATCGCAGCGAAACTTCATCCGACAAAAATTCTTCTTGCATTTACTCCGTTCATGGCTTCGTGCATCATAGGAAAATGCGAACGACATATCGCAGTAGCTGCAAGGATACCGTACTGATGAAGACGAACCTTCCAGACCCGGACTAGATGACGATGTTACTGTAATTGTACCATTTCCAGGCATACTCTTATGTACATCAATCATTCGTTGCTGCACCGAAACCTTTACTTTCTGCCGCGCAGCTAGACCTTTGCATGGCTTCACGTGCGTTTTCATATTATCTTTTCTGGCAAACTGCCTATAACATTTCTCACAAACAAACATTTTACGACATAGGTTCTCGGCACATTCGCTCTTCTCGTGTCGTCGAGAATTGCTGTTGTTGGAGAAAATCTTTTCGCAGTAACAGCACCGATGTTCGTTAGTTGTCGAATCAACAGCCATTGAAGTCTCCATCGAGGGCGAAACGCCGGTCATCATGGTTTCCTGCGCAGCCAGCTCTGAAGTCATTAAGCTCTCTTCTGCTAGTGGAACCACGATTGATGAAGTCTCCTCCAATGTTGACGTCGTCTTTGCCAACGGGATCTGCACCTTCTTGGTCGTCGCTGACGTCAGGGTTCCCGTAGACGATCCTACAACATCCATCAAGTTCGCCGTTAAAGTCGGTAAAGATGCCATCGAGTTCGCAAGAACAAGTAATTAAGCGACTTATGCACCAGATGAAATAAACTTCTAGAACTCTATCCTTGTTCAGCAAATGAGAAGTTCACAAGCCAGAATTTTTCGTAATTTTTTTATATATTAATAATAATTTGTTATTTTGTATTTTGAAATTATTTCTGTGATTTTTTTATATCAAAGAAATGTGTTTGTCGGTTTTCTCCGTGTGCTCCCTATTATTCGTGTCAATATTTTGATGGTTTTCTCCATGTACTTCCCGTATATTCTTGTCAATATTTTAATGGTTTTCTCTGTGTTCTCCTGGTTGCTTCTGAGAAACCGATTTAAGCATAAAGGTTTTTTTTCTTAATAAGTCATAACATTTTATTCAGAGTTCAATTTAATTAATTGAATTTCTGCTACTAAATCATCACTTTTAATATTTTTATCAGGTGGAATTCAAACGAAAATACCATTACTCATACATATATAATAATAAGCTCTGAGACATCTGAGAATCACTAATAAGGAAGACTAACTTCCTTCTCCTTGGTGCTTAGCGAAGCCATCCTACTTTTGCGATCGTTAGTGAGCATTCTGCATCCCAAATAAAAGAACTAAATCATATTTACCTGTAAGAAGCATGTGGTGTCATCTGTTGCCAAGAATCGACACTACTTTAAACGGGTTATTTTGCATGAGATAAATTAACTCTCACCACTGAATGGTGCTATTGTAGTCAGTTAGAGCCAAGTAGTCTCAAAGCCACGTAGCCTCGTGTCCTGGAAGCTTCGTAGCTCTGTAGCCTCGTAGTCTCGTAAACCTGTAGACTCGTAGTCACGTAGTCTCGTAAACTCATGGCTCGTAGTGGTGTAGTCATGATGCCTTGGAGCATCGTAGACTTGTAGCTACGTAACCAAGTAACATTGTTATCTTATAACATAATGCTGTTGGAGCAGTTGGAACAAAAGAGAAAATTCCGTTTAATACAGATGCGCCAATTGGAGCCTTGTAGACTTGAGGCTATGTAACCAAGTAGCTTTGTAATGTTATAACATATTGCTGTTGGAGCAGTTGGAGCCAAAGAGAAAATTCAGCCGAAGACAGATGCAGCAATTGGAGCCTTGTAGACTTGTAGCTTAGTAGTCAAGTACTCATGTAGACTTGTAGTCCTGTATCCTCGCAGTCTCGTAACCTTGTGTTCTAGAAGCTTCGTAGCTTTGTAGCCTCACCGTCTCGTAAACATGTAGACTCGTCGTCACGTAGTCTTGTAACCTCATGGCTCGTTGTCGCGTAGTCATGATGCCTTGGAGCCTCGTTGACTTGTAGCTATGTAACCAAGTAGCTCCGTAGACTTGTAGATACGTAACCAAGTACTCATTGTAGGCTTGTAGTCCTGTATCCTCGCATTCTCGTAACCTTGAGTTCTAGAAGCTTCGTAGCTCTGTAGCCTCGCAGTCTCGTAAACATGTAGACTCGTAGTCACGTAGCCTCGTAACCTCATGGCCAGTAGTCGCGTAGTAATGATGCCTTGGAGCCTCGTAGACTTGTAGCTACGTAACCAAAGAGCCTTGTAATCTTTTAACTTAATGTTGCTGGAGCAGTTGGAGCTTTGTAGACTCGTAGGCAGTTGGAGGAGTCCTGTAGACTAGTAGAGTTGAAGCTTTGTAGCCAAGTGGTCTTAAAGCCATGTAGCCTCGCAGTCATTTGGAGCCGAGTAGACATGTATCCATGTAGCTTCATAGCCATGTAGTTTCGTAGCCACGCATCCTTTTAGCCATGCAGTCTCGCAGCCATGTATAACTCGTAACCTGCTAGATACATGTAGACTCATAGCCTTGAAACCTCATATCCTCTTAGACTCGTAACATTTTAGCCAAATACCATTGGAGCTGTTGAAGCAAAGGGCATTTGGAGCCAATGACTATTGGAGACTAAAGACTGTTGGAGTCAATGACTGATGGAGCCAATGACTATAGGAGCCAAAGACTTTTGGAACTAAAAACTGTTGGATTCATAGACTGTTGGAGACATTTACGATCGCAACCTTCCGATTTGAATGAACGAGAAAATGCACCTCCTTTTCTTTAAATGAGCTTTCGTTTTGTAGAATTTCCATCCAAACGGGCTTCGTTTTCATTAAATGCTTGTTCTGCGCGAACGATGCGTAGCCATTGTGTGTACATTGCGTTTATTGCGTACATTGCGTACATTGCGTACATTGTATATACTTTGCGAGTATTATGCGTTATTTGCGAGAACATTACGTGTTAGTTCCGTTTACTGTGTGTACTCTCTTCACTTCGTTTCCTGTGTGTACTGTATGTTCATTACATTTATTGCGCGTAAATTGCGTGTATTGCGCGTACATTGCGTACATTGCGTGTTTGAGCTTTGGAGCTTTGGAGCTGTTGGAGCACTTGAAGCTGATGGTCAATAGGAGCATAGGAGCCAAATGTAGATGGAACTGATGGCGCGAATTGTAGCTCTTGAAGACAAATGTAGATGGATATGATGGCACGAATTGAAGCTCTTGTAGCCTAGCGTATATTGGTGAGATCGAATTCATAAGACGAGAACGTATCACACCTCATCTAATTATATGATCTTATTTTTTAAATGTCGTTTTGACTCGTGCATTATAGTAATTCTGGCGTGTGAACTTTTAATTTGCTGAACAAGGATAGAGTTCTAGCAGTTTTTTTCATCTGGCGAATAAGTCGCGTAATTACTTGTTCTTGCGAACTCGATGGCATCTTTACCGACTTTAACGATGAACTTGATGGATGTTGTAGGATCGTCTACGGGAACCCTGACGTCATCGATGACCAAGAAGGTGCAGATCCCGTTGGCAAAGACGACGTCAACATTGGAGGAGACTTCATCAATCGTGGTACCACCAGCAGAAGAGAGCTTAATGACTTCAGAGCTGGCTGCGCAGGAAACCATGATGAACGGCGTTTCGCCCTCGATGGAGACTTCAATGGCTGTTGATTCGACAACAACTAACGTACATCGGTGCTGTTACTGCGAAAAGATTTTCTCCAACAACAGCAATTCTCGACGACACGAGAAGAGCGAATGTGCCGAGAACCTATGTCGTAAAATGTTTGTTTGTGAGAAATGTTATAGGCAGTTTGCCAGAAAAGATAATATGAAAACGCACGTGCAGACATGCAAAGGTCTAGTTGCGCAGCAGAAAGTAAATGTTTTGGTGCAACAACGAATGATTGATGTACACAAGAGTATGCCTAAAAATGGTACAATTACAGTAACATCGTCATCTAGTCCGGGTCTGGAGGGTTCGTCTTCATCACCACGGTATCCCTGCAGCTACTGCGATATGTCGTTCGTATTTTCCTATGATGCACGAAGCCATGAACGGAGTAGATGCAAGAAGAATCCTTGTCGCATGAAGTTTCGCTGCGATGAGTGCCATGAATTGTTTACTCGAATTGATAGTTTGCGACGACATGTGAAAAAATGCAACGGTAAAGTCTGTGTGCCTATTGATGAACTACCTGCAGAAATGTCGACTCATCGGTTTAGGTTAATGACTCGTGAGCGTACAGGCAAAAAAACAGATGAGCAGCAACCGATTGGTATGTCGTCTGGACATGAAACTAAACCTAAGACTGTTATCGGTGCTCTACAGGTGAATGATAATGGCTTCTACTTGGCCCAGTCTGCATTTCGTGGAACATTGAAGGAGTACTATTATCTAAATACGATTAGTGAGCCAAGAGTCATTTGTAATTTTTTTGACGATATTAGACAGAACAAAATCATTCAGCTTACTGATGACGTAGCAACAAACGGACCTTTGAAATATAACTTGTGGTTGGACTTTATATATGGAAAGCCATATCCGTTCGATGACAAAGTGAAGAAGTGTGCATTCAAGACATCGGCTGCAGTAATTTACAGTTCTGACGATGTGAAGCAAACGTTTAAACATGGTATCCAGAAACTCTGTAAAGAAGTGGAGGACTATGTCTGTAAAGGATCTGGTTGGTCTCTGTCTAGTATAAACAGATTGGAGCTAAGAATAAGTGATTTCACGCCTTTGCAGTCCTAAATGACTATAAAATTGATAACTATCGCAAATGTTCCTGTAGTAGAATAGTAATTATGTAATAAATATTACGTTTGTAAAAGAACTTGCGGTGTTTAATTCCTCTAAACTTAAACTTTACTTGTATTTTAATTAAATTAATTTTTAGTTTCGTTCAGAGATCGAACCAGGAATGGTTATTGATCGAATCAATCAGTACATAAATGTGTGATTTTTTAATGAATTTTTGAATATTTCCTGTATTTCTAGCTAAATAATTCCAAGATAACGTCCAAATTTCAAGATGATGGGTGCCACAGTAATAAAAAATGATTACTGCCCTCTAGCGGGTAAAAATTACACCAACATGGCGTCAGCGCACTCTAGGAGCCGAAAACAATATGGTAGCCTCCAGCAGACGAAGACAAGATGGCGGACATGACATCATACCAGCTGATGATATATATATATATATATATATATATATATATATATATAACTTGGTATAGGTGGGTCAGTCGGCAGGTGGCTTTCCTGGAAGAAGGATCTATCGACATTTTTCAATATTTTTGCAATTTTAGAAATTTTTTACAAGTTTCTAGCATAAAAATTACGGATTTCCAAGATGGCGTCAGTAACGAAAAGTGCAACAGTTGTTTTGAAGATATTTTAATGAAAATTTAATTTATATATATTTTATAATTTTTACAATTTTTTCTGATTTTCTAGCTTTAAAATCACGGATTTTCATGATGGTGGACATTACATCATGCTACTGATGATGTATGCTATGAAAACAGTGGTGGGGGTCAGTCTGCCGGCAGCCACCCTGAGGGAAGTATCAGTCGCCATTTTTTTTGCCCTCACCAGGTTCGATCCGAGGACTACGAGTTCCATGTCATGAATGTAGGTTTTTAAAAATATTTTTATTATAATTTTATTAATTTCATTTTTTTATGAATTTTAAAATTTTTTCATTAAATTTGGATAGTAAATATTTTGATGATGGCGGGCGTAACGGAAATTGCTATGATTACGTAACACTCCTAGATGACGTCAGCGGCTTAGAGTGGCTAGCTCTTAGGACATTTAAGCCGCTTTTATGATTACAAGTTCTTTCTAAGGCAAAAGTATTTTGAGGTTTTTCGAAATCCTAATTTTTGAATTTTTGTGGAAGAAAACGAGAAATTTTTCCTCAAAACGGGAATTTTTTAATCATTTTGAGTCATTTTTGATGAATTTTGAGGAATTTTTTAGTGCAAAATGGTCGCCGTGACGTCAGAGGTCGGTCGGTCATTGACCCCACCACCACCACGCGCCTGGCGCCTGCGCTCGGACCGGCTATTACATACTACTTATAATGTTTTCATATTTAATTTCTAGAGTCTGTGAAATCGTTATATTCAAGAATAATAAACTTGACTCCTATTGGTTTGAAACATCAACAGAGGTATCATACAGAATGTTTATATTGTATCTTATAACTCTGATACACATACACAATATAAACTATTCCACTTATTATAATAACCCACATATACACACAACATATAAAGGAACAGCTAATGTAAACGAATAAATTTTGTAAGCATCCAAAATTAAAACCCACAATTCCATGCACTTGAAGCAACTCACCAAGCTACGTTTTGTAACCACATGCACTGAAAAAAGCAAACAACTATTAACAAGTTTAACTTTGTTAATATATGAATTTAAAGTAACTATGTCATACCTACATGCAATTTAACTTCGTGCAGTGAAGGATTATTTAACAAACTGCACTTCGTCTATAACATTAAATCTTACAATAAAGATAACCCTTGACCAATTATTTATTTAGTGTAAGTTAATAATGAGAATTATTACTTTTATTCAACTATAATACCAGCTTCCCAGTACAAAATATAATAATAGTAATTTTTATAATGAATACATTTTACAAAAAAAAGTTGATAGTAAACTTGGATTACAAAATTTGTTACAAGTTGTAGTTTTTAAATGTGTTTTTGCACATATGGCGTTGGCGATTTGAAAAAATTCCTGTTAAATTTAAAAACATATTTACAAATTTGATTGAATTACAACTCTTATTTATAATATTTTTCCTGTTGACAAAGATATTCCTGTAAAATAATTACCATCCTTAAATTATTAATTACAGACAGGACAAATATTTGTTTGTCCGATTATTAAAATGATAACAAAATTTGAGAATAAACCTTTCAGTTGGTTTAAAAATAATCACACAAATGTAAAATGTGCATTTAAAAATATTATTCGATAAGCATACTTATTTGATCCCAATACAAGGAATAATAACTAAAAACAATTATAATATTGTGTCTCGTGATGTTTCGAATAGACTATGTTGTAGTTTCATTTATTATGAAAACTAGCTTATGCCAACCGTCATTTCATGGTGAATCCAGAAGCTTGTGAGGGACGATGCGTGTAAGGCCGGGGAAGGGAGCGAGTTGTGTTAAAAATATTGTTTATTTTTTTCAGTTTTTCCAAAGTTAATGTCATTTTATCCAATGCAAGTTGAGCTAGAGGGGATTTATCCCCTTGGATCCACTACTGAAGTGTTTATGGCAACAATGTAAAATACACACACATTTGAATGACATCCACTTTTAAACTTTATTTTATTTGGTTAAGAATTTTACTGAGTAATTTCTATTACAACAGCATAAATCAAAGACTTTTTTTTTACATTTGCTTTTGTGATTCTGCAAAGTCAGTATTCACAGCATACTCCCTCTAATGTCACAAAACACTCAACAATATCCTAATTAATTTATTTTGCGATCCATGTCTAGTCATTAAATTACAAAAACATTAACTGAGATCAGTGCTGTGGATTATTTGTGTAATCTTAATTACTAAAAACAGTCTAAAAATATTGATACTACGTAATGGCTTAAATTTTCATATTATTTATCGTTCATACTCAATTTGTAAAGCTAAAAGTTTTATGCACACTGAAAATTTAGTGGAATACCATCCAACAAACATGTATTAAATATTAGGTACTTTAATTTACCATACTTATTAACATAATGCAAAAAATTATGTTCAGTATAACATCTGAGTTATTACATAAATTTTATTTATAAATGTAACAGAGGAAAAGCTCAATTGTTAACTAAAATGTTTTCGAGATTTAGATCTTCTTTACCTGTGTGTATACAAGTGGAAGGCTCACCCAGTCATAACTCCACAGAAGACCACATTTGGAACGATACTCGTTGAATTCCTGGGGAAAGTATCAACAATATCGCCATTGACTAAGATAAAATATATTCTATTAAATTACATACTTGGATCAACTGCACACACGTAATGCAGATTTATTTCTGTTATTGGTTTAGTATTAATTAATTTACAAGTATTCAATGTTTCTTATTATTTAAAAAATTGAAACAATGAAACAGGTCAAATTTAATTACATGAAAGTTTATGTAATTATTTATAAAAATATTTTAAAGAATTATTTCTGTTGATTTTCATTCTGAAACAACAAAACATCAGTTATATTAAGAACATTGCTTAAATGCATTACCTAAATATTTTAAATATTATTTTTAAACAAGAGTCCGTTGGATATTTTCTTACACTTTAGAAAAAGGCAATTTCACTTTGCAATGAAGAAGCTAATTATTAGAAATTGAATAAACTAATGATATGTTTGGCTGTGCACAATGTGTGAAGTGAAAAATGACGGCAAAATTTCATAACAATACCTACTTGTGTAACTATATAAGATAAGATTTTTTTAACGAGGAATACAGTATGTGTTAGAGAAGCAATAAGTAAAATAAATTAGACTTTCTATCTTACTATTTAGTGCAACACATCAGTATGTACATAAATGTAAGTACATTACGAAAAAAAATTGTGCAACATTCCTTAACTGGTACAAACTACAAATAAAAATGGTGCCTCTAATATAGGATTTTTTTGACGATTAAGCTTAACAAGCAAAATTACCTAGCAATAACTACTTTAACAATAAGGATCATATGCTAAGAGTTTCAGCATTAAAGTACCTCCATAATTAACTTCATTCCTTGTGGATCTGTGATGCGGGATTCCCGTCTCGTTTCTTTCAACAATGATATAAACCAAGTACATGGAATCCAGTAAGTGTTGAATTCCACACTTGGAACTGACTGATATATTTCTAATTCAACAGTAGTCATAAATCCTGCAAGTAGAAACACGCAAATACAATATTATTCAAACTTACAAATATCACATAAACAATGGAATACTATACAATGTATTATAAAGAAACAGAGACCGGTATTTCGTCACCCAGTATCATGCAGCGAGGTAGCATAGTGAGTCAACCTACAGTATGTAGCAAAGATGGATGCACGCCGGCTTTTGGTCCGAGGATTTCTGGGTTCGAGTCCCTGGCAAGGCATGTGTATAATATTGTATAGTCAAACTTTGGACCCAAATTTGTCAACATCAACCAAAGTATTAAAAAAAAATGTGTGTAAAGAACAAGTCACAATAAAGGTGAGTGACCAAAATTACCAAAGGGCAAAACATTAAAAAATGGAAGTGGTGAAACACTGGAATCACATTACAGGTTACTCGGTCCTGTCATCCTGATTTCGGTTCTCTATGGATCCCCGAAATCACTCGAGGCAAACTCTGAGGAGGCTTATTACTCAGGAATCAGCTGAATTCTGTCTGATCTGATTCCTTCCTTGATCTGTATGAATGTGTTTAAGGGTTTTAAAAGACCTCTAATGCAACGAGACATGAAAACAAAAATAATCTGGCATCAATGGAAGTGATTCAAGGGGTGTGCCTCTGACCGCAACTTCTTACGTGGATAATCACCGGGAGCAGCTCAGCGTGTGGTGGCCAGCCAGAAGGCGTGGACTGCACACGTGGGGCAGGCGGGACGCACACGAGTTGCTCCAGGAGTCATCATCAGCCGAGGAGCACGCTGTTACCCTGCTAGTCCTCTGCCAGGAATCGAGCCACGCTGGTCGAGTGGGGAAAATGCACATCGCGCAGCGGTGGCGCAGTCTCGCAGTCTCGAGGATCTAATGGGTAACTCCGTTCGCGAATGAGTGACTTTCTTTGTCCGATTCAAGACTTTTGAAATGGTCAACGCGTTAAGAATTTGGTTCCAATGCGACCTACAGCCATTAAATTCGCGAATTTATCGACACTATTCGAAATAAAAGATCAACTAGAAGCAATCCAACTGGATGGGCATCAAACCTGCGTGTTTCTGAAGCTGGTGTCACAACTAATAAATATAAATATTTTCAAGACACCTACGGAACTCGTCCATGTCCACCCGTTACAGAGAATGGATCTAGGTAACCATTCCGCCTGCCATCCATGACCACCCAGTCCAAAGAATGGATCTAGGTAACTATCCCACCTGCCATCCATGACCACCCAATCCAAAGAATGGATACCTATATGTAGGTAACCATCCAGCCTGCAGTCGATAACTTCCAGGCGTTAGGTATTATCTCTTTCCCTGTTAAACTAACCAACTCAAACTCTTAACTCTTCTACACTAATACGGGAGAGCCAATAGTTTAGAATACGAGATTTGGGGCATGAAGTATAAATTTTAAAACAAGTCAGGTGTTCGAGTTTTATTCGAGTTGCTCGGATGATAACAAAAGAAGACATCCCTTCCTTAATTTTTTTTTTACTGAGGATCGGCCACGTGCCTGCAATTATTGCGTGGCAACGGAGCACGAACATATTTCCGTCCTCGTTCTCCAGGAGGAAGATGCGCCTAACATACAAATAGAAGAAGAATTGAAACTTCGTCTAAACATTAACAGAGGACCACAACAGTAACAGATCGACACATTTTTGGTGATGGCAGCAAAAAAATAACCAACACAAATACCAATAGGCGAATGTATTACTGAAAACGTCAACATAACAAAGAAAAACATCCGTTCGCTCAAATAATAAGTATAATTACAATCACCAATAACTTACCAATGCATCAAGACCAAGAAATAGTAAACTTATTTCAGACGAATTAGATAAAAGTGACCATCGATAAGAAAACAGTCAACAACCTGACTATTCACAAAATACACATGGAAACCGCACAATCACTTCCACCACAAACAACAAATTTTCGTGGGAAGATTACATAGAGATTGATGAACAAACATATAAAATATAAACTCTATCTACAGAACATACTCTGAGCAACGAAAACTACATTTACGCAATAAATGTAATCACGATATACCTGACTTACGACAATCCATATCTATCTTACCTGCACGAGCTGCCAGCATAAAATACAGAATATAGTCTTTAGAACTTGCGAAGAATATTATTCACAAATTATGCGAGATGCAAAAACAAAGGCCACACCAAATGCACATATAAATTTTTATATAATGTTCATTAAGTTGATATTCAACCACTGTATCGTACAAAATGCTGAACAATAAAAAGATGAAAACATTAAAATTAAAAAAGGAAATAGAAAATTTAAAAAATAGCATGCAATTGATGTGAAGTTTCTGACAATAGGATCTGATGATGGTGACTGCAATGTCGAACGAAAAGTTAGTGAATTATTTGCCAAGGACACGGCTACAACCCAGTAGCCAAGCTTCTTCTGTCCCATTTAGTTTTTGATATACTTTTCTTTTAAATAACAGTGTTTTTAAAATTACTGTATCTGAACCTTTTTTTCCATCCATCTAAATGGAAACAAAAAAAAATACAGAGCATATTCAAGTATATCCATCGTCTTAATAATAAGTTTTCCTTTTTGCATCACATTTTTTGGGAGAATCTTTCATCGCTTGTTATTAGACGTAGCTAGTATTCCAATCTCTGCTTTCAGTTTTCGATCTTTTTACCATATTTTATGAAACATTAAATTATTCCATTATCCGTTGTTAGTATACAATAGCCGGATTCCAGGTGAGGTCAGAGGTACTGGCCGCCATCTTTGATTGTTACATCACTGTTGCCATATTGAATGAACTTGGCCTTTGTATTTGACTTTAAAAAGTTGGTAACATTCGCACAAATTTACTCAAAATATTACCGACATTCGCTTCAATTACCACAAATTTCTAGTTTTATGTAAAAATAATTCCACAAAATAAATGTACAAATTCAACAATAAAAAAAATTTTGAGGGAAAAACTTCCATTTTAAAGAGAAAATTTACCGTTTTAGTCCCCAAAAATTGTCGAAAGCTCTAAATGTTCCCAAAGCATATTAATTCCCCATTTACCAGCTGCCAGTAAGCAGCTGGCGATATTTGACCTTTAATTTTGACCTTGGTCTTGAACGGGACCGCCATATTGGATTCTGACATCATACTTTATTTTCAATTATGACGCCCTGCCCGCCATATAGGGTTCTAGAACTTTCCACCAATTTAGATTTCGCCATTTTGGATTTTAGACAGTTTCCAAATTTTTAATTAAGAACTCACACCCGCCATTTTAAAAGTACGTATTATTATACCAAAAAAAATATTGAAAAAATGAATTTTTTTTTTAAATTATATTTCAATTTTAATAAAATTTTAATGAAAAACACTTAGGTCATGGACTTTGGAGTCATCAGTTTGAACTCGGTGAGTTCATTCGATTAAAAATGGCGACTGGTCCTTCCCCCTTGGTGGCTGCTGACAATGAACCCCCCTCCCCACGGCTAGTGCCAAGGAATACTATATATATTACGCCAACCGTTATGACAACATGGCGACCATCTTGGGTCCATCATTTCGTTTTCATCTGCCCGATTTCACTGCTGCCACATTGGTTTAGTTTCACTCACTAGAGTGCAGTAGTGTTAATCACCAGAACGTCAGCTGTCCTAGCATCCGACATATTGTCGGCCATCTTGGTGGCCATTTTCATATCAGTAATTATATAGCTAAATATTCGGTATGAATTCCAAAAATCATTTAAATAATCACCTATAAATAAATTGATTGGTTCGATCGATTCATGTTTCGGTTAGAGCCTTGGTAAATGCAAAAACAAGTTATTTAGGCTTAAAAAAATATTTATTTTTTCTCATAACTCTTCGACGAGTTTATCAATTAAGAGAAATTTAATTCCTGGCTGAATAAATGTTACCTTATATCACAATGCTCTCCATGAAGGCAATATTCAGTGCACATTATGCCTTCTAGACTGCCAAATACAAGCATGTGCCGAATCAGTGCTACTTTAGGCACGATTTTTTTTATTTTTTTGGTTTTACAAAATTTTAAATTTTTTTATAACTTTAATTTTACGCTTTCGCCCCATCCAAACTTGTTCGGTCAAGTGTACCGGCAGGTTACCTTGTTGAGCAGCATAGTGCTCTCACCACCGTTTCCCACCAAATTTGCTGGGTCTAGCCGACTACAGGACTATCATCAGCAACGGTATCCACTGGCCGTCGCGTTTCGTCACGAGTTTAGCGCTACGCGTGACGAAAGTAGCCGCCCTAAGCTTCCCATGGTCACCCCCACCCCTTCTCGGAGGTGTGCTGAAGTTTGCGGTCTCTAACACGTTTTGGTGTCCTTTTTTCAAGTTCCGCCGCACGTCCCGACGTCTGGCCGGCGAATTCTCCCAGGGCAGGTCATTCACCGGACATACCCCCCACCCCATCCTGGTCCACAGCGGTCATCGGCCAGCCGCGGCAATGTCCCCTCTCAAGGCCAAAATCCCCCCCCCCCCCCACTTGCAAAATGGCGGCCATCAAGTGCCGCGATGGTCTCTGCGAGACTCCGACCTGCATGCCTACACCATCTATCGACGAAAGGACGAACCAGCTGAGAGCGAGAGCACACTACTGACCACCCTATCCCCTCCAGGAGAAACAGTCGACCTCACACTCAGTCGATAGGTCGCTGGAGCCCTTTTTTTTTTCTTTCGGAGCCCTTCGGAGCACTTCGGGGTTCCCGATCCCCTCCTCCAGAGGAACAGACGACGGGACTAAAGTTTAAGTTAGCGTCCCGGCGCCATTTTCAGGGATTTTGAGGGCAGCTCTCGTCCAGCGCGCATCTTTGCAACAAGTCGCAGTAACGACCAGCAGCTATCGTGATCCGCTTTCGGCAATAATGTAGTTGCTTCTGAGCCAGGCCATGTCGCCTAGATTTTTTTTTAGTTTTTCTTAGTAGCTGCCCAAATAGTCAAGTTTAACTTTAGTTTTCTTTGGTTTTCGCCATAACTATTTCTTCTATGGCTACCGCGAGCTCCCGTGCCGCGCATCCCCGGATCACCCCCAGGGACAGCCACTATCTACTTCACCCTGCCAGCTAAGGTAAGCTGCACTTCGTCCCACACAAACCTGTTAGGTTGCCTTTTTTTTGGGCTTAACTTCGCCCGTCATAAACTGCCTGCTAACCAAGCTAATCCAGGTGGATTATTGGTTACAGGCAGGGTTCCAGAATCCCAGAGGGTTCCAGAATCCCAGAGTACTTCAAGGACCCCAGACCAGTTCAAGATGGCGGCCCAGTTCCGGCGCCACATTTTGCACCTCAACCTGTAACTCGTGAGCCTCTATAACGGAGTCTCCCTCCATCTTTCGGCACCCCTCAAAAAGAAGTGAAGAACAGTTTATAACTCCGCCAGTTTTAGGACGTTTTCCATATTATTATAAAATATTGTATTTTAAACACATATATTTGTTTGATGAGCCTGCGAGCTCAATGTTCCTAAACAGTTGAACATAGCATAGTATGAAATGGTGTTCCCCCCCCCCCGGCCCCTCTTTCTTCTTTCTTTTATTCGTTAGTTACTCAATGTAATGTATCAAAAATAAGAATCTGACATTGTTAGCAGTTTTGTTTGTAATGGCTGTAATGCCGTAAGATATTTTCTAATGTAAGAAACCTATCAATGACAAGATACTAAACTACTAATCAACAGTAAAAGCCTCTAATGAAACCAAACCATACGAGTGTTTTCATTTGCTGCTACTTGAAACCACAATCCACGTAACCTTTCCTACTGTCAGGGAGGTTAATTTTAAATTGTGTTTGTAAGTGGGCTGTGCCCCTCTGGCAAGTTCTTTTAGATAATTAGCCTGACGCTTCCGCCGGACATTTATTATCAATAATTATGGTTTTGTTTTGAGCACAGCACCACGGTTACAAATTGGTAGCAGTTAGCATGGTTACGGTTACAATGTGGTAGCAGTTTGTGTGATATGGTTACTCTTAAATTGTTAACTGTATTTTGGTTTTATTTATGAGAATGCTTTAAATTTATTTGGTATAAATATTTTTTTTGTTTGTCACTAAGATTTTCTATATATAGTATTATTGTAAGTCCTAAAACTGGCACCCAATCTGATTCACCCGAAGTGAGTTAAATTAAAATTCTCTCGTATTTTACGTCCCGCTCTGACTGTGTTTGCGCGCGGTGAGACACCGCGCGGCCCCGTCGGTGCGACGGCCCTCAGGCATCGTGCCTTATCAGCGCGCGTGTCATTCTCCCTGTCATTCTCTTCACCCCTCCCCCTCACGCCTCACCGGCTGGAGGAGGTGAGGTCATGCCGTTGACCCCGTGTCCGGCAGCGTAAATAATGCGTTACAATCTAGTTTGTTCCTCACGGCCGACAGTGCCCTGAGTTTGTCTAAATTCCTCCTTTTATCTGTCTTTTTTTTTATAACACATCCGCCTGCAAACCAGGCAATCTTTGTGAAAAACAGATAATAGAAGTCCTTTCGGACATCGTGGTATTTTTTGTTTTGTCTCTCGGCGCCTTGCTCCACATGACAGGGCCGCCAACCGCGCGGAACTCTTCTCTACTCCACCCACGTAACACTTATTTTGTAAACAAACTACCCATGCTTTGTATGTCCTAATAATATTATTTTTATGTCACAAAACAAGCACTATAAATAATCTATACTGCATTAATTTTAGCAGCAAAGTATTTTCTTAATCTAAGGAAACGTAAAATATAACATAACATATTTATATAACTTATAATAATATAAAAAATACAAATAATATAATATAAACCTTTTGTTTTAGCTAATGTTAAGAAACTTCCATTGTTTACTATTTCTAAGTATCTTAAAATTAACGATTAAGTATTTTAATAATACATAAAATAAATCTAAAAAAGGGTCCATTCATTAAGTAACATAAAATAAGAATATGCTCATAAGTAATTTTAACAAGTACTCTAACCCTATTGCATCGTTCACCAGCAACGTGAATATACGTCGACGTACCATTTCATTGTGTCACCATACACACCCATGTGCCTAGCTTTTGTTTAGATTTATTTCGTGATCACCCAAAGAGAGGTGCAATCACTCATGCCTTTAAGGAAAGGGCCTGAATTAAATTGTTTATATACACGGGTTGAATCCCCAATACCTTTTACGCTAGCCATGAGGTGAGGAATTTATTGTAAGATAGAGTACTATACTTTTTTAACGTTGAGTCTTCTATAAGCTATTTGCCAATCAATCTAAGACGGCTAAGTAAAGGATAAATAATATTTTTGTAATTATGAATTTTGAGTAAACAATTTATTAACTTTTATATTTTTTTTGGATCGGTGTTAATTTCCTTTATAAGGTGGTGTACAGCTATGTATTTAAAACATCTAATTTTTTTTTCATTATCCATTTTTCATCCAAATTTGTTGATCTTGCGGGTTTCGAACCCGAACTAACTCAGGGGTGAAATTCCCTCGTAGGTCTCTCTGCTTCAGCCTGATGGTCTGATCAACCGTCAGAGCTTGAACATATTGAGCCTATGTGAGTTAATAAATGTAGGTATCCGGGACCTAGGTGTACTTCGCTTTTTAAGCAAGTATTAAATTCATCCATTTCGTCTGATCCATCGTCAGATTGTGCAGAGCTATGACTCAATGCCTTCGACTTCTTATGGACAGCGAAACAATTATGTACAGGGGTTATATTCCCAATTTAGTTTTGTAAGTTACGGGTCACCATACCCATATACAGGGGTTCCAATCCCCATATATCACTGAGTGCTCAAGGACGCATTTCCCTTGTTTTGGCCTCAGTGCTTTTCGGCCTCCCTCATAGCGCCCATTTTGTGTTCCTACACGATATCCAAAATCTGAGATCAACGGGATGAATTTCATTTCATTAATATAACAACGGCATAAATAGTTGTAAGCATACAGGTAATTTAAATTTAAGCTCTGAATTTAATATTTTTTTATTTATTAAATGATTTTAAGGATTTATTTTTAAATAATTCAACCAAGTTTAAATGGACCCTATTTAATTATAAACCTTGTGTTTTACTCATAAAGTGTTACAGTCAAAGGACATGGAATTAATTCTGCTTTATTACAAGTAGTAGGGCAACAGGCATCCTTTTTTGCTCATTAATAATAATAAAATCAATCATATTAAAATACGTATTCCCCCTAAATTAAGCAGCTACGAGGTAACTAGTCTCATTTTAATATTTATGGTAATCACCGAGAAGGGTGAAATACTTTCAACCCCCAACGAAAGGTCCACTTAATTAATTTGGGTATGTTTGAGCATCCCGTTTCTAGGCTAGCACAAGCTAGGTAATTTAAGATATTTTAATTTTTAATTTTTACATACGTAAGTTCAGTCTTTAACAAGCTATTTGACGTAAATAGTTTTAATTTTTTTTTTGCTCAGAAATACCTCTCTGATATTTTTTGAATCTTCATGAATCTTGTTCCACGATTTCATATATTTAATTTCTGATTACGTTCCTTTTTTTTAATAACCATAATTCGTAAAGTAAGCAAGAATATGTTTGTAGTGTTTTTTTGTACTGATTTTGCGTTAATACTTGTACATGTTTATTTCTTTATTTTCCCTTGCACGTAAATGTGATGTACAGTGACGTACATAGAGTCTGAGCACTGAAGCTGTCACATCTAGCCATTTTTCTTTTTTCTTTTGCATTCTACCCCAAAGTTGGATTTCTTTTACATCGTTATCGATGAGATTGTTTATTTAAGTAAGAGCGACGTGACTTCCAGACGGCAAACTGGTTTCTTTTATGTGTTTTTCTAAAATAGGAGCTAGGTCAAGCTAGCCAACGAGCGGCGCAAAAGTTAGGGTCCTCTGAGCCAACGAGCCATGACCAAGGTCCTCTGAGTGAAATATCTCATGACCATTTTCGAGTGTTCTTTGGGTTACATTCCCACCACTCATCTTTGGACGGCCTATGTTCAAACCCCCTCTCAGGCAGTGCGAAGTCTATCAGCAGTCATGGAAGATCTAACCGCTCCATTATAATTTATCCCTTTTTGATTTATAATTGTTGGTTTATTGAATTTTACATTTCTTTAAATAATTTAAATTTGAGTGCGAAGAGTCGTTAATTTGTCGTTTTTTTTCAGAATACTTTAAATAATAAATATAAGTTAATAATAATAAACATCAGAGTGGTATGCGCTGAAATTTCTTAATTTGTCGAATATTTAATATTTTTAAATTCATTCTTTCCTACGGATTGTTGATCTGTTGAGGTTTTTCATCCCCAATCATTTAAAATTCCACCAAGGGAATTCCACCCTTAGGTCCTGTGTCACTCCGGGACTGAGGCTCTGTTTCGCCTTCGGGCAAGCAGCAAATTTGACTGTCTTCTCCATCGCCTGACTGTGCAGGGCTAAGTCCCAATGCCTTCGGCTTCTTATGGAAAGACTATTGTACAGGGGTTTACATGCCCACTTTCATTATTTTCAGGGGTACACAAATCCCCACCTTCATAACTGGCACCCGAATGACCAAGTTCCGGTTCCGGCCCAGTGTTTTAGGCCCGCCTCACAGAGCCCATATTTAGAGTTTTTGTCACGTGACACCATTCCCAACATCTGAGATCAACTTTCCTCATGACATCATTCACCGTTAAGGGTAATTTAAATAATTATATACACCTTCCATTTTATCAAAATATTTTTTTTATAAGTAGTAAGATACAGGCGAACCTGGTACTAGTTTTACTAAGAAGTGTAAGTTTATTTTTTTCCCTATATGCTCCGCATTCAAGCGGGGGAGTATGTGCCGAATCAGTGCTACTTTAGGCACGATTTTTTTTATTTTTTTGGTTTTACAAAATTTTAAATTTTTTTATAACTTTAATTTTACGCTTTCGCCCCATCCAAACTTGTTCGGTCAAGTGTACCGGCAGGTTACCTTGTTGAGCAGCATAGTGCTCTCACCACCGTTTCCCACCAAATTTGCTGGGTCTAGCCGACTACAGGACTATCATCAGCAACGGTATCCACTGGCCGTCGCGTTTCGTCACGAGTTTAGCGCTACGCGTGACGAAAGTAGCCGCCCTAAGCTTCCCATGGTCACCCCCACCCCTTCTCGGAGGTGTGCTGAAGTTTGCGGTCTCTAACACGTTTTGGTGTCCTTTTTTCAAGTTCCGCCGCACGTCCCGACGTCTGGCCGGCGAATTCTCCCAGGGCAGGTCATTCACCGGACATACCCCCCACCCCATCCTGGTCCACAGCGGTCATCGGCCAGCCGCGGCAATGTCCCCTCTCAAGGCCAAAATCCCCCCCCCCACTTGCAAAATGGCGGCCATCAAGTGCCGCGATGGTCTCTGCGAGACTCCGACCTGCATGCCTACACCATCTATCGACGAAAGGACGAACCAGCTGAGAGCGAGAGCACACTACTGACCACCCTATCCCCTCCAGGAGAAACAGTCGACCTCACACTCAGTCGATAGGTCGCTGGAGCCCTTTTTTTTTTCTTTCGGAGCCCTTCGGAGCACTTCGGGGTTCCCGATCCCCTCCTCCAGAGGAACAGACGACGGGACTAAAGTTTAAGTTAGCGTCCCGGCGCCATTTTCAGGGATTTTGAGGGCAGCTCTCGTCCAGCGCGCATCTTTGCAACAAGTCGCAGTAACGACCAGCAGCTATCGTGATCCGCTTTCGGCAATAATGTAGTTGCTTCTGAGCCAGGCCATGTCGCCTAGATTTTTTTTTAGTTTTTCTTAGTAGCTGCCCAAATAGTCAAGTTTAACTTTAGTTTTCTTTGGTTTTCGCCATAACTATTTCTTCTATGGCTACCGCGAGCTCCCGTGCCGCGCATCCCCGGATCACCCCCAGGGACAGCCACTATCTACTTCACCCTGCCAGCTAAGGTAAGCTGCACTTCGTCCCACACAAACCTGTTAGGTTGCCTTTTTTTTGGGCTTAACTTCGCCCGTCATAAACTGCCTGCTAACCAAGCTAATCCAGGTGGATTATTGGTTACAGGCAGGGTTCCAGAATCCCAGAGGGTTCCAGAATCCCAGAGTACTTCAAGGACCCCAGACCAGTTCAAGATGGCGGCCCAGTTCCGGCGCCACATTTTGCACCTCAACCTGTAACTCGTGAACCTCTATAACGGAGTCTCCCTCCATCTTTCGGCACCCCTCAAAAAGAAGTGAAGAACAGTTTATAACTCCGCCAGTTTTAGGACGTTTTCCATATTATTATAAAATATTGTATTTTAAACACATATATTTGTTTGATGAGCCTGCGAGCTCAATGTTCCTAAACAGTTGAACATAGCATAGTATGAAATGGTGTTCCCCCCCCCCCCCCCCCCGGCCCCTCTTTCTTCTTTCTTTTATTCGTTAGTTACTCAATGTAATGTATCAAAAATAAGAATCTGACATTGTTAGCAGTTTTGTTTGTAATGGCTGTAATGCCGTAAGATATTTTCTAATGTAAGAAACCTATCAATGACAAGATACTAAACTACTAATCAACAGTAAAAGCCTCTAATGAAACCAAACCATACGAGTGTTTTCATTTGCTGCTACTTGAAACCACAATCCACGTAACCTTTCCTACTGTCAGGGAGGTTAATTTTAAATTGTGTTTGTAAGTGGGCTGTGCCCCTCTGGCAAGTTCTTTTAGATAATTAGCCTGACGCTTCCGCCGGACATTTATTATCAATAATTATGGTTTTGTTTTGAGCACAGCACCACGGTTACAAGCATTTAGGCCAAATGTCTCCACACCACATTCCTTCTTTTTCAATACTTGGCATACCTTTCAAACAAGCCATAACCAATGTCAATCACATGGGACAGCTTTCTTCAAGACATTGGACATGAGATGCCAGACACAGTGGTAGCCTACATGCATCCTTCAGGTATGTCTGTGACACTGGCCATAATGTTGGCCTAAGATGGCCACCATTACATTTTATCTCACAAGACCTCAGCTCTAATGGCCACCATCACCCCTCCTTCAATTTTAATTTATAATTTCGTAGCTAAGATGTCCATTAAGATCTTGACCCCCATGCATAATGCATATCTTATTTAAAAAAATTCATTATCATCCATGACTGTGGTATTGTGGTGGAAAACACAGTTTCCTCGTGACCAAGAGATAATTACAGCTTTCGTTG
The DNA here is from genome assembly GCF_032445375.1 of Bacillus rossius redtenbacheri. Classification (NCBI taxonomy): domain Eukaryota; kingdom Metazoa; phylum Arthropoda; class Insecta; order Phasmatodea; family Bacillidae; genus Bacillus; species Bacillus rossius. Next base: position 59,542,522 of record NC_086331.1, on the reverse strand, counting down.
CTTAAATTCCCTCTATTTTAAACACTTTAGTAGAAATATATAAAAATAAATAACGATCGACGAAGGTGGCACTCTCCAACAACCACTACTGGAACTAACTGTGATGTCATTATTGCTTGCAGTACTGCATACCTGCAGACACCAGTACAAATATGGTAGCTGAGAGAGAGGGAGCATCCCGCCCATCAATAACCACTCCTCAAGACATTAGTTCAAGAAAATAATCAATACTTAACAGGGGAGGGGATGAGTCTTGGCGAGTCATAAAGAGAAGAAAAAGGGGCACATACACCTCTTGGGTATGATTGAGAGTGATGAGTCATAAACACTTAATAAAGATTAATTGGATTTTTAATTAACACTATGTGATAGATGCGAGGCTATTGGGGGTTGTAATGCAGGTGTTGCTGAATCAAGGGGCAGAAGGAGTGTGGTGATTGGACACATGCACAATTAATGAATTTTTAATTGATAAGGGATAGTTGGGGTGGGGGCCATAAATAATGATTAATGAGTTTATACTGGCATATTGTGTGGTCCAGAACCAGCCCGCTCCCACTTCTCATAATAATTCACAACAGCAGTGAAAATTTATGTATTTTTTATTAATTTATTTGTTCTTAATGTCTCCCTTTGAGCGAGGTCATTATAGATGGTAACACACAACTACTAAGTACAGGTACTTTGGGGGAGAAATCAGCCATGGTCTAAAGACTGTCTTAGCTTTTAGCTGAATTGATTCCAGGAAACATTGGAAGAACTAAATCAAGAATGCCGGATCGATATTTGATACCTGATCCTCTGAAGTACGTCCAGTGTCCTACCCACATCCCTCCATCTAATCAATTATCATGATTTGCCGACATATGTTATAGTTGTTATTTACGAAAAAGATGATTTGTGTATAATAATGAGCACGTGTTTTTTTTCTCAAAAATTTACAATATAAGTCTTTGTTTCAATTATAATAAAAATAATTTATGAATAAAATTTTCTTCCCATGGGATGGATGGTAATAATTTAGTTGATTTGAAATAATGATTCAAATATTAAATCCTGTCACTCCCCCTTATGGTGACAAAGGGGAGTTGCAATCCCTATGACTTGCTAGGAGCAGTTAGATTCAAATGCAGCATAAATAACATTCCAGATAAAATTAATTTAAGAAATTATTTTCAACTGGCCACATTTATCATAGCTGCTCATATTACTAAAGGTCGAGAGCCCAAAAAAAGCAATAGCATAAAAGTATCAACACAATTAAGGATTACCTTGTAGTTAGTATGTATTATCTGGCATACATAATTTTTTTTTATTAACTTGCTGACATTTTTAATGCGAGAAAAACTCCAAATAAAAACCAATACATACACCCTCTCATCACTGCATGGCTCGTAGTTGGGTTCAGCCTTAAATATGTTACAACTTAAATATACCAAACTAAAAACTAAAATTAAATATAAAAAAAACTATATAAATTACGATCGAAATAAATCACAAAATGGCTGTGCACGGCGCTCCAAGAAAAGGGCAGCATGCTATTTGTTATTATACAAACTTCTAAACAAAAAATAAATAAATAAACATCAAAATGTAGAAGTTATATAAAACATGAAAATATTCTATACTAGGCCTATATATTGTGTTTCTCAACATTTATACGATGTAACATTTTTGTTGTTCAAAAAAAATTCTATCTTTACTTTATTGGTTTGGGCTACAAAAACACATGTTCAAAATGTTTGCTGCTAGGCAAATTAAAGAAAAGGTACAATAGGAGAGGGTCGTGATCTATCAAAATGGTTCGTTAAATTGCTCCACGCAATTTTAACTGCAGATGTGTCTGGCAATGCCTTGCCTGGCAAACAGTAGCGAATCTCGGAGCATGACTTAACAACAAGTCACGACCGACGAAAACCGCAGCTGTTACAAGCAAGCTTACGATTCGTAAAATCGCCACGTCATGTAGCACACCCGTTCGAATAATGCTTTGTGCACTCGTAAATTTACAATTTTGTTTTCTGCCATAAACACTTTAAAGCACTCCAGATCCCAGTAAATCCCTTGTCAATTTTAGGCCCGTCCCATTCACGTAATTTTTTCACGGCAGCTCCGCGCGCGACCTCTGACCTCCTCCGCGCCCGGCCGGCCTGCCTTTCGCTGCCGTGGTACACGTCCACCACGCGCTGTTCGCGCGCCAGAACGTTACTCACTGTTTTAGTGTCTTAACCACACACTAAATAATTGTATGCCCGCCCGAGAAGTCTATTTTAAGATGCACTTAAAATAAAATATTTAAAAAACAAAACTTATCCAATAAATAGCACTTAAAATTAAAATAAAATTTAAAAAAGTTTCTAAAATTTATAGTTTTTTGTGCAATAACTCTTTTATGTTATCAACCTGACAGGTCTCTGAGAAAATTTACCAGATTTTAAACTAAATATCAAATTTAATAAATTAAAATATATAATTAAATAAAATTACAACATGTATCAAATAAACACTATAAAAAGGAAATCTAATAAATAAACCATAGAATTTTAGATTTTTAAAAAATTTAATAAAACATTAACAAGTGACACCTGACACAATCCGATGTACTCCAATTAAAATCAAATCTGTTTAAGTATCAAAAATTAAATAAAAAATCTGATTACTAGTATAATTTCAAGTATTTATTCTTTTATTATTAAAAAATTGGTTGTCTGTAAAGTCGGTTTACGGACGATAGTTTAACGTGACAACGTCATAACAAAACATTGATGAAATGATTTCATACTGTTATAAATAAAATTGAATCATTTTTATTTCAATAATAAAAGAATAAATACTTGAAATTATACTAGTTAACTAGTAATCAGATTTTTAAAATGCAAGAATAATTAACCTTTATTGTCGAAATTGTTGTTGTAATAAGCAATGAAAACAACATTAACTTTTCACTTCACTTTATAAACAGTCGACGAAACAGTTCACGTAGATGACTTGTAATTTAATTTAAAAACTGGCGTTTACTATAAAGTTTAAATATAATTATGAACAAGTTTTCATATAAATAAAATGTAATCAAATATCTATCATCAATTATATGAATCACCATAATTCTTTAGTCAATTGTAACATAACCTATTATTACTGCACTCGCCGACAGATGGTAGTTTTTTTAATAATAAAAGAATAAATACTTGAAATTATACTAGTAATCATATTTTTAAAATGCAAGAATAATTAACCTTTATTGCCGAAATTGTTGTTGTAATAAGCAATGAAAACCACAGATTAAAATTCGTCGAGAATATTTTACATTTTTATGTCTTCCAGTGTTCAAAATGATATGCAATTGTGGCCCCGGGCACGAAATTTTATTTATAATTCATTAATAATAACGCCCCTAGCGATAAACAAAGGAAAATATGTATTAACGAGTGCCTGGTTGCCACGGAAGCGGATAGATAGCGCGATTCGTTCGGTTCGCGTCCGTCATAGTAGATAGCAGCACCGTAGGGGAATACTATTATTTCGATTTTATAATACGATTTTATAACAAATACGTATCCCAAATACACCAAACTTATTTATAATGTGTTACAATATTTTTTAAAACATTGTGCAAAAGATCCCGGGTGTAATTTGAATTATTATGTGTAACTGTAAAACACCATTGTTCATACAAACATGAATTTGAAAATTCAACATTACTTTTAAATAACCGTACCGATTGTGCTGAAAATCGGTGGACGATCGTTAAACTACATGATATTAATAATTCAAACGACGAAAACATAATTGAAAAGACAAATCGATGGTTGTTCCAATCGAGTGGAAGAGAGATGCGGCGCAAGCGTACAATGAGCGTAACAGGACACGTTGTAGTGGGACAATGTGCGTTACGGGACACTTTTTCGTGCGTGCAGCCGGCGTTCATCGATTTATTAGACGTTGTCACGTCAAAAACTTTGAATCTACTAGTTTTAGCCATTTTTACACTGGTGTGAATACCATTTTGCGAACATCTAAGAAACTTGCACTCAAAGGTACATAAATGATGTTTCTTAAATACCACACTCGACCGCAGAATGGTTAGTAGATTTTAAATAAAGGAACAATTTGCAAAGATCTGCACACGCCCCTTCACGCTTCAAGTAAATGTGCCTCGACATGTTAAAACGACTGAACCATAAAAAACATTTTTACTAATTTTTATTGGGTCCAAATTATATGGGGTGGCTATAAACTCAAAAATAAGATTGGAATGCATAGACTATTATGACAAGTACACAATTTATAATTTTTTTTATTTTGAAAAATAATTCCAATGTTTTATCAACATTCCATTCAAAACATATACATATTTTAAACTAAAAACATCATTTAACAAGATACTCCAAATAAAATGTTAAGACAGTTTTGTTTCCAGCACAGCGTTTACTTAAATAAATTCTAATCATAGTTGTTAAAACTTCTAGAGCCCTAAATGACCCCACAAATAATAACTTCAAAAATTTTCTAAAGGCAAAAAAAAACTTTTAATTTATGGTAACATCAAAGGAATATGTAAAATATTCAATGAAATTAATTGTGTTTACGTGTTTTTTTTTCCCTTCAGAAAAATACGTTGAAATATCTCGACATAACATGATATTAAAAGGTGTAGAATATATTAAAGAAATTCATGTTGCCCTTACTGAAATTAATTTGGAGTGGATAATAAATATCAAGGATTATCTGTGCACAAATTAATCCTGCAGAAAAGATCCACAATTATAATGGGCAATAATATAAAATGTATTAAATATTGTAATTTATAAATATTTTTTTTTTGCAAAAGTCAAATTTATTACTTCGATGAAATAAGTGTTTCATTCAAGATTCCTGTGGAAAAAAAAAAATATTATTTAAATCAGGTTCACAAGCAATGTAACGTTAACTATGCCTAAAAAGCAGAAATTATTATTAATATACACTGCACGATAAAACATGTAATAGTGAACACTTTATATTTCCCGATACCCTGCAAAATGAACACAATTTTTTGATAACGTCATGGGGGCTGAACCTTTCTGCAAAAAATATTGACTTCCTAATCCTTAATTCACGTGTTGACATTTAAACTTTCAGAGTGGTAAAAAAATTCAATAAAAGTAACATTTAGTCAACATTTTCTGACACACTATAACAATTTTCCAAATCTGTGTCTGATAACCAATTAACAATAGAATTTTTCAAGATAACAAAACCACAAGAAAATTATTTTGCAATACTTAAATTACTTATATCAGTCTTTATAGGTATCAAATATACGGAATTATTGTTGCACTAATTTAAAAAATACAAATTTTTGTTTCGCAATGTTTAAATTCCATATAATTTTTTCAGCCGTAAGATTCTCTCTTACCTGATTCTACAAGATGATCCAGTGTTGGAAATCGTCTTTTCACAGCAGAGCTTATTGATCGCAATACCAGTATCAGACTGAGATTCAGGTATCTCACTAATGTACGACGTACCATTCTGCCATGATCGTCATTTCCATTTACATAAAGGGCAATGGAATGCATAATCCTGCAACAAAAAATGGAACCTATTATAAACTTCTGCACTACTAGTTTATAATAACATATCAGAATTGCGCCAAATTTAAAATTAAATAAATGCAGTAATCAATAAATAATTAAAGTATAAAAATATGTGAAATTACAAAAAGAAGTGGTTGATATTTTACAGCGATTCGAATTAGATATTTTTTTTCAGAATTTTAATTTTTTTTATGTATTAAATTCAATGAGCACAAACCCAGCTTTATTTCTGATTATAAATTTTGTTATCTAGGGCATATATTAGCCGTACATACCTATTTGATCAACATTTTAAAGAGAACACATTACTATATATGTTATTTATATATTATTTGAAGTACTAATGTTAGACAAATTTAATAAACAAATACATTTTCACGAAGAGATTTTCGTAAAACAATTTTAATAATTTAAAAATATCTTAAGCAAATATTGGCGGATGGTTTAAATTATCAGTAAATGTGTTTATAGTTTAGGATCTTAAAGAAGAATATAAACAAATGAAACTGTTTGCAGGCTAGCATTGGTAAACAAATTTTGATAAAATTTACGTATTTTAAATTGACCATTTTATAGATTTTATATACAAATATATTATTGAATTTGGTACAAAATACGCGAGGTTGTTACTGACTACTCGTACACCCACTTAGCTACGCATAAACACAGACACATGTACATGAAAGTGTTTCCATTTTGTTTCCAAATAAAATGTAATTTTTTTTTTTGTAATTTTGTAAAAAAATCTACTGTCGCATTAGGGCTTCTTCAATGTAAATATTACTATACAATCATCTGAATAGTGGTCATTTATAAGTTTGCCGCAGTGAAAAACAGATGGCATTAAATTTGTCTATGCAGAAATGCCCCATCTGCTTCGGCACTGATAAAACAAATTTCGTATGTAACTTGCAACGTCGGTAATGAATATTAAATTTTATCCAATGACGTAGCACTGCTTTTTATTGATCAGTACAATTTAATTTAGTTTGCCAATATATTTTTTGAGTCCCTAAACAAATTTTGTTTAATTATCACAAAAAATTAGTAATTTTGGCATCATTGTCTTTAATGCATATACGTTAACTACAATTAAATTCACGCTAAATCGCATTTTGGGGTTAATTAATATTAAAACAATTTATTGAGTGTAATTGAAATATTGTGGATGTTCTCCCCAAAAATATTATTTAAAAGAAAATTAGAATGAGAACAGAATGTTTACTGGAACATCAGGGGAAATATGTCCGTGAAGAAGTCTAAAGATAGGAAACTGGTACTATTTCTAGACTTCTAGCCCCTTGATGACATTGGTAAAACTAAAACCATTGGGCAATTGAGATTTCCTGCTTATGTGGTTTCAAACAGGATCTGTGAGATCCCTACATTAGTCTGATACAGCCTTCGTCATCGTTTTATCTCATCCAGTTTTTTCCTACCATTTGTGAGCAGAAAGATTGCCCAAACAGTAGGTACGTTAATACAATATATAGTCAGCCATGCCTTTTAAATAATCCCCCAAGAGTGCTCAATTAAAACAGGGTTATTTATTTTCTTCTGGGAGATTTATTTGGCACTGTAAGGGATTTTTATGAGATAAAAATATAATCTTGTGACAGCCTCGTTATAGTTCTATCATTTTCAAAAATTAATTACACTTAATTACAGAGACTACACGGGATAAAATATTTGTATCAGCCACTTCAGATATTTCAGTCCAATATGAACTATATTTTAACGAAGTCAAATTTTTAATATAAAAATAAAAAATCGTTATTGACTAAAGACTTTTCAAACCAAGATGGGGTGTATATGTCCTATTTGTTCCCCTTGATAATTACCATGAACGTAATTGCAGCCATGTTATCCAACCATAATATTGCTCAGAGTATATTTCTTGCAATCACTTTGTTAACTGTAACGTAGTTATTTTAAGGGGTAAATTTAGTAAACAATAGGTACATTTGGGAAGTAAAGAATAATTGGTTATAAAACAATTCAAAATATATTTATGATCCATTCATTTCTAATCATGATTAACACTAGCTAGTTTAATGTAATGTGGACCAGTTTTTCTACAAACGTTTACACAAAATTATGTTGCCTGCAATGAAAGACAATGCTGTTCAGCTTATTTGTTGTCGTAATTGTCATCACAGTGCTCACAGGATGAAACTATACTAAGTTAGGCAAATTTTTAACAGTATGAATAGTCAAAGATACCCGATTAAAATTTTTTACTGCGCAAGAAGTACTAAGAATAATTTCCACCAAAAGTATAACATTTTGATTTTGTTTTTAATTGTTATTAATAAACGGGATTTGTATTATTGTGAAACAAATATTTGTACTCACAGTAGTATATAAAAGTTCCTCCTGCGCCAGTATCCAGGCGGTGGTGCATGGTGCCGACCGCCATCTTGGATTGTGACATCACGGCGGCCATCTTGGATGACCGTGACCTTGACCTGTGACCTTGACCTTTACCTTTGACCTTGACTCCGGCGGTCATATTGGATCCGCCATCTTCGATCCGCCATCTTTAAATCGAGCGCACTACTCACTCTTGGTGAAATTTTCTCCTCGTCGCCATATTGATTTTTTTCTGTTCCGCTGGAGGCCGCCATCTTGGATACCGTCGACTTTGTATCTGCTGTTTGTTCCTAGAGAGCGCCAGCGTCGCTGTCTCATCACATAAGGTCGATGTTCCATTACCTACCATAGCTATTACGGTTCTTATCGACATATTAAATTAATTTTTCATGCAAAATACATTGGAAGCGCTGTGATTCGAACCATCGCAGCTCTGATCTCTAGGTTAAAACATACGCCTTTAACCGCACGGCCATCGATACATTTACCAGACAGAATTAAATAAGGTATATGTAAAAATAACATGCATATTCAGACTTGTAACTTTTTCTAATATGAAGTATTAATATCATCACTTTTTCGAGACAGAACCACCTTCTTGTATTAAGACGTAACTGTTGCAATTATCGTTACGGTCGCCATCTTGAAAATGTGTAATTTTTATGCTATAAATTCCGAAAAAAAAAAAAATTTAAAAATTGCTTACTTCAAATGTTTAGTTATTTAAACGATTTCGGTCCTCGGTTCGATTTCCGGCGAGAGTAAACCAGTAATTCATTATTATATTAAAAAAATTCTCAATAAAAAGTAATAAAAATGTCTTATGTCACACGCGACATTCTAAATTATGTCACCACTTGTATCAATTTCCGTTACGACCGCCATTTTGAAAATCTTTATTTATTATCGCATTTTAATAAAAAAGTTAAAAATTCATTAAATAAATTTGTAATCTATATACTGATTGATTTGTTCTATTACTGTCCTTGGTTCGATCCCTGGCCGATACAAAACAAATTTAATACAAAAAATACCACAAGTGATAGGTTTGAGAAAATAAAAACACCGCAAGCTCTTTTAAAAAACAAAAAAACAAATTATTACATAAAATCTACACTACTCCAAGTACAAAAAAACACAGACAAATTACTAAAGTCTTGTGGATTTCTCGATTTCTGCATCTGCCATCCACGAATTATAGCGAGGTGGAAAGCACCACCATTTGACGTATGATCGTCCATTTCTTCGTTTCATAATCTTCTCCACCAAGTACGTATCAGGATACAACGTAGACTGAATCTTTTCGGCATAGAAGCCGCCACGAATAGGTTTGTGGTCTAAATATACGTGGTAGTAGGTCCTAGGCTCTGATTCACGAACATGTCACATGAAAAAGTTCAGGACTCCAGTTCGCAGTGAAACCTTTCTCGAAGATACCTTTCTGCTTGGAGATTCGCACAATGTATCCGATGTTAGCTTTAAGCTTTCGTGGATCTTTCTTCTTCGTGTTGGAAAACCTTGTTCGAAGGAGGCGATTGTCCATTACGTCCTTTGGCTTCATTTTCGTGGTAGAATGCACTGTGGAATTATACTCGCTTATTAGTTTCGACAAGATGTCAAGCCACTTGTTATTTCCGTTAGCCGTGAACTGTCACCACATCTTGGAACGCAAAGTTCTGTTAAACATTTCGACAACGGAGGCTTTGACGTTACTAAATGTAGAGTAGTGTCTGATGCCATACTTCTTCATCAAAGCCTTGAAGGTTGCAGTGAAGAATTCTTTCCCGAGGTCCGTTTGCAGGTGCGACGGTACACGTTCATCCCGCAAAATATTGTTCATGGCCCTGGCTACTTAAGTTACAGTCTTTGATTTTACAGGTCTAGCCCAAGCGAACTTGCTATAAACATCGATGACTGTCAACATGTACTTGAAACCTTTATTCAATCGGGAATATGGTATCATCTCAACAAGGTCCGCCTGGAATAAATCATCAATTCCGCGTACTATGACTTTGCGACTAAGGTATTTCCATCTAGCAGGACCATGAAGTCCGCGAGCGATTCCGGTTCGACTCATTGTATGTAACCGGCCGGCTTCCCTCAGTTCTTCAAGTATGGAGACTATTTCGTTGATGTGCGAATAGTTTCCTACACTAAGCGAAGCATGTAGAATTCTAAGGCGATCAACTAATTCATTGGGGTCGTCCAAATACACATAGTCAAATATCTGATCACTTTCTAGATTTTTTAAACCTTCACCGTGTATTTTTAGTTCACTGAAGAGATTAACGAGAATGTCGATTTTTTCATGATCTTCGCCTTTATATACACCACTATCTGGATCGTTATCGCGAAAATGTGCATTGGTTAGTTCTAGCAGTTTTTTGTACTCTTGTAAGACTTTGTGAAAATATCCTTTAGGCTCCCTGCGAAACAGCAATTCTTACAGAACCAGAGTCCCGCGCGTTTTGAACTCTGCTACGCGCACGATATTTCCTGGTAGAAAGTCTATTTCCTTAGAACCGAGGAACCACTTATTATATTTTCTGTACACTCCGTAGGTGGTGTCATTATTCCGACTCGTTAAAGATATCAGGTATGGCCGGACCATTGCATTAATTGGTGTCCCTTTTTCGGTAATTTTTCCTTGTGCATGGACTCTGTACTCGTTAAGTCCTCTTCTTCTCGATCTGGTTCATACTTTCTCTTCTTTACAGTCGACATTTCATCTTCAACTTCTGTCTTCACATTGATGGCTGGTTCTTCCTTATTTTTAAGTTCGTCGAGGCGTCTAGTGATTGGTTTAAATATCTCCTCATTTTCCATCCCACGTGCAAGTCTGGTTCGTCTAGCAAGTAGATATTTTTCACGAACAGACTGTATAGCTCGATGAAGGTCACTGGCCAGGTCCGACATTGTACAGGCTGAAAACTCATTGCAAGACCTCATTTTATTATTTTTATTCGTTCGCAGAAACTTCTTTCTTGTGTTTGGCTAAATCTGAATTTGTTGACAAGTGAGATAGTGATGCTTTCAGACTACTTTGAAAAGTCCTCAAATCGTCACGTCTTTGTGCATTCGATACTTCGATCATGTCGCGAATGCGAGATCGAGGCTTCCACGCGCGTTTTTCGATGGCAACGAGATAGTCTAGTAATTCCTTTTTCACACTTTCTACTTTTTGAGCCAGTAGCGAAATCTATTTGCTGATAACGTCGTTTTGACTGATGTGTTGTACCAGCTAATGAGAATATATAAGTGAGACCCTGTTGATATGAACTTCAATCCGTCTCTGGCTGCGACGATGAACGGATCGGATAGTCAGACTTGACTAACGTAATAGACCAGTATTTAACTATTCTTGAGAACTCGATGGCATCATTACCACTATCAACGCCGACCTGGTTCGAAGGTCTACCATAATCAGTGCTGAGCCCGATGTTAACGTCGTCTACAGCTACACCTACTCTCTCACACAGCAGGAGATTTCGACGCGTGCAACATCTTCCGCAGAGCAGACCTCAAAGGCTTCAGAAGTTAAAATTTCAGCAGTGTCACAATGGTTGTCAACAGTTCCAGTGACAGTGATGAAGGAAGGAGCATTCAACGGTGTTCCATCACCCAACTGTACGTACTGTGAGAAGATCAAAAACTTGAAATTACGGGATTATGTAATACACAATTGTAATAATAACTCTGAACGTATTAAATATCAGTGCAACAGGATTAAAACAGCACCTCAGGAATTGTGATAGACTGGCAGTATATTCACCAGAATCAAGCTGTATATTTTGTAACAAAACATTAGCAAATATTTGAAGTGCAAATCAACATGAAATATATCATTGTCTTTTTAATGAAGTCGATAATTCGTCTTTGTGTGAAAATTGTGGTGTACCAATATGTCGGCCTCATAAACTGAATAGACATTTACAGTCATGTAAAGGACTTATTTCGTACAATAAGAAGACTGTTTGAATCGAGAAATCCACAAGACTTTAGTAATTTGTCTGTGTTTTTTTTGTACTTGGAGTAGTGTAGAGTTTATGTAATATTTTTTTTTTGCTTTTTAAAAGATCTTGCGGTGTTTTTATTTTCTCAAACCTATCACTTTTGTGGTATTTTTTTATATTAAAGTTGTTTTGTATCTTCCAGGGATCGAACCAAGGACAAGAATAGAACAAATCAATCCGCATATAGATTACAAATTTATTTAATGAATTTTGGAATTTTTTTAATTAAAAAGGGATAATAAATAAAGATTTTCAAGATGGTGGTCGTAACGGAAATTGATACAAGTGGTGACATAATTCAGAATGTCTCGTGTGACATAAGACATTTTTATTACTTTTTATTGAGAATTTTTTTAATTTAATCATAAATTATTAGTTTACTCTCGCCGGAAATCGAACCGAGGACCGAAATCGTTTAAATAACTAAACATTTGAAGTAGGCAATTTTTAATTTTTTTTTTAATTTTTTCGGAATTTATAGCATAAAAATTACAGATTTTCAAGATGGCGACCGTAACGATAATTGCAACAGTTACGTCTTAATACAAGATGGTGGTTCTGTCTCGAAAAGGTAATGATATTAATACTTCAAATTAGAAAAAATTACAAGTCCGCCTACATATGGGCGAATATACAAAAGTTGGGTAACTTTTCGGGATATTTTGTTTATAATAGTTTTTTTAATCTAATTCCTTAAAATTCACGTTATAATATAGCTAATCTAATTAATATATTGCTCATGATAGTGCCAGTCACTTTTTAAAGTAGATGCGGAGATATTTAAATTTTTCCATATTTGACTTTCAGGGGACTGACGAGGGTGACAAAGTACTGATAAAACGCACAACTTCATAAGATATGTAAGAAATTTATTAAGATTTAAAAGAAATTTCTTAGAAACTAATAATGGCACATATTTTGAGTCTCACTTTTAATCTTAATTCACTTAAGTGACAATTGAAACAAAAATTATTTACGTAATACTACTGTAAGGAACAACTTCCTCCACCTTTAAAGCAGCTTCTTATTAATTTTATTTTACTTAACTTAACTACTTTGAGGTAGTTTAACTTAACAATATACATTTTCTAAGCAATCAACAAACAATTGAAACAAAAATATAACTCTCTCTGCCTTAAAGATACCAATTAACGTAATAACAGTTACCAAGTAATACTATCTCCGTCTTCAGAACAGCCTTCTGATATGTCTAATATCGTTTTATTGCTTACAAATATAAATCTATGCCTTATATGTCAGTTTGGTTTTCGGAGTTTTTTCCACAGATTGTACAACTTTCTTCAACTGCTTTTTGACTCTTCTATATTTTTGACGCTGATTGTTCAGTTTAGTTTTTAGTTTTGAAACCATTGCTTTCATCTCTTTTAATTGCTTATTTCTAAACTTTCTCTGTCATTCACTTCTTCTATTTGCTTAATTTGCTCTTCGATCTTCGTTCACAATGGACCGTGTTAGTTCACCAACTATTGGTTGTGCTTCATCGTCAGTAGTTGAAGGAGTATTTTGGCGTACAAAATTATCAGTATTATTTTTTAAAAGTTGTTTTTGTTGTCTGTACTTTGATGAATATTTTCTCCTATCTTTTCTAGTGAATCGTTGCTCTCGTGGCGTCATGTCTTTAATATTTTTTCTTAGTCCCTTTTCTTTCTTTTTTAAGTATTGCAACCTTTGTTTCTCTTTGTATTCAGCTAATTTAATGGGGTAATTTTTTATTCTAGCTAAGCGAGCCTTTTCGGCTTCTCTTTTCTTTTTCAATATATCTTCTCTATCCTTAGACATGTTTTGTTTTTCTTTCGGAGCCCTGATGTTTTAAACTGAAATAAGTAAAAAAAAATGCTTAGACACGCTCAAAACGTCAGTACCCTGGAAACACGTCAGTCCTTTGGCGCAATATCAGACAACGGACTGACGCCAACGGACTGACGAAACAAACAAGAATTTGAGGTTATCTTTAGGACTAACGTTTATTTTGATGTTTTCGAATATCAAGAAGCTACATTTTAACAAATCAAAGTTAACTATGTATAAATTAAAATATAACACAGATTTACAAGGAAATAGCGACTCACCATAGGACTGATATTTTGTCTGGATCGACACGTCTTCACGAGACAAACACAACTCTAGCTCTTGCACAGTAATGGCGGCCGAACAATGGCGCGGTCTGCAGCTTACTTTAGCACCAACATTGACATTTAACACGGTTTTGAATTTGAGTCGCCAGTATTTAGCGGGAAATTCAAAATCGAACAACACGCAACGGACTGACGAATAAAACTGAACACAAAGTTTCTTATTATTTTTACAACATCGGTGAGAATAAAAATTATGAAAGTTGTGGTTATATAATATTAAATATATTACATATTATAGTAAAATATTAAGTTTTATTGTATTAAAGGTAATATTTAATACACAGCTATTTGATTGCGCGCTTTTCAGGTTGTGACACACCAAAGTACTGACTTTTCGAGAATATATTGTGAAGTTTTACAAATTTGTATTAAAAATAAATAGCTGAAATTGGGTGACCAAATAAAAGGCTTATAATTGTTTTAAAATTAATCATAAAATATAAACAAAATATAATTATACATCGTTTTATTGACTGATGACATTGAGTTACCCATTTTTTGTGGAAACACCCATATGCATGTTATTTTTATATATACCTTATTTAATTCTGTCTGGTAAATGTATCGATGGCCGTGCGGTTAAAGGCGTAAATTTTAACCTAGAGATAAGAGCTGCGATGGTTCGAATCACAGCGCTTCCAATGTATTTTGCATGAAAAATTAATTTAATATGTCGATAAGGACCGTAATAGCTATGGTAGGTAATGGAACATCGACCTTATGTGATGAGACAGAGCGACGCTGGCGCTCTCTAGGAACAAACAGCAGAAACAAAGTCGACGATATCCAAGATGGCGGCCTCCAGTGGAACAGAAAAAAAATCAAGAGCGATGCTGGCGCTCTCTAGGAACAAACAACAGAAACTATGTCGACGGCATCCAAGATGGTGGCCTCCAGCGGAACAGAAAAAAATCAATATGGCGAACATGACGAAAATTTCATCAAGAGTGAGTGGGGTGCTCGATTTAAAGATGGCGGATCCAATATGGCCACCGGGGTCAAGGTCAAAGGTAAAGGTCAAGGTCAAAGGTAAAGTCAAGGTCACGGTCATCCATGATGGCCGCCGTGACGTCATAATCCAAGATGGGGGTCGGCACCAGGCACCACCGCCTGGAGCCTGGCGCAGGAGGAACTATTATATACTAATATTCACAGTAACTCATAATATGGTGCAAGGTATAAAATTTTAAAACTTTGACAAAAAAATAACTATAATTAAAAAATTACACTTTTTATAGCCGTAATTAATTGGCTTATCAACTACAGTTGAAGTTGCGTTCTAGGGCATTCTGTATATGCAAAGAAATGAATTCGCACTTTTTTCTACTAGGCTCATAGTTTAGCAGTTATCACGTAACATGTATTTTTGATCTGAATTTAAAACGTTTTATGTAAAAATTATTGTTTATTATCGATGTTCCCATACATCACACAATATTTCAGATAAATTCGAATACTTTTAATGACATGATAAATCACTAAAATATTTCTGCATCATCACACAATGTGTCTGAACTTTTTGAGGTGTGCAGATTTGAATTAACAGTTGTCATGTTAACATTAGTTTCTAAAAATATCTGTTAAATTTCTGATTATTTTTAAATAAGAAGGAAATGTTCAATGAAATTAAATGTCTAAAAGTCATTCGAGTTCCGTGGATTGATTTTCGTCGATAAACATTTTTTATTACTGAGATAATGTAAAATATATATTTATTAGTGTGTTTAATCTAAAAGTACATAGGTACTTAATCCAGTCCCTAATATGAAACAAAAAAGTGCAACATAGCTAATGCTTTTATTATTATGTCTATTAGTTTATGAACCATTCATTCCCGAGAGAGAAATACACAGTGAATACGAACTATGCATAAAGATATAAATTTGTTTCATACAGTGCTGTAACAAGTACTTAGATGTAACTAATCAATGGCCTGATATCTATACCCCTTGATGGTATACATTCCTGTTAAAAATGTATACTGAAAACGTAAAATTAAAATGCAAAAATTAAAAAAAAAATGGTGAATGTTATCACAGTGCAAAAAGATCGCACACAAATATACTCATTTAAAAATAACATAACAACGATTTTAATTAAATTAATAAAATATTTTATTTACACAGTACATAACCTATTTGTATGTATTCACAATAATTTCCCTCAATCCTTGAAGACTAGAACTTAATTAATGGAATGCAACTCACTATGTCTTCCCGCTCACAATTTCAGCACTTATCTGAAACTTATCTAGAAGAAGTTGTATGTCCT
This sequence comes from Bacillus rossius redtenbacheri, assembly GCF_032445375.1. Lineage (NCBI taxonomy): Eukaryota > Metazoa > Arthropoda > Insecta > Phasmatodea > Bacillidae > Bacillus > Bacillus rossius. Next base: position 59,526,130 of record NC_086331.1, on the reverse strand, counting down.
ACAACATTGTTATCATGTACCAACAACAACATTAGTGCCACGGCCTTAACTTTTTAATTTCTCATTTTTCATACAAATCTTAAATGTATCTTTGTTTTGTTTAGCTCAGCACAGAGCAAAATATTGCATATATCTGTATACAATTAAACATATAATTGAATGGTATGAATTAGGCATTCTTTGTCACAATTTATAAACGATACGATTAAATATGCCAAATATGGGATCAACAATGCTTTCAATAGGTCCAAAATGACACCTCTACAATTTAAATATATGTTTAAATAATTGTAATTGTTAAGCTGTAAGGAAAAAGATTGTCAGACCACATATTTATGCCTTCAGACATAGTACAACACTACACACCACTGTCAGCTTTAAATTTAGTTTCCATGAATTAATTGAAATCAGGGGTAGTTCATGTATAAGAACTGTAAAGTTGCAGAACCAGCAGAAATATGGATAAGTTTAGTGAGAAAACACAGCATTAATATCTCTTCATTTATTTTATGTTATTAAATATTAGTAGAGAATTTTAAAAACCCCATTTTCGTGTTTTATTTCTTAATAGTTATGTATTTGTAAAAATGGAAAATAATATCCTTGCTGTGAACTGAGAAGCAATGTACCCCAGCACTACTACCACTACCCTTTACAGCCTAAATTGTGAGGCAATTATGCGCAGCGCCATTAGCAGCCTGGGATTTTCATGTGCAGCATTCGGGTATGGGTAGAGGGAGGAGGATGTTTGGACCCCCTGGATGAACTTTCACAGCTAAGTGTGGGTCAGCCAGCCTTTTAGAGGACGATCTGTGCAATCAGCATATGGTCATTTTTTAAGTTTTGAAATGTGGTTCAATATAAGAACAAATACTATATTTATATATTTATTTTATCCATAACATGTTGAAACCAAACCTTTGTCTATGTTTTTTTGTTACTACGCGAATATGTAACTAAAGAACTTACAGTTGTAAACATTTTAGTAAACACAACTACTTAAATAATCTAGTTAAAGCAAAGTCTTTTTTTGTTGCTAGATATTGAAGCAGTAATAGAAAGTAACTGCAGAAAATGTTACAAATGGCAGTTTATTAGAAGGGATCATTAAAAAAAATAATTTATCTGCAATGTAAAAAAATGTAGATTATCTGTATTCAATGTCCGTAAGTGAACAAGCGCTGCCAGAAATATTAAGTTAGTGTGCTGTATATATATTTGTTTATATTGTGACTCTGAAAGACATAATAACATACAAAAGAATGAATATGTATTCTAAGTGTTAAAAGGAAATACATGTTTAAGTTTATATTATACGGTTTTTCTTCTCTGCTTGAATCTACACTGCACTTTTATGATATGATATTGTAGAACCTGGAGATATTTCGACCACCAGCCACAACTGCTTCGAATAAAGAACATCACTGAATAACTGCCTCACTTTTCATTGGCTCCTTCTGGAAATGTTACCCAAAAATCGCTTATAAGCATTTCACTTAGACCACCAAACATATCAAATAACATACTGCTACATAAACACCTACACAAATATTTCTAGATTTTCATTGCTTATTATTCATTACTTATCACAAATCTTTATGCATAGGTAGACATACAGTTACAAATAGCAATACAATCATTACTACACACATTTCGCTAAATTCTTTACTAAATACACAATTACCTTGCACATTGTAATACACACATTACGTCAAACTCACTGTTAGAAGTATCCAGTGATTCGTAGGTACGGGTGATGGGATTCTCTGAGCAAATCTAATTAGAAAATACTCTTCTCAAAAATTAGCCATCTCTTTCTAGTGAAATATAATTAAAATTAGTGAAGTTACCATTCTGTCAATGCAAGTTTTGGCTGGAATTGTTACAAATACCACAGAGAACACATTTTTATTGCATCATCATCTTAGTTATTATAATTATGCTCAGGATGATGTGTGTCATAGGAGGTTACAGCATCACTGGCACATTTGTAACTATCGGCATTATGTAATCATTTATTCTTAGTCAAAAGCTTTGATGTAGTAGGTGATGTTGCACTGTCTGGTTTTCATTGCCGTCACCGAACTTCACACTACTTTATTGTGTTCTTCTGGGATGGTCTTTAAACTATCAGTTGAGCTCATCTATTTTTCAGTCCAAACAGAGGTAGGCAAATTTTAAAAGTTCTAAAAATATATATAAGTTAACTCTTAGATACCTTATTCACTTGAGTACATATATATATATATATATATATATATATATATATAGCCAAAGTTGTGTTGTCTTACAGACCCTCATGCTTTTAGAAACAAATATAATCAATATATGATACATGTAAGCGTGGTCTGTCCGTGCATGCCGCTATAACTCCGAAAACCGCCCATGCAGCCCCATGGGGGTTATATGGTATGGTAGCCCTCCATCCCCATCCATGAAGAAGGTTTTAGTTGGATTCGAGATATGGGTGTCAAAAGAGGGCATCGCACCAATGGACTTCTTATGAGAAGTCGGTGAAGCAGCTGGGAATCAAGTGCCGAAGTGGCTGAGACTGGCCAGAATGTTCCTGAATATTCCAGAAGGTTCCATAATGTTAAATAATATTTGACAATATCTGGGAATGTTGTAGAATGTTTATAAGGCTTTATAATCTTCCATAAAGTTCGAGATTGTTCTAGGATGTTATAGAATATATAGAATCATCCAGAAGATTTTATAATGCTCTAGATTTTTCGAAATGTTCGATAATATTCTAGGATGTTTTAGAATTTTCTATAATTCCCTAGAATATTCTAGAAATTCGATGGGATATCCGGCTCTGAAATGTTCGAGAATGTTCTAAAATATTCCCGATGATTATGGACCATCAAAGAAACTTACTGTTCCGGAACGTTTGAGAACGTTCTAGAGACAGGAAACAGAAGTCCAGAATATTCTGGAACATTCTCGCATGTTCGATTATCCTGTGGTGGGGAGATTCGTTCATCTCAAAGGTCAATATACTTTAGAAAAAAATGTTTGGAATTAAACACATGCTTTTCTTACAGTGGTAAAATACTAACAATACCCCGAGATTGCACGAGTGAAGCCACGGGCTATTAGCTAATATGTTAGAATATTTACATTTCTTAGTTCCCTCACAGTTTCTCTAGGACATTTCGACATTATTACATACTTACTTTGCGATGATTAATTTTCGAAAGGATTTGTTGAATCCCGCCGCAGCCATCCAAATTGTGCGGATATGCATTGTAGTGCGAGAATCAAACATTTAACATACTTGTAAATATAAGTCATAAATATTATAGCTTGGATAAAAAATAGTTGTGTGAGTGTAAACAAATATTTATGTATGCTGATATCCTGGGGATTAATTAATTAACCTGCCTCACCATTGTTATCACCTGACTTTGAAGTCATTTTACTCGGAAATATTAAAAATAGTTAATTGTTTTATCGAAGGATTTTAGACTAGCACTTTCCTCTATATTCCCATGTCGTTGACTGTATCCAAATATTTCCATAAGCTTTATTGTTTCAGAACGTACAATGGGTGACTCAATGTCGATTGTGATTATTATGGTTGGACGCTGTAATACAAATCTTAGAGTTACAATGGTTGTCTATTTACCCCAATCGATTAGTTGATAGACTGCTTCATTGGAAAAAATGTGTTATATGTGCTGACACAATGTCGTTCGAGTAAAGCTAAAAGTGAAGTCTTACATCATACATTTTTATACACAGAAAGGTTTAAGAATATAAAATCTTCAAGTTTATTGTGATCATCGAGCCATTCCACTTAGATTCTGTGTTTGTAAATTGATTTGAGCTGTGATAGTGGCTGGGATCGTCACATAAACCCTTGTCTCGCTACATGAACGCGATATATCAACCAACACAGAGATGACCACATCATCCAGTCGGTAAGTGTACCTAAAACTATACTTATTTTAATAAAGTATTCGAAGTTTGTTATTTAAATGCTCAATATTATTAAAAAACACACAAATTTTGAATCGGAAACATATGTTCGTAAAATAGTTCCAGACCAGCAAAAGAAGTATCATGAGAAGCTCCACAATTATTGTATAGTCCCAGTCAAAAGTGAATGTTGAATAGAAATGTTTGGTTCACCAGACAAATTCCATAAAACATTTTACCAGTTGACATTGCTTAGAGATATTTAGTGAGTATCATCACATATTTCTCAATTCTATGAACCTAGCTGTAGTTATTATTAGTGTTCTGTTTGACGACATGGCTGTTGTTCTAACAATAAAAAGTTCGTCATGTTTTACTGTATGCAATTATTTTTAAAGCTACTGAATATTAAATTTCATTCTTTTTTTAATTCCTCAATTATCTGTCTTTGCCTCGATTTCCTTTAACTAGGAAACATCACTTAAGGAACTATTTACTATCTAAACATATCTCATACAGTTATATATACAGTTTTTTCTCCAAAGCCACATTTAAAAACTATCCATATATATGTATTTTATTTATTACTTTTTTGCTGGAAGTCTATGTTTCTACTTTTCACAAAGCAACATCACATACCCCAACCAGAACAGTCTACAAATGCATGCAGTTCACAGATGATAAGAAATATTCTCATCTGATATATCCTTCCTCCTTCAGGATATTACATACTGATACTCTTTTGCTCATGTATCTGTCCCTATGATCTAGTTAACCAAAGCTGAACGAGAAAATATCAACGAGGATCAATTAATATTAGTCAATTTAAAATCTAAAGTTCACACAAAAGAGTCGCCTGCAAATGAACTTTTTCATCCAAATACTGGATTCTGAAGTATATCAAAACCAATTAGCACATCCGATAAGGCGATTAGTAATGAAAACAATGTTTTAAAAATAAATTTATATACTTAAGGCTTTTCTCTACCACTCCATTGTACTTCAACTTAATAATTCTTCTTATTGCAATTCCTACATATGTTTTAGTATATAAAAAATGTGTAATTACTTTCGGGTGTTAATTTTTTCATTAGATATATTCTACATGCTATTCACTATTTGTAAACTGTCGCGTAAATATGTAAAACTATAATATTTCCTTGAAAGAGTTAAGGTCAGTTACCACAGATTTTTTTATTCTTTGTTTCCACTACTGGATAATGCATAAAAACTTACTTCTATAGTCCCAGATTTGGAATTGGCAAGAAGCCAAAAATTCAGCATACTGTGGACCCGTACCTTAACATTCTTTCCTAATTATACTTAAATTCGTAATGCCGTACCGTATGATACAAATATTTATAAGTACAGTTTAAACTTCCTTGCTATTATTTCCTGATAATCAACGAGACCCTAATAAGTGAACGAAAATGTATCCCATGCTACTGAAAACATATTTTAATTATATTCGTCTTGTTGACTGCATGAAATATTTTCTCTTCAATGTTGAATTATATCTCATGGATGAATACATAACAACCGCGATTAAAATATAATACAGAATGAGGTGTTTGCTGCCGAACTACTTACTGGGTGTTAAATACGATTCTAGATCACCTGTTTCAATACAAGGAAATTTTAATTTTACATACCATTGTTCATGGTACTAGGTTTCACAGGCATATGAGAGTAGTTTAGTTACAGTCACCCTATTTCCCACTAACGTTGATATTCCAAAGTCGAAAGGGTTAAAGGCTATTGTAGATAAACGAGTTGACTGGAGAGATCTGCATTGCCTCACAATTATTTCTCAATGTAAATCAGTTGAAATCAGTGTTATTTTCACATCCTTTAATTATCTAAGTTACTGTTTATAAAAATTAATTTGAATTATTTAATTATCTTGTCATTGTCAGTTGTTATGGTGGTTTATATCATAGTGCCATACCGAATGTTATGTATTGCTCCTTGGATTGCTAGTTATCATCCTTCAATTTTTATTTGTAATCTTTAACGCTTTCGTTTTGTGTCACTTTTTATTTGACTAGTGTTTTGTGTTATACTTGAACGCTCCCAAAATGGACCTCCTGCAAGATGGGACAAATTATCCCCGGGTGACATCACAGCGGCTACCAGTCATCAAGGTAATAAGAGACAATTCTTCAGAACTCAATATAAAACTTATTTTAATGCAGCATAAAAACATCTATAGCAAAAAGGAAGTCATTACAATGCTAGAAGTTAGAGTGCCGAGAACATTATCAGTGCATGTTCCTCATCGTTAAGTGTGTATACTACAGTTGAACTACCTTCCCGCTTACTCGATAGTAAAAACGAAATAACACTTACAGTTTTACTCGAGGCATCATCGCACTGGTAGTGTCCCACAGATGTAGATTCTGAAACAAAGAACGGGAGAATCCCGCCCGATTTAATCACAAAATCATCGGCTCTATTCAGATAAAATGACTGAAACTAAACATTTGACTCTGAAGAATATTAGGTACTGTGCTCCCTGCATCAAGACTTTTAACTAGTTGCGCAATGATGCTTTAGTTCCCATTGATATTCAATAAATGTTCCAAGATGAATTATCAGCACCTAATTATCTGTTTGTGTTTGCTCTCATTATTCTGGCTGAAATTCTTGAATTTTTGGATGTTATGTAAATAAATTATCCATCAATAAAGGTGACGTTCGTGATGATGTACAGTCAGCAAAAAATATTTATGCATTGAAAAGATAACCAGCTGTGTCAGACAGATGTCACTTACCAGTTATGGAAATATATTAAATGTTCTGCTACTGCCCAGTAGTAAAATAATCCAAAAATAAGCATGAGGTGAAGATAAGTTATGAATCTCGATAAAAAGCATAAAAATTCGACAAGTGGACTAACAGCAAGATTTCGCTACTTCTAGAAAACCAGTGTTCACTGGCTGGTGTTAAAGATCACTGAACTGAAACCACTCTAAGAAACCTGGGTTTTGAGCATGTTGTCGTCTGCTCTAGGTGTGGCTTGGATAGTTTTTTGTATTAGTAGAATAATGTCTCTATGTTTGATTTCTTCTTGATGTACATTACTTGTGACCTACAACTTGAGCTAAAATACAAGATATTAATTTTTTTGTTGCGTCACTTTAAAATTTACCGATTCAGTTGACCTTATGTAGGCTTAAAATATAGAATTTAAAAAAAAACCTTATAATTTCTCACAATGAATAAATCACCAATTTACTATAATTAGGTTCTTCCAAACTTTGGGTGCCGTCATCAAAATAATCTAGAGTGCTCGGAATGTTCAGCAACATGCGCGATGATGTTCTCGCGACCAATTGAGCATTAACTGAGCGTGATGATAGGTTTTAGTGAGTAGAAGATTTAATAAAGATTTATGGAAAAATAGTGTTTAAATATCACCAAGAAAGTGATTTAAATGTATTTGTGATACCAAAACTTAATATGTTAGAGATTGACATTTTATATCATAATGTGTTATATCCCAAACAGAAAAAATCCATTTCCTATTTTTATTCCCCCCTATAGAGTTAATATTATCTTTCAGTTGACTAAAAATTAATTAGAAAGTTTAAATCTAGATTCTGTGTTTTTCACTTTATCGAATTTTTTATTTTTTTTCTTCATAAGATTTAGTTACCAGAATAAAATTTCAACAAATTCTTTATTTTTTTTAATTTTTAAATGTTTGTTTCCTATATTTTTGTGATACACATAGAATATTCATTACGTAAGTTAAAAATACTGCATTAAATTACGTTTATTTTGCATATTTTGCATTTCAATAGGGCCTACCATTCAGTTTTATGAACAAGTAATAAAAACTGACATTTTAAGCAAGAAAAATTTTTGGAATGCGACTGGTGCAGAGTAGTGTATGCAAATGGGGCTCCTGACACAGTCGCCAGGCGGTGGTGTGTGGTGGGGTCAAAGACCGACCAAACTGACATAATGGCAGCCATCTAGGATGACCTTGAACTTTTAACTTGACCTTTGACCTTCAAAATTTGCCAAAATTCGCCAAAAATTCTGCAAAAAATTCTCAAAAAATTTGAAAAATAAAAAATTACTATTTCGAAAAACCTCAAAGTCTTTTTGCCTTAGAAAGAACTCAAAATCCTGGAAGCGGCTTAAAAGTCCTAAGAGCTAGCCGCTCTAAGCCGCCGAGGTCATGACCTTGAAAATTAGGATGCCATGGCAGCCATTTTGAATTATGATATCACCTTTACTATTTCCATCTTGAAAATATTTATTTATTATCCAATTTGAATGAGAAATATTTTAGAATTAAAAAAATTCAATTAATTAAATTTTAATAAAAAAATTTAAAAACATACACCTACGACATGTAGCTCTGAGTCCTTGGTTTGAACCCGGAGAAGGCAAAAAAAAATGGCGATCGATCCTTCCTCTTGGAAGCTGCTGGCAGACTGACCTCCCACCACTTATGTCAAGGTGTATATAACATCAGTTAGTATGACGTCATGTCCACCATCTTGAAAATCTTTATTTAATATCTGATTTTAATGAAACAAATTATAATTAAAAAAATTAATTTTAATTTAATAAAAAATCTTTATAAACACCGTTGCACAAATCGTTACTGTCTCAATATTAGATTCTAGATCGTTGCACTTTTCGTTACGGTCACCATCTTGAAAAACCATAATTTTAATGCTAGAAATTTGGAAAAAAATTTAAAAATTATAATAATATTTTAATATTCAAATTTCAATAAAATAATATTTAAAAAACCCACTTACGCCTTGAAGTCCTCGGTTCAAACACGATAATAGAAAAAAAAATAAATGTAGATACCTATATCCTTCTTTCACGGAAGCCACCTGCAGATTGACCTCCCACCATCAATACCAAGGTATATATCATCGGCTGGTATGACGTCACGTCTGCCATATTGTTCTCGTCTGCTGGAGGCCTCCATCTTTTTTCATCTACTAGAGTGCGCTAACATCATATAAGTTAAAATATTACCCGCTAGAGTGCAGTAAAAATTTATTATGACTGAGGCACCCGACATCATGACATTTGGATGTCATCTTGGAAACTCTGACTTGCATTAGAACTCTATCCTTGCTCAACAATGGAGAAGTTCACAAGCTGACAGAACTGGTTTGTGTAATTTTTTATCAATTTTTGTTTTTTTATTTTTTATTATTATTTTAATTGATTTATTTTTAAAAAAATCTGTGATTTTTCTGATATTAAGGTAAACACGATAGTTTTCTCCGTGTGTTCCTGATTTTTCTGACAATTTATATTGATGGTTTTCTCCGAGTGCTCCTGATTATTCCTGGCTAGACATCTGATGGTTTTCTCCAAGTGATTCTGGTTATTTTTGAGAAATCGATCTCTGAATGAAGGATTTTGTACTTAATGAGTCATATCATTTTATTCAGAGTTACATTTAATTAGTAAATTTCAGCTACTACTGAATTATCTCAATCAAAAATTCAAATTTTTTATCAGGAAGGAATAAAAAAAAATATCATTTCTCAGTCCAATAATATGTGATAAAGACGGATGAGAAACACTATCACGAAAGACGAACTTCCTTGGTGTCTAGTGAAACCTTCCTTCTTTTTGCGATCGTCAGTTAGCATCCCGCATTCCACATAAAATAAATAAATTATGACAGCACAACACGTGACGATATCTCATGCCAATAATCGGGACTACTTGCAACAAGTTCTTTTGCATGAGATAACTTAACTCTCGCCGCTGACTGGAGCTATTGTAGCCAGTTGGAGCCATGTATCCTCGAAGCCTCGTAGCCTTGTGTTGTGTCTTGCAATATGTTTATCATTTGATATTAAAATTGAAACAACCATTACTCAGTCGAATAATATGTCATGAAACATTTGAGAAGCACTAACATGCAAGACGAACTTCCTTCTCCTTGTTGTCTAACGAATCCTTCCTTCTTTTGCGATCGTCAGTGAGTATCCTGCATCCCACATAAAAAAATATTCACCTCAACACATGTGGCGCCATCTGTTGGCAGGAATAGGCACTAATTGCAACAAATTCTTTTGCATGAGATAACTTAACTCTCGCTGATGAATGAAGTCCAAGACAGTTAGATCCAATTAGTCTCGTAGCTACGTAGTCTTTTGTCCTGGATCCTTCGTAGTCCTGTAGCCTCGCGATCACATAACCTTGCGTTCTAGATGCTTCGTAGACCTATAGCCTCGCGATCACGTAACCTTGTGTTCTGGAAGCTTCGTAGTCCTGTAGCCTCACAGTCTCGCAACCTTGTAAACTCGTAGTCGCGTAGTCTCGTAACCACATGGCTTGTAGTCGCGTAGTCATGATGCCTCGTAACATGTAGCTACGTAACCAAGTAGCGTTGTAATCTTATAAAATAACTAGCTGCAGTACCCAGCGTTGCCCGGGCTGAACACAGGGTGAAGGGGAACTGTTTAGAGAACAGATGTAGTTAGTAATTGTCTTCTTAATTTGAATGTCAAGTGTGCAAAATAATTTATATCACTTTCAGATCCCGACAGACGTTGTTCTGCCAGTTTATAGTTATTTACCTGGTCTGTATGTAATCTAGACTCTATAAAGCAATATAGAAAAAAAACTGAAAAATAAGGGATTACTAATATTGAAAAGATTCCATTATCTAGCTAATACTCGGCATGCATTGCAATGCCTCATTCAGTTTTGTTTTGTAATATGTTTGAAGTAGTTAAACATATACAAATAATCTATCCATGTCTCTAAATATATATTTATCTCTGTCTACATATATAGTCCTATATATCTATGTATCTCTCTATCTGTATTTATCTCTTTATATCTACATATACACCTCACACTATCTCTATGTATTCTATATGAGGGTACTGATTGCTTCGTTGTTAATATCACACGGGTGTTTTTTACTTGTATGGGAAAATTAAGAATGATAAGGCATCTAGTGCGTGGCAACAATGTTAATAGGCAATAGGAAATAAACTTCTAGCACCTGCGGCATTGTCAACACACACTTCGTACGTGTACTGCATGTTGTATCTAACCCCCTACAACGCATTTGATTCTAAATTGGACTTTTAGTAAGGATCCCTAATGTTATTGATAATATAATATAGCATATAGCCTTCCTCGATAAATGTACTATCCAACACTGAAAGAATTTTTTAAATCGGACCAGTGGTTCCTGAGATTAGCGCGTTCAAACAAACAAACCAACAAACTCTTCAGCTTTATAATATTAGTATAGATGATGTTGGAGTAGTTGGAGCCAAAGAGAAAATTTGGCCGAAGACAGATGCAGCAATTATTGGAGCCTAGTAGACTTGTAGCTTCAGAACTCATGTAGACAAGCAGTCCTATAGTATCGTTTCTTCGTAGCCTCCTAGTCTTGTAGTCAAATAGCGCTAGGCCTAAAACTATTTGGAGTCAAATTCTTTTGACTTCATTGATTGTTAGGCCAATGAATATTGGAGCCACTGTCTGTTGGAGGTAATGACTGATGGAGGTAATGTATCGTGACGTAAAAATTGACGATCACATCCTACTGAGTGGAATGTTTGTGAAAATGTACGTCCTTTTCGTTAAATGTGCGTAGACAAGACTGTATTACCGCATCTTACGGAGGAGAACATATCCTTCTCGTAAAATGAGCTATATTTTCGTTGAAATGAGCTAACGTTTTTGTTGAATTTACATTCAAAATGTGCGTCCCTTTAGTTAAATGTGCTTCCTTTTCGTTTATTGTGCTTCCTCTTTGTCGAAAGTGCTTCCAATTGAGTTACCTTATTTTGGTGTGCTTCTTTTTTAAATGTTGATTTGAATCGAGTATTATTGTTAATGGTTCTTGATTTGACCAGCGTATTATTCCATCGGGTGCATGTATATAAGCGAGTCCTAGACTGCAGATCGCTGAAAGGTACACTGCTGTCGACTTGAAGAAGGAAGATGAAGATGGCGCAACGCCCGGCTGCCTGGCACCCCTTTCCCCCGCAGTTCGAGCCGGTTTACTGTCTCGTCTGCCCACCGTTGAGAACACTTGTGCTCTCAGCCATCGCGCCAGGCCTAGCTGAAGGCGAATCAGTAGGTTTACCCGCTTGCCGAGCTTGCTCGGCCGCCTTTCCTGCTGTAAATATTGCTAGAACCGAGGCTGTCCCGCTGGCCTAGCCGCGGCTCCGACGCTAGGGGAAGGGAATATTTACAGCAGCCCCATTATTTTTTTACAGGTGGCTGCCTGGGAAGCTGGGCTGGGCTGACGAGTAATTAAGTCACCCGCCCCTGGGGGCGCATGCGCCCCTTGTTAATAATAACCCAGGTGTACCCAACATAACAATGCGGGCCGCAAGGCCCAAGTACCCAACCCCTGCATGTTTGTTTTTTCATCCCCGCCCTACTCTTCTAACCTGGACCTTTTTTTCTTCTTGTCCAGTAGTTACCTGCTTGCTTAATGCATGATAATTGATCCCCGCATGACACGGCCCAGGGTTTTCCCTGTGTCTATGCAGGTTTTACCTGGGTCACATTAGATTGCTTTTAAGGTAGACTTCAATGATGCGTCAGCCATGACGCCAATCGCAGCCATGGCTGGCCAATCAACCCCAATTAGCACATGATGCACGTGCCATTGTACTGCATGGTTAATACCCCGCATGGTAGAGTGTATAGGCTTCGGCCTGAGAATCACTTAGGTCCTCCCCTAACCTGAATCCTCCCCTTACACGTTTAGAATAACTTAGGCTCGGAAAAATAATCAGGTCGCTCAGTTTGTTTTTGTCGTCGACGGTGTAAGGATCACCTAGTTTGTCTCATCTGGTGCATAAGTCGCGTAATTACTTGTTCTCGCGAACTCGATGCCAACTTTGCCGTCTTTAACGGCGAAATGGATGGAGGTTGTACTGCAGATATATATGGAAAGCCATATCCGTTCGATGACAAAGTGAAGAAGTGAGCATTCAAGACATCGGCTGCAGTAATTTACAGTTCTAACGATGTGAAGCAAACTGTTAACCACGGTGACCAGAAACTCTGTCAAGAAGAGGAGGACTATGTGAGTAAAAATTCTGGGTGGTCTCTGTCTAGCATAAACTGGTTGGAGCTAAGAATTAGTTATTTCACGCCTATGCAGGCCTAAATGTTTATAAGATTACTGGCTTTCGAAAGTGTTCCTTTAGTAGAATAGAAATGATGTAATAAATATTATGTTTGTAAAATAACTTGAGGTGTTTTACTTCTCAAACCTGTCACTATTATGTTAAATTGATGTTATATTAAAATCACTTTTTTTGCATCTTCAAGGATCATTCCAAAGCCATAAGTCGATCTAATTAATCAGTAAATTTATGAGTGATTTTTGATAAATTTTGGATTTTTTCCGGATTTTTAGCTAAATATTTACTAATTTCCAATATGGTGGTCATAACGGCTTATAGGCAAATGGTTGGCTTGGAAACTATGCATCTTTTATGTCTTACCACTATATTTATTGAAATTATTATTTTTTTACATAAAATTAATTGTTTGCATAGTCCAGGGATCGAACCAAAGACTGGAATCGGTCGAATCAATTAGTAAATTTATTGTAACTTTATTTAATAAATTTTGGAATTTTTCCTAAATTTTTTTGGTCAAAAATTCTAATTTCCAAGATGGCGTCCAAATGTCAAGATGTCGGGTGCCTTAGTCATAATAAATTATTACTGCACTCTAGCTGGTAATATTTTAACTTATATGATGGTAGCACACTCTAGTAGATGAAAACAAGATGGAGGACTCCAGCAGATGAGAATAACATGGCGGACATGACATCATACCACCTTTTGATATATATAGCCTACCTTGGTATTGATGGTGGGAGGTCATTCTGCAGTTGGCTTCCGTGGAAGAAGGATCTATCGACATTTCTTTATTTTTGCTATTACCGGGTTCGAACCAAGGACTCTAAGGCGTAAGTGGGTTTTTAAAATATTATTTTATTGAAATTTGAATATTAAAACATTATTATAATTTTTAAATTTTTTTCCTAATTTCTAGCATTAAAACTATGGTTTTTCAAGATGGCGACCGTAACGAAAAGTGCAATGATCTAGAATCCAATATGGTGACCGGAACGATATGTGCAACGGTGTTTTCAAAGATTTTGAATTATAATTTAATTAATTTTTTTTTATAATTATAAAAAAATTTCATTAAAATCAGACAATAAATAAAGATTTTCAAGATGGCGGACATGACGTCATATAAACTGACGATATATATACCTTGACATAAGTGGTGGGAGGTCAGTCTGCCAGCGACTTCTGTGGAGGAAGGATGGATCGCCATTATTTCTTTTTTTTTTCCTTCACCGTGTTCGAACCAAGGACTCCGAGCTCTGTATCGTAAGTGAATTTTTAAAACATATATTTATTAAAATCTAATCAATTAAATTTTTTTGTAAATTTCAAAATTGTTTTCATTAAAATTGGATAATAAATAAAGATTTTCAAGATGGAAATAGTAACGGTGATGTCATAACTCAAAATGGCTGCCATTGGATCCTAATTTTTAAGGTCATGACTTCGGTGGCTTAAAGCGGCTAGCTCTTAGGACTTTTAAGCCGCTTCCAGGATTTTGAGTTCTTTCTAAGGCAAAAAGACTTTTGAGGTTTTTCGAAATACGTAGTAATTTTTTATTTTTAAAATTTTTTGAGAATTTTTGGCGGAATTTTTTTCCAAAAAAACTGGAATTTTTTGCGGATATTGGCGAATTAAGGGTAAATTTAGGAACATTTTGACCAATTTTGACAAATTTTGAAGGTCAAAGGTCAAGGTCAAAGTTTAAGGTCATCCAATATAGCCGCCGTGACGTCAGTTTGGTCGGTCATTGACCCCACCACATACCACCGCCTGGCGACTGTGTCAGGAGCTCCATTTACATACTACTGTGCAGAAATGACTTATTTCTTAACCTATACCCTAATCCTTCAATTTCTTCTAATCCCTCATTTATAAGTACTCTCCGGGCGATTTTTTTAGCATCATCGTCTGGTTGAATACTGAAAGAATCTGATGTGAATGTGGTTGAAAATGATATTAAATAATATTAGGGGATATAAAACATATACTTTGAGGTAACCATAGCCACGTATACTGTTCCAGCATTTAGAACTGCACGCACATTTCAATCGATTAAATGTACAAATCGAGACATATAAATGTGTAATACCACAAAAAGATATAAGTAATCTAATTACTGTTATGCATTCGGGTCACCAATGCCCTTTTACTGATTCTGAAAATTCTCACATGCTCTCGATAAGATGAATAGCAAACCATTCAAACAAACACTAATGTGTAATTTTTGTTGTTGCACACAAAATTAGATGCTGATAGAAAACTATTTTTCTTAACATTTAAATAACACTTTCCCATTTACATACAATAAAACAGGTGCTAAACCTTGGTGCTAAAAATAAGTAATACGAACGGACTACTCAGCATCTAAGTTTCAGATCGATTTCAGAGGACAATTGTTTGTGATATTTAACAATTAAAAGTATTTGCGCTGTTACAGTAATATGCCTAAAGTTTTAAGCTCTATGGGCATTATCAAATTTAATCTTCCATGTATATATAATTTTGATTCCTTACTACCAATGATCTACTACCATTTAAGGTCAAGATTTTATTTTTTCAGTAATTACAGATAAACTTGTAGACTTTTTCATTTGTTTAACTTTCACGAAATGAAAAATATATACTGCGCATACTTTTTGCATAATTAGCTGCCAAAGTTACATTGTTAACGTTTTGGGGTTGTAAAAATAAGGATAATTTAATTTATTGCAGAACTGAAACTTTTTAGGTTTAACTGCAATGCCACTGGCTACTACATGATATGGTTTGAATTTCTATCACAAAAACTCATTTCATGTTCATAACTGTCAAAATCGTAAAAAAAATTTGAGAATTTTTAAATGCCAGGTAAATTAATTAATATTTTATGAAAGAAATTAAAACCATTTCTTAATTGCATACACCTCTGGCTACTTACTGAAGTAATCCATTGCTACGAGAATAAACTGGTTACCATATTTAGTCTTGGGAAATGGTCTAGCAATGTCGATGGCTATCCTCTCAAAGGGGGCCCCTACAATGAAGGCCCTCATTTTCCAACGACTCCGGTGTTGTGGCCCTTTTTTAGCCGAGCATGCTTTGCATTGTCTACAGTTATACACCAAGCCTCTACATACTAGCGACATCTCAACCAATAGTAGCATTGATTGGTCTTGGCTAGAATTTTGTTCACCCCTAGATAACCACCAGAGGTACCATCATGGAGTTCTTTCAACACCTCTGCCACTAGACTCTTTAGAAGGATAGTTGCATGGTAAGTACTTTTCAATTGGGACTCTCCCATGCCCTTATTAGCAGTTCATTCACCATCCTCAAGGAATCCCACTGTGCCCAAGAAGCTTTCACAACCCTCCAGTCACTAGTGAACTCGTGCCATATTGAAAATCCATTATCACTTTTCAACCAGTTTATAATAGATGCCAGGTTAGGATATAGCTGCTGCAATGCTTTCAAGCTGGAATTTCCCATTTATCATCCCCATCAGTTATCGTAGTTCGCCGAACATCTTTGATCCCCTCATTTTTCTCTACCTTATTGCAATGGTTGCAGTCTACCTTGCAACATCTTCGGGAGAGGGCATCAGCATTGCTGTTAATTCAGCCTTTTCTGTGTTCTATCCGAACAATCATATTGCTGTACCAGTTCAATCCTCCTAGAAAGTTGTCACTCTGAATTCTTGAACTGTAGTATCTACTTATGTGCAGCATGGTCAGAGCATATAAATATTTGTGGTAATGTTGCAGAGACTTCGCTACAGCCAAGAGTTCTCATCTTGTGATGAACTAGTTGCATTCATACTTAGACAAAACTTTCCTGTAGTGTGATATTACTCGTTAATGTCCATCTTGAACCTATGAAAGTACTGCACCCAAACAATTTCTGATTGCATCTGTGTCGAGGATATACTCTCCATGTTAATGTGATAGGCAAGCATGGGGGTATTACATAGGGATTCCTTAAGGTCTTGATATGCATTCTCACATACTGAAGTCCATATAAACTGTCTCTTGTCCTTGGCCAGCTATTACAATGGTTTTGCGATTGTCGAGAACCCAGGCACAAAGTATATTTGGTAGGTACAGAGTCCCAACAAAATTCTAATATTATGCTTATTCTTAGATTGAGGCCACTCCTTAACATACATGATCTTCTCAGGATCTGTTCGCACTCCATCCTGAGATACAATATGCCCCAGGAATGTTACCTAATGCTGGAACAAGAAGCACATTGTAGGACTTAACTTAAGTTGGGCATGGCGAAGCCTGTAGAATATATAATAGAGATTTCGCAAATGCTCCTTCAAAGTATTTCTTACCACAATAAAGTCATTAAGGTATACTAGGCAACGTTTCAAAGTAAATCCATGCAGGACAAGTTCCATCAATCTCTTAAAAGTTGCAGGAGCATTACATAACCCGAATAGTAACACAGTGTATTCGAACAGTTCACCACCTGTCGTGAAAGCAGTCTTCACCTTATCATCGGGGTGCAGCTCTACTTTCCAGTAACGACACTTTAGGGCCAGTGTAAATAACCATATGTTGCCCGAGAGTGTATCAAGTGTCATCGATATATAGGAGGTGGTAGCTGTCCTTTTTGGTGATATCATTCAGCTTCTGGTAGTCCACTCAAAACCTCAGTTGGAGATCCTTCTTCGCCCCTAAAACAACTGTTAAAACCCAGGGACTCTCTTATGGTTCTGTTACACCACCCTCCATCATACCCTCGTTCAACTTTTCTGCTTCCCTCTGCAGCTGCCATGGTGCCTGTCGGATTGGCACTGCATCACCTGTGTTGAGGTGATGGTAGACCAGGCTTGTTCTCCCAAGGTCAGTATTACCTTAGTAAAATACATCCTGGTTGCTTTTAACAAAAGCTTTGACATCTTCTATTTCTCTATCTGTCAGATTATTTTGGATTGTCTTAGTACATTTCCTATATTTGGGTTCAGTGGTTGTGCATCACATCTAATAGGTGAGGAAGACACACACTGGCCTACCCAAAAGACTAGTTCGCATATAGCTATTTTTTGTCTCCCTGTTTAAAAACCCTTATTCGAGAGTTCAGGTTGGCCACCCTGAATGGTACAACCTCGCATTACCTTGCAATGCTTCAGGCGACCAAGAGTTTCTTCAATCCTAATGTCATATCTGGCTCTATCAGTTGGTTCATAATCCTAACTGCTATTATCTCCCCATTGCTTGCTGGAATTGAAACAGATTCGCAAAATACCACTTGCATTACAGGAACTTACAATTGGTTGGGGTAAACAAGGTCACCTCTTTATTATTAATATGCAGTACCTGTCCTTCCATGTCAATAATGAATCCATATCGATGCATCATGTCCACTCCTAAAATTACCTTATCGGTGATATCAGCAACAAGAAAGGTCTGTGATAATGTCCAAGTTCCAATCCTTACCTCCAAATCCAGCTGTACATGCACAGGTGAAGTGTCTCCAGTGGCTGTAATGAGTCTATATGGGATGGGTGTTCTCTTAAACGTTTCACTACTAAGAATGTCTGAGTGAATTATAGATACCGATGCTCCTGTGTCAACAGTAAGAAAACACTGTCTGCAATTGATCCATCCATTAAGCAACAAACTGGCATGGCCTCTAAGAAACACAGATAAGGAAACACCCTAGGGGCTATCATTTCCTGTAGAGCTGGCATGTGGCACCCCACACCAGCTATTGCCCGTTTCCCTGTTGATATTTCTGTTTCTCTTCTTCTCTTCCTGCTGGGATGTCTTCCTGCATGTCAGGCAGTCCAGCTGGATATGTCTTGGTTCATTGCAGACGAAGCACTGTGGGCGTCCTCCTGCTCTTCTGATCTGGCTACATGGAGTGACATTCAGCAGCTTCTTCAACGCCCTGAGACTATCGACATCATTAGTGGTGTTCCTGGCATTTGCTCCATTGAAGGGTTTCAGTCCATCTCTCCTTGTCCTGATATATGTGTTTCTTGAGGCACTGTGTGCGTTCAGAACATTGACCAAGGAATCGCAGCTCTTCTTGTGCTGGGCCAAACAAAGAGTTATCTGAACCTTAGCACCTTTGTGCACAAGTCGCTCGATGTTGGCTTCGAATTCTTGTAGTGTTTCTGAAGATCTATGTTACGTGTCTTCAGGGCTGTTCTATACACCTCGGCCATGAGTCGGTTGCCATACCTAAGCTCAAGGGCCTCTACCTCTTTCTGGTCTGGAACTGGTATGGTCTGTAGCAGCTCTAGTGGAGATCCTCGCAGAGCCATGAGTTGTGCCATAGCCTTTTCTTCCTCGTCCCACCCATTCACCCTAGCAACTGCCTTGAACTGTCGCCTATATAAAACCCATGACGATTGGTCATCAAATTTGGCTGGCTTGAATTTTGGGTGACCAGTTGCGCTTCCATCTTCACGTCTATGGAAGAAGTACTCTATTTCGTAGCAGCTGTAGCTTCATTGATCATCCGATGGCACTCTTCAGTTACTGCTGCCACTCGCTGTTCAGTGGTCTGCTCGAGTTGAGCTAGCTGTTGTGCCATTATTTCTTCATGTTCTGCTGGATGTTGCTCCAAACACTGCACTTTGCCTTCCAACTGTATTCTGGTTTCGTTGATTTTATTTTTTATTTCTTCTTGGTTCTTCTTTATGTACTCTATCTCAATCTTCATAGCATTTTTCATCTCCTATTTGCAGTTCTTCATTTTATACTTTATCCCTTCTTGCCTGTTATTCGTTTCATTTTAGATATATTCTTGGTTATTATCAATTTTATTCTTCATCTCTTCTTGGTTACTCTCCATTTTTTCTTCATCTCTTCTTGGTTACTCTACATTCTTTTCTTCATCTCTTCTTTGTTAATCTCCATTTCATTGTTCGTTTTGGTCAAGAAAGCCATTATCTTTTTGAGTTCTTCGGCAACCATCTTCCTTGTCCACGTACAATATTAATTTTTCACTTTCACTACTGTCCTCTACAAAGCTATAATTTTATATATGAGCTAATCTAAATTCCTACTCAAAACTAACACTAACTTTTCTACACTCAAAAATAACTACAATTTCTAAAATTAAATTAAAAAAACGAAAATCTAAATTATAATTTTATCTCCATTTTAATTCTCTATTGACTGCTTGTAAATTATTTAATTAGGGCTATCCCACTTCTAACATTAAAATGTTACGATTTATAATGTGGGGAGAACTGAGTTCGTAAGGGATAGCCCACTTAAATAATTTTACAGTTTTATTGATTTATAATATTTACATAAATAATAAATAATTATACTTAAAAATGTCCGGTCACCAATCACTGGCACTTAAAAATGTTTATCCTCAAGTCACTCAATGTCTGACAAGTTCTGCAGTTCGCAATCCTCACTGGAGCTAGTCTCTACAGTGGTTCGCCCCTTACCTCGTGCCTGTCCACACACACAGTCTCGCGCCACTCAGTCGCTGAACTCTCACGATCCATTCGAACTCTGCATCGCACCACCACTCACAGGGGGGTCTCTAACCTTCGTCGCCGATGTCGCACTTCCTTTCGCTCGGAATCCGCTCGTAACTGCCGCGGAGGCCAGCGTCGCTGCTTAAGTACTTGAAGCGCCAAACCGAACAGTCCAGAAGGGCGGCGTCCATTCTCGCTACTCCGCGTAGCGGCCCGTGTAATTCAGCAACAGATAATAGCGCCGAGGCAGGACGATGCATTGGTTGTGGCGGGGGGAGTGGGTAGTGACGGCACTTGTAATCCGGCCGGGCACGCGTGGCATGCCTTACGTGAGTGTATGGCACGTGACAGGGCGCGTGAATACAGTGGCCGTGTAGGGCCGCCAGACAGCTCCGAACCTGGCGCGTGTTGGGGTTCTGCGTTTGTAACAATACAGTTTCTTCTTCAGGATTTTTCTTAAAATATTTATTTTCTGTTTGAAGTAATGTGTTTGAAGTTTCCTTTAATGACAGATGATAATGTTATGCAATGTGTTTCGCATGGTAAGGGCAGCTGTGCTATTTCCCACTTGGAACACCTCAGCTAGTGTCAGCTCAGGAATTCAGTCTGACTCGAAAGGCTGCCCAGGGCAGTCGCACATTACTCCTCGTTCCTCGAGATCACGCTTTCCTGCCCGCTTCAAATTGTCAATTCGTTTTTGTACTTTGTTTTTATGGTAGTTTTTAAAACGAACTTGCTACCAATGCCGCAGGTATCCATATGTTTCGAAACCTTGTGTGCCACGTCTGCGTGAACTCAAATATAAAACATGCAGAGAACTGAAACAGTGCCAGTGCACACTATTCTTAATTCAACCGCCCCGAGTTCGAGACCAGCCTCCAGGGCATACACAAATGGGGAGGGGGATATTGAGAATATATTATCCCCCCCCCCCTTTTCGAAATCCTAAAAATCTATCATTCCCAACAAAAAAAAGATTAGAAAGCAAATAGCGAGCAGAGTGGTTCTATACTTTTCCTCCTTCCCAAGAAATTAAATTCTTCCTAGGGGTACCTGCCTGCCTCGTGTCCATTCTATGTAAATTAAAACTTGCAACTCATTAAATCCTGAATTATTTCCTAGTTCTAATTGCCTGAAGCAGATAAAATATTGTTCTCGTTTTGTCATCCATAACGGTTACAGAATTTTCCAATTGCTAATCAAATTCAGACATTCGCTCACTATGCACCTTTAACAATATTCCTCCTTACTATGTCTTCTGTGTTATTAGTTGGAGGTTTTACGTTTAGCAGCATCGGGCTGTCCAAATTTTGAATTTACAAACAAATTCTTTCTCGTTATTTTAGTTTCCTACATAGTGTTAGTAATGAATTTGAAGTCATATACCTACATACATGTAAATATTTGAGCAATTTTTTCAGATACATAGAAGTAAAACGTAATTGAAAGTTCCATAAAATAAATGTATGTGCTCTCACAGTGTTTTAGGAATTTTCTGAAAATCTAAATGTCTGAGATTTAAGCTACGAAAATTTATGAAGGGAAAATACGTTATTTTCTAAATCTATAGTTAAGGAGAAAAGTAGAGGAGGCTTATTAAAAACATATAGAATACAAAGGTTGCGTTCATAAAATATTACTATTCAAACAAGTCTTTCATGAAACTTGGATAGTACGTGAAATGTTTTCATGTGTAAGAAACAATAAATTTCCATTTAATCACTAACAAAATTTGGTATTATGAAACATATAAATAAATTAGGTGCCACTGATATTTCTGAATTTTACAAAGTCCTTCTTATTTTGAATTCGCAAATTTTATACACTTGTGTAGTAGTTAAACACGTGTTAAAAACAATATATACTTATTTACTTAAAACATCAGAGGAGTAGTAAGAATGAAAGTGAACAGCACAGAAATATTTCTATAACTTTAAAAGTAAATGCATTGACACTCGAATGCATATTTTGTTTCGATTGGTGAAACATTTTTTTAAATTGCTTGAAAATAAAATACATTAATAGTTGTGAGTGTATAATGCATTGCTGGCCATTAATTCATATTTCTGACAAACATTGTTCATTTGTGAGCATTAGAAATATTACCATTTCCTCATTACATAACTTTATTTTGTGTTTCATATTTTCTATGAAACTACCAATTTAAATTATAATTTGAATGTCATTGTGATAAACCAAACTACTTGCTAAATGAAACTGTAATGATAGAATGTTTTTATTAAAAGAAAACATTGACACATTGTAAAGTGATAAATAATAAATATTACTGTGCCACAAATTAGGACTTTTCGGCACCATTTTAAATTTATATATTGAACCATCATTTAAGCAGTGATTTTATAACTAAAATTTAAACTTGTTCAGACCACTGTAACCTCCCACTTAATTTTTGTTCGGCTAGTTCCTCGAGTCGTTCCCAGGGCAGTATCTGAGACTTTGCCGATTCTTTGCGAGGCTAGCTTCTCGCTTCGTATTTTCCCCGCTCCAGTGCACGACTGGCGATTTAAATTCACTCCTACTGTCATGACAGGACAGCTTGTGGCTGCAGTTTCTCAGGGCAGCCAATTTCTCAGAGCTCCCCTGAGGTGAGCACTTACAGTCATGCCCCATTATAATGTTCCAGGGCTGTCGAGCACGTATAGCTGCTCCGGGTAAGACATTTCTCACAAGCCAGCACCCTTCCCTCATGTCCACGAATCACCGCCCAGAGCATTGACTGGTGCTTAACCCCGGCCAGCGATAGCCTGTCTCAAGGTCTGGACACTGGTTTTCGAATGTACCGCCTCTGACCTCTAGTGGTGGAGTTAACTACTTCGAGTCTTGGCCAAACACATCCTGCCCCTGGCGACTCATGCAACAAACATTCTCCTGTCGTTCTTTTCCGAGCTCTACCAGTCTCCTCCATAAGCCCCATGCCTCTTAAGTAGTCTCATTCTAGATGTACAAGTCGACTTTTTCTCTGTTTCGGCCACTCCCTTATAGATCGCGCTGCGATCGGGCACTAACAACAATGTCGAGATATCGAAGCCTGTATTTCTCGATCCCTCCTTCGGACATCTTCGGAATCTTTCAGCCCTGAAGCCGAAGTCCCCTCTTTCTTTCAAAGCGAAGCGTCTGATTTAATTAAGCATCACAGACGACAATACTACCTCTAAATTCTCCGCGACACCCACAGCGGGCCAGTTCGGCACGATTTCGGGATGCCAGCAGTCGACAAAATATGTGATAGCTAAAGTTGTATAATTGCTAGACTTAAATTGCAATATGTGTTAATGATTATAATTCTGATATTGTCAATATCTAGATGTACTAACTGTAAGCAACACCGGAAAGCGTGAATAGGTAAATTGGCTATTTGTTTAATATTTAGAATAGATTTTTATTTTATATTATTGTTTTAAATATTCTTGGGCCGGCCCCTATTATAAAATTTTCACTTATTAAGGTATTAACCCACATTATAAATTGTAACGTTTTAATGTATTAGCCCTATTATAAATTTTAAGTAATTAACTTCTTTATCAAACCAACTTATTATCAAAATTGTGTTTGTTTTCTACTGTTACAATTAACTTTGAAAGCAAAATAAATAGAAGCACAGCTATAGACGAACCTGCATTTTTTATTTATTAATTTGAAGCTAACGATCAACTGTTTCCAAAGTGTTTTCAGGGAGACACTGACTTTCTTCGTTTTTGGGCCTTTAGTATCACCTCTGAGGTTTAAAGTGTTGTTTGTTTGCCCGCCACTTTCAAAGTTAATTATTATTCTCTGAACTATAAAAATATAACAAACAGACACAAAGGCCATAACATTACCGATAGGCCTACTTAGATTTCAGTAATGCTAAGTTATTCAATACATTCCACTTTCTGAGAAATGTTGATGATCTATCCAACTTTAATGTTTCAGTAAGAAGCATAGTCTTTCTTATGTATACTCTATACAAAATCATTTATAAAAATATGTAAGCTGAATATGCGATAAAAACATCACCTAAAGAAATTATATCTAATGAAATAATATAACATTGTAATGCTTATAGAACAACCTGATTTTCACAAACGTTTCAAGTAATGACACGAAAGTTAATAATCTTCAAATTAAAAAAAAACTTTTACAATATCATTTGTATGAAGATTTGACTGACTATTCCTATGTGATTCGGGTTCAATTTCCATGACAGCAAGTCTGGAATTTTTCGCAAGTGAGAAAGGTGGTAGGCATGGCCGTAAACTGCTGAGTTTTCTCGAGGCTCTCTCATCTTTTACCCCTCAGCCTTCTCTGGCCTCGATGTTTACCAACCTCATCCAGTCACCCTCATACTGCGAAAAACAATAATAATCCTCGGTAGATGTGCATTACATTTCCGTGTTGTACAAGGAGTCGCTTCAGGTAACGAGAGGAAAAACTAAGCTTCATAATGTACGAAACTAATCTACGGGACAGGGACGTACTGTACTGAGGAAAAGTTGCGAGGAAAATTTAAAGCTTCATAATGTACGAAACTAATCTACGGGACAGGGACGTACTGTACTGAGGAAAAGTTGCGAGGAAAATTTAAATAACAGTGTTCTAATAAGTTTTGTGAGCAATAGCAACAAAATTCTGTAATTACATCAGAAATTTCTGTAATGTTTTACTCTGTTAATCAATACAGAAACAGTCTGGATGATATTTAAAAAAATTGTTATGATAATATATATCTTTTTGCATTATGGATGAAGTGCACTAATGCGTGAACTGTAATTAAATTTTAATTACAATAGAAGTAGTATAGGAATGGGCGTCCGAGATCTGGGTCCTGGGTGTGGATTGAAGATTCTTTACATTGTGAAACACGGCGGCCATCTTAGATGTGTGTGACCTTGACCTTTGAATTTGACCTTCAAAATTGACACTCAAAACTTCTTAAAATTAGCCAAAATTTTCCAAAATTAGCCCAAAATTCCTCAAAAATCACCAAAATTTTAATTTTTGTAGAAATAAATTCCGCCAAAAAATCTCAAAAAATTCCACAATTCAAAAATTAGGATTTAGAAAATCCTCAAAATTCGTTTTGCCCCAAAAAACCCAAATTCCTAAATATGGCTTAAGCATCCATGTCTAAAGACTCCGGTAAGCCATTTCTAGGAATAAGGATACCAGGACCGTCATCTGAGATTACGACGTCACCGTTGCAATTTCCGTTACGTCCGCCATATTTAAAATCTTTATTTATTATCCGATTATAATGAAAAAAAATTAAAATTAAAAAAAAATTCAATTAATAAAATTTTAATAAAAAATTTAAAAATTTAACTTTTACGACATGGAGCTAGGAGTCCTCGGTTCGAACCCGGTGAGGGCAAAAAAAATAAAAATTGCGACTGATCCTTCCTCCAAGGAAGTCGCTGGCATACTGACCCCAACCACTTATGTCAAAGTATATATCGTCACCTAGTATGACGTCATGTCCGCCATATTGTCCTCGTCTGCTGGAAGCCATCATCATGTTATCGTATGCTAGAGTGCGCTGACACCATGTTAGTTTAATTCGTACCCGCTAGAGTGCAGTAATCATTTATAATTATTATTGCTGTGACATCCGCCACCTTGTCATTTTAGCCGCCATCTTGGAATAGTGTAATTATTTAGCTAGAAATTAGGGAAAAATTTTTAAAATATTCTAAAAAATTAATCAATCGTATTAAATAATAAAAATCTTTAAAAAACACCGTTGCACTTTTCTTTACTACAGGCATCTTGAAAATCCGTAATTTCAATGCTAGAAATTCGGGAAAAAATCAAAAATTCATAAAAAAATTCACTCATTAAAGTAATGATTGATTCAAGACTTGGTTCGATCCCTGGCCGATACAAATAATCTTAATTTTTATGTAAAAATACCTCAAAAACATCAGCTTCGAAAATAAAACACCACAAGTTCTTATACAAAGTAAATTTTAACACTTAATTTCTATTTTACTACAGTATCACCTGCAAAGGTTAGCAATCTTACAAACATTTAGGTCCGTATAGGCGTGAAATGACTAATTCTTAGCTCCAATCGGTTTGTACTAGACAGAGTCCAACCAGAACCTTTACAGACATAGTCCTCCTCTTCTTGACAGAGTTTCTGGATACCGTTTTTAACAGTTTGCTTGACATCCTTAGAACTGTAAATTACTGCAGCCGATGTCTTGAATGCACACTTCTTCACTTTATCATCGAACGGATACGGCTTTCCATATATACAGTCCAACCACAAGTTATATTTCAAAGGTCCGTTTGTTGCTACGTCATCAGTAAGCTGATTGATTATGTCCTGTCTGATATCATCAAGAAAAATTACAAATGTCCTTTGACTCACTTTACAACCTAGATAATAGTAGTCTTTCAATGCTCCACGAAATGCAGACTGTGCCAAGTAGAAGCCATTATCGTTTACTTGTAATGCACCGAACACAGTCTCAGGTTTATTTTCATGTTCAGACGTCATAGCAATCGGTTACTGCACATCTGTTTTTTTGCTTGTACGCTCACGAGTCACTAATCTAAACCAAGGAGTCGAAATTTCTACAGGTAGTTCAGCAGTAGGCGCACAGACTTCACCATTACATTTGTTCGCATGATGTCGCAAACTGTCAATTCGAGTAAACCATTTAAGGCACTCATCACAGCGAAACTTCATGCGAGAAGGATTCTTCTTGCATTTACTACGCTCATGTCTTTGTGCATCATGGGAAAATGCGAACGACGTATCACAGTAGCTGCAAGGATACCGTGGTGAAGAAGTTGAGCCTTTCAGACCTGATCCCGATACTGGCGTTGCAACAGTAGTACCATTTCCAGGCATACTTTTATGAACATCAATACATCGTTGTTTTATAGAAACCTTTACTTTCTGTCGCACAGCAGCGCCTTTACATGTCTTCAAGTGCGTTTTCATATTATCTTTTCTGGAAAAATGCTTATGACACTTCTCACAACAAAAATGTTGCGAGGAGGATTCTTAGCACATTCTCTCTTCTCGTGTCGACGAGCATTGCTGCTGTTTGAGAAAATCTTGTCGCAGTAACGACATCGATGTTCGTTAATTGTTGTCGATTCGCCATCCATTGAAGTCTCCATCGAGGGCGAAACAGCGTTTGGCGAGGTTTCCTGTACAGCCAGCACTACCGACATTAAAGTCTCTTCTGCTGGTGGTATCTCGACTGGTGAAGTCTCCTCCAGTGTCGACGTCGATGTTTCTAACGGGATCTGTTCAACAAACGTCGTCGCTGACGTCATGGTTCCTGTAGTCGATGGTACAACCTCCATCGAGTTCGGCGTTAAAGACGGTAAAGATGCCATCGAAATCTCAAGAACAATTAATAGACACGACTTATGCACCATAAGAAACAAACTAGGTGATCTTACCACCGCCGATGTCAGTAACAAACTGAGCAACCTGCTGTCTAGGACTCGCTTATATACATGCACCGTATGGAATAATACGCTAGTCAAATCAAGAACCATTTACAATAATACTAGAGTCAAATCTACATTTTAAAAAGAGGATCATATGATCGAAAAAAATTCGATGAGTTATGGTACGTTCTCGTCTCATTAATTCGATCTCTCCAATATACGCTAGGCTCCAAGAGCTACAATTACCGTCATCAGATCCATCTACATTTTGCTCCTATGCTTCAATTGACCATCAGCTTCAAGTGCTCCAACAGCTCCATCAGATCCAACACATAATATACGCAATGTACGCGCAATACATGCAATTTACTTGCAATAAATGTAATGATCACACAGTACACACAGGAAACGGAACTTACACACAGGAAACGGAACGTACACACAGGAAACGGAACGTACATACAGTACACACAGGAAACGGAACGAACACACAGGAAACGGAACGAACACACAGGAAACGGAATGATCACACATACAGTAGCGGAAACACAGGCTTAGTTGGAAATCAGAATACAAGAAATAAAACATACTTTTTTTTTAAATATAAATAATTCATTTATTTTTCAATAGTACACACATGACAGTTAAACAAATGATTATTTTATGTAGCCAGCTTTCCGCAGTTCTTTAAGTATGAACGATACTTCCTCGATATGCGAGTAGTTTCCTCTACGAACAGATGCCACCAACAGTCTTAGCCGGTCAACCAATATGTTTGGATCTTTCCATGATGTGTAACCATTCTCTTCTACCACCATCTTCCTTGCAAGTTTATAATAAATATTATGATCTCTGGTTTCTTCCGTTTTAACACCAACCTCAGGGTAACTTTCATCATCGAGCAATCTATCATCACAAGGCTGATCAGATTTATTTATTATAACATGTCGTTTCCATCGTTTCGGTCTCAGTACACCATCACAGTCTTCGATATTGTCTGCTCTAATGCTTCAGCACAGTCTTCGATCACGTCGACAGTTTCAGAGTCACTGTAGCAATCACATTGTGCTAAAACTTTATCCTTGTTCAACAAATGAGAAGTTCACAGGCTGTCAGAATTTTTTGTAATTTTTTTATATTTATTATTATTATTTTTTGTTATTTTGAAACTTTTTCTGTGATTTTTTGATATCAAAGAAATGTGTGTGTCGGTTTTCCACGGGTGCTCCCGATTATTCTTGTCAATATTTTGATGGTTTTCTCCATGTACTCCCGATTATTCTTGACAGTAAGTTTGATGGTTTTCTCCGTGTGCTCCTGGTTGCTCCTGAGATACCGATCTAAGCATGAAGGATTTTTTACTTAATGAGTCATGTTATTTTATTCAGAGTTCAATTTAATTAATTGAATTTCTGCTACTAAATCATCACTTGTAATATTTTTATCAGTTGGAATTCTAATGAAAATACCATTACTCAGTCATATATAATATTAAGCTCTGAGACATCTGAGAATCACTAATAAGCAAGACTAACTTCCTTCTCCTTGGTGTTTAGCGAAGCCATCCTTCTTTTGCGATCGTTAGTGAGCATCCCGCAACTCGCATAAAATAAATAATATTTACCTGCAAGCAAAAATGTGTCGACATCTGTTGATAACAGCCAGAACTACTTGCATCAATTTGCTTTGCATTCGATAACTTAAATCTCGCTGATGAAATATTTAAAAAATTCTATTTAAGAAATGGTTCCAATTGGAAAAACTGACAGTTTGTATCTAACATTAGTCACAGAAGCTACCATGGATCATGGTTTGTTATCTGTAGCTGAATCGGAAGGAAGCCTCTGTACATACTGTCGCAAGGATTTTGTCATGAGAATGAATGCTAGACGCCATGAGAAGAATGATTGTGCTAAAAACCCACTACGTAAAATGTTAAGCTGTAATAGATGTAGCAGGTTGTTAACACGAATTGACCGCTTAAAAAGACATGGTAGAACATGTAAAGCCAAGCCTACTTAC
Source organism: Bacillus rossius redtenbacheri (assembly GCF_032445375.1). Lineage (NCBI taxonomy): Eukaryota > Metazoa > Arthropoda > Insecta > Phasmatodea > Bacillidae > Bacillus > Bacillus rossius. The sequence goes on along the minus strand of NC_086331.1, from coordinate 59,496,211 downwards.
GGCATAGAGGACATTGATGGATCCACTAGACTAAAGAAGAGTGATCTTCATTACGACAATAATTTACCTTGTCCTGAGCGTGATGGTCTTAGCTCACCCGATCGTGACGAAGAACATAAATTGAAGGATGATGATGGCTTCGGGAAGACTGAAACTAATGGAAGAATCAACACCTTAAAAAGTGAGAATACATTCAAGCCTATATTCATTATATCCTCCATACTTTGTAAAAATGATGGACTCCTAAAAAGGAAGCATGAAGACGATGAAGACACTTCGACATCAACGATATCGAGTTCTTACGGAAATCTGGGTGAAGACGATGCCTTATACGGTGATTGCTACAGTGACTCTGAAACTGTCGACGTGATCGAAGACTGTGCTGAAGCATCTAGAGCAGACAATATCGAAGACTGTGATGGTGTACTGAGACCGAAACAATGGAAACGACGTGTTATAATAAATAAATCTGTTCAGCCTTGTGATGATAGATTGCTCGATGATGAAAGTTACCCTGCGGTTGGTGTTAAAACGGAAGACACCAGAGATCATAATATTTATTATAAACTTGCAAGGAAGATAGTGGTAGAAGAGAATGGTTACACATCATGGAAAGATCCAAACATATTGGTTGACCGGCTAAGACTGTTAGTGGCATCTGTTCGTAGAGGAAACTACTCGCATATCGAGGAAGTATCGTCCATACTTAAAGAACTGCGGAAAGCTGGCTACATACAGTAATCATTTGTTTAACTGTCATGTGTGTACTATTGAAAAATAAATAAATAATTTATATTTAAAAAAAAAAAGTATGTTTTATTTCTTGTATTCTGATTTCCAACTAAGCCTGTGTTTCCGCTACTGTATGTGTGATCATTCCGTTTCCTGTGTGTTCGTTCCGTTTCCTGTGTGTACTGTATGTACGTTCCGTTTCCTGTGTGTACGTTCCGTTTCCTGTGTGTAAGTTCCGTTTCCTGTGTGTACTGTGTGATCATTACATTTATTGCAAGTAAATTGCATGTATTGGGCGTACATTGCGTATATTATGTGCTGGATCTGATGGAGCTGTTGGAGCACTTGAAGCTGATGGTCAATTGAAGCATAGGAGCAAAATGTAGATGGATCTGATGACGGTAATTGTAGCTCTTGGAGCCTAGCGTATATTGGAGAGATCGAATTAATGAGACGAGAACGTACCATAACTCATCGAATTTTTTTCGATCATATGATCCTCTTTTTAAAATGTAGATTTGACTCTAGTATTATTGTAAATGGTTCTTGTTTGACTAGCGTATTATTCCATACGGTGCATGTATATAAGCGAGTCCTAGACAGCAGGTTGCTCAGTTTGTTACTGACGTCGGCGGTGGTAGGATCACCTAGTTTGTTTCTTCTGGTGCATAAGTCGTGTCTATTAGTTGTTCTTGAGACCTCGATGGCATCTTTACCGTCTTTAACGTGGAACTCGATGGAGGTTGTACCATCGACTACAGGAACCATGACGTCAGCGACGACGTTGGTTGAACAGATCCCGTTAGAAACGTCGACGTCGACACTGGAGGAGACTTCAACAGTCGAGATACCACCAGCAGAAGAGACTTTAATGTCGTTAGTGCTGGCTGTACAGGAAACCTCGCCAAACGCTGTTTCGCCCTCGATGGAGACTTCAATGGATGGCGAATCGACAACAATTAACGAACATCGATGTCGTTACTGCGACAAGATTTTCTCAAACAGCAGCAATGCTCGTCGACACGAGAAGAGAGAATGTGCTAAGAATCCTCCTCGCAACATGTTTGGTTGTGAGAAGTGTCATAAGCATTTTTCCAGAAAAGATAATATGAAAACGCACTTGAAGACATGTAAAGGCGCTGCTGTGCGACAGAAAGTAAAGGTTTCTATAAAACAACGATGTATTGATGTTCATAAAAGTATGCCTGGAAATGATACTACTGTTGCAACGCCAGTATCTGGATCAGGTCTGAAAGGCTCAACTTCTTCACCACGGTATCCTTGCAGCTACTGTGATACGTCGTTCGCATTTTCCCATGATGCACGAAGACATGAGCGTATTAAATGCAAGAAGAATCCTTCTCGAATGAAGTTTCGCTGTGATGAGTGCCTTAAATGGTTTACTCGAATTGAGAGTTTGCGACATCATGCGAACAAATGTAAAGGTGAAGTCTGTGTGCCTACTGCTGAACTACCTGTAAAAAATTTCGACTCCTCGGTTTAGATTGGTGACTCGTGAGCGTACAAGCAAAAAAACAGATGTGCAGCAACCGATTGCTATGACGTCTGAACATGAAAATAAACCTGAGACTGTGTTCGGTGCATTACAAGTAAACGATAATGGCTTCTACTTGGCACAGTCTGCATTTAGTGGGGCGTTGAAAGACTTCTATTATCCAAGTACGTAAAGTGAGTCAAAGGAAATTTGTAATTTTCTTGATGATATCAGACAGGACATAATCAATCAGCTTACTGATGACGTAGCAACAAACTGACCTTTAAAATATAACTTGTGGTTGAACTGTATATATGGAAAGCCGTATCCGTTCGATGATAAAGTGAAGAAGTGTGCATTCAAGACATCGGCTGCAGTAATTTACAGTTCTAAGGATGTCAAGCAAACTGTTAAAAACGGTATCCAGAAACTCTGTCAAGAAGAGGAGGACTATGTCTGTAAAGGTTCTGGTTGGACTCTGTCTAGTATAAACCGATTGGAGCTAAGAATTACCGTAAAACGGGGTTACTTTGACTTTAAGGGTAACTTTGACAGTTTTTGGGGCTACTTTAACAGAGTGCCAAAATAAGGTGTAAACGTGTGCGGAGCGAATTCTCGTGACTTGTGAGGCAGAAAGGGAGTGCTGTGTGTGCTGGGAATGGGTTACTGCGGGGAGTGGGGAAGTGGGACGAGTTGTTGGTGGGGGAAGTGGGACATGTTGCGGTGGGGGTAGCTTGGTGAGGGGGGCGCGGTAAGGGGGGCGCGTGTGTTGTGTTGCGATCACCTGACTCACCGACTAGTCCGAGCGTGTTCGTCGTTAGTGTTTGTAGTGTGGTGCGTAAATACGTCTTAGTTCAGTTTGGATGCTTAGTTTTCGGTAAGTTTATAGTATTATTTACGTAATCATATATAGTTTTTTGGTAGATTAAGATATAAATGTGTGCATATGTGATTTAATCGGTGGTAGGTATATAAGGTTTTTCTATTTGTTATAGGTTAACCTTGTGTTTATTTGCATTACAGATGAGTCACAATGGTGCGAACTTATAAAAGAAAACTCGGTGCCCGAAACTATAGACATTATAGTGATGAAGACCTTGCTAAAGCTGTTGCAGAAGTGAGAGCGGGGACACTTACTCAGGCAGGTGCTGCCAAGAAATACAAAATTAATAGGACCACAATTCTTAACAGGATCCATCACAAGCACGAAGGAAAGCCAGGCCACCCCACTGTTTTGACACCTCAGAGTGAAAAAGTAATAGCAGATACCTTGTGTGTACTAGCAGACTGGGGGTTTCCTTTCACAAAAGCTGACATTCGAACAATCGTTCAAATGATTATCAACAGGGAAGGTAGAGTTGTAAAACAGTGGAAAGACAATTTGCCAGGCTATGACTTTGTGAACGAATTTGCAGCTCGGAACAACCTCACGCAGAGACTGGCCACAAACATCAAAACTTCAAGGGCATCAGTGGGTCCTAACGAGATAAAAGAGTTTTTCGAGAATCTGAGACCAGCTTTAGAGGAGACACGTCCCGCTCTCATTTATAATTATGATGAGACAAATATTACAGACGACCCGGGTGCGATAAAAGTCCTAGTACGCCGAGGGCACAAACGTGTGGAAAGAGTCCAGGAGCATTCAAAATCATCTATCAGCATCATGTTCTGTGGCACAGCAGAAGGACATTTGATTCCTCCCATGGTTGTCTACAAATCGAAGCACCTTTACGACAACTGGACACTGGGTGGGCCACCTGAAACTATTTACAGGAACAGCAGCAGCGGCTGGTTTGATATGAACCTCTTCGAAGTATGGTTCTTCAAAATATTGCTACCGCACATCAAGGAACACAGAGAAGAAAATGAAAAAGTCGTTGTCATTGGTGACAATTTGGCGTCTCATTTTTCACCTGAAGTCATCAAAACTGCACTAGAAAACAACATTTATTTTACAACTCTGATCCCTAACTCGACGCACATGATGCAACCACTGGATGTGGGTATCTATGGACCATTAAAGAAACAATGGCGGAAGGTTCTGGATAGCTGGAGAAAAGAATCAAGAACACGGGGCGCCATCCCAAAGCCACAGTTTCCCATGCTGCTAAAGAGATTGATGGATGCATTGGCTCCTAATATAAAAAAAAATCTACAGAGCTCCTTCAGAACTACAGGTCTTTGCCCTTTTGATCCGGAAGCCGTTTTGAAAAAGCTTCCAGCAGATCGCTCAGAAGAGTCTGGACGTGTCCTCGACAGCAGTCTGCTGGAGTTTTTAAAAGAGACAAGGGGCTACAACTCTGAAAGAATTCGACACAGAAGAGGAAAGAAAGTCGTTCATAAACCAGGTACACAGATCTCTATAACAACCCAAGATGTCCCAGCATTCGATGATGCTCCAGAAATGGAAAATGATGTCTCAGTTGAAACTGTCTCAGCTATCGAGGATGACCCGACCTTCACATCAATTCCCTCAACATCTCGGGTTCTGCCTGAGACTGACCAGACTTCTTCAGATGAAGGTGTTCCTCTAAGTTATTTGTCTCGTAAGATGGAAATAACGGGCAAAAAGAAGCGCAATAAGAAAGGCAAGAACAAGGACAACCTCTGTTACATTTGTAAGTGTGACTTCAGATTCTACCACCATGCTGCTGACTGGATTTGCTGCATCACTTGCAACAAATGGATTTGTGGCATGTGTAACAAAGGCTCAACCAATCCTGCCTATGAATGTATGGAGTGCGAAGATACGGATTAATAATTAATTTTAGCTTTTTATATTGACAAATTTGTTACGTTTATTACTAAAGTTGATTGTAATAATGCTTATGTTAATTATGATTTCAAAGATAATTGCAAGACTGATTATGTGCCTATAATTGTAACCTAAGTGTTTGGTATTATTGTGTTAAATAAGTCTTTAATAAAAATGATAAATTGTTTTAAAAAACTCGTTTTTACTTTTAATTTTTGTGTATAATGTATAAAATATTAATATTTGTTTATCTAAATAATGTCAAAGAAACCTTTACGCTTTAGATCTTTGACATCAGTGGCATTTAAATGCCTTGTCAAAGTAACCCCACACTCGGGGTAACTTTGACACTTTTTTAAAAATATAAATAAAATTTTGGGGGACTAGTGGGGAGTAATATTGATATGAATTGGATAGCCAATGAACACATTGTTCTGTTGGATCAAATATATAATTAATTTTGGATGTTAAAAAAATGTAACCACCAAAAAACTTCCAAAACATGTCAAAGTAGCCCCGTTTTACGGTAGTCATTTCACGCCTATACGGACCTAAATGTTTGTAAGATTGCTAACCTTTGCAGGTGATACTGTAGTAAAATAGAAATTAAGTGTTAAAATTTACTTTGTATAAGAACTTGTGGTGTTTTATTTCCGAACCTGATGTTTTTGAGGTATTTTTACATAAAAATTAAGATTATTTGTATCGGCCAGGGATCGAACCAAGTCTCGAATCAATCATTACTTTAATGAGTGAATTTTTTTATGAATTTTTGATTTTTTCCCGAATTTCTAGCATTGAAATTACGGATTTTCAAGATGCCTGTAGTAAAGAAAAGTGCAACGGTGTTTTTTAAAGATTTTTATTATTTAATTCGATTGATTAATTTTTTTGATGATTTTTAAAATTTTTCCCTAATTTCTAGCTAAATAATTACACTATTCCAAGATGGCGGCTAAAATGACAAGATGGCGGGTGTCACAGCAATAATAATAAATGATTACTGCACTTTAGCGGGTACGAATTAAACTAACATGGTGTCAGCGCACTTTAGCAGACGATAACATGATGATGGCTTCCAGCAGACGAGGACAAGATGGCGGACATGACGTCATACTAGGTGACGATGTATACTTTGACATAAGTGGCGGGGGTCAGTATGCCAGCGACTTTCTTGGAGGAAGGATCAGTCGCCATTTTTATTTATTTTTGCCCTCACCGGGTTCGAACCGAGGACTCCTAGCTCCATTTAGTAAAAGTTAATTTTTTAAATTTTTTATTAAAATTTTATTAATTAAATTTTTTAATTTTATAATTTTTTTTATTAAAATCGGATGATAAATAAAGATTTTAAAGATGGCGGACGTAATGGAAATTGCAACGGTGACGTCGTAATCTCAGATGACGGTCCTGGTATCCTTATTCCTAGAAATGGCTTACCGGAGGCTTTAGACATAGATGCTTAAGCCATTTCTAGGAATTTGGGATCTCTCTAGGGCAAAACGACTTTTGAGGATTTTCGAAATCCTAATTTTCGAATTGTGGAATTTTTTGAGATTTTTTGGCGGAATTTATTTCCACAAAAATGAACATTTTGGCGAATATTGTGATGTTTTGAGTGTCCATTTTCAAGGTCAAGGTAAAAGGTCAAGGTCACACATATTCAAGATGGCCGCCGTGACTTCACAATGTAAACAATCTTCAATCCACACCCAGGATTTAGATCTCGGACGCCTATTCCTATACTACTAATTGAATATTGGAACTCAAACGAGCCTTTACAAAATGACCTTAGTCAAAAACAAATAATAATGAGACTAATAAAAAAAAACAGTAGTTTCTACCTGAACGGAAATATAAGTCCTTCAGTTTACGCATAAATATAACAATGCTGATGCTATTTTGTTTTAAAATGAATTTGCTAAAATATTAAATGGTTGTTTCAGCTACGAACGTATGTTATTATAAATATGGCCTTTGATTATTTTGGAAAGAAACGATTCTACTGCAACAGTGAATATTTATGTGGCCTCAAAAAAATATTTAGAAACCATAACCAGCCTAATTGTTCTAATTTCAGAATACTACGTTGTAAAAATAGTTTACTCATTTGCACTATAATGAGCAGCTAAAAGAAACAATATTGTATTCATTAATGCTTACTGTATTGTTGTTGAGAAAACTATTTTACAGCCTGTTCTGTAAGAACCATACCAAAAGCACAGTCTGTGTTAACAATTTTTCTATGACACCGACAGTCCATTTGATGACTATTCATTTTCTAAAAGTCTAGCTGGTCTGTGGATACCAATATTAGATTATTACTACAATACCTTTTTTCCTTGTAGTTTTTGTTTGTGAGAGGCCTAAAATGTTAAGCAGTAGCAATCAACAGAAAAGTTTTAAATATTTTTTGTTATAACAGTGTATTTTAATAAATTACAAATAAAAAAACACAATTTAAAAAATTATTCATGTCATTCTTTACTTAATTATATAAATATATCCTGACCATGGTGTGAAATGTCACTTATAGAAGCACGAAGATTTTGCATACTCATTGGAAGAAAAGACTTTTTTTCATGATTGGACCACAATTATTTAGACAAACTGTGGACGACCCTAGTAGTACTCAAATGTATTTCCGAGCCCTGGAGTCGGAGTTAGGATAGAGAATGGGGTTGGCCATCGTCAATTCTGACGTCACGGTGGCCATCTTGCACTCAAAATACTAAAAAAAATCACTCAAAATTACTCAAAAGTTCTAAAAATTGCCCTATTTTAAAACGAAAAATTACCGTATTTAAGGAAAATTTACGATTTTATTCCTCAAAAATTCAAAAATTCGAAATTCTAAAAACCTCATATTACTTTTGCCTAAGAAAGAACCAAAATCCCCCAATAAGGTTTAAATTCCCCATGAGCAAACCTCCAATGAGCATTTGACCTTGATTTTGATCTTGACCTAAACTTGAAATCTTTAATTTTCGACCAAAAAATAAAAATAATAATAATAGCTTACTTTAAATTTTTAGTAACTTAATCGATTCGTTCTTCGGTTCGCTTCCCAGTGAGAGTAAACAAGTAATTTATTAAAATTAAAATAAAAAAACCATAATTACAATTCAATTAAAATTAGAAAAAATCATTTCTTACGTTGCACCCACCATTTTGAACATCCGGAAATATTACACTATATAATCGGGAAAAAATTTTAAATTAATAAAAATAAATAAATGTTATAATAAAAACATTCCACCATGTTGAATTATGACATCACGACTGCCAACTTGATAATCCGTATTTTTTTATGTTAGGAAATAGGGAACAATTTCAAAATGTATGAAAACATTAATAACAATTTGAATGAAAACAATCCGCCATCTTTGGTTATGACGCCACGGCCACCATATTAAAAATCAGTTATTATTATCCAAAAAATTAAGGAAAAAATTAAAAATTAGAAAAAATAAACTAATGAGATTTTCATAAAATTTTAATTAAAAAAGCACTTACGTCATGGTGTATTCATTTCGAACCTGGTGAGGACAAAAGAAAAATGACGACAGACCCTTCCTCCACGGAAGCCACCAGCAGACTGCCCTCCCACCACTAATGCCAAGAAATATATATCGCCAGATAGTATGACACCACGTCCGCCATCTTGTTTTCGTCTGCTGAAGGTCGCCATTTAGTTTTCATCTGTTAGAGTGCGCTATCACCATGTTACTTTAATTTTTACCCGCTAGATCACAGTAATCGTGTATTACTTGAAGCCTGCCATCTTGGAAATTCGTAATTATTTAGCTTAAAATTCTAAATAAATCCGAACTTTCATCAAAAAATCACTCATTAATATACCGATTGATTCGATTGGTTCCTGTACTTGGTTCGATACTTGATCGATACAAAATTTCAATTTTATGGAAAAAATTAATTTCAACAATAAAATGGAAAGTCTTAAATGAGGCTTAAATTCCTCTACTACCAGTCTCAAGTAAGCCGATGAAAACATATATATATATATATATATATATGTGTGTGTGTGTGTGTGTGTATGTTGGTGTGTGTGTGTGTGTGTGTAATTATTGAGCAAGACACTCGAGAAAAATTCCAAATAAAAAAAATAATCATTAAAAAATTATTGACTCCATCAATTCCCGTCCTTAGTTCGATTCACAGTCAGTGAAAATAGTAAATAAAACTTAAAATAAATTTTTTATTCTAATTCCTATTACCTTATGTGGAGTTTATTAATCATTTTCTCTACGGAAAAGACTAAACAAGATACCTGTCAAACTAAATAAATAATGCTTACAATGTATGTCTAATTTTTTGATTCTTGGAATACCTTCCAACCAACTCTTGTACTATGTTAGGCGTATAGACCAAGTGTCTTCGGACCACGAGGCCAGGAAATATACAATGTCAGGCTATAGACCAGATGTCTGCGAACCACAAAGCCAATCGACCTGACTACAGAAATAACGATCCAGAAACAACAGGAAGATGCGATCGTCAATGTACGGTAGGATAAAATGACTCCAAATGTCTTTGCTTCCTACTGTCTTTGCCTTTAACAGTCATTAGCTCCAACTGTATTTGGCTCCAACAGTGTTTATCTCCAAATGACTTTGGCTTCATCAGTCTTTAGCTCCAACTGTCTTTAGCTCCAACTGTCTTCGTCTCCAAATGTTATTGGCTCCAACATTCTTTGATTTCAAATGTCATTGGCTAAAAAAGTAATTGGCTATAACAGTCTTTAGCTCCAAAAGTCTGTAGCTCCAGAAGCTCCAAGTGCTCCAAAACTCCAACTGCTCCAATGCTACAAATTGCTCCAAGAGCACCAAAGCTCCAATGCTCCAAGAGCTACAATGCTCCAATTCTCCCAATTTCCAAAAGATCCAATTGCTCGAAAGCTCCAAATGCTCAAATTGCTCCAACGGATCAAAATGCTCCAATTGGCGAACAGCTACAAGAGAGTCCAATTTTCCAAATGCTCAAGAGCCAAACAATCTCCAATTGCTCCAATTACTGCAACAGCTCTAATAGCTAGCATTTCTCCAAGTGCTCCAATTGCTCTAAGTGCTCCAACTGCTACAAAAGCATTAAGTGCTCTAATGGCTCTAAGTGCTCCAACTGCTCCATCTGCTGATTTTATTTGCATTTTTTGATCCAATTGGCTTGTTTGATGGGATGACTATTACTTATTATGCTCTATTTTGACAGTAATGGTGATGATTTTTACATATTTAATTTAGAAGCTATATTATGAGAAATGGAATTATATAGAAATCAAATGTCGAGAAATATAATAATCACTTTTAAAATCCAACATATATATTTTTTTTAATTTTGTACTTTTGCAAGTAATACAAGTCGTTATTGTATGTAGCCAGCTTCCTCAGTTCTTTGAGTATGTAGGATACTTTTTTGATGTGCGAAAAGTTTTCTGCACAAAGCAAAGCAAGTAGAAGTCTTAACCTGTCGACCAATATGTTGAATATTCCCATCATGCGTAATTAATCTCTTCTGCCGCTATCATCTTTCTTGCATGTTTATAATAAATATTATTAAGATCTCTGGAGTCTTCTGTTTTAACGCACGACTCAAGGACATTTTCGTCATCGACACAGTGATCATCGCAAGCTTAATCAGAATAATTTATTCAACATATCTTTTCCAACGTTTTGGTCTCAACGCTTCATCACAGTCTTTGACCTTGTGAGCTTCGATGATGTCAGCTCCAGGCCGTTCTCGGTTGTTCGCATTTTCATGGAGACGACTAGAATTTGGTGTAAATGTCTTTTGATTTCCCATGAAGATACTACTTTATCCATTAGTTATAAAATTTAAGTTATGTTCAATAAATAGTAAAGTATTTTTAGTATTAGCATTTTTACAAACTTCATAATCATTACTGTCGTCTCATAATTTGCCTTCGTTCCACTTCGTCGGTGTTGTATACCTGTCCTTGTTATCTTTAGTCAGCTTAGTTGTACAGGATTTTTAATATTTATTCATGAAATATCTTCTACCAAGGGATTTCTGACACTGACGGCAACTATTTTTTTTGTCTTGCCTTAAAATACACTTGCTTCTTTCATGACATTTATCATTTTTTCTCAAGATAAACTCCTTACCGCATCTAAAGCAATGTCTTTTTGATACAGCAACCGAAAACGAACCAGTATACAAGTTGGCTTCTGCGACTAATGCTAGCTGCAAACTGAGAGTTTTAAATTAGAACAGTTACTTAAATAAAAATTTTGCTAATTTTTCATCAGTGAGAGGTATTTATCTCATACAAGAAACTTCTCGCAAATAGTTTTGCTTTTAACCAACATACGGCGCCATGTGTTGTGTTGTGTTAAATATTATTATTTTTTATGTGGGATGCGGGATGCCCTCTGTCAATCGCAAGAGAAGCAGGGCTTCTCTAGGCATCAAAAGGAGAAGTCTTGCACGATAGTGTAGTAAACGAAACTCTGAATAAAATCGCTTATCTAAAAAGAAAATGCAGAGATTGTTTTCTCAAGAATAACGAAAAAAAACTCGGAAAATATCAGCAGAAGTCTCGCCATGAATAATCAGGAGCAAACGGGTAGTGTTAAATAAATCATTAGTATTAAGCTTGCGATGATCACTGGTTCGTTGACGAAAGTGTCCTTGAGTCTTGCATTAAAACAGAAGACTCCAGAGATCTTAATAATATTTATTATAAACATGCAAGAAAGATGATAGCGGCAGAAGAGATTAATTACGCATGATGGGAATATTCAACATATTGGTCGACAGGTTAAGACTTCTACTTGCTTTGCTTTGTGCAGAAAACTACTCGCACATCAAAGAAGTATCCTACATACTCAAAGAACTGAGGAAGCTGGCTACATACAATAATGACTTGTATTACTTGAAAAAGTACAAAATTAAAAAAAATTATATACATATTGGATTTTAAAAGTGATTATTATATTTCTCGATATTTGATTTCTATATAATTCCATTTCTCATAATATAGCTTCTAAATTATATATGTAAAAATCATCACCATTGACTGTAAAAATGGAGCATAATAATAGTCATCCCAGCAAACAGGCCAATTGAATAAAAAATTGCAAATAAATCAGTTGCAGCCAAATGTAGATGGAGAAATTGGAGCATTGGATTTGTTGGAGTATTTGGAGCTTTGGAGCTCTTGGAACAAATATGCTTTGTGGTAGTTGGTGCTGTTGGAACTAAAGACGTTTGGAGCTAATGTATTTTGTAACAAATTACATTTGAATCCAAAAACTGTTGGAGCCAATAACGTTTGGAGCCGAATACAGTTGAACTAAATACTGATGGAGCCAAAGATATTTGGAGCCAGTGACAGTTGGACCCAATGACAGTTGGAAGCGAAGACATTTGGAGTCATTGTATCCTACATTACATTGACGATCGCAACCTACTGTTGATATTGAATCGTTATGTCTGTAGTCAGGTGATTTGCTTTGTGGTTCGGAGACATCTGGTCTTTAGCCTGACATTGTTTATTGCCTGGCCTCGTGGTCCGAAGACACTTGGTCTATATGCCTACCATTGTTCAAATCAGGTTGGAAGGTATTCTAATTATCTATATATTAGACTTCTATGGTAGGCATAGCGACAACGTATTTATTTCGTCGGAAGGGTATCTTGTTTAGAGTCGTTTTTCGTAAAGAGAATTATTAATAAACTCCAAAAAAGCAAATGGGAAACAGAATACATGATTATTTTATGTTTAAGTTAATATTATCTCTGACTGTGAATCGAACAAAGTAGGGAATTCGATTAAGTTGATCATTATTTTATGATTCATTTTTTAATTATTTATGGAATTTTTTCCGAAATTCTAGCTGAATAATTACAGAATTTATATATGACAGCCAATATGTTCATCGGCTTACTGGAGACTGGTAGTAGAGGTATTTAATTCTATTTGAGGAATGTACATCATATTTACTGAAACTAATATTTTTTTTTCCATAAAATTAATTTTTTGTATCGATCAAGTATTGAACCAAGGACAGGAACAGATCGAACTAATCAGTATATTAGTTAGTGGTTTTTTGATGAATTTTGGAATATCTCACGAATTTCTAGCTAAATAATTTCGACTTTCCAAGATGGCACTCAACTGTCAAGATGGCAGGCGTCACTGAACTCTAGTGGGTAAAAATTAAATTAACATGGTGGTGGCGCACTCTACCAGAAGAAAACATAATGGCTACCTTCAGCAGATGAAAACAATGTAGCTACCTTTAGCAGACGAAAACAATTATGTGGCTACCAGCTGACGAAATAATATGGCAGCCACTAGCAGACGAAAGCAAGATTCCGGGCATGACGTCACACTATTTTGCATTATTGGTGGTTGGTCATTCTGCCAGTGGCTTCCGTAGAGGAAGGATCTGTCATCATTATTATTTTGTCCTCTCTAGGTTAGAATTGAATACTCCATGATGTAAGGGCTTTTTTAAATTAAAATTTTATAAAAATTGATTAAATAATTTTTTTTATAATTTTTAAATTTTTTTCCAAATTTTTTGGATAATTATAACGTATTTTCAAGATTGTGGTCATAATGTCTTAATACAAGAAGTTTGCTTGAATTTAATTAATTTTTTATTAATTTTATAGTAAATTTTTTAAATTATTCTTGATTTCCTAGCATAAAAATACGGATTTTCAAGATAACAATCGTTTTGTCATAATCAAGATTGCGGAATGTTTTTATTAAAGTGTTTATTAATTACTTTTATTAATTTAAAAATTTTTCCCGATTTTTTAGCTTAATATTTCTGGATTTTCAAAATGGTTGCCATAACGTAAAGTGCAACATTCTAAAAACCAAGCTGGTGGGCGTAATGTAAGCAAGGATTTATCTAATTTTAATTGAATCATAATTATGATTTATTTTTAATTTTTAATAAATTACATTTTTACTCTCGCCGAGAATCGAACCGAGGAACGAAATCGTTTAAGCAAGCTATTATTTTTATTTTTATTTTTTTATTTTTTGGTCGAAAATTAAAGATTTCAAGTTTATGGTCGACATCAAAGTTAAGGTCAAAGGCTTATTGGAGGGTTGCTCATGGGAATGTAAGCATTGTTGGGGAATTTTGGTTCTTTCTAAGGCCTAAGTAATTTGAGGTTTTTCGAATTTTCTAATTTTTGAATTTTGGAGGAATAAAACTGTAAATTTTCCCTAAAAACGGTAATTTGTCCTTTTCAAATAGGGCAATTTTTAAGAATTTTGAGTCATTTTGAGTAATATTTGAGTAATTTTGAGTCCAAGATAGCCACCGTGACGTCAGAATCTTCGATGGCAGACCCCATTCTCCATTGTCACTACGTTTCCAGGGCTTGGAAATACATTTGTATACTACTGACCCTAGCTCACAAAAACCCAGGACAATAATTGTGGTCGAAACATATGCATTCAAGTAAAAACAATGAAGAACTTCTGGTCGCGTCAGTGTCTATAATATGTAAAGGAAATAAATTATAGCTAAGAAAAAAAAATTGAAATTTTCGTGCCTCTGTAATTTAACAAAAAGTAAAACTTAATGTGTAATAAAAACATTTTTACATACTTGTCAGGCCAAGGGATAGCCATGTACTGCTGCCACCAACGCGAAGCAACATAGGAAACGTAGAATCCCAGCACAAACGACAGTGGAATGAGATTGATAAAGGTATCACAGTACATCACCGCCTTCTCGAACAATCTGTGGAATCAGAGTCATCACATTTAAACAATTACAATCACAAAATGAAATTAAAATTAAATTAAATACTTTGTTTCTCGCATGCTCAGAGAGAAGGTATATTTAGGTCAAGATAATTTTATTAATTTTTACTAAGTACAGGGCAATCCTTGTGAACTAGTTCGCGCGGAGCACGGATTTTTTTTCCAAGATGAGTGTTTTCCCCCATCCCCTTTCTCCGTACGACTAAGTATCGAAGAATAACCGTGATAGCTTCGGTGCCTACTGGGAAGCATGCCAAGGGGATCAAGCATCCTCATGTGGCTTCTTCAACATAGAAGAATATTCTCTATGATGTTAAGTAATTCTTAAGATGTTATGATAAAATTATCTCCGGGTGAACATTTAAGCCAAGCTGTTTGGATAAATATAAACATCGAATGATAATTGTACCTAACGATTAGTTGGATGTGAATGTGTTAATTAATGAGTCCCAATGAGTCCATATAATTTGAAGAGAATTAGACAGTGAGTTGGTTAGTTAGTCAGTGGGTAAGTAGCTAGTTGGATGTTTGCTCTTTTGCATTTGGAGAGAGTGATTATTGTGCATTGATGCGTGATACAGACACTGATACAAACAGTGAACACGCGAAGTTAAGAGTGTGTGTGGACACGAGACTATTTGTTAAGTATTTGTGGTTATGCTTGGGGCGCAAATTGTGTTAGGCATCTCTAATGGATATTAGATGCTTTTGTACCGCTGTGCAATGTAATATATATTAGTTTTTTTTTCTGGTGTACACTCAAAAAATTCACAACCTCATTTCTTTTCAAAGAGACGTTGAAGTTAAACCCCACCTCCAGAGGCGAGTTGCCAGGCCAATCAAAGATAAACTCCAAAACAAGGGCGTATGGTCTACATACAATAGGAAGTCTCCCTGTTTGGGAAGGGAGTGGGTAAGGCTCAGTGTGGCGTTTAATTTTTTTTGCCCAATGGTATTGATGATAGGTAATAATTCGTTATATTATTTTATTTTCTACACTTACTATGTCTATTGATGCTTGTTGTCTTTGCCTAATTGACTATTTGTATGAGCGGTCTGTGTACCTGCATTCGTGAGTCTTTATGCGAGCCTTGTTAAGCCTAGTGTTAATAGTTTACCTTTTTTTCAATAAACCAGTAATTGGAATTTTGTTTATAATTCCCCGCCATGAACGCTGTCCTACACACTACTATATGTACTTCTACGCTGTTAGAAAGGTCAAGACCAAACTCGTAAACCCTCTGCATCCTCGCTGTGTGTCTTTGGTGTGCGCGCCGATATAATTTCTCAAGATGTGGTTCTAAGGAGGCTACAACGTCTCCAATTTGCGAAAAATCCATTTGGGATCTGGCGGGTTTTTAAACCATATATTAATGACAGGAGGCAAGTTATATGGCCACTACACTACCATGGTCCCGTTCTTAAAATATTAATAAATATATTTGGCTAAAATATGGTAATAATTCTTATATGGACTATTGACTACGTGCCTGATGAGGAAATATTCTTCTTTGGCCCAAGTCTAAGTGATTGACTTAGTTCAGTTAACTCTGCATCCGAGGACGACATATCGGGACGGACTATCACTATGTTTGCGGAAACTAGACTGTATTTGAACTAGAGAAATACGTAGGCTATTCAAGAGTTGTGGACGGGGTGGGGACTGGACACTTCCGCTCTCTAGGCCCTCTAGACATCACATCCCAACCCAGAAATTATACCCGAATAATTTCGACAGATATGATTTTTTTTAAGTCAGGTGTCGTGAGGCGAGACCCTAGAGAGTCTGTGGGACAAAAAATGCATTTTTAATTGCTGTACGGATTAGATCCCAACGAGGGCATTTCAAACTACCACAGGAGTTAATATAGAAACATTGGACAGAAGTGTTCTTGCCTACATGAGAGCCATGCTGGCGCTACCAGATTGGCACTGTGTTTCTAAATAGAAGATAGATAGAATGGAAGGCAAACATTCCAAACCAGGCATGATCGCAAAAAAAAAATATTTTTACATGGGTTCTATGTGAAGTTGATGTGTTACACATTCATAACATTCATTTAACTACTAAAATGGTTATTTTAATTATTTTTTTGGTATTTCTTAGTATAACAAGATGTATTTTTGTTTTTAAATTTCCCTCATAATTGTATGAAGTAGACATGTCTGAATTTGAAAGTTTGTTCCTCCTATGTTATAGCTATCTTTCAGGTGAATAGGTTATGTAGCAGAGCTATGGAGCCCTACTGCGGAAGCGACAGGAAACTACTTTAGTAGCCAGCTGTTGACGTTGTGCGCTCGGCTACCTGAAGTGGTGAGCAGAGAGAGTTAAAACAGGCGCCAACTTGGCTCAACTGCCCAAGGACACAGACGAGGTTCAGATCATGGTACATTAAGCCTGGGACACAAGTTCATCAGGGGTTTGTTAATTAACATGCTGATTTTAAAGGGCCCGCTAAGTGAAGGGTCTATTTGTGTTGGTGAGGCGGAATGTTTAGTGCGATGCTGGCTGGTGCTTCTAACGTGGTATCGCCTCTAAGTGCAAGACCGTGGACTGGCACCAATTCTACTTGTCGTGCAAGGAAAACTATGAGATTTGAGTGGTGACCATAACACAAAATGGCGGAGAAATAAAATAAAGTGCAATGCAAGACCTTGAGTGCTTTCAAGAATCAGTACTGAATGTTTCACACCAAAACACTATAATAAAAACACAAACTTTAGAAAACCACTTCTAAAATACAGTTTTAAAAAAAAATCCAAAAACACAACTCTTCATCTGCTATTTAAGTGTATTCTTAAATATTTTTGTAAACAGGTGCCATTCGGTTACCTTGAACAGTTTAAAATAGCATTTTTTTTTTAGCTTTTCTCACCATATGTGTGCCAAGTAAGGTGGGCTCCTTAAAAGGACATTAACTTCTCTTAGTACTATGGATGAGATGACTCTTTTACATTTATATCTGTTTCTAAATTAAATCCACTATTAATTAGGCATTCCACCAATGATGCAATATTTTTCAGTATAATATTTTTTGACTGCTCAGTTTGCCATCACCCGAGGTCTCGGGCTCAGGACCCGGAATGAGCCCAGTGATTTCTGGCGGAGATTATTTAGTTATTTTCTTTATGAGAGGGCGCCAGGCTAGCCATTGTGATTGCGTGGGTCATTGGCCCAAGCATGGATCACTGGACTCGCAGTGATTATTAATATATAAACCTTGGGCAAGGAAACAACTTTACGGGTTTAAGAGAGCTTCAAAATAAAGCTGGTTCAGGCAAAATTCTTACACGGTAAATATGATTCTTCTCTTAGAAAATAACCTGTTGCTTGTTGTGGCAGCTGGAACACTAGGGTGAATGTCACCACACACAATTATATTCTGTCGCCAGTAAAGTGTGCTCTGTCGAGCGCAATCGCGAATGTTGTCGTCATCCTTATCAAGACGCAAAGTTATGCTCTTTACCACGGGACAGAGCATCCACCCTAGGCCGTGTTCTGTTGGCTACTGCCTCACGGCAGCATCGCGAACTTCCTCCGTGCGGGCCGCGCGAGGGGTGCGTTCCGCCATCGGGATTCGGTGCTGATGGGGTGGGGACCGGGCTTTAACGCCGCAGGAGGTACAGCATCAAACACCCCCCCCCCCCCCTGGAGAAGCCCAGTCTTACCCCGCGAGCAGTGCCCCGCGGCGTGTTTGCATCCCTAGCAATGGCAGCAGAATAGACCTGGGGCGCCTGAGGTGGCTGCAGCTGGTAGGGTCGTTTCTCACACTCTGTGATACCTGGTGGAGGTTTAGGTGCCCTGTTGTCCATGGGTAGTAGTTTGTATGGCTGTCTCGCTCTTTCTGGCCCGCTTGGTGGTGTGGATGCCGTCGGGGCATTGCGGTCCATTACATAGTCCAGCAGTCGCATCGGGCAGCGGCGTTTTCGCTTGGGCCTACCTACCCCCTGCTCATCTGGCTCGTCCACTCGAACACAGAACTATGCATCTACAAGTACCACCTGGTGACCCCATCCTCCTCGGGTTAGTGTTACACTCGTTTTTGTTTCTGATTCGTCCAGTTCTGTCACACAGGGGACTGTTTCCGGTGGTTAATCATCCTGTTCCTGGAGTTTCCCTGTCACTATACTGTTATTGTGATCCAGGAGGGGCAGGCCCTGCATTTTCGGAGCCTGCATGGTGTGGTATTGGGGCTCGTGTCTTCCTCCTCGCGGCATCGGGGAGTCTTCCCCGATCCATCCCTCTCCTTGCTTCGCGATCTCCCAGGCTGGAATGTCATCATCGGGTATTGGCTCTTCAGTGATGTCGCTGTCCACTTATTTGTCTGGAGGACGCTTCCCTGGTAGCGCTGTTAGCCGTGGGTCGTCCCGGAGTATCTTAGGGATTCGTCGGCCCCCCCAGGTTCACCACGTAGGAAGTGGCCTCCAGATGATGTTGGACAGTATATGGGCCTCCCCAACATGGCGCGAGTTTGGCGCAGTAATTTCGCGGAGCTGCCGACAAGGCGTGGACTCGCGTGAACACGCGACTGCCAGCTTGTAATGGGTACAGGGGTCGTGTGGTCTGGGGGTTTATCTCCTGCACGCAGCTGGTTTGTCACTGTCATACGACTGCATGTTCGCTTTCGCGCCACTGGTTGTGCTACTTTTCCCTTATCCTGAGTGGGGTATGCCATGGGTAGCTCACTCGCCATGCAGTGGAATTCACGCGACTCCGGACACAGAATAGTGGATCGGCAACATGGCAATCCCACTGGGCGTGGTCGTCACCCAGCTGTAGCCACAGCTGTACCTTCAAATCCTGGTTCCTGCACTCGGTGGGGTTCGCCCTTGGGTTGTAGGCGGGTGTGGTGTGGTGGGCGATGTGCATCGTCCTACAACAGTTCTTCCATTGGGCTCCCAGGAACTGGCTACCATTGTCCATGAGGGTGGATTCTAGGTAGCTCCACCGAGGCAGAAACTCGCTGGTTAGGATGTCTATGGTGGTCGACGCTCACGCATTTCCACAGGGGTGCGCTTCCGTCCAACTGGCAAACATGTCTGTTATGACTACCAGGAAGCACTTGCCCCATGGCGAATGCGAGTACGGCCCCATGATGTCGACTGCGATGGTCTGGAATGGGTTTGTTGGTTGGCAGGGTTGTTGCTGTTGCACAACATCTCTGTGTCGAGCTTTGCGCAGCTGGTAGGTTTCACACTCCTAGACGTACTTGCGGACATCCCGGGCCGCCCCTGGCCAGTGGTAGTGTTGACTGACTGCTATACAGGTCTGATCTGTACCCGGGTGTCCCACGAGGTCGTGGTCGTGATAGAAGTGTAGCACTGCTTCGCGAGCCTTGGGGGGCACATAGGTCTTCCAGCTGGTCGCTTCTCCAGGTGGCTTGTTCAACAGTCTCCCATCCCGATTTTGCTATGTCGCACACCCCTCGACCTCCACCTGGCCTCGGCATCTCGCGGCATCGGGGGACAGCTGTTGCACCTCGAGAACGTTGCGGTCCACGTCGGCTGCTGTGTTCGGGGGCATGTCCACTTCGCCTATGCCTGCTGTGATGCGAGGGCATGCCGGGTCAGGCCCGGCATGTGTGCCTGGGTGGTGGGGGGTAGGATATTCTCCCATCCCTCTGTGTCGAGTGCCTCATCTCGAGCATCAGGCTTATGTGACAGCAGATTGGGCAATTGATTTTCTGACCCTGGTACATGCTCGACTCTGAAGTCGAATGACTGGAGGAGCAATGCTCAGTGAATCAATTTTCCTTTCCGTCCCTGCATGTTATGTAGCCAAGTCAAACACCGATTGTCTGCCTTCGAGGTGGGGTCGGTACTTCTTCACTATCCAGACTACCGCTAGGCACTCTTTGTTCATTACTGTGGTGTTGTCTCTCGGCTGGTCCGAATTTTGCACTGGCGTAGTCGATCACTTGTCTCTCACCTTGTGTATCCACGTGAAATTGCACTGTACCCACTCCCAGTGCACTCGCATCTGTTTGTAAGAAAAGGATCCACCTGGGTCAACGGGTGGCATTGGGTTAATGCATGTTTAACTTAATCGAATGCCCATTGTGTCAAAGGGCCCCAGCGGTAGCGTGCTTGAGGCGAGATCAAGTATGTGAGGGGCGAGATGATTTGAGAAAAGTCCAGGATATAGCTGTGCAGCCAGTTTATGAATCTTTGCAGTTGTTTTATCTTTGGCTTTCGTGATCTTCTGCAGGTGGCCTAACTGGGGATAGTTTCCACTCTCGCTGACGTTGTGACCGAGAAAGTCTACCTCACCAGCCCCAATGTGGCACTTAGTGGGGTTCGCTATAAGATGGTGGGTGGCCAATCGCTCCATTACTAGAGCCAGGTGACGGCAGTGCTCCTCCCACGATTACAAAAAATTATACATTGTCGAGGTAGGCTATTGTAAACTGCACTATGTAGCCTTATAGAACTGTGTCCAACATGGCCTGGAAGGTGGCCAGGGCACACTTCAGACTAAATGGCATCGCTCAGAACTGGAAGCACCTGCCATCAGGCACGGTGAATGCTGTCTATTACCTATCTTCCCATCTGATCGGCACCTGCCAGTAACCTGACTTCAGGACCAGGCTGCTAAACACTTGTGCCCTACCCAGCCTGGCTATGACTGCCTCGACACTAATATGCGGGGGTGGGGAACTGATGGTTACCACTTTCAGTGGCCGGAACTCCATGCAGAACCGGAGGGACCCATCCTGTTTTGAGGCTAGTGCTATACCAGCATTGTAGTTAAATATTCGAGGGCTCTATGATGCCATTCTGCAGCATTTCTGTGACTTGTTCACGGATTACTCGCTGTTCGCGAAAACCATAGCCACGTTGGTCTGTGGCGGTAGGGATAGAGTGCTTGGCCAATGTAGTGCACCTGAGTGGGTTGGCCACAGCGAACACATCCCATCACTCGCGAAGGGCCCTGTTTACCCTGTCTTGGAACTCTGGGGGAATATTGTGCTGGAGGTCGGTCAAAGTCAATACTCCGCTAGTTGGTGCAGGCACTCATCCCATGGCATACATTTTGAGTCGTTCTATCAGGCCAACGTGGATGCAAGTGGCTCCCATCTCCAGCACTGTGTTGTGCTCCGCCAACCACGGTTGTGCCAACACGAGATCCTCGTGTAATTCCTTTACAACCACGACAGTGACATGAGTAACGAATTCCCGCAGACTCACCTTGACATCCGTGTATTTGATCATCTGGCCGGCATGGGTGGTGGTGGCCAGGCGCAGCTCGCCACGGTGTGAGCGTAGCACTCCGGATTGCACCAGGGAGGGGTGGACGAACACATGACTCGCCCCTGTGTCAACAAGAGCAGTTGTGGGTTGGTTGTTCACTTACACTAGGATGCGGAGTAAGTTGTCCATGGTTCGACCGACCTGTCCCAATATTGGTGGCTGGTAACTTCCTGTTGGTGCAGGGAAGGGGGTTTCTACTCCCGCCTCCCCTACTTCCCATTTCCTGAAGGTGGTTGTTGTGGTTGTGGTTGCTTTTGCGGTGGTTGTGTGGTTCCAGCCTGTTGGTCGGCTGGTGTCCGTGGGCATTTACTATGCCAGTGGCGTGTCCCATGAGGGCAACCTTGATGGCAGGTGGTGGGAACCCTGACATGCATGGGGCCACCAGTGGTGGTGGCACCTCGTCAATTGCCCGGGTGTGTCTTTGTTGGAAAGATGGTGGGGCTTGCAGAGTGGGATGTCTCCAGCTGCTGGGTGGTCCCTGGTCTCCCTTGTGTGCTTCCGGTGGTTGTCGGTGCCAGATCTTTTGAAGGTTGTGTTCATTTGCTACTGCCTGCTGGACATAGTCCTCTACTGTCGGTGTGTGGCTGACTCGTAGGAAGAGCTGTAACTCATCCCGTAGTAACATAGTGTCTGCGGGTAGTGTGTGGATGGGTTCAATATTCGGTGGAATTCGTCTGAACATTTGCAGTTTGCTCGCAATGAAGTCTTCCATCTGGTTCTCCATCTCTCAGTATGGTACCATAAAACTGTGATGTAGACTTACTATAGGTACTTCGGTGTTGAACTGGTGCTTGAAAGTCTCTTTGAACTCCTGCCATGTGATGTCGAACCTTCCCCACAGGTTCCACTAGTTCCAGGCGATACCGCGCAGTTGTTTGCTGGTCCTCTCCACCCACTCGTCCTGTGGTAACCCGCAGCATGCCAGTCGAGTTTCACACTGTTGCAAGTATGCCTCCGGGTCCTCATGTGGGACTCCGCTAAACTCTGGTAGTGTTAGCCTGCTCATCAGGGGTCGGAGTGGGGTTGTCCAGCCTGGGATGTTGAGGGTTGCATCTAATTTGCTTTTCATCTGTATTCTAGTTTCGCGCTTCATGGTGCTCATGAGCTGCGGTTTTTTATCGGGTTGACGGGGCCATGTTAGTTCAGCTCCTAGTTTTTTTCTCCAGATGTCATCCCAGTAAGTCTCTCATTGTTTTGTTACTTTTACCTTGCACGAGGCTTGACTTTGCTGGGGAAAGGCATGTGTTCCAACATTGCGAGGGGCCCGTCAGTATATCGACATTTTGTGGTCTGAGGCATTGCGGACACACCTACGGTATCTTGCATTGCAGCATTCTGTAAGTTTACGAGGTGGATTGGGTTACGTGCAGTCGCTTCGCTGACGTAGTGCAGCTATTCACTCGCCGAGTCATGGCCTCGAGGGCGGTGGAATGCAGGACGGGGGGAGGACTGTGATGCGCGAAGGAGTGATGGAATGAGCTTTGGTAGGGTTCCGAAGTGACGAAGAGAGAAAAAGCGGGTGTAGATAGGAGGGGGTACGTACTGAAGCGGGGAAGAGAGAGAAAGCGCGTGTGACGTCGCACTCCTGCGGCAGAAAAACCTGGTCCCCACCCCATCAACACCGATTCTCGCTAGCAGA
The DNA here is from genome assembly GCF_032445375.1 of Bacillus rossius redtenbacheri. NCBI lineage: Eukaryota > Metazoa > Arthropoda > Insecta > Phasmatodea > Bacillidae > Bacillus > Bacillus rossius. The sequence continues at coordinate 59,472,564 of NC_086331.1, read as the reverse complement.
ACACACCCCTCGAGTGGTCCGCGTGGAAGAAGTTCGCGATGCTGCCACGAGGCAGTAGCCAACAGAACACGGCCTAGGGTGGATGCTCTGTCCCGCGGTAAAGAGCATAACTTTGCGTATTGATAAGAATGACAACAACATTCGCCATTGCGCTCGACAGCGCACGTTAATGGCGACAGGCTATAATTGTGTATGGTGACATCCACCCTAGTGTTTCAGCTGCCACAACAGGCAACAGGTAATTTTCTAGGAGAAGAACCATATTTACCATGGAAGAACAGTGTGCCTGAACCAGCTTTATTTGGAAGATCCTGTAAACTGGTAAAGTTTTCCTTGCCCAAGGTTTCAAATTAATAATCGCCGCGAGTCTAGTGATCCACACTGTGGCCGACGACCCACGCAATCACAACAGCTAGCCTGGCGGCCTCTCATAAAGAAAAGAACTAAATAATATCCACCAGCAATCACTGGGCTCATCCCGGGTCCCTAACCCGAGACCTCGTGTGATCGCACATGTAGAATGGGCGGGGATGTGTGAAGGAGTCAGTAGGGGGTGGCGAAACAGCAGAGAATGAGATAAAGAGAGGATCCATGTTTGGGAGAGGGGAGGGGGTCCTTTGTCGCCTCACTCCATCACCGCTTAGTCTGGCCACACTTCCCTAGCTCATCCACAATGGCCATTTTTTCTTGGCAATTTTGCGTTTAATTTCAGTTAATTTGCTGGATTAGTTTATTGCATTTTTTCCACACGCAGGGGCGTCATTTTACATAACCCGAGGTCTCGGGTTCGGGACCCGGGATAAGCCCAGTGATTGATGGCGGAGATTATATAGTTATTTTCTTTATGAGAGGGCGCCAGGCTAGCCATTGTGATTGCGTGGGTCATTGGCCCAAGCATGGATCACTGGACTCGCAGTGATTATTAATATATAAACCTTGGGCAAGGAAACAACTTTACGGGTTTAAGAGAGCTTCAAAATAAAGCTGGTTCAGGCAAAATTCTTACACTGTAAATATGATTCTTCTCTTAGAAAATATCCTTTTGCTTGTTGTGGCAGCTGGAACACTAGGGTGAATGTCACCACACACAATTATATTCTGTCGCCAGTAAAGCATGCGCTGTCGAGCGCAATCGCGAATGTTGTCGTCATCCTTATCAAGACACACAGTTATGCTTTTTACCGCGGGACAGAGTATCCGCTCTAGAGCCCTAAAGCCTTTATTTCTTCGAAGTGCAGCCACAATGGTTTGGACAATCAGGCTCGCTGTTAACCACTTGGCGACACAGACCGAACTCCCCCATGCTGCGCGCCGCGGCTTGCACTCTTCGGCTCATTGGTGAGCTAAGTATAAGTCTTGTGTTTATTTTATTTAATCCTAGTAATTTTTCTATTTCTGAATATCTACTGTTATGCAATGAAACATAAATTTTTCAATATGTTTCTGACACCTTTTTCCTTAAACATTTATGTGTATGATGCACGTAGTAAAGTTAAAATAAGTGAGAGTTTTTGGTGCTCATAATGCTAATCTGTTTTCTCTCTGCACTTGTTTGCACTTTCTGCACCTCCTGTGCTAAAACTTATAGAGTTGTGGTGGCCATATTTGTTTCAGATAATTGAAAATAACTTAGCTCTCTTAAGCCTTAAAATTACTTGTAATTGTATACTGTGTTATTTCTTAGGGTTGAATATACTATCATTTAACCTCAAAATGTTTGTTTTAAATAAAACTATCAGTTAAATAATTTTCGGAAGAAGTTAACTTTTTGAGATAAATTAATTATGATTATTGTTTTGATAAATTGTATTTGAAAAATTAATGTAGATCTGATGATATATTTTTGTTCTTTAATACTCATATAAAGTCTCAATTTCTTGTGTTCTCCTATTATCAGATCAGGCAAAAACATTTCTCTGACACTTAAGTTCTGACACTGCATATTCATAAGTTTTTGCTTCACTTTTCGCATTTGATCTATTACCTCTTGTCCTTGATCTATTTTTTTCCTGCCACTCATTTAACATTTTCTCGTGAAAATTAAGAGTTTTACGATTATGTTCCGCTATGTTTCTCGCGTGGCTCTGAAAGAAACATTGCATGTTTGGCTCGATGCAATGTTCCCACCACAACCCGATATTTGCGTATCTATTCGCCATGTGTCCCAACTTCTCCGGAAGTCATCTTTAATTCCATGGTCATATGAAAGCTTCGTATTTAATTTCCATAGTACTTGTACATAAGTAGTATACAATATGAAAGTACGTCTGTTTTATGGCTTTCCCATACGTAAAACCTGTCAAACCTTGTCCTACTGTTTGTGATGGCAAAGGTATAGTGAGGTGTGTTGTTGTGCAAGGCAATGATGATACCTTCTAATTGTAGTTTTCGAACTAAATTTTTTAGGACCATATTAACAGGGTTAACTTCTCTGACGTGATCTCAGTGGTCTGTAATGCAATTGAAGTCCCTTCCGAGCACAAGGCGTTGATTAGCACATTGAAGGAAAAGAACAATGTCATTGTTGTACAGCAAATCCCATTACGGCTTTCCTTGAGAGCCCAAGGGAGAATAAGTGTTTATAATTCTGATATCCCATAAATCTCCAGATATTATACAGCTGTTAGGATGATGATGTAGGTTTTACAATTTGAACCCTGGTCTCGTAAGAATTGCAGTCACTCCTGCATTGGAACTATATTTGCATACACGTTATAGTTACATAATTTATTTACTATTTCTGGTTCGATTTCTTGAATGAGCAAAATTTCGATCGCATTCTGGTTCATAATTCTTGCTAATTCGGCTACTTTCGCACTCACTGACACTCGGTATAAGTTCAGAGTTCCTATAGTATGAGCTGCTATTATTATTTAATTTTTCTTATTACTTTTTTCGATTATTCACAGTGTATATGGCCTGTTTCGCTATTTCCAGGGAATCCAGCTGACTCGCACAAGGGCTTCATGGACGGCTAGCACTCGCTTTTACTTTCTGAATGCCGCGATGTTGGTCACTAAGCTGGTCGCTGGTCCCCTCTTCACCCCTTCTACCATGCATATCTTTGTCCAGCTTGGCGTCGTACTGACCATGGCCTTTAAGCCCGTGGTCCGCACCGCCAGTACCGTATCCCGTTTTCGGAGTGCGCCCCTTGCCCAGCCGGATTGAGTCAGGCGAGCGCCTCGGGCGTGACCCCAATAACATAATGAAATTTAAAGGTACGGAACCCCGGAGGCTCGAACCCATAATTCAATTAAGGGAAATGCCATTAGTACGAAATTACTAATTACCCGACATGTAATAAGTGCGTCGTAGCCACTCCGGGCGAGTACACCACGCACGGAGCAGACAACAAACCACATTAACAGTCACCGCGGCCACTGGCCTTAATTAAAATGTCCGTGACTATGATCAAGTCAGAATAGCAGAAATCCCTCTAAAACAATTCACAGTGGGACAATATGTTAGTAAATTTACAGTCGCCAACTTGATGTCACAATTTAAATAATTAAATACATTAAAACCATTGTTAAGCCTTAAGCACCCAATTACCAGGTGCTACATTTTAATTGGGCACCTGGAACATGTTTTAACTGGTAATAGAGTAAATTCAATTAATATAAGTTTTTTGACGCCGACTCACAAAGAAGAGAAAGTTTCTCTTCCTTGCGAGGCGGCCATGTTCGGCAGTCTCCAACCACTCCGCGCCGGGAACAGACGTGTGTCCGTGGGCAGCATCCAAGTTTTCTTTCTTTGATTATTTTATTCTGTACTAAATCCTTAAATTTAAAACCTTTTATTAATTCACCGCTGCCCATGTCGACTCGGCGCGTATTTTGCGGAGCCGGGCCTATCCCGACCGTCTTAAGTGTGATACCGCGCGACGTATCGTATCACAGAACGTACGGTACTGGTCGACTCCAGCGAAAATGTTTATACTTAAGGACGCCGTGCATATGCCTGCCGGCTGCACACACGTAAGTGTTTCGCCGAATTTAGGAGCCCGCTCATAGAGCCCCCCTTGCACCCGTTAACTTTCGGCGCTGGCCGTCCCCAGCGAGCATCGACCCACGTCCCGCGAGACTGCCGCGGTAACTATTGTTACGTAGTGTTGTGTTTAGTGTTGGTGAGAATTTTTGTAGCGGGAATGAATCGCGGAGCGGACTTGTAGAGTGTACCGTGTACCCACATGGACCCCCGATGAAACTCCCAAATTAAATGTATTCTCGCCAACTCGTATATCATTTTCCGTGATTCCCCGTCCTCCACACAGCCGAGCGACCTTCACAGTCAAGGTAGAACCATTCAGGTTACATTCAAGCCGTGTACCTGGCGGGGCACGCGGGGGCAGAGTACCCACGACCCCACACCAACGGCCTAGCAGCCCGCTAGCCTGGCGCCCCTCCGGACAACAAGAGCATCGCGACGCCCGTAGCACCCGTCAGGTACCCCCCGGGCCTTTCACAGAGGTCGGGTGACGGCAAGCTATTTTCGGCTCGTATCAGAGATGCCGCTATCGGCCGCTGATACTGGCTGTGCTGCCGTTTCTTGGTCCGGGGCCAGTACCTGGAGTGACGTCACCGGCGTCCCCAGTGACGACGCCGCATGTGACCCTACTTGGTGTATTGCTGCAGGTGGCTCCGTTTTCTTGTGGCACATGTTTGAAGTTAGCTCAGGGTGCTTATCGACTTGTTCCATGGGGCTTAGGTCTGGGTTTCCATCTGTTTCGTGCGCGACGAGTCCGAGTGTCCACTTCGTCGCGGCAGTGTGTTCTCGCTGTGTGCTGGCTGCAATATAAAACCGGCGGTTTCCCACCCAGGAACACCTTGTGGACTTGCCGCGCCCGGTGTACGGCTACTTGCATCATGTGTTGACACTTCCAGTGAGCCTGCTGACATGGCGCCTCTGCGATCCTCACTGACAGCTTTGGCATTCATCTAGTGCGCTAAGCCATGATCCACTCTTGATCCTGTTGGCGTGTGGTTTCCATGCTGGTTGTTGCCATGTCTTCCTCCGTGTTGTTGCTCCAGCCAAAGGGTGTAGTCATGTCTGAGCTAATCCTTTTCTTTACAGTGGCCGGCAGAAGTGTCGATATGTGAACATTTTCATCTTCTGTTGTTACTGCCCGCTGTATGTGTGATTATGTAGGTTCAGTGCCAACCTTTGGAAGCACCGGATATTCATTTTCATTATACGGGGTTCCCGTCATGTGATAGTAGGTATACCTATACCACCTCTTCTTCGTTTTGTCCCTCTGCAGTTGCCGAGACATAAGATGGCGCTGCTTCAGCCCCGTCAGCTGAGGGCAGTCTGCCCAGAAATGAGATTCCTCGTCACAAACACTGCACATTTTCTGTTGATTTTTAAACGTCATGAAAGTTTGGTGACTCTATATGCAGGTAGGAGGGAATATCCTTTTGTAGAGCCATTTTAACTAGACAGCCGCCCGTCTTCACCCTGATGTGTAGTTACTATTCCAGTATTCGTCCTGTAGAGAGATTATTGTGCCGTACATCGCCAAATTTCCACTGATACAAACGTTGTCAATTTCTACTGGTAGATTCACAACACGGACTAACTTTTAGTTAGATAATTATTTTTTATCTTCACCTGGATGGCTTCACCCTATGAAGCCAGAAGCTGTGAAGATCCTCCAGTCTATTGTAACACTTTGCCCGCACAAACTACACGTAAACTTCACAAAGACTCAGTTCAAATATACGTCAATTTGTAAAGCCTACATGGCATCTTCAGTTACACATAATACATTTGCTTGCCATTGGTGAATATCAATTGCACGTGGTCGTAACGTAAATGTTACACGTAGTGTATTTTTCCGTGTGACAGACATCGCCTATTAAATTCGACCGCGCGAAATTCCGCTGGAACCGGCTCCTGCAGCACTAGGTGAACTCTTCGGCTGCTCTCGCCCGACTGCATCGAGACCATTACTAGGTTGATAATTTAATAAGTTATATTAAAAAACACACATATTCGGACTTGTATTTTTTAAATTTGAAGGAATAAATATCAACACATGTCCAAGACCGAGCCAACATTAAATTTCGCAATAAATGCTAACAGAAGCATAGTTTAAAACACATCGTCTGCTAGAGAGTGATACCGCCATTTTGTTTACAGTACACATACTAGGAGTGCTAGTGTTACGTAGTACACACGACGTCTTTTAGAGGTGATGCCTTCATATTTATTTAATTTTTACCCTCTAGACTGCATTAGTATTTTATGCCAAAGATGGCGGACATGACGTCATACCAGCTGACGATATAGGCCTATACCTTGGTACTGGTGGTGGGAGGTTAGTCTGCCTGCGGCTACCGTGGAGGATGGATCTGTCGACGATTGTTTTATTTTTGGTCTTACCAGGTTCGAACCGAGGACTGCAAGGCGTGAGTGCATTTTTAAACAATATTTTATTAAAGTTTGATTAATAATTTTTTATTATAATTTTTAATTTTTTTTCCAATTTTCTAGCATAAAAATTGAAGTTTTTCAAGATGGTGGCCGTAACAAAAAGTGAAACATTCTATAATCCAATAAGGCGGACGTAACATAAAGTGTAACGATGATGTCATAGTCATCCAAGATGGCGGGCATTACGAAACATTTCAAATTTCTAGAATTAAAGATGGTGGTCTTAACGATATGAGCAACATTGTTTTTTTAAAGATTTTTATTGAAAATTAATAAATTAATTTTTTTATAAGTTTTAAATTTTTAAATTGAAATCGGATAGTAAATAAAGATTTCCATGTTGGCGGAAATGACATCATACTCGCTGACGATATATATACCTTGATATAAGTGATGGGAGTTCAGTCTGCCGATAGATTCCGTGGAGGAAGTACCTGTCGCTATCTTATTTTGACCTCGTCGGGTTCGAACCGTGGACTGCGAGCTTCATGACGTATGTGTACATTTTTTTTATAATTTGTTTTAAATAATTTCTTATTAAATTTTTATTATACAATTCAATTGATTATTTTTTTATGAGTTTTAAAATTTTTTCCAATTTTCTAACATAAAATGTATGGATTTTCAAGATGTCGGCAGTAACGTAAATTGCAACGGTGACGTTATAATCCATAATGACGTCAGAGGCTTATCGGAGGCTGTAGACATGGATGCTTAAGCCTATATATGGACATTTCTAGCCGCTAGTATTTTTATGGACGAAAAACGAGACATTTTCTTCGAAACGTGAATTTTTTCCTCGAAAAGAGAATTTTTTTATTTTTTAAATTTTTTAAGGTTTTTTAGCGGAATTTTTTTCCAAAAAACTGGAAATTTTGGGAAAATTTTGGCAAATTTTGAAGGTCAAGGTCAAGGTCAAAGTTTAAGGTCAAGGTCATTCAAGAGGGCCGCCGTGACGTCATAGAGGTCAGTCATTGACCCTCTCTCGGCTTCACACCCTGAACCCTCAGCCAGGACATACATTTACATACTACTGTTACACTCGTCACTACTGCGACCGTAGAACGAACATTTTCAACAGCTGAGTGTTAGAAACCAACTTGAGAAGTCATTGGCTGGACAAAGACAAAGGACTGGCAATTATGTATGTAAAAAAAATGATAGACATTAACACTGATAAAATATTGGATGAATTGCCAAGAACACCTCGTTTGTGGGGTCCAATCTCTAAGTAACACGTGTGACACATACTATAATTTATTTTTTTAAATATTTTTTGTAATATAGCTTTAACAAAAATGCAAATAATTTTATAAATTGCAGCATATAACATTCACGTTGTTCCTGATTTTAAAATTAATATAAAATTAATGGGCAAAGCTCCACCTATTTTAATTTTATCTCTGTAAAATTGTTTCCAAAACTAATATTCTCAAAATAAAATATTTCACCTCTCACTATTATGTGCATTAATAATTAAGGTACAAATGAAATTTGAATAGAATATTATGCTCCTTGAAATATAAATTTTATTTGGACTTTATTTGTGAGATTTGTGTTCCTCAGTAATGAAATTAAATACACTTGGTAGATTACTTTGTTTTGAAGTTCTATCCCCCCTCCTTTTCCCAGTATGGAACTAGTACCTACTTATATTATAAATGTGAAAGTTTGAATATCTCAATATTTGGATGTTTGTTACTCAACCACGCCAGAACCGCTGGACGGGTTTGAATGAAATTTGGCACACAGCTAGCTCATATCCTGGATTAACATATAAGCTACATATAATTATTAAGTTGCATTCCTAATGGAGTGAAAAAAGGTTAAATTCGGTTTTATAATAAAAAACCGCACGAGGTAAGTCATAGACATACAAACAGTGAGTGTGTGTCATTTCTTTATTTCCGCCATACGGTCAAAAAAATATCTGGCAACTTCGTATCCTCTCCTTGGCTAGTCATGTCCACTTAGTGGAGCTTACGGTGGCTAGCGAACTAACGGTGCATATAACAGTTTAATTTTGAACTTCATAAATTGATTGCATTGCCTTGAATTTGAAGCGCGCTATCGTTTAGTGCGTCCGTAAATAAAATAAACAGATATTTGACGTGGCAGTCGACGAATCGGGGTTATACACGTCGTTCACCGCGGTGATAACCAGTGACGATAGTACTGCTTACCCCGTGAAAGTCCAGCATGCCACGCAGACAGAGAAGGCCACACGTGATTCTTGACGCGACTCTTGCTGCAATGAACTGAGCTGCAGGCGCTGGAGGTTTTGTTAAGTGACGAACAACGAACGAAGCAGTCAATGTTTTGCTTTTGTGTATTTGTGAATTTCACATTATGCGATGCCTAGTTTTTCCCAATTACCAATTCTTATACCGGTGTCTATGGCGGTCAGAATAAGCAATGAAAAGAATAGGGAACAAGAAAACTAAAGTGAGCAGAAGTAGTGCAAAAGGCGGTTACACGAGAAGCAGACAGTTTAACATATTTACTGAACGAACTCTAGAAAAATGAAACTTATGTTTATTTCAATATACTTAGTGTGAACTATTCAATATTTGAAATGCTTTTAACGTTGGTATGGTTACAAATTGGAAAGAAAGACACACTGATGAGAAAGACAATAAGTGCTGAAGAGCTACTTGCTGTGACACAGAGGTATTTAGTTACAAGCAACTCGCTCGAAGATGGAAATTCGCAACAGAAATTTCACCAGAACTTGGAGTTATTAAACCTGAAACTTTTCAATGCATTTGTTTCACAATTAAGAAACAATACATGAATGTAAGAAGTAACAAAATGTTTGATTGCGTCTAAAATGAAAGCGGTATATATATCTCACCTTCTCTATACATATTTATATAAAACTTTAATTATTTTGAACGAAATAACTCCACAAACTTGACCTACGCCAGGAAGCAGTAAATTATTAACAAAAAATATGATTAGACCTAATGTAATGTTTAAAATTATATTTTATTTTAAGCATAGTAAAAGATAAAAACAATCACAGTATTTTAATTAGTATACAGTGACCAGAATAGCATGGTGACCAAACTACAAACAATTAAACAATAAAAATGTTATATAATGTACAATTTAAGGATACTTCCGGCACGTGTAGCTTAATATTATTGCCCTGTCTGAAAAAAATGTCATTGAATTACGCCGGAGGAAATACATTCATAAATAGAAATCATACATAAGGTATATAATTGCCTGAAGCTTGTGCTGTGCTGTTGTTGCTGCCAAGTACTGTCTGAGAGCGCATGCAGATAGGAAGAAGCAGTACTCGTGGAACCATAATTTGCTGCTTTGGATTGTTACCCCACTGGTTGATGGACTGATGTAAAGAGGCAGTATTTGCCAACCCAACCGACAGAGACGAGTGTCCACTCAACTCCAACACTAACAATCGTTTCGACAATTATTGTTTGGTCTAGCTTCAAATTTCAAGGTCTGCAGCGCAGGGCCGGTACAAGGTAAATTGGCGCCTTAGGCGAAAGACCTTAATTGCCCCCCCCCCCCCCCCCCCCACACGGACACCCAAAAAAAAAATATTCCTTGCCTCAAAATACATCACGTAAGCCTAATATTTTGTCAACAATCAAATGTAAGCAGGCTTGTGTTTTTTTTTACTTTTTTACTTATTTCAAATCATAAACCGGTCACCGTGGACTTTAAATAATTACTTATATCAATATAAACATTCCAAACTTTTACAAAAATCCATTTTCATCTAGTTTCAATAATCGTTAAACATATTATATCAGCTGTTATGTGTCGTGCTGCGCCGCTCCCAGCTATTTGGCGCCCTAGGCGGTTGCCTAGTTCGCCTATATGGACGCGCCGGCCCTGCTGCAGCGTACATTTCTTCCTGCAGTGCCACTTTCATCATCCTGGTTATCCAATGTCGAGGTTCAAAACCTTTCAAGGCCACATTTAATAGTTGAATTAATTCCTTTTCAAGATTCTTTATTTTCCAAACTTACCCCTATTTTATATTAGGTAATCCGCCAGTCTGCATTTTTAGCATATCGCCTCAAGTCGATGATGTATCTTTGTCTGTACTGTGCCGAAAATTAGGCATTTCGACACCCTTTTAAATTTTTACTATAATTTTAAATTAATTTTGGAAATTTTATTTTTCTAATTTTATTTGGTTACAAGGGGGCGGTTTACTTTTTGTCAGGCCGGTGTACGCCTCGTGTTTAAACTTTGTGCCAGTAGTGAAGCACCTTTCCCAGAGACGTATCTGATATTTTGCAGATCTAATACTTGGCTGGCAACCAGCTTAAAATTTCTCTCGCCTGCAGTCACGTCCCGAGTTTGTAATATTATTTCTCTTCATTACCAAAACTGCATAGAGCAGCTTCTGGGCTCCAAGCTGCTACTTCTCAGAGACCTGCTGAGAGTAGTGAGTCTTGTCACGAACGGGTATCCCATGGACGGTTGTTCCCAGATTCGTTGCGCCTTTTGTTTCCCCCACCCTTCCCCTTAGTTCTGAGAAATCCAGGAGCAGTGACCTGACATGAACTTAGCCAAGACGATGGCCTATTTCAAGGACCTTCTCCCTGGTCCTTAAAAGACCTCCGCGACACCTAGAGTCAGAAAAAAGCAAGTTCACCCATGGTGGCCAGCGAGCTGAGACTACGCTCGTGACACCTGGCGGTGAGTCAGTTCACCGCCTACGTTAGTTCCCCTTAACGCTGCCAGAGCGCAGCGCCGCTACGCCTTATGGCCCTATACTTCTTCATCACGACCTGTAGAAGTCGATTGTTTGTTGCTTCCTGTACCTGCCAGTAGAGACCGCAGCAGTCGCTCTTTGGCGCGAACTACTGAAGTCGTGTGTACAACCACTCGGGCACCTTCGGAAATTTTCGGCCTAGAACCAAACCTTCCCCCTCCTTTGACCTAGGGCCTTACCGCCCGATTTAATTAGGAGCTTTGTCCGCCATTGCGGCACTCAGTCCTCTGACCTTGGCTACTGACCACGTCTTCTCGGCGGCCTCTGCGCTAGGAGGCTTTTCGCGGGAATTGCGAATTCGTGTGCAGAAGAGATGTAGTCAGTTGCTCTAAGGGATGTGATCCCATTTGTTCAGTAGTCGGTCAGTAGTATTAATTAGTTCAAGTCATGTCTCTAATTTTAAAGTTTTAGTATTATTTTTTTTTATTTTTTTTCTAAATTTTTGGTTTCGTTCGCGCATCCGCGACTTCTCGGTCCGCCAATCCTGATGTCGGTGCGAGACACCTAGTGAGCTCCGAACTGTACACCCTGTTTGGTGAGTAATCCGGCCTTTTCCCCCACATTCCCGTTTGTTGGACTTTTGCGCCGACGGTGTATGACTGTCTGGAAGCAGGTCTAATTCGTTTTGAATTTGACTTGGGTTTCAGACAGGGTCGAAGTGCTGGATAGACAAATTGCTCCCAGCTCGTGGTCCTGCACCTCCACTGCGGGTCACGTTAGAAGAGATGTTTCCGCGACCCGACGTTATCTTTTGAAGACCGGGGTGGTAATGTAAAATCAACACCACCACCCCCCCCCCCTTTCTAGCTACGAACTACATTAATCGAATGAATAGCCTACCAGCGAACAGTGCTTTCCTCAAGAACATGTAGAATGAATAAAACTAATTATCGATGTAATCATTGGACGAGTCAAATTTTGGTGTGATACTTATAAATTTTGTTTATGTAATTGTTTGTTGTTAAAGTTGAGTATGTGCTGTTATAATAATATCGGGCCGGCCCATTCTCAAAAAAACTTAAATATATTGTTAATATCATAAAATTGGAAACTTACAAATGCCAAATCAAATGGAACACAGAATTCATTATTTACATTTTTAAATAAAACAGGGAACCTATAGACCAAGCTACTTGTGTAGTGTTAATTTATTTATGATATACCTTCTTCCCTTAAACGATCCACCAGCTCCCAAGTTGCTTGTGTCAGGGAGTTCCAAATTGTCTTGTTCTCCACCCCGTGCCACCTCTGGTCAATAACTTTATTTTTCTTATTATTCTTACCCAGCAAGTTTCCAAGGCTCTTTTAAATTAATTTAAAATAATTTTGTTTTGTGGCACGAGGGGCGTTACAGTACATTTAGCTGTTGAATGAGAAGATACCATTACTGTGGTTTTAATGGCTATTGTTGATCCCAACTGCATATCTATTATGGTACACACTGGTACTAATCGCAAAGTTTTATATATACAGATGCTCTTTACTACACGACGATATGCAAGTCATTGTCAACGTACATCGCAACTGTTGTCTAATTCATCCTCGGCTTCTTCGTCCGATAAATTTTACTGATTACTTTCCTGATCTTGGTGTTTCGCTGTCTTCAATGAAATGAAGGAGGTCGCAGTTCCAAGATTTGGTGTATGTGCATACTTTCCAGACTTTCCTGTATCACTTAATGATTTTCACACTTTCCTAACTCCCTACAAAAATAATTACTTCGCAACAATGAAGGGTTTTTTTTAAACGAAATTATTTGTTTGCATCAGGAAAACATTCTTTCGCCAAAAATACAAGTTCATCCATAGCCTTGTCTCCTTAATTCCTATTCGAAAATTCCCTGCATTTCGGATCCCACAAGCAAGGATAAAGCCTGTACACATTTATAAAATCCTCCCAAACGACGCAATTTCAACACTAATGCCCACACACGCTGCAACATGCTGCGACTATCGCTTCTGTGCCGCGCAGTAAGACGCAACGTGCGTGGGCCACGTTAGGATCAAACTGGAGCTGCAGGTTGGCGTCCTGGTTTTGCTGATGTACCGAGAATGTGCTACGGTACCAAGTTGCGCATCACAGAGCAGGGGAGAAACATAATAAAGGCACTTTTCTCACCGGAGCCACTAAAGGAGACAGTGAGTTGATTCCCCCTCATTCTAATAATACCCAATATTTGAATTATTCCGAAATGTGTCGTATTCAAATCAGATTCAGATTATTTTTTGTTGATAATTTTTTTTAGGACGCCACTGAATGAATCTCAAGACACCAACACACACACACACACACACACACACACACACACACATATATATATATATATATATACACACTCACCATTCCGGCTGAAGTTCGCATTGTCAATGACCACACATTATAAGTGGCAGGAAATTAATCAAGCACGCCATGTGTCTATTACGGTATTACGGTCAGCTCTATGTTGGTTGTTCAAAAGAAACGAGTGCCCAATACTTATAAATACTGGTGGAAAACTATAAATAATATAATTTTGTTTAAATAAATGTATCGCACTGAATTATTAGTGTCTAGAAACAATATAATTTCTGCGACTCTGCCATCTCCATGAAGGGAAAAACTGCAGAACCAATCAAATCTTTTTGTATATGTATATTAATATTTCCGCTGTATGCTTTCCTCCCTGGATTCAATTCTGGAGTCCACATAGACGAATTCGCGGGAAACAGCATGTAATAAATTTAAACACTTAATCGATACTAACAGTTTTAAAACTCTTACACTTAACGATATTAGAAAAAAATACATTCTTAAATGGTTTTGTTCTGAATTTAATTTTTTTAAACCTGACAATTTTTTGTGTCTATTTCTTTAGTAAAAATGTTTGGAATTAATCACATACTTTTCTTACAATGGTAAGCCATCAGCAATACCCTGAAATCGCGCAGGCGAAGCGTCAGGTTATATACTAGTGCAGAATAAACAATCAATAAGTTTGATTTTCATTTGTGAATTATTATTTGCAACTGCCTTGAAAATCATGGTTATATCCATGCAATACACGTTAGGTAAGAAATAAACCATTGCAGGTGACTCTGCCAGGATTCGAACCTGATCTGATCTGTTCGTAGGCGTGATATCCATTGCGCCACAGGGCCATTATTTAAAAAGTTAAGAAAGCAATTCGGTACACACGTCCCGTTTGATTTATATTATCGCTCAACAAATTTTATAGTACGGATAGGATTAGTATACACAATCAAACTTCAACCAGTTTACATTTTCTCATCAAGAAATTTCATTTGTACATCGACTACAGAAAACAACCCGCGCCAATGTTGAATTATATTTGGTTTTACCCATGATATTAAACATTCCCAAGCAAGTCATAGATACTTCTACGTGTGAAATATCAGGCCAATACTGTGGTTTGGTAAAACTTTATCCCGTAGTTACGTGTTTTTTTTTTTAAGGTGAACGAAATGAATAAAATATATCACAAATAAAGGTTGTGATAGTATATCTGAACATTGTTTAAGTGCGTTTCAACATGACTGTACCGCTGGCCCTTAAACACACTGGTTTATAAATAAAGGAAGTTGGCAGGCAAATCGAGGCCAGCCACAATAAGGAAAACAAAAGAAGGCACAAATAAAGCTGACAGTTTGGCAAGCTGCCGGAATCTGTACTGGCAGTCAAAACATGTAACACGCTTGCTTTGCTGAGAGACACTTAGGTGCTTGGACTGTTTAGTAGTGCTGTAACTGACAAACTGGAATGAGTTTATAAGCAAAGAGACGATTTGCGTTTGAAAATTACAAATGTATACTAAGAAATGTGGCCACTGCTAATTATATTAACATTTTTGTAGGTAAGTTTAAGATTTAAAAGTTTATTACCAGCTTGTTTGTCTATTTTGCTATTCACGAAAAGTATTAAAACTCGTAGTAGCTATATAAAAGTGTTGGAATGCAGTTTTTGCTATATTGATTTACTACGTAATAAAAGTGATTATAGAGTTTTTTTTGTGGAAAGAAAAGGCCATGTACCGGTTTGTCACACTCATTCAGGTCTGATTCAAGCTCCATACACTCCTACCTTGCGTATTCCATCTACATTTCTTACAATCTACTTTGGTCTCAGTTACTAATTCAACAAACCATAAATGCTTTAAATTGCCTACAACTATATTATATTATCACCCCTGTTTTCTAGTTAGTAGATAGGTATAGTTCAGCCTGGTACACCGGGTTCGGGGTAGGGATACGGGATCCGGCCGCCATTTTGGATAGGCATCTTTGATGACCATGACCCCGACCAACATTTTTTTATTTTCGAGATCTTTCCGCCATCTTGAATTCAGCCATTTAATTTTTGTTTTCTGGAACTTGCAAATTTTTGTTTTTCTAGAACTTAAAAACGGTTTTTGAAAACTATTTAATGTTAACCTAAAAATTCGTGAAAAACTCGAAAATTCATCAAAAATTTCACCTAGGTACTAATTTAATGATTACCTTCCTCGGTTGGATTCTTGTACATTGCTAAGAGTAATTAAGGCTTAAAATAATTATTTAAATCAGTTTCCCCATTAACTTTCGTAGAGTGTACCTATTAATCATGCTTACTACGAGAAAAAAAACCTCTAAACATGACAACTTTCCGATGAAATAAATATATTTTATTTAATGCATCTTTTTGGACATACGCCAAAAAACTGCATTAAATCAAAATTCCCCATTGCATGAATCATTTTAGGAACGAAATAAATATGTTATACCTAAATATTCAGTAATTACTAAAGACTTTACTACGCACATTCATTTTAGACACACACTGGAAACACACTGGAGACACACTGGAGACACACTGGACACACACTAGACACACACACTGGACACACACTGGAAACACGCTGGACACACAAATGACTGAAAAGACACACAACGAACACACACCGAAAACACACTGGGCAGACACTGAATACACACTGGACACACATTGAACACACACTGGACACACATTTTAATAAAAGACACACAACGAATTTACACTGGACATACACCGTACACTCACACGACAAAAAGGACACACACTGGACACAAATAGATCACATAACGGACACACATTAGACAAAAAGAACACACATTGCGAAAGACATTTTTACAAAAACACAGAGGTTATACCGTATGTGTTAATATTACGTATAGCATTGGATATCCACAGGAGACCAAAGTAATTATCTAAGTTACAGAAAGAGGAAATGTAATGTCATAAAATATGTGCCAAAGTGTATCAGTGGCTTTGACACTCACCTCAGCCTTCTATCTCCATTCCACACCACACACACACTTCATTATTGCTAATTTTATAAAAATACGGAAATAATACGTTAGTAATTTTTAATTAAAAAATAATAACCACATCATCGCTTCACCAAACCTCTATAACAGTTAACTCTGCCTTATACATTTCAGGAGCTATCGCCCACTCCGCATCACTTTCCAGCATGTACGATAACAGTTCCGACTTGTGGATGCTCCCTAGTCTTAAAAAAATGTGTATGTTTAGTCAAACGAAGTTTTTTTTTTATATGAAAACATGTAATGTTAATCATGCGTGTTAATATTAGCTTTAGGATTGGATGTGCCATATCTTCGCGAGAGACCATATAAGTACTTCATTTAAGTTACAGAGAGAGAGAGCTAACGCAATGTCTGCATGTACGTACCACATCACTAGTAGAAGGATACACGCACCTCACACTTTGCCGTTATCCATTTCAAAAAACGTGAAAACAGATTAATTTAAAAGAGTACCGAAGTGAAAAATATCTTTAATTTTTTAAAAACACTCCATATTAAAATATAATTACGCACAATCTTCACTTATTTAATAACACAAGTACAGTCAAATAGCATTACCGAATATCAGTGCTATCCCACGCTCAGTCGCGCTCTGCAAAGTACCACTTACTTGGTAGATAATTTACACGACCCGCGAAAGCAGGTCTTCTGCAACCTTCAGTGGTATATATTGGCCGGTCCAGCGCCTGGCTTCACGGCTGAGAATTGAGGATGGGGTCAATGACCGACCTATCTGACGTCACGACGGCCATTTTGAATTACCTTGACCTTCAAAATTGACTCAAATTGACTCAAAATTCCTAAAAATTTCCCATTTTTGCGGGAAAGATCCCGTTTTGAGGGAAAATTCTCGTTTTGAGGGAAACTTTCCCATTTTTGTTCATAAAAATGCCAGCGCCTCGAAATGTCCGTATTGAGGCTAAAGCATCCATATCTACAGCCTCAGATAAGACTCTGACGTATTCTTGGATTATTACGTCACCGTTGCAATTTCCGTTACGCCTGCCATATTGAAAATCTGTAATTAATATTCGAATTTAATGAATAAAATTTAATAATTAATATAAAAAATCATTAATCAAATTTTAATACAAATTATTAAAAAAAACGTTGCAAATATCGTTACTATCCCCATCTTGCATCCTAGAAATGTTGCACATTTCGTTACGCCCGCCATCAAGGACTGTATGACATAATCGTTGCACGTTTCGTTACAGACACCATCTTGGATTCTAGATCGTTGCAGTTTCCGTTACGGCCGCCATCTTGAATATCTGTAACTTTTATGCTAGAAAATAGGGAAGAAAGTTTAAAATAATAAAAAATTTAATTAATCATAATTTAATAAAAAAATATTTAAATAATGCTTTTACGTCCTCGGTTCGAACCAGGTGAGGACAAAATGAAAAAAATTACCTTAGATCCTTCCTCCACGGAAGCCGACGGCAGACTGACCTCCCACCACTACTACCAAGGTATATATATCATCAACTCGTATAAAAATAAAATAAATAAAAAAATACATAATTATTATAAAAATAATAAAAAAATATTACAAACCATTTTGCCAGCTTGTGAACTTCTCCTTTGTTGATGAGCAAGGATAGAGTTCTAGTACAAGCCAGAATTGTTTGTAATATTTTGTTTTGTTTTTTATTTTAATTATTTGTATAATAATTTTTTTTAATTTTTTTTATGTGATTTTTATGATGTTAAGGAAAACTTGCGTTAGTTTTCTCCGTGTGCTCCTGACTATTTCTGCCAATATATTATTGGTTTGCTCCGAGTGCACCTGATTATTCCTGGTTAGACATCTGTTGATGAACTCCGAGTGCTTCTGGTTATTTGTGTGAAATAAATCTCTGCATGAAATATTTTTTTCTTAGTGAGTCATTCAATTTTATTCAGAGTTACATTTAATTAGTTAATTTCTGCTACTAAATCAGCACTTACTATATTTTTAGCAGATGGAATTCAGAAAAAAAATTATCAATACTCAGTCCAATAATGTTTGATCAGACGGATGAGAAACACTATAATGCAGGACGAACTTCCTTCTCCTTGATGTCTAGCGAAGCCCTCCTTCTCATGCGATCACGAGAGAGCATCCCACATCTCACATAAAGAAAGATAATAATGAAAACTACGCAACACGTGGCGTCGTCTGTTGTTGAAAGGCTGAACTACTTGCGACAAGTTTCTTGTATGAGATAAATAACTCTCACTGGTGAAAATTTGAAATAAAAAATCCTATTTAGGTAATTATTCCAATTGAAAACTCTCAATTTGCATCTAACATTAGTCACAGATGCTAACGTGGAACCTGGTTTGTTGACTGCGGCTGAATCGGAAGGACGCCGCTGTAGATAATGTTGCAAGAATTTTGACTGGAAAGGTATGCTAGACGTCACGAGAAGAATGATTGTGTTAAAAACCCACTACGAAAAATCTTAAGATGTAATCCGTGTAGCATGTTGTTTACACGAATTGACAGCTAAAAAATACACGATAGAACATGTAAAACCAAGCCCACTTACGGGATAGAAAAGATTGATAAAGACACAACACTAAGGAAGAGTAATGTTATTAGCTCTCCTGATCGTGACGATGAACTTAAATTTAAGGATGCTGATGGTTTAAGGAAGACTGAAACTAATAGAAGTATCATCACCCTGAAAAGTGAGAATACAATCAAGCCCATATTCAGTACACCTTCCATATTTTGGAATAATGATAGACACATAAAAAGGAAGATTTTAGACGACAAAGAAACTTCTACGTGAACGATTTCGAGTTCTTACAGTAATTCAGGTGAAGACGATGACTTCTATGGAAATTTCGACAGTGACTCTGAAGCTAGGGACGCGATCTAAGACTGTGCTGAAGCACCTAAAGCATGCAAGATCGAAGACTGTAGCCGCTCTAAGCCGCTGACGTCATTTATTAGTATGACATAACCAATGCAATTTCCGTTACAGACGCCATCTTGAAAATTTTATATATTATCTGATTTTAATGAAAAAAAAATTTAAATTTATAAAAAACAATCAATAAAATTTTAATAAAAATATTTGAAAAACATACACCTACACGACATGGAGCTCGGAGTCCTCGGTTCGATCCCGAAGAGGACAAAATAAAAATGGCGATTGATCCTTCCTACACAGAAGCCTCTGGCAGACTGACCTCCTACCACTTATGGCAAGGTATATATATATATATATATCATCAGTTAGTATGACATCATGTCCGCCATCTTGAAAATCCATTATTTTAATGCTGGAAAATCGGGAAAATTGTTAAAAATTATTAAAAATGTTTATTAATTAAATTAAAAAATCTTTAAAAAACACCGTTGCACTTTTCGTTATGTCCGCCATTTTGGAAAACCAAAAATTTTATGCTAGATAGTTAGTAAAAAAATTCAAAAATTATAATAAAATTTAATAATCACATTTTAATACAATACTAATTAAAACACACTTACGCCTTGAAGTCCTCGGTTTGAACCTGGTAAGATCTAAAATTAAAAAAATGTCGATAGTTCCTTCTTCCATGGAAGCCACCTGCCGACTGACCCACCAATACCAAGGTATATATATCATCAGCTGGTATGATGTCATGTCCGCCATCATGTTTTCGTTTGCTGGAGGCCACCATCTTGTTTACGTCTCCTAGAATGCGCTGACGCCATGTTAGTGTAATTTTTACCCGCTAGAGTGCAGAAATCATTTATTATTACTGTGGCACCCATCATCTTGCAATTTGGATGCAATCTTGAAATTGTGTAATTATTTAGCTAGAAATTCGGGGAAAATTCCAAAATTCATCAAAAAAAATCACACATTAATTTACATATTGAATCGATACTTGGTTCGCTCTATGGACGAAGCTAGAAATAAATTTAATTAAAAATACCATAAAAGTGACAGGTTCGATAAATAACACACCGCAAGTTCTTTTACAAACGTAATATTTATTACATAGATTCTATTCTACTACAGGAACACTTGCGAAAGCCCGCAATCTTAAAAACATTTAGCCCTGCATAGACGTGAAATGACTAATTCTTAGTTCCAACCGGTTTATACTAGACAGACACCAACCAGAACCTTTATAGACATAGTCCTCCTCTTCTTGACAGAGTTTCTGGATACCATGTTTAACAGTTTGCTTCACATCGTCAGAACTATAAATTACTGCAGCCGATGTCTTGAATGCACACTTCTTCACTTTGTCATCGAACGGATATGGCTTTCCATATATACAGTCCAACCACAAGTTATATTTCGAAGGTCTGTTTGTTGCTACGTCATCAGTAAGCTGAATGATTATGTCCTGTCTGACACCATCAAGAAAAGTACAAATGTCCTTAGACTCACTTAACGTATTTAAATAATAGTAGTCTTTCAATTTTCCATGAAACGCAGACTGTGCCAAGTAGAAGCCATAATCGTTTACTTGTAATGCACCGAACACAGTCTTAGGTTTATTTTCGTGTTCAGACGTCAGAGCAATCGGTTGCTGCTTATCTGTTTTTTTGCCTGTACGCTCACGAGTCTTCATCCTAAACCGAGGAGTCGAAATTTCTGCAGGTAGTTCATCAGTAGGTACACGGACTTTAACGTCGCATTTTTTCGCATGTCGTCGCAAACTAACAATACGTGTAAACCAAACATGACACTCATCGCAACGAAACTTTATACGAGAAGTATTCTCCTTGCATTTACTCCGTTCATGTCTTCGTGCTACATGGCAAAATGCGAACGACATATCGCAGTAGCTGCAAGGATACCGTGGTGATGAAGACGAACCCGAACCAGATGCTGATAATACTGCAGTTGTACCATTTCCAAGAATATTTTTATGACCATTAATGCATCGTTGTTGTATAGAAACCTTTACTGTCTGCCGCGCAGCAGGACCTTTGCATGTCTTCGTGGGGTTTTTCATATTATCATGTCTTGCAAATTGCTTGCGACATTGGTTACAGCCAGGGCCGGATTTAGGGGACGGCAACCGGGGCGAATGCCCCGGGGCCTCCACAAACGGAGGGCCCCCAAAATTGGATTTCAGCGAGATCATCAACGATTTTTCGGCGAAAAAAGCTCGGAAGGTTCCGGTTATTAACACTAAAATTTAATTTCATATAATTCTTGTCTCCGATTATATTTATGTATGTTTTTTAAATACTAAGATAATCCTCTTGATTTTACAATAAATTATTTATTAGAAACTCGACTAAAAAAAATTGTTCATTTTATTTGGAAAAAAATTTGGGGCCAGGGGGGCCTCCGTTCCTCTGTTGCCCCGAGGCCTCCAGACCTCTAAATCCGGCCCTGGTTACAGCTAAACATTTTACGACAAAGGTTCTCGGCACATTCTCTCTTCTCGTGTCGACGAGCATTGCTAATGTTTGAGAAAATCTTGTTGCAGTAACAGCATCGATGTGCGTTTGTTGTTGACGAATCACCGTCCATTGAAGTCTCCATCGAGGGCGAAACAACGTTCGTCGAGGTTCCCTGTGCAGCCAGCACTGAAGTCATTGAGCTTTCGTCTGCAGGTGGTACCACGACTGTTGAAGTCTCCTCCAGGGTTGGCGTCGTTGTCACCAACGGGATCTGCTCCATCATCGTCGTCGCTGACATCAGGGTTTCCGTAGTCGTTGGTACAACCACCATCGAGTTTGACGTTTAAGACGCTAAAGATGCCATCAAGTTCACAAGAACAAGTAATTACGCGACTTATGCACCAGATGAAACAAACTAGGTGATCCTTACACCGTCGACGACAGTAACAAACTGAGTGGTCTGCTGTCTAGGACTCGCTTATTTACATGCACCCGATGGAATAATACGCTGGTCAAATCAAGAATCATTTACTATAATACACGAGTCAAACCATAATTTTAAAAATAAGTACATATGATCAAAATGATTCGCTCCGGTGTGATACGTTCTCGTTTCATGAATTCGATCCCACCAGTATACGCTAGGCTCCAAGAACTATATTATTTTAATAATTGAATTTTTTGATGAATATTGAAATTATTTATTACTAATTTCCAAGATGGCGGACATAAAGACTTACTGAAGGCTGGTTTATGTGGAACATAGGCTACATTTAGGCTTCTGAACATTATTTATTAATTAAGTTTATTTTACATAAAATTAAAATTGCATCGGTCATGGATCGAACCAAGGACATGAACTAATCGAATCAATCAGTAATATAATTGCAATTTTTTTTTAATAAATTTGGAATTATTCCTGAATTTCTTGGTTAAATATTTGGAATTTCCAAATGGTGTCAAAATTTCAAGATGGTAATTGCACAGTAATAATAAATTATTACTACACTCTAGAGGACAACATTAACCTTTATGATAGTAATGCACTCTATATATGGCATGTGTATACTACATGACAATAACACTCCTTGTATCGATTACTGAAAACAATGTGGTGGATATGAGATGATACCTGTTGATTATATATATATATATATATATATATATATATATATATATATATATATATATATATTAGTGGTGGGAGGTCAGTCTGCCGGCGGCTTCCGTGGAGGAAGGATTTATCATTAATTTTTATTTTTGTCCTCATCTGGTTCGAACCGAGGACGTAATAGCATTTTTAAATATTTTTATTAAATTTTGATTAATTAAATTTTTTACAAATTTTTTTCCCGATTTTATTGCATAAAAATTACAGATTTTCAAGATGACGGCCAAACCGGAAATCGCAACGATCTAGAATCCAAGGTGGTATCCGTAACGAAACGTGCAACGATTATGTCATACAGTCCTTGATGGCGGGCGTAACGAAATGTGCAACATTTCTAGAATGCACGATGGGGATCGTAACGATATTTGCAACGTTTTTTTTAAATAATTTGTATTAAAATTTGAAAATGAATTTTTTTTATAAATTTTTTAAATTTTATTCATTAAAGTCGAATTTATTACAATAACAGATTTTCAATATGGCAGGCGTAACGGAAATTGCAACGGTGACGTAATAATCCAATATGACGTCAGAGTCTTATCGGAGGCTGTAGATATGGATGCTTAAGCCTCAATATGGATATTTCAAGGCGCTGGCATTTTTAAGGTCAAAAATGGGAAAGTTTCCCTCAAAACAGGAATTTTCTCTCAAAACTGGATTTTTCCTGCAAAAATGGGAAGTTTTTAGGAATTTTGAGTCATTTTGAGTCAATTTTGAAGGTCAAGGTCATCCTAAATGGCCATCGTGATGTCAGATAGGTCGGTCATTGACCCCATCCTCAATCCTCAGCCGTGAAACCAGGCGCAGGACCGGTCAATATATACTACTACCTTCACCAGAATCATTGTCAGCACCGTCACTGTTGAACAACTTCTTACATTAAAGACGAGAGACGTTGCCACTCGCTACCATCACGTAAAACAAAATCCAGAACCCTCTGAGGGATACACAACTCTAAAACATAATCCCAGCGAAGCTTGCTTACAGAACTACTGGTAAAGAGACGCCCCGAAGCACACAGCATCCCCAGACCAAATCTAAGATAAAGGGACACTATGAACCACACACATGAAAAAAAATCCCATCAATGAAAAACCACCACCTCTACTCCTCCATCATTAAAACAATCACTTTCCAACCCTCATGCAGACAACACGTCGGTTCTCATGCTTTGAACACCTCTAATCTAACCCCTCACCCAGGCTACCAGCATGTGATGTTAATACCCTTAATTTTGTGGGGCAGTACTCCTTTGCCGGAGAACAGGGCTAAAAAATAATTCCCACAATTCCTTCGCCTGCCTCAGTAAGACACCAAATGTATTGAGGGGCTTAAGTGTAGCGAAAAACAGGTCATCAAATCACGTTGGTTATTTTAAAAAAGTAATAATTTTATCCCTAGACAGCTTGTAACACACCCACACACACACACATATATTAATAATAGCATTTAGTAAAAAGAAGCGTATGTGTATAATACCAATACAAACACAACAAAACATTGGCAAGCATCAATGAAAATAGGCGGTTATCAAAAAAGAAAAAAAAATATTCCGGCACAAGCCAGACGGTTCGGAATCCAAATCACATGTATAATGCGTTCCCATACTGCAAAGAATAGCAGCTACAGACATAACTATAGAAAACAGTGTATCTTATCCTTAAAATTTATTCCTTACATCGCTTCCAGACCTCCCTTGGAAAACATACATACAAACTCGTCACTACACGCCATAAACACACAGTAGTCTCAAAAAAAATATGAAACGTAAAAAATCTATTACGAAGAAATTAATCAATCGGAGGAGTTATCAGACTGAGGTGAAGAAATAGACCTACTCCTTGGAAACCGAACAATAAATATTCCGTCCACAAAATAAATATACATCTCTAAAATAATTTAATATAACCCGAGAGTGGAAGGAGACCTATATACATACATGACAAGCTAGTGTCAGGCATACTTTGAGTGAGAACTTTTAGGTTAGGGATTGAGACTAGATACGTAAAAAGTAGGACGTCCATTACCAACACAAATGTGTAATAATAACCATACATACAAATAACTGTCAAATATTCCCAGAGAAAAAGGAAAATATATTCAACAAAGACCATAACATAGCAAAACCCGCGACAAGAACATATGCATTAAGTATCATACACTTACTTATAAACTTTTTAAATGTGCATGATTAAGTATAAACCCTCCTCATATACCCATAAACCAGATGCGAACCAAAGATCTCCATTAGTTTGAATTATAAATTAAACTTAAGCAAAAATATTCGCGACTCGCAAGGTTCCCCTACCATGATAGGCCCCGCAAAGGTTGATCCCTAAGCATACGCGAAACAGTCCGCCCTTTTAAATCGTTCACTAAACTATATCAACCCGTTCACTTTGAGTGGTCTCTCCCTGTATCCCAGCCAACCTCTCTCTCTCTCTCTCTCTCTCTCACTCTCTCAGGCAGAACCGCCTCAAACTGATCTCTACGCTAACATTTACAGCGAACTAAATAAAAATGTCCGACTGTTTTCGTGTAAATTATAGGCGCACATTCTACAAACACGTGTCATCAATAATCGTAAATACAAACATTTAAAAATACACATCACGGTTAAATTACACCTTCGCGTAAACGTGCAAGTCACAAGTCAGACAAAACAAACATTCATAACAATGCCAACGGCCCTTTAAATTGCATTTGACCATGCACCTAAACCAACATGAACGTTCAAAAAATACCCTCAAATAGTGTAGTACATTCACATGCATTCCTGAAATATTTAATCAAATTTAGCCCTCACATCTCGTATTATTTTATTAAGTGTTTATTTTCTGCATGTTTTTAAACTAAAATATTTTAAATACTGTCACATAAATAAAATATGCAATTTTAATGATAATATAGTACATTTTTATCTATTTTTACATCTCATCTCACTCAAGGGGAAATATTACGAAATCACACAATCGTAAGTAAAAAAAACTGTGTATTCTCGCTCTGTACATTTAAATAAATATAGTTTAAAAAACTAAAGAAACATGCTTTTAAAGATTATCAAACTAAAAAGTAAAAAATAATTTTAAAATTTAATTTATGACAATAGTATATAAGCAATACTAGTATAAATGAGAAAAAAGCTTGAGGCGCTTTGTGCCATATTTTTTGTATATTAGGCGCCCCATGCTTTTTTCTCATTTATACTAGTATTGCTTATATACTATTGTCATAAATTAAATTTTAAAATTATTTTTTACTTTTTAGTTTGATAATCTTTAAAAGCATGTTTCTTTAGTTTTTTAAACTATATTTATTTTTAACTTTTTAGTTTGATATTCTTTAAAAGCATGTTTTTTTAGTTTTTTAAACTATATTTATGTATAATTATCATAGGGAAATGAGTTACCGACACTACCTATTACCATCTGAGATAACTATTTGGAGTTGCAACGTCACAAAGAAATGGTAAAGTCTCTCCGAATCATTTACAGTTAGATGTATGGATATAATCTTAGAATTTACCGAAAAAAAAAGAAAAAAACATTCTTTTTTCTGCGTGGCCGGGAGTAGAACCAACGTTCGTTGAATCCGAAAGCTGACGTCACAGAAGTCGCGCGCCTTAGACCGCTCGGCTAACGAACGTAATGAAATTGATAGGGACATTTTACAGTGATGGGCCACTCACTCTTAGTCGAAAGAGTTACAGACTGACAAACAAACATACAGGTGAAGCTAATATAAAGCATGTACAAAAGCATACTGCTACCGCCAAGATTCCACACGGCCAAAGAGTCTAATTGACTCAATGATAGTTCACATCTGAGGAGAATGTTATTTCTTAAAGCAATTCTTAGACGCCAATACTCTGTCACAGAGCTCTGTCTTATATTCGCACCAGAAATGCAGAAACAGTTTTACAAAGCTTTGAGTATGTGATATGTAAACAAATAAAAAAACACTATTTCCGAAGAACTTTCAGCGTTAAGTCACAGGGCAGAATTAAAACCGGTTACTGTAAACTACATACCGGTGATATAAATAACGAAATACAAGAAATAAATTTTTGTTTATTAACACTCTGTTCATTTAAAAATAATGTTGGCTACTGAATGCTGAAATAAAAAAATGTTTTAACTTACTTAGCTTATCAACCCTAATAACTACTGAAAAAAAATCACATCAAGTAAACTGGAGTACCACTATGTAAAAACAGGAAACGTCCGCCAAGTTTCCCACATTTAGAAAAAGGATCTCAATTCATGTGGAATCAGTTAAAGCTAATATTGCGTGACACCTCTCAATGAACCACACTCTCAATGAACCACACAACGGTAAACATCGCTTTTAGATAATATCACAGATCTCCACAAAAATCCCGAATACCCAAAAACCATATTTTCACGATAGGAATCCGCACATAACGCTTTCTTGCCGGCAGATTTAAATTCATGTTATAAAAATAATAACTCCGATATACAAAACCCCATTTACAAAATCACTCATTAAAACAACGAAACTCCAGCCCCGATGTTAGTGTCGAAACACGCAATTTTGAGTCCCACACACACACACACACACACACACACTCTCTCTCTCTCTCTTTCTCTCTCTCTTTCTCTCTCCCTCTCTCTTTCAGAGATCACATAGAGGGTATAGAGGTTCAGAAGAGAGTTGAAAACAGGAACAATTTTTAGATTAGTGCATGTTTACGAAAAACATTTAAGAATACGCTGATGACAGATAAGTAGGTCCATGCAATGGTTTTAAACTGTATTTTTTTTTAAGAAACAGAATAAATTTTATCCATGAAAAAATCTATTTGACGTTTATTGTAAGCATTCCAGGAAACTTGTAATACAATTTGTATTTTTATTTCCCTACTATATGATGTAATGGTTGCTGCTTAAATTTCGTCTCCTATACACGATGAGAGAACTGTGCACCAAGCTTCAGCATCACGCATAGAGGCGATACCTTGTTAGAATCACCAGCTAGCGTCACACTTATCACCCACGCGTCACAAACACAGATGCATCTTTGAAGAGACATGTCACACATCCCTTACATGGTTAATGTAGGTGAGTGAAAACACCTAAAAATATTTTTTTTTTCGAAATAATGCTACATTTTGAAACATTCTGTATATATATTTCTCGATGACGAGCACGCAATCTTCAGCCATGGCAGACAAACTGAGGTAAACACAGGTCATGTTCGAAGGGAGATCGCCTCTCACGCTAAGATGCGTCATGCCCGCATCTTGGCATACAAGTGGGGAGGGGTAATAAGGACCCCTGACCACTGCACAGCGGGGGGAATAAAAAGCTGCGAAACCCTATCTTATAGTTGCATCCTTCTCGATACAGAGACAATATCATTGACACGTAAGACCATTTGAGACTTAAAGCAAGTAAGTATTACTTTAACTTTTACAATCATATAAAAAATAAAATACCATGAAGAAAAAAAGGTCCTATACATTATTAATTAATAAGCATAAAAAATTAAGTAATCTAATACGTTTCTGCAAAGTTGCCACCAAAACACCTAAATTGTTTACACTCTTTATCGAAGTTTGCCACCGAAGTAGTATGTGAATGGGCATCCTGCGCCAGGATTCAGGATGTGGATTGTGATTGTCTGTCCGCCATCTTGGATTGTGACGTCACGGCGGCCATTTTTGACTCAAAATTCCTCAAAATTCCTCAAAAATGACTCAAAATGACTAAAAATTTCCCGTTTTCGAGGGAAAAATTCCCGTTTCGAAGAAAACTTAGGATTTCGAAAAACCACAAATGTCTTTTGCCTTAGAAAGAACACAAATTCCTGATAAAGGCTTAAGCATCCTTAACAACAGCCTCCGATAAGCCTCTTTTAGGATTATGACGTCACCGTTGCAATTTTCGTTACGCCCGCCATCTTGAAAATCCGCAATTTTTATGTTAGAAAATCCGGAAAATTTTAAAAAATCATTAAAAAAATTATTTGATCGAATTAAATAAAAATCTTAAAAACCACTGTTGGACTTATCGTTACGGTCGCCATCTTGGATTATATAAATGTTGCATATTTCGTTACACCCACCATCTTGTTTGAGTACCATGTCATACTTGCACTTTATGTTGTGTCCGTCATATTGGATCCTATTAATGTTGCAATTATCGTTATGGTCGCCATCTTAAAATTTAGACGCCATCTTGAAAATCCGCAATTTTAATGCTAGAAAATAGGGATACATTTTAAAAATCATTAAAAAAAAATAATCAACCTAATTAAATAATAAAAATTCCTTAAAACCACCGTTGCACTTTTTCGTGACGGCCGCCATCTTGAAATCACCCGCTGGAGATCAACATCTTGTTTTCGTCCGCTAGAGTGTGCTGATACCATGTTAGTATAATTAACTGGTCACCATACCTTTGTCCTCAACTGTTGACATTGAACTTTGACCTTGACCTTGAATTTTGACCTTGACCTTGAACTTTGACCTTGACCTTGAACTTTGACCTTGACCTTGAACTTTGACCTTGACCTTGAACTTTGACCATGACCTTAAACTTTGACCTTGACCTTGAACTTTGTCCTTGGCGAACTTTGACATTGACCTTGAACTTTGACATTGACCTTGAAATTTGACCTTGACCTTGAACTTTGACCTTTGGCCGTGACCTTGGACCTTGACCTTGAACTTTGACCTTGACCTTGAAATTTGTCCTTGACCTTGAAATTCGACCTTGACCTTAAAAATTGACCTTGACCTTGAAAATTGACCTTGACCTTGATCTTTGACTTTGACCTTGATGTCCATCATGGATCCGTCATTTTTTGTTCAGTACATGCTACCAGGAGCTACCGCCTGCTAGTGGCCATTGCCACCATCATGTTTTCGTCTGCTGGAGGACACCATATTGTGTGTACTTGTCTTACCATAATGCTAGTTCTATTCTAACATGCTACAGTGCAGTAATCATTTATTATTACTGAAGTGACCACCGTCTTGAAATTTGGCCGCCATCTTGAAATCATGTAATTATTTAGCTAGAAATGCGGGAAAAATTCCAATAGTCTCCGAAAAAATCAATTATTAATTTGCTAATTGAATCGCTGGATCCCTGTCCACGGTTAGATTCTTGACCAGTGACAGTTGTAACTAATTATTAAATAAATTTTAGATTCTGTTTTCTATTACCTTTCGCGGAGTTTATTAATCATTCACTCTACGAAAAACAGCTCATGTCAATGTACCTGACCATCGAATTAATACAGTGCCGATTAGCCTATTATGAAAGTCTAATTTTTCAATAATCTGAAGAACATATAAACCGTTCATGTACAAAGCTACACATATAGATCAATTGTCTTCAGTCCATGAGACCGAGTCATGTCATTATCAGACGTATAGGCTAGTCATTTCAGGACCACATGACCTTCGTCGTTAGCTAATTATATGCAATTAATCCATCGTGACATTTTCTATACATACTAAAGGACCAAGTGACCTTGAAAAATATTTTAGTAACACCAAGAGATGATAAACTAGTAAATATTCAGTTACTACATTTTGTACTACGCGCAATCAACAAAAAGGAAGCACCAACAACGAAAAGACAACACCACCAACGAAAAGGCAGCTCCGCCAACGAAAAGACAGCACATTTGGAAGCATCGACAACGAAAAGGCAGCACCGCCAACGAAAATACAGCACATTTGGAAGCACCGACAACGAAAAGACAGCAGCGATAACGAAAATACAGAACATTTGGAAGCACCGACAACGAAAAGGCACCACATTTGGAAGCACCGACAACGAAAAGTCAGCACCGCCAATGAAAAGGCAGCTCATTTGGAAGCACCGCCATCGAAAAGGCAGCACATTTGGAAGCACCGTCAACGAAAAGGTACGGACCGCAAGACCGGGTCATGTCAATATCAGACATATAGACCATGAACTCAGTACACACAGGAAAAAGGAATGTACACGCAGGAAAACGGAACATACACGCAGGAAAACGGAATGTGCACTCAGGAAAACGGAATGTACACGCAGGACAACGGAATATACACACAGGAAAACGGAATTTACACTCAGGAAAACGGAACGTACACGCAGGAAAACGGAACGTACACACAGGAAAACGGAACGTACACGCAGGAAAACGGAATGTACACGCAGGAAAACGGAACATACACGCAGGAAAACGGAATGTACACGCAGGAAAACGGAACGTACACGCAGGAAAACGAAATGTTCACGCAGGAAAACGGAACGTACACGCAGGAAAACGGAATTTACACACAGGAAAACAGAACGTACACGCAGGAAAACGGAACGTACACGCAGGAAAACGGAACGTACACGCAGGAAAACGGAACGTACACGCAGGAAAACGGAACGTACACGCAGGAAAACGGAACGTACACACAGGAAACGGAACGTACACGCAGGAAACGGAATAATCACAGGCTCCAATATTCATTGGCTCCAATATTCATTGGCCTTAATATTCATTGGCTCCAATATTCATTGACTCCAATATTCATTGGCTCCAATATTCATTTACTCCAATATTCATTGGCTTCAATATTCATTGGCTCCATCAGTCATTGACACCAACAGTCTTTTGGTTCCAAAAGTATTTTGGCTCTAAATATATTTGGCTAGAATTCTTCGAGTCTAAGAGACTATGAGGCCACATGGCTACGAGTCTAAAATGATCTAGCTGATTACGAGTTATACACGGCTTGCGAGGCTAGAGCTACGAAGCTTCTAGTTCACAAGTTTACGTGACTGCGAGGATACAGGACTACAAGTCTGCATGAGTACTTGACTACGAAGCTACTCGTCTACAAGGCTCCAGTTGCCGTATCTGTCTTATATGGAATTTTCTCTTTTGTTCCAACTGCTTCATCAGCATTATGTTATAAGATTACAAGGCTACTTGCTTACGTAGCTTCAAGTCTACGAGGCTCCATTACATCATGTCTACGCGACTTAGAGCCATGAGGTTACGAGACTACGTGACTACGAATCTTCAAGTTGACGAGACTGCGAGGCTACAGAGCTACAAAGCCTCTAGAAAACGAGTTTACGTGACTGCGAGGATAGAGGTCATCAAGTCTACATGAGTACTTGACTACGAAGCTACTCATCTACAAGGCTTCAATTGCAGCATCTCTCTTCGTCAGAATTTTCTCTTTTGCTCCAACTGCACCACCAGCATTATGTTATAAGATTATATGGCTACTTGCTTAAGTAGCTTCAAGTCTACGAGGCTCCAATACATCATGGATACGCGACTTCGAGCAATGAGGTTACGAGATTACGTGACTACGAGGCTACAGAGCTACGAAGCCTATAGAAAACGAGTTTATGTGTCTGCATGGATACAGGAATACAAGTCTGCATGAGTTCTTGACTACGAAGCTACTCGTCTACAAGGCTCCAATTACTACATTTGTCTTCGACGGAATTTTCTCTTTTGCTACATCTGCACCATCAGCATTATGTTATAAGATTACAAGGCTACTTGCTTACGTAGCTTCAAGTCTACGAGGCTCCAATGCATCATGACTACGAGACTACGTGCCATGAGGTTACGAAACTATGCGATTACAAGTCTTCAAGGTTATGTGATCACGAGGCTATAGGACTACCAAGCTTCCAGAACGCATGGTTACGAGACTGCATGACTAATTGGCGGCGCGGCTACGAAACTTCATGTCTCTAACTGACTTCAATAGCACTATTCAGTGGTGAGAGTTAATTTATCTCATGCAAAGGTACTTGCTACAAGTAGTTCCGCTTTTCAACATCAGATGACGTCACGTGTTGCTTGCAGGTAAATAATATTTATTTCTTATATGCGGGATGCTCACTATCGATCGCATAAGAAGGATGGCTTCGTTAGTCTCCAAGGAGAAGGAAGTTCGTCCTTCCTGCTAGTGCTTCTCAGATTTCTCACGGTCCGCCATCTTGGATTGCGACGTTACGGCGACCATCTTTGATGGGTGTGACCTTGACCTTTGACCGAAACCGCAGGAATGATCGCTAGCACACGGATTAATCATCAAAATATTGATAAGAATAATCAGGAGCACACGGAGAAAACCATCACAATATTGATAAGAATAATCAGAAGCACACGTAGAAAAACGACACATGATTTCTTTGATATCATATAATTACAGTTAAAAAAATATTTAAAAATAAAAATAAATTTAAAAATTTAAAAAAATTAAAAAATACATAAACTGATTCTGCTAGCTTGTAAACTTATAATTGTTGAGCAAAGATAGAGTTTTAGTACAAGCCAGAATTTTATGTATTATTTAATTTTTTAAATTTTTTTAAAATTTATTTTTATTTTTAAATTTTTTTCCCCTGTAATTATATGATATCAAAGAAATCATGTGTCGTTTTTCTCCGTGTGCTTCTGATTATTCTTATCAATATTGTGATGGTTTTCTCCGTGTGCTCCTGATTATTCTTATCAATATTTTGATGATTAATCCGTGTGCTAGCGATCATTCCTGCGGTTTCGGTCAAAGGTCAAGGTCACACCCATCAAAGATGGTCGCCGTAACGTCGCAATCCAAGATGGCGGACCGTGAGAAATCTGAGAAGCACTAGCAGGAAGGACGAACTTCTTTCTCCTTGGAGACTAACGAAGCCATCCTTCTTATGCGATCGATAGTGAGCATCCCGCATATAAGAAATAATATTATTTACCTGCAAGCAACACGTGACGTCATCTGATGTTGAAAAGCGGAACTACTTGTAGCAAGTACCTTTGCATGAGATAAATTAACTCTCACCACTGAATAGTGCTATTGAAGTCAGAGACATGAAGTTTCGTAGCCGCTCCGCAGTACCTTTGAATGAGATAAATTAATTCTCGCTGATGAAATAATTAAAATATTGTATTTAAGTAATATATCTAATTTAAAACTCTTAGTTTGCATCTGGCATAAATCTAAGTAACTAATATGAATCCTGATTCGGGATTTGTTGCTGTATCAAAACGTCATCACTGTAAATACTCTAGCAAGGTGTTTACCTTGAGAAAGAATGCTAAACGACATGAGAGAAGCGAGTGTAATTTGGGTCCTTGTCAAAAACCATTTCATTGCAGTCAGTGTCAGAAATCCTTTGGTAGAAGATATTACTTGGATATACATTACAAGACCTGTACAATTAAGATGAATAAAGATAACGAAGACTGGGCTACAACATCGCGGAAGGGGAACGAAGGCGAAAAAGCTAATGCTAAAATTACTGATCTAGATCAAGATAATAATTTAAAATTTAAAACAAACGAAGGATGTTGTAACCACATTAGAAATGAAAAGATATTTACTCCAATATCTAGTCGTCTCCATGAAAATGTGAAAGATGGAGAACCACCTGAAGCTTACAAAGTCGAAGACTTTGATGAATCATCTGAAGCTGGCATGATTGAAGATTGTGGTGACACATCTGAGGCTGACATTATTGAGTACTGTAATGAAGCACCTAAAGCAGGCAAGATCGAAGACTGTGATGGCGGTCTGAGACCAAAACGATGGAAACGACGTAATAAAATAAATTATCCTGATCAAGTTTGTGATGCTGACATGATTGAAGACTGTGGTGACACATCAGAAGCTGGCATGAACAAAGACTGTGCTGACACATCTAAGGCTGACATGATTGAGTACTGTGCTGAAGCACCAAAAGCATGCAAGAGCGAAGACTGTGATGGTGGCTTAAGATCAAAACGATGGAAACTTCGTAATAAATTAAATTATCCTTATCAAGCTTGTGATAATCACTGGCACGATGACGAAAGTGAACTTGTGGTTGGTGTTAAAACGATAGACACCAGAGATAATAATATTTATTATAAACATGCAAGGATGATGAACGCAGCAGAAGAGATTGATTATACCTCATGGGAAGATCCTAACATATTGGTTGACAGGCTACGACTACTACATGGATCGCTTTGTGCAGGAAACTATTCGAACATTAAAGAAATATCCTTCATACTCAAAGAACTGAGGGAAGCTAGCTACATACAATGATGGCTTGAATAAAATGTATGTGTATAAACTTGAAGATAAATTAATATTATTTTTCCAGATGGTATCTATCATTTATCGAAATCTGATTTCTAAATAAAACTTATAACTTAAAGGTGTAAAAAACGTTACTGCTGCCAGTCAAAATGTATACTAATAAAGACATGTCAGTAATCATGCCAAGTTCGATAAGAAAAGTAATTGGAATCAGTTGGAACCAATTGAAGATCGAGCTGTTGGAGCATTTGGAGCCATTTGGAGCTGTTGGAGCCATTTGGAGCATTTGGAGCTTAATTAAGCATTCGGAGGCTGTTGGAGCATTTGGAGCCTTTTTAAGCATTTGGAGCCTTTTGGAGCTGCTGGAGCCATTTGGAGCATTTGGAGCTGTGTTAAGCATTTGGAGGCTGTTGGAGCATTTGGAGCCTTTTTGGAGCTCTTGGAGCAATTTGGAGCATTTTGAACTATTTGGAATATTTTGGAGCATTTGGAGCCATTTTGGAGCTGTTAGAGCCATTTGGAGCTGTTGGAGCCATTTGGAGCTGTTGGAGCATTTGGAGCCTTTTGAAGCATTTGGAGCCTTTTGGAGCATTTAGAGGCTGTTGTAGGAATTGGAGCCTTTTGGAGCATTTGGAGCTGTCTTAAGCATTTGGAGGCTGTTGGAGCATTTGAAGGCTGTTGGATCTGTTAGAGTCTTTTGGAGCATTTGGAGCTGTCTTAAGCATTTGGAGGCTGTTGGAGCATTTGGAGGCTGTTTGAGCATTTGGAGGCTGTTGTAGCATTTGAAGCCTTTTGGAGCATTTGGAGTGTCTTAAGAATTTGGACGCTGATGGAGCATTTGAAGGCTGTTGGAGCATTTGGAGGCTTTTAGAGATGTTGGAGCCTTTTGGAGTATTTGGACCTGTTGGAGCCATTTGGAGATGTTGGAGCCATTTGGAGCATTGGGAGCTGTCTTAAGCATTTGGAGGCCGTTTGGAGCATTTGAAGGCTGTTGGAGCATTTGGAGTCGATTGATCATTTAAGCTAAAGACATTTTTATTTTTCTTGAGGATATCAGGTAGAAAATAATCAATCAGCTTACTTATGAAGTAACAACGTACGGAAATTAAATTATAACTTGTGACTGAACTGTTTATATGGTAAATCGTATCCATTCCGAGGACCTAGAGAAGAAATTCTCTCAAGACATCGGCTGTTGCAATTTACAGTTCTGACGATGAGAAGCAAACTGTTAAACACGGTGCCCAGAAACTCTGTCAAGAAGAGGAGGACTATTTTAGTAACGGTTCTGGTTGGTCTCTGTCTAGTATAAACCGACTGGAGCTAAGAATTAGTCATTTCGCTTCTATGCAGGGCTAAATGATTATAAGATTGCTGGCTTTCGCAAGTGATCCTGTAGTAGAATAGAAATTATGTAATAAATATTATGTTTGTAAAAGAACTTGTGTTTTATTTTCGAACCTGTCATTTTTGAGGCATTTTTACCCAAAAATTAAGATTATTTTTAGCTTCTTCCAGGTTCGTACCAAGGTTCTTAGTCGATCTAATTAATTAATCATTATATTGTTTGCAAATTTATTTAATGAATTTTGAACTTTTTCCTGAATTTCTAGGTTAATTATTACGAATTTCCAAGATGACGGTCCTAAAGGATTATAGAATGATGGTAGTAGAGGATTTAAAGTCTCTATAAGAATTGTGAATATGGTTTATTGAAATTATTATTTTTTATATAAAATTAAATGTTTTGCATCATCCAGGGATCGAACCAAGGACATGAATCGATCGAATCAATCAGTATATTTATGGCCAATTTATTTAATGAATTTTCAAAATTTTCCCGAATTTCTAGCTAAATAATTACACAATTCCAAGATGGCATCCATATGACAACATGGCGGGTGTCACAGTAATAATAAATTATTACTGCACTCTAGCGGGTAAGAATTAAACTAACATGGCGTCAGCGCACTCTAGTAGTCGATAACATGATTGTGGCTTCCAGCATACGAAGACAAGATGTCGGGCATGACGTCATACTACCTGATGATATATAAGCATGGTAAAAGTGGCGGGGGTCAGTCTGCCTGCAGCCACAGTGAGGAAGGAGCTTGTCGCCATTTTTAATTTTTTTTGCACTCGTCGGGTTCGAACCGAGGACTCTGAGCTCCGTGTCGTAAATGCTTGTTTATTTAAATATTTTTCATTAAAATTTTATTTATTGAATTTTTTATAATTTTTAAAAAAATTTTCTTTAAAATCAGATGATAAATAAAGATTTTCAAGATGGCGACCGTAACGATAATTGCAACGGTGACGACATAATCCAATATGGCGGTCATAATCCTAGATGACGTCAGAGGCTTATCGGAGGCTGTAGACAAGGATGCTTAAGCCTCTTTTAGGAATTTTTGTGGTTTCTAAGGCAAAATAACTTTTGAGGATTTTCGAAATCCTGATTTTTGAATTGAGGAATTTTTTTCCACAAAAATGTAAATTTTGGCGAATTTTGAGGAATTTAGGGCAAATGTTGCCCCTTTTTGGACAATTTTGACAAGTTTTGAGGATCAAATTCAGGGTCAAGGTCATAGTTCAAGGTCACATCCATCCAAGATGGCCGCCGTGACGTCACAATAAAATATGGCGGTCGGCACATCTGGCACCTCCTGCGAAAGCCTGGCGCAGGATGCCCTTTTCTATACTACTCCGATTGATTAATTTAAACAAAAACCATTTACTATAATACACGAGCCCAAACAACATTAAAAATAGAAGCCCATATGATAGAAAAAATTCGATGTGTTGTGATACATTCTCGTCTCAGTAATTCTATTTCACCAATATACGCTATACACCAAAGCTCCAAAGCTCCAACCGCTATAAAGCTCCAAAGTGATAACAGCTCCAAAGCTCCAACAGCTCCAAAGTTCCAAATGATCCAACAGCTCCAAAGCTCTAACAGCTCCAAAAATAACAATTCGCGCCATCAGGTCCATCTACATTTGGCTCCAATGCTCCATTTGCCCATCGGTTTCAAGTGCTCCAAGAGCTCCAACACATTATGTTCACGCAATTCACACGCAATGTACACAAAGTACACACAGGAAATTGAATAAACACACAGTACACAATCGAAAAAAGGAAGCACATTCTGAAGTACAATCACATAATGGAAGCAAATTTAGAAACACAGTCACAAAAAGGAAGCACATTTGGAATCACAATCGCAAAAAGGAATCTTATTCGGAAGCACAATTACAAAAATGAAGCACATTTGGAACACAATCATCGAAAAGGAAGCACATTTGGAAGCACAATCCAAAAAGGAAGCACTTTCGGAAGAACAATCATAAAAAGGAAGCACATTTGGAAGCACAATCACAAAAAGGAAGCATATCTGGAAGCACAATCAACTGAAGGAAGCACAATTGGAAGCTCATTCAACAAAAAGGAAACACATCTAACGGAAAGGACGTACATTTTTAAGAACATTCAACTCAGTAGGATGCGTTCTTTAATTTTATGTGAGGATACAATGCCTCAATCAGTCATTGGCTTCATTAGTGTTTTGACTCCAACAATCAATGACGTCAAAAGTATTTTACTCCAAATAGTCTTAGGCCTAACGCTATTTGACTGCAAGGATATTTGACTACAAGGCTACGAGGCTTCGAAGATACATGGCTCAAACTGTTCCAACAGCATTATGTTATAAGATTACAAGTTTACTTGGTTACGTAGCTACAAGTCTACGAGGCTCCAAGGCATCATGACAATGTGACTACGAGCCATGAGGTTACGAGACTACACGATTACGAGTCTATAAGGTTACGTGACTGCGAGGCTACAGGACTATGAAGCTTCCAGAACACAAGGTTACGAGACTGCGAGCCTACAGGACTAAGAAGCTTCCAGGACACGAGGCTACGTGGCTACGAGACTACTTGGCTCTAACTCACAACAATAGCACAATTCAGTGGTGAGAGTTAATTTATCTCATGCAAAATAACACGTTTAAAGTAGTGTCGATTTTTGTCGACAGATGACACCACATGCTGCTTACAGGTAAATATTATTTAGTTCTTTTATGTGGGATGCAGGATGCTCACTAACGATAGCAAAAAATGGATGGCTTCGCTAAGCACCAAGGAGAAGGAAGTTCGTCTTGCTTACTAGTGATTCTCAGATGTCTCAGAGCTTATTATTATATATGACTGAGTAATGTTATTTGCGTTTGATTTTCACGTGATAAAATATTACAATTGATGATTTAGTAGCAGAAATTCAATTAATTAAATTTAACTCTGAATAAAATGTTATTATTCATTTAGTAAAAAATCTTTCATGCATATATCAGTTTCTCAGAAACAACCAGAAGCACTTGGAGAAACAACAGGAATAATCAGGAGCACTCAGAAAAACCATCAAAATATTGAATAATGTACATTCTTTTCGTTAGATGTGCTTCCTCATTGTTGAATGTGCTTCCGATTGTGCTTCCTTTAGTTTATTGTGATTCCAAATGTGCTTCCTTTTTGTGATTGGGCTTCCAAATGTGCTTCCTTTTTGTGATTGTGCTTCCGAATGTGCTTCCTTTTTGTGATAGTGCTTCCAAATTTGCTTCCATTTTGTGACTGTGCTTCCAAATGTGCTTCCTTTTTGTGATTATGCTTCCAAATTTTCTTCCTTTTTGTGATTGTGCTTCAGATATGTGCTTCCCTTTTGCGATTGTGCTTCCTTTTTGTGATTGTTCTTCCAAATGTACTTCCTTTTTATGATTAAGCTTCAAAATGTGCTTCCTTTTTGTGATTGTGATTCCGAATGTGCTTCCTTTTTGTGGTTGTGCTTCCAAATATGCTTCCTTTTTGTGACTGTGCTTCCATATGTGTTTCCTTTTTGTGATTGTGCTTCCAAATGTGCTTTCTTTTTATGATTGTGAGTCCAAATGTGCTTCCTTTTTGTGATTGAGCTTCCAAATATGCTTCCTTTTTGTGACTGCTTCCAAATGTGATTCCTTTTTGTGATTGTGCTTCCAAATGTGCTTCCTTTTTGGGATTGTGCTTCCGAATGTGCTTCCTTTTGTGATTGTGCTTCCGAATGAGCTTCCTTTTTGTGATTGTGCTTCCAAATGTGCTTCCTTATTGTGACTGTGCTTCCAATTGTGCTTCCTTTTTTATTGTGCTTCCAAATGTGCTTCCTTTTCGATGTTTGTGCTTCCAAATGTGCTTCATTTTTGTGATTGTGCTTCCGAATGAGCTTCCTTTTTGCGATTGTGCTTCCAAATGTGCTTCCTTTTTGTGACTGTGTTTCTAAATTTGCTTCCATTATGTGATTGTACTTCAGAATGTGCTTCCTTTGTTCGATTGTGTACTGTGTGTTTATTCTATTTCCTGTGTGTACTGTGTGTACATTGCGTGTGAATTGCGTCAACATAATGTGTTGGAGCACTTGGATCACTTGAAGCCGATGGGAAAATGGAGCATTGGAGCCAAATGTAGATGGACCTAATGGCGCGAATTGGGGTTTTTGGAACTGTTAGAGCTTTGGAGCTGTTGGAGCATTTGGAACTTTGGAGCTGTTGGAGCTTTGGAGCTGTTGGCACTTTGGAGCTTTATAGCTGTTGGAGCTTTGGAGCTTTGGTGCCTAGCATATATTGGTGAGATCGAACTACTGAGACGAGAACGTATCACACCACATCGAGTTTTTACTATCACATGGGCTTCTATTTTTAATGTTGTTTTGACTCGTGTATTATAGTAAATGGTTTTTGTTTAAATTAATCGATCGGTCGCGGGTACCTAGGCGAGTCCTAGACAGCAGGTCGCTCAGTTTGTTACTGTCTTCGATGGTGTAATGATCAACTTGTTTGTTTCATCTAGTGCATAAGTCACGTAATTACCTGTTATTATGAACTCGATGGCATCTTTACCGTCTTTAAAGACAAACTCGAAGAAGGTTGTACCATTGACTACAGGAACACGGACGTCAATACTGGAGGAGACGTCAACATCGTGGTACAACCAGCAGAAGAGAAGTTAATGACTTCAGTGCAGACTACACTGGAAACCTCGGAGAACGCTGTTTTGACCTCGATGGAGACTTCAATGGATGGTGATTCGTCAACAACTAACGAACATCGGTGCCGTTACTGTGACAAGATTTTCTCAAACATCAGCAATGCTCGTCGACACGAGAAGAGAGAATGTGCTAAGAATCCTCCTCGTAACATGTTTGGTTGTGAGAAATGTCATAAGCAGTTTGCCAGATAAGATAATATGAAAACGCACATGAAGACATGCAAAGGTCCTTCTGTTAGGCAGAAAGTAAAGGTTTCTATACAACAAAGATGCATTGATGTTCATAAGAGAATTCCTGGAAATGGTACAACTACGGCAACGTCAGTATCTGGATCGGGTCTGAAATGCTCGTTTTCATCACCACGGTATCCTTGCAGCTCTTGTGATATGTCGTTCGCATTTTCCCATGATGTACGAAGATATGAGAGGAGTAAATGTACGAAGAATCCTTCTCGCATGAAGTTTCGCTGCGATGAGTGCCATGAATGGTTTACTCGAATTGATAATTTGTGTCGACATGCGAAAAACTGTAAAGGTGAAGTCCGTGTGCCTACTGTCTAACTAACTGCAGAAATTACGACTCCTCAGTTTAGGTTGAAGACTCATGAGCGTACAAACAATAAACCGATGTGCAGCAATCGATTGTTATGGCATCTGGACATGGAACTAAACCTAAGACTGTGTTCGGTGCATTACAGGTGAATAATAATGGATTCTACTTGGCGCAGTCTGCATTTCGTGGAACATTAAAAGACTACCATTATCTAAATACGATGAGTAAGTCATAGTACATTTGTACTTTTCTAGATGATATAAGACAGTACATAATCAACCAGCTTACTGATGATGTAGCAACAAACGGTCCATTAAAAATAACTTGTGGTTGGACTGTATATATCGAAAGCCATATCCGTTCGATGACAAAATGAAGAAGTGTGCATTCAAGACGTCGGCTGCAGTTATTTACAGTTCTAACGATGTGAAGCAAACTGTTAAAACTGGTGTCCAGAAACTCTATCAAAAAGAGGAGAACTATGTCAGTAAAGGTTCTGGCTAGTCTCCAACTAGTATAAACCGATTGGAGCTTAGAATTAGTCAATCACACCGATGCGGAATTAAATGTTTATGAAATTTTTAATATTTTCAAGTGCTTCTGTAGAAGAATAGAAGATATGTAATAAAATGTATTTTGTAAAAGAACTTGCGCAGTTTTATTTTCGAACCTGTCACTATTATGCTAAATTGATGTTATATTAAACCAGATGGCGGAAATCTCAGTAATAATAAATGATTACTGGACTCTAGCGGGTTAGAATAAAACTAGCATGATGGTAATGATGGTTAGACGAGCACATACACAAGATGGTGTCCTCCAGCAGACGAAAACAAAATGGTGGCAATGACCTCTATCAGGTAGTAGCTCCTGGTAGCATGTACTGAACACAAAATTTCGGATCCATGATGGTCGTCAAGGTCAAAGTCAAATTTCAAGGTCAATATCAAATTTCAAGGTCAAGGTCAAATTTCAAGGTCAAGGTCAAATTTCAAGGTCAAATTTCAAGGTCAAAGTCCAAGTTTGAGGTTAAGGTCAAAGTTCAATGTCAACAGTTGAGGTCAAAGGTATGCTGAACAGAAAATTATACTGACATGGTGTCAGCACACTCTATCAGACGAAAACAAAATGGCGGCCTCCAGTGGACGAAGACAAGGTGGCGGCCATAACGTCATACCAGTTGACGATATATACCTTGGTATTTGTGGTGAGAGGTCAGTCTAGGTGTCTTCCGTGGAGGAAGGATCTGAAGTTTTTTTAATTTTTGATCTTACCGTTGTAACCAACTCGTGTCTTACATATTTCTATAAGTACTTAAATGCAAAAGCTTGGAAGCACTGAGCAAAAGTTGGGAGCGAGCCCTAATACCATAGTATCTCCCAGAGGTGACACGAGTGGAAACAAGATGAATTTAGAGCACTCACTGGAGAACAGGTTGAGTGTTTGAGGATCGACAAGGCAAAAAAATCTTAAAAACTACGGTGTTAGTTTATAAGCATATTCATTTTATTGTTGACATAGGATTATACATATTAGATACAATTATTTCTCCTTTTTTTTTGTTACACAGAAATTTCTATTATTACAATTCAGTCTTAATTTAAACTTGTTTATACCTCATTTGAATATAATTGAAATCGTGTGATTACGAAGTTACTCTCTCGTTAAGTTACCAAATGTTGCAACTTATCCTAGCCCGGCCGGGGATCCAACGGAAGTTAACATACATTATAAAAAGTAGGATACAATATCAAATTTTAAACATACCAACTTCACTTGTACCCTTATAATAAATTATTTCTGAAATTACATTATTATTTAATCATTTCGAGGCTGCTGTCATTTACAATTTTTGTTGTAACCAAACAATGTTATTGTCCTTAACAGTGATTACAGACTAATTTCATAGTCCTGTTGGCTGGCGCATGTCGTCAAGAAGGAGAACAATGGTGGCCGAGAAGAAAGAGAAGCCCGCTGCAGGGTCGCTGGTAGAAAGGGTTGCATCTGTAGTTGAATTTGGAACTCGGGAGACGCCCGGGGTGGTACTTAAACCCACTGCACAGAAGCACAGTGTAAAATTAGGATATTGGAAGTTTTCAACTATATAAAAACAAAAGGGGAACGTCAGACTAACTATTGTGGAATGAGGCGTAAATTATTACTCACCATCGTGGGTTGCCACTCGCAGATTAATCCATGCAGGAAATGTGACACGACCGCGGGTGTCGAGCAAAACTACGATGCACTTCCGGCACTACCGAATACTGCTTAAAATCAATAATGAAAATACAATATTTTGGGAACACTCCCGGGTCAAAAGCGACTACATACTTAGTAGCCAACTGAAGAGATCACTCGAAACATAATTTAACTAGCGAAATAATTCGCGGACGACGTTCCAGGACACGATCTGGGCTCGGTCGAGACAGAAGGACGACTTCATCTCATCATGGGAAGCGCAGTACATTAAAATGCCGAAAGGCGCCTGGGGGCAAAGAAGAGGTGGATCCAGGGCTCTGATTGGCTGGTACCCTGTCAGTTAGGGGCCTATGCATCAACCGGGGGAAGGGGGTTATGTGTGTATAGCAGGTGGATGGCAGTCCAGCGGTAACTCTTAGAGGGGTGTAACAGGCCGGGACCGGGGGCACTCTCGTGGCGAGTTACGGAACTAAATGCTGTTGTTTGCCGAGGCCGCCACGAGAGATCGCGGTGGAGGCACTGCACCTAAGCTAGGACCAAAGGGGCGACACTGGCGCTCCGAGACGAGAGGCTGGGGAAGTAGAGAGGCTGGGGAAGTAGACAGGCTTGTTGTCGAAAAGTAGGTCGCAGAAAGCGCGAATGTGCCGTGCTCAGGCGGGTAAAGACGGAATTGAGATTTAAACTTTAGTTCACGATACCACCGAGAGGTACCGTTTGTGGTATAGCTGCGAAAGGGAAGACCTTGGTAGGAGCACTTCTCGGAACATGGTGGGAGGGTGAAGGGGGGGGGGTTATGCACAGTCAGTGGGAAAACGGGGCTCCGGCCTGAGGCTACGTGCCTGGCCGGGGTGTAACTTGGGCCGAGAGGCCTGACCTAACTCGCCTACCGCAGCTGAGTCTCAGGTCGGAAGCCGAC
Source organism: Bacillus rossius redtenbacheri (assembly GCF_032445375.1). NCBI lineage: Eukaryota > Metazoa > Arthropoda > Insecta > Phasmatodea > Bacillidae > Bacillus > Bacillus rossius. Next base: position 59,427,701 of record NC_086331.1, on the reverse strand, counting down.
CCTGAGAAGCTTGCCGAAGCACATAACTAAACGTGAGTTCGTGACAGAATGGATCAGGAGGTACTAGATAACACGCCCGGGCGTGTTCAGGACGGTGGGAACTAAAGTCTGTCCAGCAGAGTCGGCTGGACACAGTTATCCTGTGCTGAGGGAGCCTGGGAAAGGACTGCCAGCAGCTTGGAAAAGTTTAAATGGGAGTGAGCCTTAGAAGGGAAAAGTTTAAATATGACAAATATTTAGGAGAAACAAAATAAATTTAAATTGAAGCAAAAGGTTTTGGAAATGCTAATCCAAGGGAATTTTTTGGTACACCGTTTTCGAACTAAGGACGGGAATCGATCTACCAATCGGTATTCTAATAAGTTAATTTTTTGATGAATTTTGAAGTTTTTTTCATTTAAATCGGATAATAAATAAAGATTTTAAAGATATCGTCCGTAACGTTAATTGATACAGTGGTGATATAATTCGAAATGTCGGGTGTGTGACGTAAGACTTTTTAATTACTTTTTATTGAATTTTTTTTAAATATTTTAATAAATTACTGGTTTATTCTCGCCGGAAATCGAACCGAGGACCGAATTCCTTTTTGTAACTAAACATTTGATGTAGGCAAATTTTTTTTTATATATTTGGAATTTTTTTGGAATTTCTAGTATTAAAATTACGGATTTTCAAAATGGTGGTCGTAACGATAATTGTAACAGTTACGTCTTAATACAAGATGGCGGTTCTGTCTCGAACAGGTGATGATATTACTTCAAATTTAAAAAAAATTACAAGTCCTAACATGCATGTAATTTTTTATAAACCTTATTTAATTCTCAGTCTGGTAACTGTCTCGATGGTCGTGCGGTTAAAAGTGTATGTTTTTCAACCTAAAGATCAGAGCGGCAATGGTTTGAATCACAGCACTTCCAATGTGTTTTGCATAAAAAATTAAATTTTATATGTCGATAAGTCAATGTCAAAGATCAAGGTCAAAGTTCAAGTTCAAGGTCATCCAAGTTTGCCCTGTGACGTCAGAAATCTAAGATGGCCACCGTGACGTCAGAAATCCAAGATGGCCGCCGTACACTCGCTCCTCGCGCCAGCGCCATGTCCTCGGTCATACTTTCCTATACTACTAGGTTATTTATTGTTGAAAGTATTCACTATAGAGCGCTACTATACCGCACAAAGTTACTTCTATGAATACTAATAGCATTCATAACATTTAACGTAAAAATTTTCTAACACGATAAAAAGTATCACGTATATTAACTGAATGAAAATTCTTGTAGGCTATACTACATCCTCCACTCTTGGCGCAAACTCAAACGTTTATGAAACAACTGGAATTTCATACAGGAATACATTTTTTCATTACGATGGAAACAGCTAATATGAAATTTAAGGTACTATCAGAAAACATTTTTTTTTCCGCTTAAGGTGGCAGGAGTAGGCCTAAATTTCACATCATGGATGACCTTGACCTTAACATTTGACATTAAGCTTCAAAATTTGCCAATAAATTCTAGAATTTCTCAAAATTAGCCAAAATTAGTCCAAAATTCGTCAAATTTTCATTTTTTGGAAAAACAATTCCGTCAAAAAATCTCAACAATCTGAAAAATTGAAATTTTCCTATTTCAAGGGAAAAATTTACGTTTTGAGGGAAAATATCCCGTTTTAGTTCTCAAAATTGCCAGTAACTTGAAAAGTCCGCAAAGCGGCTTAAAGCCCGCATCTACAATCCGCCATAACCCTCTGAGGTCACGACCTTGACAATTAGGATGCAATGGCCGCCATTTTAAATTGTTACGTAACCAGTGAAATTTTCATTACGGCCGTCATCTTAAAAATCCGTAATTATTATCTGATTTTAATGGGAAAAATGTTAAAATTAATAAAAAATGAAATTATAAAAATTACAATAAAAAACATTCCGGAATCTTAGATTATTATGTCATGGCCTCCATATTAAAAATCTATAATTATTTGCCTATAAAATAGGGATAAAAATTCAAATTTATAAAAAAAAATATTAATTCAAATTTTAATAACATTTTTACTAAAAGCACGCACTTACATAATGGTGTCTTCGGTTTGAACTTGGTGAAGGAAAAAATAAAAAATGGCGATAGAAACTTCCTACACGGAAGCCCCTGGCAGACTGACTTCCCACCACTAATTCTAAGGTAAATATATCGCCAGCTAGTATGCCGTCATGTCCACCATCTTGTTTTAGTCTGCTGGAGGCCATCATCTTGGATACAACGTATTGTTTTCATCTGCTAGATGATGCTGCTGTCATATTAATTTAATTTTTACGCACAAGAGTGCAGTAATCATTTATTACTGTAGCACTCGCCTTCTTGAAATTTGGGTGCCATCCTAGAAACTCGTAATTATTTAGCTATAAATTCTAGAAAAATTCCAAAATTAATTTTAAAAATCTGAAATCAAATAAACTGATTAATTCGATCAGTTCCTGTCTCTGGTTCGATACTTGATTAATGAGAAATAATTAATTTTACATAAAAATTTTATTCAATAAAAGCAGCTTAGGTTCCCAGTCAACCAGCCGCCACTAAGCCGATGATGAAATATCGTCCCCCATCTTGGAAACTGGTATTTATTTACCTAGAAATTCGGAAAATATTCTCAAAATTCATAAAAAAAAATCACGTATTAAAATAATAATTGACTCGATGGAGTTCCGTCCTTTGTTTAATTCTAGGCCAGTGGTAAGAAAAACTAAAGCTTAAAATTAATTTTAAATTCTATTTTCAAGTAACATTTGTGGAGTTTATCAATTATTCTCTCTGTAAAAAATTACTCTTTACAATATAACTGTCCGTCGAAATAAATATGTTGTATCTGTGCCTACCATGGAAGTCTAATTTTTCGATACTTGAAACACCTTCCAAACAGGTCATGAACTATGTTAAGCGTATAGTCCAAGTGTCTTCGGACCACGATGACAGGCCAAGTTCAATGTCAGGATGGACCAGAAATATCAGGACCACAAGGCCTTCTTTGTCAATAACAAATATAAAATATTTCAAGCAGTGAAGACAAATTCTTCGAACTGTCAGACCCAAAACATCTATAAAATCAATTACAAGCAATTAGACCACAGGATAATGTTTTATGCTTACTAAAGGACCAGGAATCCTTGAATTTTTTTTATCAAGACCAATACGATTTGAACCGGTAAATATTCTGAGCTACTGCAGATTCGACTATGCACATTTAACGAAATCATACATATTCAACAAAAGAAAAGAACACACAATACACACAATGGACTGAATTACACAAACCGTACACACGATGAACAAACACAGTACACACACTGGACACGCAATGAACACAGCACACACACACTGGACACACAATTAATACACAGTACACACACAGTACATGCAATGGACTCACAGTACACACACAGGACACGCAACGAACACACAATACACACAGGACATGCAATGGACATGTAACGCACACAGTGAACATGCAGTCGAAAGAACTCTGGCTTAGTTAGAAATCAGTTTTTGTGAATTAAAAACCTGTGTTTTCGTACCATGTGCTCCTCTGCCTGAGGACGGGAGCAGATAGCAGTTCCCGAAACGTCGCTTGTTTCTGTTTTAGAAAACTATTGTGTTTGTTTCGTCTTTTCATTTTGCCGTGTTTTTGTCTCGTTTCAACTGTTGTGCTGAATTTTTTTGGGTTCAATATTTTTGTGCTGTCATCATTTGTGGTTTTTTTTTTCTTTCTGTTAGTCCATTTTCCTTTGTTTTTCTTTGTATGTTGACCATATTACTGTTATGGAATATTATGTAGTGTTGATATCCTCTTAACAGCAATTGTTTTGCTTAATTTGTGTTCTTATCTTTTGTGTTTTTTGTAGTTTTCTTCTACAGACATACATGTGCTTAGAAATAGCATATGTCCAAAAGTTTACATCAAGTCATGCACTCCCATTGCACAAATCTTTCAAAAATAATAAAAAAACAATCACTTCCAAAATCTAAAAATTAAATTTATTATTTAAATTTATACAAATGCAGGTAAACAAGTCATTATTGTATGTCGCCAGCTTCCCTCAGTTCTGAGAATATTAAAGCTACTTCTTTTATATGCGAATAGTTTCCTGCATAAAGCGAAGCATATACCTATAAGTCTTAACCTGTCGACCAAAATATTAGGGTCTTCCCATGATGCGATATCAATCTCTTCTGCTGTAATATTACTTTCATGTTTATTGTAAACATTTATAATATCTCTATCAACCCGATCATCGTAATATTTATCAGAATAATTAATTTTATCACGTAGTTTCCATCGTTTTGGTCTCAGTTTTTTATCACAGTATTCTATATTGCATGGTTTAGGTGCTTTAGCAGAGTCTTCGATCGCGTCACCAGCTTGAGAGTCACTGTCGCCATCACCATAGAAGCCAGCGTCTTCACATGGATCACTGTAAGAACTCTAAATCTTTGACGTCGAAGCTTCTTCATCGCTTTAAAGCTTCTTTTTAAAGCGTTCATCATTATTCCAAAGTATGGTGGATCTACTTTATATGGGTTTGAATTTATTCTCACTTTTTACGCTAATAATACTTCCATTGGTTTCAGTCTTCCTTAAACCGTAAGAATCATTCAATTTAAGTCCTTTGTCTAGATCAGGAGAGCTATGAACATAATCACGTTCAAGTCAAGGAAAATTATTTACATCATGCAGCACACTTTTATTCTATCTCGTAAGTGGGCTTGGCTTTACAAGTCCTGCCATGTCTTTTTAAACTATCAATTCGTTTAAACAAACTGCCATACCGATCACAACTGAACATTTTGAGTAGTGGGTTTTTAACACATTATTTTTTCTCGTGAAGTCTAGCATTCCTTCTCAGGACAAATTTCTTACTGCAGTATCTAAAGCGGTGACCTTCCGACTCAGCTGCAGACAACGAAACAGGATCCATATTAGCTTCTGTGACTAATGTCACATGCTAACTGAAAAATTTAAATTGGTTCAATTACTTAAATAGAATTTTTAATCTTTCGTCAGTGAGACATAATGTACTTAACCTGTTTGAAATGTACGTTGAGAATAGTGGAAAAATACCTCGTGGTTCGGATACGCTTAGCCTATACGCCTAATTTTCTAAAAATCCTGGTTGGAAGCTATTCCATGCATCGAAAATTTAGACTTCCGTGGTAAGCACATTGGCAACATATTCATTTCTTCTGAAAGATATATTGTATAGAGTCGCTTTTCGTAGAGAGAATGATTAATAAATTACTTGAAAGGTAATTGGAAACAAAATTTTATTTAATTTTAAACTTTATTTACTCTTATCACTGGTCGAGAATCAATCTTACATTAACAGATAAATTTTTTAAAGATTTTTTTAAAATATTTTCCGAATTTCTATGTTAATTATTACGAATTTCCAATATGGCGGCCAATATGTCATTGGTAGCTTATTGGAGGATTTTAGACTAGAAACCTAAGCAGCTTTTAGGATTATACGCCATATTTTATTGAAAACATAATTTTTTGCATAAACTTACCTTACTTTAAACTACTAGGGATTGAATAGAGTACAGGAATCGATCGAATGAAAAAATTATTAATTTATGATTTTTTTTATGAAATATGCTATTGTTTTAATTACTAGCTTAAAAATTGAGATTTTCCAAGATGGCAGCCAAATTTCATGATGGTGGACGCCACAGTAATATATGATTCCTGCACTCTAATGGGCTAAAATTAAACTAATATCGCAGCAACGCACTCTATCAGAAGAAAACAATATGTCGGATCTTGGATGGCAGCCTCAAACAGGCAAAAACCACATGGCTGTCATGACATTATACTGTCTGACGTAATATTTACCTTGACATTAGTGGTGGGAGGTCAGTATATCGGTGGATTCCATGGAGGAATGATCCATCGCAATTTTATTCGAATGAACTTGTGGGTTCGAACGTAGCATTCCATATCATAAATGCATTTTTTTAAAATAAATTAATATTAAAATGTTATTAATTATTTTTTATGAATCTTAAAATTTTTCTCGATGCTCTAGCATGATTAAAATAACGGAATTTTAAGATGTTGGACCAAACAAAAGTGCAATATTTCTAGAATACAGGATGGCGGATGTGACATAAGTCATTTTTTATAAAAAAATTAAATCATAACTATAGAATATTTTAATTTTTTATACATAAATTATATGTTTACTCTCTTCAAACGGAGGAATGATATGGATTTGATAACTACATATTAGAAGTGAACAATTTTTTATATATATTTGTTGGAATTTTTTCGGATTTTATCAGTTGAAAATTAAAGATTTCAAGTTTATGATCAATGTCAAGATCTCAGGTCACGGTCAAGATCAAGGTCAAAGATCTCCTCCAAAGGCTTATTGGAGGCTTGCCAATAAGGTATTTAAGCCTCTTTCGGGACATTAATTTTTTTTAAAATAAAAATGGGAAATTTTTCCTCAAAAAGCGAATTTTTCCCTCGAAACAGGGATATTTCTAGTAATATTGAGGAATTTGAGACATTTTTGAGAAAGTTTGACGAATGTTTAGAATTTCGTGACGTCAGAGCGGTCGGTAATTTACACCCTGCTTGCTCCTCGGGCCGGCACCAAGCGCAGAACATATAATTGTTATGACCTAGGTATGTTTGGAGAACTGAGTTCGTAAGAGAGAGCTCAATTAAGATATATTACCGTTTTATTAATTACATATATTTACATGACCAATAAACGATTGAATTTAAAAATGTCTTATCACAAATCACTCGCACTTTAAATTGTTTATTCGTAAGCACTCAATGTCTGTCAAGTTTCATAGTAGTAGTATAGGAATGACGGTCCGGAAACAGGATTCAGGATGTGGATGGTGCGGATTGTGATTGTCTGTCCGCCATCTTGGATTGTGACGTCACGGCAGCCATCTTGGATGACCTTGACCTTGACCTTGACCCCGGCGGCCATTTTGGATCCGCCATCTTGGATCCGCCATCTTGGACGCAGCGTAACGGGACACGGCGTAACGGGACAAAGTGTAACGGGACAAAGTGTAACGGGACAAGTAGCTCATGGTCGCCATCTTTAAAATCCGACGTCTTTAAATCGAGCGCCCCACTCATGATGAAATTTTCGTCTCTGTCGCCATATTGACTTTTTCTGTTCCACTGGAGGACGCCATCTTGGATACTGTCGACTCTAATTCTGTTGTTTGTTCCTAGATAGCGCCAGCGTCGCTCTTGATTATTTTTCTGTTCCACTGGAGGACGCCATCTTGGATACCGTCGACTCTAATTCTGTTGTTTGTTCCTAGATAGCGCCAGCGTCGCTCTTGATTATTTTTCTGTTCCACTGGAGGACGCCATCTTGAATACCGTCGACTTTGTTTCTGTTGTTTGTTCCTAGATAGCGCCAGTGGCGCTCTTGATTATTTTTCTATTCCACTGGAGGCAGCCATCTTGAATACCGTCGACTTTGTTTCTGTTGTTTGTTCCTAGATAGCGCCAGCGTCACTCTGACTCATCACATAAGGTCGATGTTTCATTACCTACCACAGCTATTATGGTCCTTATCGACATATCAAATTTATTTTTTTATGCAAAATACATTGGAAGCGTTGTGATTCGAACCAGCGCAGCTCTGATCGCTAGGTTGGAAAACATACGCCTTTAACCGCTCGGCTATCGAGACATTTACCAGACTGAGAATTAAATAAGGTATATAAAAAAATATCATGCATATTCGGATTTGAATTTTTTTATTTAATTTTAAGTAATAATAGCACTACATGTTCGAGACAGATCCGCCATCTTGTATTAAGTCGTAACTGTTGCAATTATCGTTACGCCCGCCATCTTGAAAATCCGCAAAGTTTATGTTAGAAAATCGGGAAAAATTTTAAAAATCATTAAAAAAAATTGAATAATCAAATGAAATAATAATCTTAAAAACCACTGTTGCAGTTATCGTTACGGTCGCCATCTTGGATTATATAAATGTTGCATATTTCGTTACACCCGCCATCTTGGTTGAGTACCATGTCATTCTTACACTTTACGTTACGACCACCATATTGGAACCTATTAATGTTGCAATTACCGTTATGGTCACCATCTTGAAATTTAGACGACATCTTGGAAATCCGTAATTTTTATGTTAGAAAATCGGGAAAAATTCCTAAATTCATCAAAAAATTAACTTAATAGAACTATGATTGATTATATCGATGTACGTCCTCGGTTCGATTCCCGGCGAGAGTAATCGGTCGATCCTTCCTCCATGAATGCTACCTAGACTGATCTACCACCACCAGTACCAAGGTATATATCATCAACTGGTATGAAATCATGTCCGCCATCTTGTATTTGTCCGCTGGAGTACGTCATCTTGTTTTCGTCTGCTAGAGTGTGCTGGCGACATGTTAGTATAATTTTATGTTCACCATACCTTTAACCTCGACTGTTGGCATTGAACTTTGTCATTGACCTTGTACTTTACCTTGACCTTGAACTTTAACCTTGACCTTGACATTTGACCTTGACCTTGACATTTGACCCTAACCTTGAAAATTGTCCTTGACCTTGATATTTGACTTTGACCTTGATCTTTGACTTTGACCTTGACGACCATCATGGATCCGACAGTTTATGTTTAGTACATTCTACCAGGAGTACCTACCGCCTGCTAGTGGTCATTGCCACCATCTTGTTTTCATCGGATGGAGGACACCATCTTGTGTGTACTCGTCTTACCATTCTAACCCGCTGCAGTGCAGTAATCATTTATTATTACCGAGGTGCCCCCGCCATCTTGAAATCATGTAATTATGTAGCTAGAAAAGCGGGAAAAATTCCAATAGTCACCGAAAAAATAAATTATTAATTTACAAATTGATTAGATCAGTTCCTGTCCACGGTTAGATTCTTGAACAGTGACAGTTGTAACTAAATATTAAATAAATTTTAGATTCTGTTTTCCCTTACTTTTCGTGGAGTTTATTAATCATTCACTCTACGAAAAGCAGCTCAAGACATTATACCTGACGAACGAATTAAATACAGATTCACTATGCTTTACATGAAAGTCTAGTTTTTTAATATTTAGATTATCCTTTAAAATTTTCATGTACAAAGTCATCCATACATATAGCTCAAGTGTCTCAGGACCATGAGATCGAGTCATGAACAGTCAGTCATATAGTCCATGAACACAGCTCACAGGGAAACGGAATGTACACACAGGAAAACGGAATTTACACGCAGGTAAACGAAATGTACACTCAGTACACACAGGAAAACGAAATGTACACACATTACACACAGGAAAACGGAATGTACACACAGTACACACAGGCAAACAAAATGTACACACAGGAAAACGGGATTTACACGCAGGAAAACGAAATGTACACACAGTACACACAGGAAACGGAACGTACACACAGGAAACGGAACGTACACACAGTAAACACAGGAAACGGGGCGTACACACAGGAAAACGAAATGTACACACAGGAAAACGAAATGTACACACAGGAAAACGAAATGTACAAACAGGAAAAAGAAATGTACAAACAGGAAAACGAAATGTACAAACAGGAAAACGAAATGTACAAACAGGAAAACGAAATGTACAAACAGGAAAACGAAATGTACACACAAGAAAACGAAATGTACAAACAGGAAAACGAAATGTACAAACATGAAAACTAAATGTACACACAGGAAAACGAAATGTACACACAGGAAATAGGAACGTACGCACAGTACACACAGGAAACGGAATGATCACACATACAGTAGCGGAAACACAGACTTATTTGGAAATCTGGATACAAGAAATAAATCATACTTTTTTAAAATATAAATAATTCATTTTATTTTTCATTAGTACATACATGACAGTTAATCAAATGATTATTGTATGTAGCCAGCGTTCCGAAGTTCTTACAGTATGGACGATACTTCCACGATATGCGAGTAGTTTCCTCTACGAACAGATGCCACCATCAGTCTTAGCCGGTCAACCAATATGTTTGGATCTTTCCATGATGTGGAATCAACCTCTTCTGCCACCATCTTCCTTGCTGGTATATTATAAATACTTTTATTATCACAATAATCCCAGTAATCATAATAAGCTTGATCATATTTATTATAACACGACGTTTCCATCGCTTCGGTCTTAGGACACCAACACATTCTTCGATCTTGTCAGCTTTAGGTTCTGCATCACAGTCTATGTCTTTGTAAACAGCCTCAGAGTCACTGTAGCAATCACCGTAGAAGACATCGTCTTCACCCAGATTACCGTATAAGAACTCGTTATCGTCGATGTCGAAGTGTCTTCATCGCCTGTATGTTTTCTTTTCAGGAGTCCACCATTTATACAAAGTATGGACGATCTACTGAATATAGGCTTGAATGTATTCTCACTTTTCACAGTGTTGATACCTTCATTAGTTTAAGTCTTCCCGATACCATCAGCATCCTTCAATATTTGTTTCTCGTCACGATCGGCGTGCTAAGGCTTCCATCTTTTCTATATTAATAATATTATTTGTCTTAAAATCTCCGCGTCCGTGTCACTATCACAGATGTAAATCATCTCCATAGCTACCAGTTATAATACCAGGAGCTACATCAATATCACTCATTTAATGATATCGTCTACACATTTCAGTTGTCAGTGATTAACCACAATCTATGATCTTGTGAGCTCCATTCTCATTTTCTTTAAAAGTCTAAGTGTCCAGTTTTATTATTTAATCTGTCAACCCATCATCACAATCTCAATTAAATCATCTTAGTATATAGAAAAAAAATCATCAAAGTTCCTTTCATTTAATCTTAGGAACCGCATCATCCTTTCCACCTATAGTGAAGTTTCTTGAGCCCAAGAGTCTTTCATTATATATACCATGCAGTGTTCTTCAAGAGATGTGGTATACTAACAGTTCTACATACAAAACCATCCTATCAATAATTTGTTTACACATAAAAAAAACCTTCACGCTATTTTTTCGTGTTTTACTAAATTATCTCTTCGTCTAAAATAATTACCACACATAGTAATTTCTACAAAGGACACTTTGTCCAAGTCATTTTAACCATCATCTGTCTGAAAACAACCATGTCCCATCTATATCACAAAGTAAACGAGGGTTAGTGGAGATAGGTCAAACAAGTGCTAGTCACTCATAGGGTAAGAACCATGTGTTCGATACATATCTCAGTCAATGTAGCATCTATGTATTTTTCTTACCTCATGTAGAAAAATATCTTACAATGCATACGAATTTAAACTTATTCACGTGCGACTAGTCAAAAGTACATAAATTCAAGCACGTCAACCTCAAAAAAAAAAAAAATTCTCAAGGATAGAGACAGAGACTACACGATCGAGACACGCCTACCGTCACCCGCAAATGAACATTGACCCCTCGCGCGGGAGTTGCAAGCTAGCAGAATACTGCGACAGTCATATGTTTGCTCAAGACATGCATACATCACGTCGCTAGCCTTCCAACCCATTTCACGTAAAACTTAAGTGAAATCGTAATCCAGCATACGTAAAGTACTTGCTGGAACCACTTCAAAGTATACATCACTGAACCAGAGCAGAAAATTAGCTTACACATGTATAACTCGCTACCAACAAAAAATAAAAATTTGTAGCACATATACGAGAGGAGTCGAACCCTTCATACCATACTCAATACTCCGTTAATTATAAGCGGCAAACTATTTTAAATCAAGACCCCGGCCAGTATATATTATTTTTTCATGTTTTAAAAATTCATGTTAGTAATCAGCAACGAAGGAGTGAGTAACTTGGACGAAGAATCGTTTACCAAGTATCCGGAATCTTACTGATACATCCCATCCAGTGCACCAGCTTACTCCGAAGTGTGCGCAATTGATTAACATTATTCAATTTTTTAATATCACGTCCGCAGTGTACAACAATATATGACAGGTTACGATTTAAGACCATAAATTTCCCACAAGTCTGTTAGTTTTATTTCGGGGAGTAATAAATTATTACTCAGAAATAATAAATCAAGTTCCTATCAGATTTGCTCTAATGTTACGGTATTACCTGTACCTGCACATTACCAAATCATCTCCCATAAAAAATCTTAAGAATGCAGATGTCATACTCAGACAAAAATAATTTTAACAAAAAAAAAAAAAAAAAAACAATCTTCAGCATTATTGATAAAAAAAAATACACACAAACAAGAAAAAACGGACATTTCAAATCCGACCTAAATTACGTGACACATATAGATTATTGCATTAAGATAAACGATGTAGGTTAGGGAAAAATATGTAAAAAATTCTTTAATTCTATAATTTATTTTAAATTTTACATTTAAACACATTAAAATCTGACACTGTATATATTTTTTAAATTTCTTAGTCCATGCGACATTCAATATTATTAAAATAAATTATATTAGTTCGTATTAAGAGTGAAAAAATACAAATAATCATACAGATCACGATACATCAGATCAGGAGTGTAACACCTTAGAGGGCCAGAAATTATGCTAGAAACCCGTCTTTACAAAATTGATAATGTTTTTTTTTTTCAAGTAAAATTTTCGTGTAACCTGTACACCGCACTTCTCACACAGAAATTTTACACGGTCAAGATTTCTTCTGCAGCCATGCCGTTCATGGATGCGTGTACTTCGTACTCGTTCAAAACGTTTACCACAGTAGCGGCACTGATAGAGATACTTATCGCAATTACCATCGCTTCCCCGATGTACTACTTGCAAATGAACTTAGCTTTTACAATACCTAATCAAATTACCTTTGTTTGTGAAATGTACACCACATGGCTCACACGGAAATGTCAAACGATTAACGTTTCTTCTACAGACATGATTTTCATGTCTTCTTGCATGTTGTCGGTATTTAAAACTTTTGCTACAGTACGTACACAGATGTCTCGTCGTTAGACCGTTAGTCACCGACGGCTCGGAAAGTATATTACTTTCAATGTGCACTGCTGTTGTAGGCGACGAAGCCCCGTATGTTGCATGAGCTGGAGATTTCCCAGTCGACATTGACAGATCATCTGTACTGGATGCCAAAGAATCTGAAGTATACACGACTGATGCAGAAGCTGGGAATTGCTCACAAAATGTTTTATTTACGAAATGCGGTGTATTTGCAGGTATCGGAGTCTCCTCTGCGTTCGATCATGAACACACTGAAGTCTCTTGGAGTGAAGAGACAGTATATACAGCCATACATCGGGATCTCTGGAGATGGTAGCTTCGTTACCATCGGAATCTCTGGAGCTTCCCTCATCGTTGTCATAGGGATCTGCTTCGTCATCATCGCCTCCGTCGTCAGGGACCCCGGTGAAGACGTGAGGCCCTCCGTCAAGATCTCTGCAGTCGTTGACCCCGCTACCATTAGGATTTGTACTGATTTCAACGTTGCTACCATTGAGTTCGGATACACATCAATATTCATATACCAGACTTATATACAGCCAAAGACTCGCTTAAATAACAGTGTCCGCTTGTTTAATACACAAGGCAATACATCATCCATTGTTATTACTTTAAAAAAATTAGTAATTTCAAGGAATAAGAATTTAAATTATATATTCAATCAACTAATCACACATCATACATACAAGGTTCATTTAGACCTACAAGAGGAGCAAGAGTCTGTAATCAATGGGACTTTCAGAATCCAAACAAAATTTAAAATACTCAAATGTAAATTTTATTATGTACAGCTACACATAACCTCCAACTGACTACAAATTTCTACAACGCATGACTAATTTATTTTATCCGATACCAGGCTAGGTCCAAAATCAATTATTTTTTGTACCTCTCATCTTCAGTGCAGGGGAGCTTCAGTGCTGATATAGCTACAGCCAAGACATACTCAGTACCACACATCTTCAAAATCCTAACCCTTCAAAGTCGATCCTTGTTAAGCCTTACGACAAAAGTCTCCGAAACAAGAGACCTACTCTATAATTTTACTAGACATTTTTAAGCTTTTCATAGCACACATCGATAAATATCTTCGTAAATAACCCAAAATATTATTAGAACACTAGCATTTGATTTTTGCACATACTGTGGGTCACCAGCGTATTCATCATCACATGACCATTCTACATTAAGCTCCCCACTTACTTACATCAGTCTACTAGGCTCCACGCAGCACACATAAACTAAAAGAAGTCAATTAACAACCTATTATTTATTTACATTCAAATATTTAATAGCATACCGTCGACTAGTAAAATAATCCTGTCAGTGAACATATCAACAAAGTCTACATTTATATAGAACCAGGAATCCATTGAACATTCAGAACCTAGCTACACATACACAGTGCTGGATGCAAGTTAATTCTACACTTATTTATCATCACTGACACTCATATTACATCATAGGCACTTGAGTCAACACTCATTTTCCATCATTAACATACACACAAATGCAAATTAACCACCATCGACACTCAATGCAACCAACCACTTTCCATAATCTAATCTCAATTCGGCACTCATTTTCCAACATCGACACTCAATTCAACACTCACTTTCCATCATCGACACTCAATTCAACACTCACTTTCCATCATCAGCACTCAGTTTCCTTCATCGACACTCAATTCAACACTCATTTTCCATAGTCGACCACAAATCATCACTCATTTTCCATAGTCGACACTCAATTCGACACTCATTTTCCATAATCGACACTCAATTCAACACTCATTTTCCATAATCGACACTGAATTCAACACTCATTTTCCATAGTCGACACTCAATTCGTCACTCATTTTCCATAATCAACACTCAATTCGACACTCAATTTCCATCATCGTCACCCAATTCGACACTCATTTTCCATCATCGACACTCAATTCAACACTCATTTTCCATCATAGACACTCAATTTGTCACTCAATTTCCATCATCGACACTCAATTCGACACTCATTTTCCATCGATGACACTCAATTCAACACTCATTTTCCGTCATCGATACTTAATTCTACATACTCCTTCCTTCTTCGACACTCATTTTCCATCATCTACATACAGTAAAATGGAAACTTTCCACACACACACACACACACACAGATATATATAAATATATTCATACTCAACTCAATTCTTTAAAGTAGCATACACATGAACTTTATTAGGGCATGAATAACGACACATTTTAATAACAATTTTTAAAATTACATTTATATCAAAAATACAAAAGTATATAAATTCATCAGTCAATAAACATTACTAACTTATTATATATATATTCTGAAATTCTAAGTTCATCAAGAATAGTCCACGTTTCTTTGATAACTGATACAATTTCGTCATCTTGCGAAACAAGTAAAAGTCGCAACCTGTTCACCAACACGTTCGGGTCTTTCAACGATATATAATCAATTTCACTTGATGACACCATCTTCTTCGAATGTTTGCTGAACATATTCTGAAAATCGTTGTAATAATGATTATGATAATTTGTATCATCATCATCATCGATGCTGTCCACATCTTTATCAAACACACTGACATCTTCATCTTGCATATCCCAGTATTTCGAATTTTTTGACATTGGAGTGCCATCATTGGCAACAAGCTTGCTTGCTAATTTTCCAAAAAAAATATTCCAAAGTCCGTGGAAGTCTACTATAAGACGCCTTGTCACTTTTTCTGGAGATGTTACTTTCATTAACTTCTACCTTACTTATATCTCCAACACCATTTAAGCTATATCCTTTCTCAAGACCTGGAGAGATTTTAACACAATCGCTTTTAAGACTGAGTCGATCAATTTCATTGTAAGACATACTGTCCCCGAGCATATCGTCTCCATCTTCGTACTTTATCTCCTGAACGAGCTTGGCTTTACAAGTTTTATAGTGTCTTTTTAAATTCTCTCTTCGTGTCATCCGCCTACCACACTTGCCACAACTTAGTATTTGACGGAATGGACTTTTAACTCAATCGATCTCTTCATGTCTACGAGCATTAGGGCCTATAGCTTTTATCAAAGTATTTGCTACAGTATGTACAATGTCCTTCAGATCGAGATCGATATTTGAGTATCGTACCTTCACCAGACTGTATGTACTCCATAATGTTTGAATAGACACTAAAAGTATTATTATTCCACGTAGTTTTACTACCCGCCTTCATATTTCCTCATATGTTATGTTGTAAAAGCAACCAGAGTTGGTTGTAGGTTACGGAATGCTCACTCACGATCTCTTGAAAAAGGTGTGCCTCTCTAGATCTCAAGAGGAAGAACATTGACCTTATTTAAAAATTAGTGAATAATATCATGACCTAGCAAGAATCACAAGATAATCTATTCACATATTAGCAACCATCATGTATCACTTGTCTGTATAATCAGTCTCTGTTGTCTGTATAAGTAGACAATGTTTTGTGTGGGATGCGGGATGCTCCCTAACGATCGCAACAGAAGGAGGGCTTCGCTAGAACTCAAGGGGAAGGGAAATCTTCGTGTGTGATAGCTTTTCCCATTTTTTTCAAGGCATAGTAATCGTCTGATAAATGAACTTTGGTTTTTGTGTGATTTCCACCTGTTAAAATTATTTTTTAAGTGTTGATTTGATAATATGACTTCGGAAATTTATACGAAACTCTGAATAAAATTATCCTGTCTTAGACACCAAGGACAATACAGTTTGTCTTTCATGTTAATGCTTCTCAGCTGTCTCAAAGCATATTATTTGTCTGAGTAAAGTTATTATTTTTTTTAATCCACCTGATAACAATATTGTAAGTGCTGATTTATTGACAGAATTTCACTGATTAAATGTAACTCTGAATAGAAATGACATGACTCAGTAAGTAAAAAAATTCTTCATGCAGAGATAGATCTCTCACAAATAATCAGGAGCACTCGGCGAAAAACATCAGATGTCTAGTCAGGAATAATCAGAAACACTTGGAGAAAGTCATCAATATAATATCAAGATTAATCAGAAGCACACGGAGAAAACCACCATAATATTGTCAAAAATAATCGGAAGCTTACGGAGAAAACCACCATAGTATTGTCAAGAATAATCGGAAGCACACGGAGAAAACCATCAGGGAGGATGTCGTTTATAAACATCATAAATTACCAATTTTTTTAAAAAGTCAAAATTTTATCCTGCTTAAGCAACATGAGAGTTCTAGCACAAGTCCGCTTGTGAACTCTTTGCTTAAGCAACATGAGAGTTCTAGCACAAGTCCGCTTGTGAACTCTTTGCTTAAGCAACATGAGAGTTCTAGCACAAGTCCGCTTGTGAACTCTTTGCTTAAGCAACATGAGAGTTCTAGCACAAGCCCGCTTGTGAACTCTTTGCTTAAGCAACATGAGAGTTCTAGCACAAGTCTGCTTCCCCTTGAGTTCTAGCGAAGCCCTCCTTCTGTTGCGATCGTTAGGGAGCATCCCGCATCCCACACAAAACATTGTCTACTTATACAGACAACAGAGACTGATTATACAGACAAGTGATACATGATGGTTGCTAATATGTGAATAGATTATCTTGTGATTCTTGCTAGGTCATGATATTATTCACTAATTTTTAAATAAGGTCAATGTTCTTCCTCTTGAGATCTAGGGAGGCACACCTTTTTCAAGAGATCGTGAGTGAGCATTCCGTAACCTACAACCAACTCTGATTGCTTTTACAACATAACATATGAGGAAATATGAAGGCGGGTAGTAAAACTACGTGGAACATGAGTTTTTTTAGTCAAAATGAGAAAAAAAAATAATCTTTTTTCGTAAATAATTGATGAATGTTCATACATAAAAATACGAAGTACCTAAATAATACTTTTAGTGTCTATTCAAACATTATGGAGTACATACAGTCTGGTGAAGGTACGATACTCAAATATCGATCTCGATCTGAAGGACATTGTACATACTGTAGCAAATACTTTGATAAAAGCTATAGGCCCTAATGCTCGTAGACATGAAAAGATCGATTGAGTTAAAAGTCCATTCCGTCAAATACTAAGTTGTGGCAAGTGTGGTAGGCGGATGACACGAAGAGAGAATTTAAAAAGACACTATAAAACTTGTAAAGCCAAGCTCGTTCAGGAGATAAAGTACGAAGATGGAGACGATATGCTCGGGGACAGTATGTCTTACAATGAAATTGATCGACTCAGTCTTAAAAGCGATTGTGTTAAAATCTCTCCAGGTCTTGAGAAAGGATATAGCTTAAATGGTGTTGGAGATATAAGTAAGGTAGAAGTTAATGAAAGTAACATCTCCAGAAAAAGTGACAAGGCGTCTTATAGTAGACTTCCACGGACTTTGGAATATTTTTTTTGGAAAATTAGCAAGCAAGCTTGTTGCCAATGATGGCACTCCAATGTCAAAAAATTCGAAATACTGGGATATGCAAGATGAAGATGTCAGTGTGTTTGATAAAGATGTGGACAGCATCGATGATGATGATGATACAAATTATCATAATCATTATTACAACGATTTTCAGAATATGTTCAGCAAACATTCGAAGAAGATGGTGTCATCAAGTGAAATTGATTATATATCGTTGAAAGACCCGAACGTGTTGGTGAACAGGTTGCGACTTTTACTTGTTTCGCAAGATGACGAAATTGTATCAGTTATCAAAGAAACGTGGACTATTCTTGATGAACTTAGAATTTCAGAATATATATATAATAAGTTAGTAATGTTTATTGACTGATGAATTTATATACTTTTGTATTTTTGATATAAATGTAATTTTAAAAATTGTTATTAAAATGTGTCGTTATTCATGCCCTAATAAAGTTCATGTGTATGCTACTTTAAAGAATTGAGTTGAGTATGAATATATTTATATATATCTGTGTGTGTGTGTGTGTGTGTGGAAAGTTTCCATTTTACTGTATGTAGATGATGGAAAATGAGTGTCGAAGAAGGAAGGAGTATGTAGAATTAAGTATCGATGACGGAAAATGAGTGTTGAATTGAGTGTCATCGATGGAAAATGAGTGTCGAATTGAGTGTCGATGATGGAAATTGAGTGACAAATTGAGTGTCTATGATGGAAAATGAGTGTTGAATTGAGTGTCGATGATGGAAAATGAGTGTCGAATTGGGTGACGATGATGGAAATTGAGTGTCGAATTGAGTGTTGATTATGGAAAATGAGTGACGAATTGAGTGTCGACTATGGAAAATGAGTGTTGAATTCAGTGTCGATTATGGAAAATGAGTGTTGAATTGAGTGTCGATTATGGAAAATGAGTGTCGAATTGAGTGTCGACTATGGAAAATGAGTGATGATTTGTGGTCGACTATGGAAAATGAGTGTTGAATTGAGTGTCGATGAAGGAAACTGAGTGCTGATGATGGAAAGTGAGTGTTGAATTGAGTGTCGATGATGGAAAGTGAGTGTTGAATTGAGTGTCGATGTTGGAAAATGAGTGCCGAATTGAGATTAGATTATGGAAAGTGGTTGGTTGCATTGAGTGTCGATGGTGGTTAATTTGCATTTGTGTGTATGTTAATTATGGAAAATGAGTGTTGACTCAAGTGCCTATGATGTAATATGAGTGTCAGTGATGATAAATAAGTGTAGAATTAACTTGCATCCAGCACTGTGTATGTGTAGCTAGGTTCTGAATGTTCAATGGATTCCTGGTTCTATATAAATGTAGACTTTGTTGATATGTTCACTGACAGGATTATTTTACTAGTCGACGGTATGCTATTAAATATTCGAATGTAAATAAATAATAGGTTGTTAATTGACTTCTTTTAGTTTATGTGTGCTGCGTGGAGCCTAGTAGACTGATGTAAGTAAGTGGGGAGCTTAATGTAGAATGGTCATGTGATGATGAATACGCTGGTGACCCACAGTATGTGCATAAATCAAATGCTAGTGTTCTAATAATATTTTGGGTTATTTACGAAGATATTTATCGATGTGTGCTATGAAAAGCTTAAAAATGTCTAGTAAAATTATAGAGTAGGTCTCTTGTTTCGGAGACTTTTGTCGTAAGGCTTAACAAGGATCGACTTTGAAGGGTTAGGATTTTGAAGATGTGTGGTACTGAGCATGTCTTGGCTGTAGCTATATCAGCACTGAAGCTCCCCTGCACTGAAGATGAGAGGTACAAAAAATAATTGATTTTGGACCTAGCCTGGTATCGGATAAAATAAATTAGTCATGCGTTGTAGAAATTTGTAGTCAGTTGGAGGTTATGTGTAGCTGTACATAATAAAATTTACATTTGAGTATTTTAAATTTTGTTTGGATTCTGAAAGTCCCATTGATTACAGACTCTTGCTCCTCTTGTAGGTCTAAATGAACCTTGTATGTATGATGTGTGATTAGTTGATTGAATATATAATTTAAATTCTTATTCCTTGAAATTCCTAATTTTTTTAATGTAATAACAATGGATGATGTATTGCCTTGTGTATTAAACAAGCGGACACTGTTATTTAAGCGAGTCTTTGGCTGTATATAAGTCTGGTATATGAATATTGATGTGTATCCGAACTCAATGGTAGCAACGTTGAAATCAGTACAAATCCTAATGGTAGCGGGGTCAACGACTGCAGAGATCTTGACGGAGGGCCTCACGTCTTCACCGGGGTCCCTGACGACGGAGGCGATGATGACGAAGCAGATCCCTATGACAACGATGAGGGAAGCTCCAGAGATTCCGATGGTAACGAAGCTACCATCTCCAGAGATCCCGATGTATGGCTGTATCTACTGTCTCTTCACTCCAAGAGACTTCAATGTGTTCATTATCGAACGCAGAGGAGACTCCGATACCTGCAAATACACCGCATTTCGTAAATAAAACATTTTGTGAGCAATTCCCAGCTTCTGCATCAGTCGTGTATACTTCAGATTCTTTGGCATCCAGTACAGATGATCTGTCAATGTCGACTGGGAAATCTCCAGCTCATGCAACATACGGGGCTTCGTCGCCTACAACAGCAGTGCACATTGAAAGTAATATACTTTCCGAGCCGTCGGTGACTAACGGTCTAACGACGAGACATCTGTGTACGTACTGTAGCAAAAGTTTTAAATACCGACAACATGCAAGAAGACATGAAAATCATGTCTGTAGAAGAAACGTTAATCGTTTGACATTTCCGTGTGAGCCATGTGGTGTACATTTCACAAACAAAGGTAATTTGATTAGGTATTGTAAAAGCTAAGTTCATTTGCAAGTAGTACATCGGGGAAGCGATGGTAATTGCGATAAGTATCTCTATCAGTGCCGCTACTGTGGTAAACGTTTTGAACGAGTACGAAGTACACGCATCCATGAACGGCATGGCTGCAGAAGAAATCTTGACCGTGTAAAATTTCTGTGTGAGAAGTGCGGTGTACAGGTTACACGAAAATTTTACTTGAAAAAAAAAACATTATCAATTTTGTAAAGACAGGTTTCTAGCATAATTTCTGGCCCTCTAAGGTGTTACACTCCTGATCTGATGTATCGTGATCTGTATGAATTATTTGTATTTTTTCACTCTTAATACGAACTAATATAATTTATTTTAATAATATTGAATGTCGCATGGACTGAGAAATTTAAAAAATATATACAGTGTCAGATTTTAATGTGTATAAATGTAAAATTTAAAATAAATTATAGAATTAAAGAATTTTTTACATATTTTTCCCTAACCTACATCGTTTATCTTAATGCAATAATCTATATGTGTCACGTAATTTAGGTCGGATTTGAAATGTCCGTTTTGTCTTGTTTGTGTGTATTTTTTTTATCAATAATGCTGAAGATTGTTTTTTTTTTTTGTTAAAATTATTTTTGTCTGAGTATGACATCTGCATTCTTAAGATTTTTTATGGGAGATGATTTGGTAATGTGCAGGTACAGGTAATACCATAACATTAGAGCAAATCTGATAGGAACTTGATTTATTATTTCTGAGTAATAATTTATTACTCCCCGAAATAAAACTAACAGACTTGTGGGAAATTTATGGTCTTAAATCGTAACCTGTCATATATTGTTGTACACTGCGGACGTGATATTAAAAAATTGAATAATGTTAATCAATTGCGCACACTTCGGAGTAAGCTGGTGCACTGGATGGGATGTATCAGTAAGATTCCGGATACTTGGTAAACGATTCTTCGTCCAAGTTACTCACTCCTTCGTTGCTGATTACTAACATGAATTTTTAAAACATGAAAAAATAATATATACTGGCCGGGGTCTTGATTTAAAATAGTTTGCCGCTTATAATTAACGGAGTATTGAGTATGGTATGAAGGGTTCGACTCCTCTCGTATATGTGCTACAAATTTTTATTTTTTGTTGGTAGCGAGTTATACATGTGTAAGCTAATTTTCTGCTCTGGTTCAGTGATGTATACTTTGAAGTGGTTCCAGCAAGTACTTTACGTATGCTGGATTACGATTTCACTGGAGTTTTACGTGAAATGGGTTGGAAGGCTAGCGACGTGATGTATGCATGTCTTGAGCAAACATATGACTGTCGCAGTATTCTGCTAGCTTGCAACTCCCGCGCGAGGGGTCAATGTTCATTTGCGGGTGACGGTAGGCGTGTCTCGATCGTGTAGTCTCTGTCTCTATCCTTGAGAATTTTTTTTTTTTTGAGGTTGACGTGCTTGAATTTATGTACTTTTGACTAGTCGCACGTGAATAAGTTTAAATTCGCATGCATTGTAAGATATTTTTCTACATGAGGTAAGAAAAATACATAGATGCTACATTGACTGAGATATGTATCGAACACATGGTTCTTACCCTATGAGTGACTAGCACTTGTTTGACCTATCTCCACTAACCCTCGTTTACTTTGTGATATAGATGGGACATGGTTGTTTTCAGACAGATGATGGTTAAAATGACTTGGACAAAGTGTCCTTTGTAGAAATTACTATGTGTGGTAATTATTTTAGACGAAAAGATAATTTAGTAAAACACGAAAAAATAGCGTGAAGGTTTTTTTTTTTTATGTGTAAACAAATTATTGATAGGATGGTTTTGTATGTAGAACTGTTAGTATACCACATCTCTTGAAGAACACTGCATGGTATTTGTAATGAAAGACTCTTGGGCTCAAGAAACTTCACTATAGGTGGAAAGGATGATGCGGTTCCTAAGATTAAATGAAAGGAACTTTGATGATTTTTTTTTCAATATACTAAGATAATTTAATTGAGTTTGTGATGATGGGTTGACAGATTAAATAATAAAACTGGACACTTAGACTTTTAAAGAAAATGAGAATGGAGCTCACAAGATCATAGATTGTGGTTAATCACTGACAACTGAAATGTGTAGACGATATCATTAAATGAGTGATATTGATGTAGCTCCTGGTATTATAACTGGTAGCTATGGAGATGATTTACATCTGTGATAGTGACACGGACGCGGAGATTTTAAGACAAATAATATTACTAATATAGAAAAGATGGAAGCCTTAGCACGCCGATCGTGACGAGAAACAAATATTGAAGGATGCTGATGGTATCGGGAAGACTTAAACTAATGAAGGTATCAACACTGTGAAAAGTGAGAATACATTCAAGCCTATATTCAGTAGATCGTCCATACTTTGTATAAATGGTGGACTCCTGAAAAGAAAACATACAGGCGATGAAGACACTTCGACATCGACGATAACGAGTTCTTATACGGTAATCTGGGTGAAGACGATGTCTTCTACGGTGATTGCTACAGTGACTCTGAGGCTGTTTACAAAGACATAGACTGTGATGCAGAACCTAAAGCTGACAAGATCGAAGAATGTGTTGGTGTCCTGAGACCGAAGCGATGGAAACGTCGTGTTATAATAAATATGTTCAAGCTTATTATGATCACTGGGATGATTGTGATAATAAATGTATTTATAATATACCAGCAAGGAAGATGGTGGCAGAAGAGGTTGATTCCACATCATGGAAAGATCCAAACATATTGGTTGACCGGCTAAGACTGATGGTGGCATCTGTTCGTAGAGGAAACTACTCGCATATCGTGGAAGTATCGTCCATACTGTAAGAACTTCGGAACGCTGGCTACATACAATAATCATTTGATTAACTGTCATGTGTGTACTAATGAAAAATAAAATGAATTATTTATATTTTAAAAAAGTATGATTTATTTCTTGTATCCAGATTTCCAAATAAGTCTGTGTTTCCGCTACTGTATGTGTGATCATTCCGTTTCCTGTGTGTACTGTGCGTACGTTCCTATTTCCTGTGTGTACATTTCGTTTTCCTGTGTGTACATTTAGTTTTCATGTTTGTACATTTCGTTTTCCTGTTTGTACATTTCGTTTTCCTGTGTGTACATTTCGTTTTCCTGTTTGTACATTTCGTTTTCCTGTTTATACATTTCGTTTTCCTGTTTGTACATTTCGTTTTCCTGTTTGTACATTTCGTTTTCCTGTTTGTACAATTCTTTTTCCTGTTTGTACATTTCGTTTTCCTGTGTGTACATTTCGTTTTCCTGTGTGTACATTTCGTTTTCCTGTGTGTACGCCCCGTTTCCTGTGTGTACTGTGTGTACGTTCCGTTTCCTGTGTGTACGTTCCGTTTCCTGTGTGTACTGTGTGTACATTTCGTTTTCCTGCGTGTAAATTCCGTTTTCCTGTGTGTACATTTTGTTTGCCTGTGTGTACTGTGTGTACATTCCGTTTTCCTGTGTGTAATGTGTGTACATTTCGTTTTCCTGTGTGTACTGAGTGTACATTTCGTTTACCTGCGTGTAAATTCCGTTTTCCTGTGTGTACATTCCGTTTCCCTGTGAGCTGTGTTCATGGACTATATGACTGACTGTTCATGACTCGATCTCATGGTCCTGAGACACTTGAGCTATATGTATGGATGACTTTGTACATGAAAATTTTAAAGGATAATCTAAATATTAAAAAACTAGACTTTCATGTAAAGCATAGCGACGCTGTATTTAATTCGTTCGTCAGGTATAATGTCTTGAGCTGCTTTTCGTAGAGTGAATGATTAATAAACTCCACAAAAGGTAAGGGAAAACAGAATCTAAAATTTATTTAATATTTAGTTACAACTGTCACTGTTCAAGAATCTAACCGTGGACAGGAACTGATCTAATCAATTTGTAAATTAATAATTTATTTTTTCGGTGACTATTGAAATTTTTCCCGCTTTTCTAGCTACATAATTACATGATTTCAAGATGGCGGGGGCACCTCGGTAATAATAAATGATTACTGCACTGCAGCGGGTTAGAATGGTAAGACGAGTACACACAAGATGGTGTCCTCCATCCGATGAAAACAAGATGGTGGCAATGACCACTAGCAGGCGGTAGGTACTCCTGGTAGAATGTACTAAACATAAACTGTCGGATCCATGATGGTCGTCAAGGTCAAAGTCAAAGATCAAGGTCAAAGTCAAATATCAAGGTCAAGGACAATTTTCAAGGTTAGGGTCAAATGTCAAGGTCAAGGTCAAATGTCAAGGTCAAGGTTAAAGTTCAAGGTCAAGTAAAGTACAAGGTCAATGACAAAGTTCAATGCCAACAGTCGAGGTTAAAGGTATGGTGAACATAAAATTATACTAACATGTCGCCAGCACACTCTAGCAGACGAAAACAAGATGACGTACTCCAGCGGACAAAGACAAGATGGCGGACATGATGTCATACCAGTTGATGATATATACCTTGGTACTGGTGGTGGTAGATCAGTCTAGGTAGCATTCATGGAGGAAGGATCGACCGATTACTCTCGCCGGGAATCGAACCGAGGACGTACATCGATATAATCAATCAGAGTTCTATTAAGTTAATTTTTTGATGAATTTAGGAATTTTTCCCGATTTTCTAACATAAAAATTACGGAATTCCAAGATGTCGTCTAAATTTCAAGATGGTGGCCATAACGGTAATTGCAACATTAATAGGTTCCAATATGGTGGTCGTAACGTAAAGTGTAAGAATGACATGGTACTCAACCAAGATGGCGGGTGTAACGAAATATGCAACATTTATATAATCCAAGATGGCGACCGTAACGATAACTGCAACAGTGGTTTTTAAGATTATTATTTCATTTGATTATTTAATTTTTTTTAATGATTTTTAAAATTTTTCCCGATTTTCTAACATAAACTTTGCGGATTTTCAAGATGGCGGGCGTAACGATAATTGCAACAGTTACGACTTAATACAAGATGGCGGATCTGTCTCGAACATGTAGTGCTATTATTACTTAAAATTAAATAAAAAAATTCAAATCCGAATATGCATGATATTTTTTTATATACCTTATTTAATTCTCAGTCTGGTAAATGTCTCGATAGCCGAGCGGTTAAAGGCGTATGTTTTCCAACCTAGCGATCAGAGCTGCGCTGGTTCGAATCACAACGCTTCCAATGTATTTTGCATAAAAAAATAAATTTGATATGTCGATAAGGACCATAATAGCTGTGGTAGGTAATGAAACATCGACCTTATGTGATGAGTCAGAGTGACGCTGGCGCTATCTAGGAACAAACAACAGAAACAAAGTCGACGGTATTCAAGATGGCTGCCTCCAGTGGAATAGAAAAATAATCAAGAGCGCCACTGGTGCTATCTAGGAACAAACAACAGAAACAAAGTCGACGGTATTCAAGATGGCGTCCTCCAGTGGAACAGAAAAATAATCAAGAGCGACGCTGGCGCTATCTAGGAACAAACAACAGAATTAGAGTCGACGGTATCCAAGATGGCGTCCTCCAGTGGAACAGAAAAATAATCAAGAGCGACGCTGGCGCTATCTAGGAACAAACAACAGAATTAGAGTCGACGGTATCCAAGATGGCGTCCTCCAGTGGAACAGAAAAAGTCAATATGGCGACAGAGACGAAAATTTCATCATGAGTGGGGCGCTCGATTTAAAGACGTCGGATTTTAAAGATGGCGACCATGAGCTACTTGTCCCGTTACACTTTGTCCCGTTACACTTTGTCCCGTTACACCGTGTCCCGTTACGCTGCGTCCAAGATGGCGGATCCAAGATGGCGGATCCAAAATGGCCGCCGGGGTCAAGGTCAAGGTCTAGGTCACCCAATTGGCTGCCGTGACGTCACGATCCAAGATGGCGGACAGACAATCACAATCTGCACCATCCACATCCTGAATCCTGTTTCCGGACCGTCATTCCTATACTACTCATAGTTATCACTTCTCAATGGAGCTAGGCTCAACAGCGGTTCGCCCCTGACATAGCGCCAGTTCACACTCACAGTCTCGCGCCATTCAGTCGTACTCTCTCGACCCCGTCGCTTCGCACCACTCTCGATGGGGTCTCTCACCCTCTTCGCTGATGTCGCTCTTCCCTACACTCGCAGAGGCCGGCATCTCTGCTTAAGACCCTGTGGCGCCCTTCTCGAACCGACGAGAGCGGGTGTGACGTATCGCATCATCACAGGCTAACCCGACGCCCAAAACGTCCAGAAAGGTGGTGTTTATTCATGCCACTCCACGCGGCGGGCCACGGAATTCCCAAGGCCGCTCTGCGATAGATAACAACGCCGAGGAAGGATGACAAGAATGAAGGGGGATGTGAGGTTGAGCAGCATTAATGCGTGCATGACGTCAGTAGCTGTGTAAGACTCCCGGTACTAGACTACTGCTCAGATATGTGGCATGCGTCGCAGCTCTGCTTCCCAATTCGTAACACTGCCCCCTCCTTAAACCTGTTCGTCCCGAACATGTAACGCATCCCTTCCGGCATATTCCCTCAATTTATTGGTCTAAATGTACCACTTTATCCTCTGGATGCGGTAGACCACATCATTTAGCCGCTTCAAGACTTCATACGTGCATTCCACGCTGCATGAAGCTTAGTGCACCTTCCCTTCCTTTGTTTCGGGTTGTACAGCCACACCAAATTGTCCTCCTGAATTCTGGTTGAGTTCGCCTACAGGTCGTCTTCATTCGATTCGTTGCTAATCAAAGATTTTGGTGGGCTTCTTAATGTATAAGCACCTTCGCTCATCTAGACGATTCGCATAATCAGTGGTGCTGGTCGGCTCTTTGCGAGGATGACCGAACTTGATGTCACAGGGCAGCCTCAACTCCTGTCCAAACACAATACTAGCAGGGGTCTGCCCAATGTAGTCATGAATGGCGGACCTATATGCCATCAGGAACAACTGGATGTGTTGATCCCAATCCTGTTGATGCTCAGCCACAACCTTGGTAAAGTATTCCTCGAGAGTTCTGTTGAACCTCTCCACCATGCCATCGGACTACGGATGTAGGGCTGTAGTCGCCGATGGCAACGCAGAACTTAATGGAATGTGTATCATCGCCACCGACTACATTAGAGGAGACGTCAACAGGTGTGCCACTAGCAGAAGAGACATTAATGTCTGCATGCTGGCTGCAGAAGAATCATCGATGAATGATATTTCGTCAGCGAATGATTCTTCAAAGGTCGGTGATTCGCCAACAACTAACGAGCATCGATGCCGTTACTGTGATACTGCATTCTCGAACAACAGTAATGCTTGTCGGCACGAGAAGAGAGAATGTGCTAAGAATCCTCGCAAAATAATTGGCTGTGGGAAATGCCATAAGCAGTTTGCCAGGAAATATAATATGAAAACGCATTTGAAAACATGCAGAAGTCGTGCTGCACGGCAGAAAGTAAAGGTTTCGCTGAAAACAGCGATGCTTCAATGTGCATAAGAGAACTCGGGGAATTGGTACAACTGCAGTAACATTAGCATCTGGTTCGGGTCTGAAAGGTTCGTCTTCATCGACAAGACATCCTTGAAGCTACTGTAAAATGTTTGGTTCACACGTATTGACAATTAGAGAGGACACTTGAAAAACTGTAAATGTGAAGTACCTGTGCCTACTGTGGAACTACCTGCGGACATTTCTACTCCTCGGTTTCTGTTAGAGACACATATGCGTACAAGCATACAAGCAGATGAACAGCGAACGATTGCGATGACGCCTGGATATGAAACTAAACCAAGACTGTACTCGAGGCATTACAGGTAAATGATAATGGATTTCACTTAGCGCAATCTGCATTACGTGGAATGTTGAAAGACCACTATTATCTTATAACGTTTAGTGAGTCAAAAGACATTTGTACTTTTCATAGCGACATCAAGTAGAACATTAACAATCAACTTATTGATGAAGTAGCAACGTACGAACCTTTAAAATATAACTTGTGGCTGGTCTGCGTATATGGTAAACCGTATCCGTTCGAACACCAAGAGAAGTAGTGCGTTTTCAAGACATCGGCTGCTAAAATTTACACTTCTAACGATGTCAAGCAGTCTGTTCGACACGGTATCGAAAAACTCTGTCAGGAAGAAAAAGACTATGTAGGAAACGGATCTGGTTGTACTCTGTCTTCAGTAAAACGTTTGAAGCTGAAAATTAGTCAGTTCAAGCCAATGCAGCACTAAATGTTTATTAGATTGCTAACAGTAGTATGTAAATGACGGACCGGGAACAGGGTTCTGGGTGTGAAGCCGAGAGCCGAGCCACATCTCTGACGTCACGTCCATCTCTGACGTCACGGCGGCCATCTTGGATGGTTGTGACCTTGACCGTTGACCTTGACTTAGACCTTTGACCCTCAAAACTAGTCAAAATTGGGCAAAATTTGCCCAAAATTCCTCAAAAATCGCCAAAATTTCCATTTCTGTGGAAAAAAAATTCCGCCAAAAAATTTTAAAAAATTCCACAAATTAAAAATTTCCCGTTTCGAGGGGAAAATTCCCGTTTTTTGTCCTTAAAAATCCCAGTGGCTGAAAATTCCTAAAACTGGCTTAAGCATACATGTCTACAGCTTCCGATAAGCCATTTCTAGGAATAAGGATACCATGACCGCCATCTTAGATTATGTCGTCACCGTTGCAATTATCGTTACGGTCGCCATCTTTAACTTTTTTATTTATTATCCGATATTAATGAAAAAAATTAAAATTTATAAAAAAAAATTCAAGTAATAAAAATTTAATAAAAATATTTCCAAAGCAAACTTTTACGACACGGAGCTCGGAGTCATCGGTTCGATACCCGATCGATGCAATAATGTTAAATTTTATGCAAAATAATAATAATTTTAATATACCATGTTCAACATTCTTAAAGAGACTTTAAAACCTCTACTACCATCATCCTATAAGCCATCAACACCACCATCTTGGAAAATTCGTAATTATATTGCTAGAGATTCGGGAAAAAGTTCAGAAATCATTAAATAAATTTCCAATCAATATACTGATTAATTAGATCGACTAAGGTCCTTGGTACGATCTAGGATGATGCAAAAAAAATTAAATATAACATCAATTTAACATAATAGTAACAGGTTCGAGGAATTAAACACCACAAGTTCTTTTACAAATATAATATTTATTACATACTTTCTATTCTACTACAGGATCACTTACAAAAGCTAGCAAATTCATAATCAATCATTTAGTTCCGCATCTGTGTGAAATGACTAATTCTTAGCTCCAATCGGTTTATACTAGACAGAGTTCAACCAGAACCTTTACTGACATAGTCCTCCTCTTCTTGACAGAGTTTCTGGATACCGTTTTTAACAGTTTGCTTCACATCGTCAGAACTGTAAATTACTGCAGCCGATGTCTTGAATGCACACTTCTTCACTTTGTCATCTAACGGATATGGCTTTCCATATAGACAGTCCAACCACAAGTTATATTTCAATGGACCGTTTGTTGCTACGTCATCAGTAAGCTAATTGATTTTGTCTTGTCTGATATCATCAAGAAAAGTACAAATGTCCTTCGTCTCACTAAACGTATTTAGATAATAGTAGTCTTTCAACGTTCCACGAAATGCAGACTGCGTCAAGTAGAAGCCATTATCGTTCACTTGTAATGCTCCGAACACAGTCTTAGGTTTAGTTCCAGGTTCAGACTTCATAACAATCGATTGCTGGGCATCTGTTTTTTTGGTTGTACGCTTTCTTGTCTCCAATCTAAAGCGAGGAGTCGAAATGTCGGCAGGTAGTTCAGCAGTAGGAGCACAGACTCCACCTTTACATTTTTCGCATGATGTCGCAAACTGTCAATTCGAGTAAACCATTTAAGGCACTCATCACAGCGAAACTTCATGCGAGAAGGATTCTTCGTGCAAATGCTCCGCTCATGTCTTCGTGCATCATGGGAAAATGCGAACGACGTATCACAGTAGCTGCAAGGATAACGTGGTGATGAAGACGAGCCTTTCATACCTGATCCAGATACAGGCGTTGCAACAGTAGTATCATTTCCAAACATACTCTTATGCACATCGATGCATCGTTGTTGCGCCGAATCCTTTACTTTCTGCCGCACAGCAGGACCTTTGCATGCCTTCATGTGCGTTTTCATATTATCTTTTCTGGCCAACTGCTTATGACATTTCTCACAAACAAACATTTTACGATATAGGTTCTTGGCACATTCGCTCCTCTCGTGTCGTCGAGCATTGCTGTTGTTTGAGAAAATCTTGTCGCAGTAACAGCACCGATGTTCGCTAGTTGTCAAATCAGCATCCATTAAAGTCATTATCGAGGCTGTATCGTCGATCGTCGTGGTTTCCTGCACATCCAGCTCTGTAGTCATTAAGCTATCTTCTGCTGGTGGTATCACATTTGTTGAAATCTCCTCCAATGTTCACGTTGTCGTCGTTGCCAACGGGATCTGCTCCACCATTGTCATCGCTGACGTCAAGGTTCCCATAGACGATGGTACAACGTCCATCGAGTTCAACGTTAAAGTCGGTAAAGATGCCATCGAGTTCGCAAGAACAGATTATTACGCGACTTATGCACAGATGAAATAATCTAAGTGATCCTTACACTGTCGACGACAGTAACAAACTGAGCGACCTGCTGTCTAGGACTCGCTTATATACATGCACCGGATGGAATAATACGCAAGTCAAATCAAGAACAATTTACTATAATACTAGAGTCAAAACAACATTAAAAATAGAAGCACCATCAAAAAAAAGGCACCACATTTTGGACGCACCGCCAACGAAAATGCAGCACATTTGGAAGCACCGACAACGAAAGACAGCACATTTGGAAGCACCGACAACGAAAAGGCAACTCATTTGGAAGCACCGACAACGAAAAGGCAGCACATTTGGAAGCACCGACAACGAAAAGGCAGCACATTTGGAAGAACCGACAAGGAAAAGGCAGCACCATCATCGAAAAGGCAGCACATTTGGAAGCACCGACAACGAAAAAGCAACACATTTCGCGTCTTCAGATCCAAAGCTCCAACACGCAATGTACGCAATGTTCACGCAATACAAGAAAATTACAGGCAATAAATGTAATGAACACACAGTACATGCAGGAAACGAAATGAAGAAATAGTACACACAGTAAACGGAATGTACACACACAGGAAACGGAACGATCACGTAATGTTCTCGCAATTGACGCACAGTACACGCATAGTACACGCAACGTACGCAAAGTACATGCAATGTATGCAATGTACGCAATATACGCAATGTACACACAACGACTACGCTTCGTTCGCACAGGACAGGCATTTAATGAGAACATAGCACGTTTGGACGGAAATTCTATAAAACGAAGGCTCATTAACGAAAAGGAGGCATATTCTCTCTCGTTCATTCAACTCGGTAGGATGCGATCGGCAATGATAAGTTAGGATATAATGTCTCCAACAGTCTATGAATCCAATAGTTTTTATTTCCATTAGTCATTGGCTCCAACAGACATTGGCTCCATCAGTCATTGACTCCAACAGTGTTTTGGCTCCAAAAGTCATTGGCTCCAACAGCCATTGGCTCCAACGGTCTTTTGCTTTATCAGCACCAATGATATTTGGCTAGATTGCTGCGAGTCTAAGAGACTATGAGGCTACAATTCTACGAGTCTAGGAAGCTCTAACTACTCCAGCAGCTTTATGTTATAAGATTACAAGACTACTTGTTTACATAGCTACAAGTCAACGTGGCTACTTGGCTACGTAGCTAAAAGTATACGAGGCTTCAAGACATCATGACTACGCGACCACGACCCATGAGGTTACGAGTATTCAAGTTTAATAGACTGCAAGGCTATAGAGCTACGAAGCTTCTAGAACATAAGTTAACGAGACTGCGAGGATACAGGACTACAAGTCTACACGAGTACTTGACTACGAAGCTACAAGTCTACATGGCTCCAATTGCGGCATCTGTCCTCGTCTGAATTTTCTCTTTAGCTCCAACTGCTTCAGCAGCATTATGCTATAATAGTACAAGGCTACTTCACTACAAGTCTACATGGCACCAATTGCGGCATCTGTCTTCGGCTGAATTTTCTCTTTGGCTCCAACTGCTACAGCAGCATTATGTTATAATATTACAAGGCTACTTGGTTACGAAGCTACACATCTACATGGCTCCAATTATCGCATCTGTCTTCGTCGGCATTTTCTCTTTTGCTCCCACTGCTCCAACAGCATTATGTTATATGATTCCATGGCTACTTTGTTACGTATCTACAGGTCTACGAGGTTCCAATGCATCATGTTTACGAAGCTTCCAGAACACAACACAAGTTTACGAGACTGCGAGGCTACAGGACTACGAAGCTTCCAGTACACGAGGCTACATGGCTACGAGATTACATGACTCTAACTGATTACAATAGCACCATTCAGTGGTGAGAGTTAGGTTATATAATGCAAAGCAAATTGATGCAAGTAGTTCTGGCTGTCATCAACAGATGTATCCACGTGTTGCTTGCAGGTAAATATTAATTAGTTATTTTATGTGGGATGCGGTATGCTCACTAACGATCGCAAAAGAAGGAGGGCTTCGCTAGACACCA
Organism: Bacillus rossius redtenbacheri; assembly: GCF_032445375.1. Classification (NCBI taxonomy): domain Eukaryota; kingdom Metazoa; phylum Arthropoda; class Insecta; order Phasmatodea; family Bacillidae; genus Bacillus; species Bacillus rossius. The sequence goes on along the minus strand of NC_086331.1, from coordinate 59,393,762 downwards.
AGGAGAAGGAAGTTCGTCTTACATGTTAATGCTTCGCTGATGTCTCATGGCATATTATTTGACTGAGTAATGGTTGTTTATTTCCTTAATTCCACCTGATAAAATTATTGCAAGTGTCAATTTATTAGCAGAAATTCACTAATTAAATGTAACTCTGAATAAAATGACATGACTCATTAAGTAAATATCCTTCATGCAGAGATCGGATTTCACACATATAGTCAGGTGCACCCGGAGAAAAGTATTAGATGTCTAGCCAGGAATAACCAGAAGCACTTGGAGAAAACCATCAAATTATTAACAAGAATTATCAGGAGCACTCGGAGAAAACGTAATGACAAGAATAATCGGGAGCACATGCGTACTTTGCGTACGTTGCGTGTACTTTGCGTGTACTGTGCGTCAATTGCGAGAACATTACGTGTTCGTTCCGTTTCCTGTGTGTGTACGTTCCGTTTCCTGTGTGTACTATTTCTTCATTTCGTTTCCTGCGTGTACTGTGTGTTCATTACATTTATTGCGTGTAATTTGCATGTATTGCGCGAACATTGCGTACATTGCGTGTTGGAGCTTTGGATCTGAAGGCGCGAAATGTGTTGCCTTTTCGTTGTCGGTGCTTCCAAATGTGCTGCATTTTCGTTGGCGGTGCGTCCAAAATGTGGTGCCTTTTTTTGATGGTGCTTCTATTTTTAATGTTGTTTTGACTCTAGTATTATAGTAAATTGTTCTTGATTTGACTTGCGTACTATTCCATCCGGTGCATGTATATAAGCGAGTCCTAGACAGCAGGTCGCTCAGTTTGTTACTGTCGTCGACGGTGTAAGGATCACCTAGATTATTTCATCTGGTGCATAAGTCGCGTAATTACCTGTTCTTGCGAACTCGATGGCATCTTTGCCGACTTTAACGTCGAACTCGATGGACGTTGTAACATCGTCTATGGGAACCTTGACGTCAGCGACGACAATGGTGGAGCAGATCCCGTTGACAACGACGACGACGTCAACATTGGAGGAGATTTCAACAGATGTGATACCACCAGCAGAAGGTAGCTTAATAACTACAGAGCTGGATGTGCAGGAAACCACGACGATCGACGATACGGCCTCGATGGAGACTTCAATGGATGCTGATTTGACAACTAGCGAACATCGGTGCTGTTACTGCGACAAGATTTTCTCAAACAACAGCAATGCTCGACGACACGAGAGGAGCGAATGTGCCAAGAACCTATATCGTAAAATGTTTGTTTGTGAGAAATGTCATAAGCAGTTGGCCAGAAAAGATAATATGAAAACGCACATGAAGGCATGCAAAGGTCCTGCTGTGCGGCAGAAAGTAACGGATTCGGCGCAACAACGATGCATCGATGTGCATAAGAGTATGCCTGGAAATGATACTACTGTTGCAACGCCTGTATCTGGATCAGGTATGAAAGGCTCGTCTTCATCACCACGTTATCCTTGCAGCTACTGTGATACGTCGTTCGCATTTTCCCATGATGCACGAAGACATGAGCGGAGCATTTGCACGAAGAATCCTTCTCGCATGAAGTTTCGCTGTGATGAGTGCCTTAAATGGTTTACTCGAATTGACAGTTTGCGACATCATGCGAAAAATGTAAAGGTGGAGTCTGTGCTCCTACTGCTGAACTACCTGCCGACATTTCGACTCCTCGCTTTAGATTGGAGACACGAAAGCGTACAACCAAAAAAACAGATGCCCAGCAATCGATTGTTATGAAGTCTGAACCTGGAACTAAACCTAAGACTGTGTTCGGAGCATTACAAGTGAACGATAATGGCTTCTACTTGACGCAGTCTGCATTTCGTGGAACGTTGAAAGACTACTATTATCTAAATACGTTTAGTGAGACGAAGGACATTTGTACTTTTCTTGATGATATCAGACAAGACAAAATCAATTAGCTTACTGATGACGTAGCAACAAACGGTCCATTGAAATATAACTTGTGGTTGGACTGTCTATATGGAAAGCCATATCCGTTAGATGACAAAGTGAAGAAGTGTGCATTCAAGACATCGGCTGCAGTAATTTACAGTTCTGACGATGTGAAGCAAACTGTTAAAAACGGTATCCAGAAACTCTGTCAAGAAGAGGAGGACTATGTCAGTAAAGGTTCTGGTTGAACTCTGTCTAGTATAAACCGATTGGAGCTAAGAATTAGTCATTTCACACAGATGCGGAACTAAATGATTGATTATGAATTTGCTAGCTTTTGTAAGTGATCCTGTAGTAGAATAGAAAGTATGTAATAAATATTATATTTGTAAAAGAACTTGTGGTGTTTAATTCCTCGAACCTGTTACTATTATGTTAAATTGATGTTATATTTAATTTTTTTTGCATCATCCTAGATCGTACCAAGGACCTTAGTCAATCTAATTAATCAGTATATTGATTGGAAATTTATTTAATGATTTCTGAACTTTTTCCCGAATCTCTAGCAATATAATTACGAATTTTCCAAGATGGTGGTGTTGATGGCTTATAGGATGATGGTAGTAGAGGTTTTAAAGTCTCTTTAAGAATGTTGAACATGGTATATTGAAATTATTATTTTTTTTTACATAAAATTAAACATTATTGCATCGATCGGGTATCGAACCGATGACTCCGAGCTCCGTGTCGTAAAAGTTTGCTTTGGAAATATTTTTATTAAATTATTATTACTTGAATTTTTTTTTATAAATTTTAATTTTTTTCATTAATATCGGATAATAAATAAAAAAGTTAAAGATGGCGACCGTAACGATAATTGCAACGGTGGTGACATAATCTAAGATGGCGGTCATGGTATCCTTATTCCTATAAATGGCTTATCGGAGGCTGTAGACATGGATGCTTAAGCCAGTTTTAGGAATTTTCAGCCGCTGGGATTTTTAAGGACAAAAAACGGGAATTTTTCCCTCCAAAAGAGGAATTTTTAATTTGTGGAATTTTTTGAGATTTTTTGTCGGATTTTTTTTCCACAGAAATGGAAATTTTGGCGATTTTTGAGGAATTTTGGGCAAATTTTGCCCAATTTTGACTAGTTTTGAGGGTCAAAGGTCCAGGTCAAGGTCAAAGGTCAAGGTCACAACCATCCAAGATGGCCGCCGTGACGTCAGAGATGGACGTGACGTCAGAGATGTGGCTCGGCTCTCAGCTCCACACCCAGAACCCTGTCCCCGGTCCGTCATTTACATACTACTGTTAACTTTAGTAAGTATTCTTGTAGTAGAGTAGAAATTATGTAATAACTATTTTATTTGTAAATTTGTTGTTTTATTTCTAGACACTGTCATTTTTTTGCAATTTTAATTAAATAATTTATTTTTTGCATCGGCCAAGGATCGAACCAAGGCTATCGATTGAGCCAGTAAATAAATTACTGAATTTTTTGATGAATTTTAGTATTATTTCCGAAATTCAAGCTAAATAATTACAAATTTCCAACATGGCGGTCAAATTTCAAGATGGTAGGCGCCCTAACAAAAAAATGAATACTGCACTCTAAGAGACGAAATAAATATGTTGGCAGCGACCTCCAGCAGATGAAAACTAATTTGACGCCATGATGTCATACTGGCTGATCTAATATCTGCCTTGGCATTAGAGGTGGGAGGTCAGTCTGCCAGTGGCTTCTGTCGAGGAAGGTTACGTCATCATTTTCAATCTATTGCCCTCACAGGTTAGAACCGAGGACTCCATGATGTTTTTATTAAAATTTAATGAGGTCAATTTTTATGATTTCTAAGTATTTTTCCTTTTTAAATCGAATAATAATTACGGAATTTCAAAATGGCAAACGAATTTCTAAATGCTGTTAGTTCTTATTATTAAAATTTTATTGATTAAATAATTTTTTATAAATGTTAAATTTTATCGTTAAAATTAGATAATATTTAAGGATTATTAATATGGCTACCGTAACGAAAAGTGCAACGATGGGATGATGCCCGAGGTTAAGGTTCTGATATCAGCGGCTTAGAGCGGCTTGCTATTAGGAGTCTTAAACCTATTTTTGAAATTTATAAGACGTTGACGTTTTTCTGGTGTAAAATGGGAAATTTTTCCTTATAACGAGAATTTTTCCCTCAAAACAGGTAAATTGCTATGAATTTTGTGACATTTTGAGTCATAATTAAGGAATTGTTGAGGAAATTTGACACTTAAATGGCCGCCGTGAAGTTACAATCCAAGTTAGCGGACTCTCAATCTCCATCCACAGCCAGAAGACAGTCCTAGGAGCCCCTTTTATATACTACTGTAGTCAGTTTGAGTCAAATGGATTCAGCAAGGGATATCTACGCCCTTTATGGTTGATATAGTGATAACATATTTATTTCGTCGTACAGTTGTCATGTATTTAATTATTTTTCGTAGTGAGCATGATTTATAAACTCGTCAAATGGTAATGTAAAAATTAATTTAAATAATATATATTTTACGATTTAACTACTTTTAGCATAGAACAATAATTTAACCAAGGACGTATATCGATCGAAACAATAATTACATCTGTAAGAGATTTTTTTGATGAATTTTAGAATTGTTCACAAAGTAATTATAACTATTAAAAAATCTGGAATCAAGCAATATAGAAACAAATATGACTAAATCCAAAATGGCGGAAATATCTAGAAAACAAATAAATTACGGCCGGTTCAAGGTCATCAAAGATAACGGCTGCGGTAGACATCCATCCAAGAGGCAGCCGAATCCCGAATCCCCTGCCTGCAGCCGGTGGCATTATACATACCAAACATATCTACTCTAGTTACTTTAACCTGGTTCTTTAAGGAAGAGTTTTAGGAATTGCGTAAATAATTTAAGGATTTCCCATAAATATATAACCACAGCAAAATTAAATTTGTAAGTTTCTCAATGGGATTCTGAGTTTCTCGCAAGCGGGAACGTGGTGGCCGCTGGTGTGAGCCGCTGGGTGGTCTCAGTTTCCCCTTTACTACCCCCCCCCCCCCCCCAAACCCCTATCTTATAGTTTCACCCTCGTCATCATGTCATGACCTCGATATCAATGAAACTTTGAACCCTCATTCGTACATTCTTGAGGAACATAGGCTAAATATTAGGCTTTTTAACCACGATGAGTGTTGAATTACATGTTTGCAGATTAAGGGGTAAATAATTTAACTTGTTTAGCAAGTAAATTTACTAACTGAAAAGTTATTTAAGTGAATTTCCATAAGTTTATTTTACTTTCCAATTCAAGTGCCTATAAGACCTGACGTAAATACTTAAGATTGAAAATAGTTAATAGCAAAGAAAAACAACTGGTATCAATGTATGTCAGATTCCAAAAATTTTCAGGCATCGACGCACTTCAATAAAATAATTAAAGTACTCAATGAGTAAAGTGCATTTTCATTAATATTGTTACGATTTACCTGCGGGTTCGTAAAGGATAGCCCAATTAATAGATTTTATATCACACACACAGTTTTATTTATTACCACTACTTGTCACTTACAAATAATCTTCTAAGATGGCGAATAATTAACTACATGTAAAGAAATGTCAATTCCCCAGTCACTCGTTTCACACACCTCGCTAGGCCGCACCTCTGGCACAACTCTCGCCGCAGCACCCCTCGTGGGTCTCCGCCACGGGACGCCGTCCGTCGCCGCACTCCGCCGCCGCCGTCACACCCTTCGCCGAGATCCCACACGACGACTCGCTCGCAACTTCACTCGGGACTCCACCGCGCCCGCGACTCTATCGCCCGGAAACTCCACCGCGGGAAAACTCCCGACTCTACTGAACTCTCACTCCCTGCCCTGGAACCCTCGTCCAAGGACTTCGCCACTCTGCCGCACCGGCGGCACTATCGCCCGGAAACTCCGCCGCGGGAGAACTCCCGACTGAACACTCCGAACTGACTCAGCCTCGAAGGTCGGCCCCACCTCCTTATATAGCCCTTGGGTTCCCGTCCAGAACAATCGGGCCTGTCTCCGAGATATCGCGCGACCTTCGTCGTCGAAATGCCCAGAAACGCGTCGTGAGTCCTCGAAGGACGCGGCGGCTGCTCAAAGAACGCCGATAAACTCAACAAGCATCGGGTTCCCACAAAACACACCGATAAACATGTCTGAGTCCCTCCATTCCGCAGTGCGGCCTCCCTTAAGTAACTCGATCTGAGGCAGGTGCGCGCCGCGACAGTCAGGATGTCGCGAGATAGTATGGCACGAGATACCAGGGAGAGGATGCAGGTGGAAGGGGGCGCAGACAGGCCGAACAAGCGCGGCGACGCCAAGCACTGCAGCCAAGCGCGATCGTAACATTGCCCCCTCCTTAAACCTGTTCGTCCCGAACAGGTAATGCATCTCCTCCTGGAGGTCCCCATGCTACTCGAAGTTTAGGCCTCCTGCCTTTTCTCCATCGCGGGCTGTACAGTCTCACCAGGTAACCCTCTCTCGCAGTAGATGTTGCTTCTCTCGTCACCCTGTGACACTTCTGCGTTGCTGATGACCAATGTCGTTCAGTCAGCTGCCCGAGACGGGCCGACCGTTGCCTTGGACGGACCCGATTCTCTTGAGATCATTGCTCGTTGCCTCCCAATGGTTCGCTTGTTTCTTCCCTTTTTCTCTCTGTTTGTTCTCTCGTAGCTACTTGTTCACAAAGCATTTCTTCCCAGCTCTTCTTCGTCTCTTCTTGGTTCCTCATTCCCTCTTTGTTCTTATGAATATCGTCTGGACTGCTTTCAGTTACTCCTTGCACCATCTTCTTCACTCTTTGTGTTCTCATTTTCTCTTCTCGGTCTTTATTCCCCTGTTCTTGGTCCTTCTTCACCTCTTCTTGGTCTTCCTGTGTTTCTTCTTGGTCTTCCTTCGTTTCTTCTTTGCACTTCTCTATCTCTTCTTGACTCATGTACATCTCTTCTCGGCTTTTCTTCAGCTCTTTTGTGAAATTTGCCCTCTCTCTTTGGTTTATCTTCATTTCTTCTTGTTCAATATTCTTTATTTTGTAACTCATCTTCACTACTTCTATGCTTTTCTTCAGCTCTTCTTTCATCTTCATGTCCTGGCTGTTCTCCTCTCCTTGGCTAATGTCCTCTTCGCAGTGTTCTTCGCTGTTCTTTTCGCTGTTCTCTTCACTATCCTCTTGGCTGGTCTTCATTTCTCTGTTCTTCTCTTCGCTGTGCTTCTCCTGACCGGTCTTCTGTTCGCCGTTCTTCTCTTCGCTGTTTTTCTCTTGGCTGTTCTTCCCTTCTATGCTTATCTTCACTTCGGTCTTCATTTCATTCCTCATTTCTTCTTGGCCATGCTTCAGTTCTTCCTGACCCTTCTTCATTTCCTCTAGGCTATTATTTGACCCGCTCTTCTTTTCTTCATGGTGGTTCTTACTCTCCTTTCTTCCACTCTTCATTTCTTCCGTAAATTTCTTTATACTGGTTACCATTTCTTCCTTAAAGTTCTTTGTACTAGATACCATTTCTTCCTTAAAGTTCTTCATACTAGCTAACATTTCTTCCTGACCCTTATTTATACTGGCTAACATTTCTTCCTGACCCTTCTTCATACTGGCTAACATTTCTTCCTGACCCTTCTTCATCTCGTCCAGCCTATTCTCCATTTTCTCCTGGCTATTCTTCATTTCATTCTTCATTTCTTCCTGGCTACTCTTCATCTCGTCCAGCCTATTCTCCATTTTCTCCTGGCCATTCTTTATTTCTTCCCTGTTACTCTTCATTTCATTCTTCATTTCTTCCTGGCCACTCTTCAGTTCGGCCAAGAATGCCAGGACATTCTTAAGCTCATCGGCAGCCATCCTTCTTGTCCACATATACTACAAGCCTAAATAATTTTTTTTCTAATACTGTTCTTAATTTTAAATGACCTAGCCGAACCTTCTAATTTAACTAACAATTACTCTATTACATTCAAAACTAACACTGACTACAGTATACTCAAACTAACTGTAGAAAATTTCAAATTCACTAAAGTTCTAAACACTAACTATTCTCGTAAACTAAATTCTATCCTTAACTATTATTCTAATAATGTAACAAAATCCAAAATCTGTTAATTAGGGCTATCCCACTTCTGACACCAAAATGTTACGATTTACCTGCGGGTTCGTAAAGGATAGCCCAATTAATAGATTTTATATCACACACACAGTTTTATTTATTACCACTACTTGTCACTTACAAATAATCTTCTAAGATGGCGAATAATTAACTACATGTAAAGAAATGTCAATTCCCCAGTCACTCGTTTCACACACCTCGCTGGGCCGCACCTCTGGCACAACTCTCGCCGCAGCACCCCTCGTGGGTCTCCGCCACGGGACTCCGTCCGTCGCCGTACTCCGCCGCCGCCGTCACACCCTTCGCCGAGATCCCACACGACGACTCGCTCGCAACTTCACTCGGGACTCCACCGCGCCCGCGACTCTATCGCCCGGAAACTCCACCGCGGGAAAACTCCCGACTCTACTGAACTCTCACTCCCTGCCCTGGAACCCTCGTCCAAGGACTTCGCCACTCTGCCGCACCTGCGGCACTATCGCCCGGAAGCTCCGCCGCGGGAGAACTCCCCACTGAACTCCTTACTGACTCGAAGGTCGGCCCAACCTCCTTAAATAGCCCTTGGGTTCCCGTCCAGAACAATCGGGCCTGTCTCCGAGATATCGCGCGACCTTCGTCGTCGAAATGCCCAGAAACGCGTCGTGAGTCCTCGAAGGACGCGGCGGCTGCTCAAAGAACGCCGATAAACTCAACAAGCATCGGGTTCCCACAAAACACACCGATAAACATGTCTGAGTCCCTCTATTCCGCAGTGCGGCCTCCCTTAAGTAACTCGATCTGAGGCAGGTGCGCACCGCGACAGTCAGAATGTCGCGAGATAGTATGGCACGAGATACCAGCGAGAGGATGCAGGTGGAAGGGGGCGCAGACAGGCCGAACAAGCGCGGCGACGCCAAGCACTGCAGCCAAGCGCGATCGTAACAATATATATGTAAAAAGAATTTGCTGTACTCAGTTTTATGAAGAAAAAAAAGATGTTCCCAATAAAATACACCATTTATTCTAACCAAACCTTTTTAGAAAATATGCTTGTATATGTGTTTTGAAAGGGGTGCATTATAATATTGTGTTATTGTTTTCGTTTGATGTATTCACATTTTTAAAACAGCACTGCAGCCCATATAAAGCTACCAACTGACAATAGATTGAAACAAATGTTTCCATTAATTTTTTTTGCGAAATTCTCGACTGGGTCAAATAGATCTGGTGAAAGATTTTTGAAACGTTAGGATTTAATTTAAAATCAACACAGTGATTTTTAACATCAGAATTTAAGTTACACTGCCTAATATCCTAATAGTAATCAACAAAATCACAGATGTACTGAAAATTAAATTTGAAACATATATACACCTAGTAATTTAACATAGGCCCTATATAAGCCAAATAATTGTCGAACTAATTACAGAGATGAGCTCAAGACCACAAATATAAAACAATAAACTAGCTGGTTTTTGTGGTTTTGTCCTTGTTTACGCCATTGGTTCGATGGTTATTGACTGATAAATTCAACGTTTAATTCCTTGGTCTGGGCCATGTCTTGTTTAGTTTTGTGGTTTTTTTTATTCATTTATGTTTTCCCATCGCTCTTTTTTTTTTCACCTCCGTTTGAATCCTTGTGGCAGTAGAACATCCTCATCAATTTTAACGATGATTAAAACAGATCCTCAACAAAGTTAACGAGGAATTAGAACAGTTGTTTGAAATTTTACACTAGTATAAAATGGCCAATCTGGGGACAGACGGAGCGAGGAGACAGTCCACCATATTCTGACATCACGGCGCCGTCTTGGATGACGATGACCTTGACCTTGACCTTGACCTGTGACCTTGACCCTGGCAGTAATTTTGTATCCGCCATTTGGTTTTCCCGCCATATTGTTTTTTAGAATATTCCGCCATTTTTAATTCTAGAACTGCAAAGATTCTGTTTCTGCAAACTATTTATTTTGTTTTACCTATATATTTACAATAAAAACAAGCTTGCGATATAATTAAAATATGGCAACAATTTATTTGATAACAAAGTTAGATATTGGAATTGAACTCCCCATTCTTAAACGTGACTTTCTTCGTTATGCCGCCATATCGTCAAGAAATTTTTTAACAGGTATTTACTAAATACAATATCCTTGCTATAAAGAAACATTTGTGGTAAAAGCTGAATTATTTTGATCTCAATGAAATATAATGTCAGGTTATAAAAAGGTTAGGACATATATAAAAAGTCTTACTAATGATAATCACTTTATTGTTTAATGTTATACTAGATTTCATGAAATATTTATTTAATTTTAACAAAAATGTTTATATCTAGGTTGCTGTCACAAAAGGGAGTGTTTTACAGTGTGGTTGGGTGTAATCTTAAATACTAAAAGTTTATTATATCCTCGGATGCGATCTGTATAAAGTGTGGGTAAAATGTATTCGTTCTCTAAATCTAAGAGATCGGGAAACTATGATTTTAATGATAGACGCTTTGCACTACACTGCACATTCAGAAACGCAGAACATGTGCATATTTCGAATCCTAACACTCTGCAATCATTTTCTGAAAGTTATACTGCACATTTTATTCAAACTTAGTCTGGCGTTCAGCTTCTACAGTTAACAGAATAGTATAAGTAAGTTAAGGTTTAACAACTTATTCACTGAAATAAAACGCTCCCATCTTAGCGTAAATATGGGTACTACCAACTGATGTTGAGTGATTTAAAACTGAAGCCTGGTTTCACCAATGGTTGCTTAAAAACGGAGGAAAAATATGAGGGAAAATGTTACTTCACTTTTTATCGCGACAAAACTGCGTGTTACAAAGTAATATATCATTAAATGGAGGTTATTAACATTCATTTCACCATACAATAAAAATTGCCTTCCGAAGTAACAACTTTGGCATCGACTTTTATTTTGATAACCCGTTTGTAGAGATATTTTGTCATTGGTCAATGAACAACATTACTATCCAGATAAAAAAAAATATTCGAAAAAATCTGGCTTTTAAACTATTAAACTCTATAAATTGTGAAAATTGAAGAATGATTCGTTGTGAGTCGTAAAGGGGTTACTTTGTAACTTAATAAAACTCATTATTTTGGTGGAACCGGCCCTTAAAGCCTTGCCTCACTGTCAAAATTTCTGTTCCAACTTCTTCGAATAAAGTTATTCAAATATTGCGTGAGGGTTTTAGACGACAACAAAAACGTCACTAACACCGTTATGTTTTTTCGACACGTTAGATTAGGTACTGAGTTTACATTTGGGATATCAAAGTATATAATGAAAAAAACCTCTGTAAATAAATTATAAGTTAAATTGCAAAAATAAAGCATTGTAAAAGGCTTTAAAAAATTCCTTCGTTCAAGCAATATTTCACAAATATGGTTTTCCAAATTTTCACTACATTACCATAATGTATGTTAATAATTGAAGAGGTGGATTCCAAAAGGGGTTAAGTCACATTTTAGCGATTTTGTGTTTATATGTGGAATAACTAACTTTTTACTATTCGCATCTATGGCTGTAACAGGTATTCCAAAAGCGCTTAAGTTATAGCTGTTATGCGGTAGTGAAATCTGGGTTTCTTTCCAAAACGTCCTAAGTCAGAAGTGTTTTCCAAACAAGCCTTGGTTAGTCATGCACCGATATGCGCATGCATAAACAAGTATTAGTTACTCTATGGTGAAAGTACTGTCATGGTTTTGTACTGCATAGAGGTTATGTCTGTTTATTATTGTTATTGTGTTGGTTTGTCTTGTCAATAGTTAATGTATAAGTAAATGCCAAAATTAATGTAAGTGAACTACAAGATAGCACATGTTCTGTAACAGATATAAGTAGGACACGAAGTAGAAAACGAGCAAGAAATGAAGATAAGTGGGTTAAAAACCGTAAAAAGTTTGCCAGAAACAGCAGTGAGGCCCATGGTGCTCCTTTGGTTGCATGCACGCATAAAGAAGGTGGTAATAGTTGTAAGGCTGCTTTGCTGTCTACAGCAGATATAAGTGCATTTTATGACAAAATCTATAAACACAAAACAGCTGCTGAACAGAATAGCTTTGTTTTCAAGTATATTGTCGCACAAGAGCCTAAACATCGTAGGCCCAGAAACAAAAATAAGCCTAGAAGCCGTACCGTTACTAAATATTTCATACGACAGACAAGCAGTCGTATTCTAAATGTATGTAACAAAACGTTTTTGTCTGTAACGAGATTTTCTCGTAAAAGAATAAACACCTTAAGCAAACACATGGAAGTATATGGGGAATGCCCACATGAAAGGCGTGGTGGGGCTAGGTTAAATCCCAAACACACTGCGATAAAAGACTCAATGATTGCATACATTAAAACGTTCAGATGCAATGAAAGCCATTATGGCCGAGGAAAAAGTGTTTGTGGTTATCTTAATCCTGAACTTTCTATCAAAAAGTTGTGGCGAATGTGGAAAGATAACCAAAAAATAGAAAACAAACCAATTGCTTCATTATCTAAGTTTTTCAAGGTGTTTCAAAACAACTTCAATCTCAGCTTCGGAAGCCCAAAGACGGATGTGTGCTCATTTTGTTACAAGACTAAGAACCAAATCAAGACGTCACGTGACCTTGCTGAAATGATCGATTAATGACTCAGTATAGGCTACATACTCTTAGAGCTAAAAATTTTTATGAAATCGTGAAGAAACAAGAAAACAATATAATAAGTGTTTCATTTTACATGGAACAAAACCAACCACTGCCCAAATTAAGCATTGGTGAGGTATTTTATGCCAGACAAATCTGGCTGTACAATTTGATGTTTGTTTTGATGGAAAACCAACAAAATACTTCCAACACATCTGTGTACACTTGGACTGAAGACCAAAGTGGTCGAGGTTCTAATGAAGTATGTTCGGCATTGAGCCATTTTTTGGAAAATCTTGAGAAAAAATTGGCAAATGTACCAAAAATCTTTTTGACTCTGAGATTATTTTCAGATGCCTGCAGTGGGCAAAATAAAAACACCAATGTTATGATGTTCTTACTTAACTACGTTGCCAAATCAAGAACCTTTGCAAAAGTGGAACATTACTTTCCAATCAGAGGTCATAGCTATATGCCCCCTGACCGAGTATTTGGCAGATTTGAAAAGGAGTTACGGAAAAAAGAAACAATATTAGAGCCTAGTGAATATCACAAGGTATTTGCGACGGGTGCTACAGTAAATGTGCTAGGCATAGATTGGGTGGTCTCAAACTTTATGGAAGCTTCAAAGAAGGCCATAGTAAAAAGACTTCCCTTTAAAATGTGTGATCAACGTGTTCTCATCTACTCAAGAATGCATGACACTACTATTGACATTCAAAACATATATTGTGGTCTGCCAACAACAGTCAAGGTGACTAAATCACGTACAGTATTGAAAGAAGCATACACAAACGTTCCTGTTTCGCCAGTAGAAAACCATATTAGTGAAAAGAAGCGACAAGATGTAAAGAAACTTCTGCAGTTTGTTTCACTCAGTCAATGTGCAAGACAGTTTTACCAAACTGCTCTGACTAACAATGTAGAAGGAGATAACGACAACAATATTGTACTATATGATGAAGAAGAGCCATTCCTTTAAACATTGTAACCTTAATGTTCACTCAAAAGACTTGACACATTTTAAAGATCATATTGTTGCTTTTGTTTTGTACTATGCATAAGTCTACATACATATTTTGTTCAGTATTATGTAAACATTACACTTAGGCCTGTCAATCTGGTAGGACTAATATTCTTCAATTACATGTTTTTCACTTCAGTCACTGACAAGTTTTCCAAAAAGCTCTTAGTCACTGACAAGTTTTCCAAATAGCTCTTAGTCACTGATGTTCCGTTTTATTAACCTAATTACAGGTAATATATTGAACTCATAATCACAATAACTGCCTGAGAACATGTTCTTAATGTAAAACAATAGCATTATGTGGATTTTGTGCTTGACATTATCAAAATACACATTCACACCAAAAAAATTGTTTCCTGGAAAAAGTACATTTTTGACTTAGCCCCTTTTGGAATCCACCTCTTCAATTACAGATATACCGAACCTAAAACAAATTAAATTGCACCAATAAAGAGTATGTTGAATTTTCTGTCAGATAATCTGGTTTTCAATCTGCAAAGTCAGTTTTAAAAAGTTTACCAATATCAGTTTAAAAAGTTAAAAATTAAAAAAAATAGAAATAAAATTTAATAGATCTTCTGGATTTTAAAAACAATGTTACTGCTAACAAATTTCCCAAAAACTTTCTTCATTTAAGGGAATTTATATTGATAAACCCTGAAATGAAAATAACACTGTAATAGGATTAGAAAATTAGGTTGGATGGATGCTGTTCGATGTAAAAAAACGAAGAAAAAAACCATGAAATTTGAATATCATCTGAACGATGTATTATTCTGAAATATTTAACAAGTCATTTTTTTTTTTTTTTGCTTTCTTACTGTACAGTTGATTCCCATAGTTTGGCCATTATTAACAGAGATACATTTATATGATTGGTTCTAAAATATTTTCATGTTTGATGGAAACAAGAATCAACCAATTAGATTAGTACACCGTGAAAACTAAAATGGCTTGCGTTTCTATTTCAAAGAATTTTTCAAATGGCGAAGATTACGTTTGAGATTAAAGAGGTCATAAAAGTTATATAAAATAAATATTTGATTGATATTAAATTATATGTAAACAACAAGAAATAAGTACTACAACGCTATTATAATGTATTAAGCTTATAACTACACATTTTATAAACTAATAAATGCATGAATCTTGTCATATATGATGCATTATTTAATTTTTTTAATAAATTTTATACTAAAACGATTTAACTAGCACATACCAAAAATAAACTTTGATAGTGTGACAGGACCGTTTATGTGTTTAACTTTATTAGATGGAGATAAAATGAAGCAATTTTACACCTTTTCTTACCCCTCAATCTATTTTGAAGACGAAAATTCACAGCCTTTATTAAAACCATGTAATATCTATAATTTTTCGTCATTAAAACATATGTGGGCTTAATCCGATAGCACTTAAGCATTTTTGGTTGGCTGACCAATTTTCCGGCCAGATATTTACTTAAAGTTATTTTCAAGATGAAAAATATCGCGTAGTAGTCATTATGAACACTTGTGTAACCTTTTCCCGCCGTGAGATTGTATTTAGAAAATACCTGTTAAAGAATTTTGTGACGAAACTTAGAATGCAAGAGATCTATCGTGAAAAATGTACAGTTATATCCTTAAAAAAGTGATAACTAAGAGAAGGATAAATATCAGCATGTTGTGTGAGACCGACCCTGGTTGGGCGCACGAGCTCTAAATGCGCGAGGGCGTTAAAGGTGACACTGGCTCGTGTACCCAACGCCTCTTCACCTGTACATGCTAGGCATCGCACAGGCATCCAGCCTTCGTGTCGATTACGCGCATCTATGGCACTTGCAGCAATGATCCCATCAAATTATGGTCACGTCCCTGTTCTACTTACAATACTCAATACCAAATTTTCCATATCTACAAGCTCCAGTGTACACCGGTTTAGTCTTTATCACTGTCCAAAAATTACATGATATGAACGAAACCATAAAATTAAACTTACCTAGGCAAGTCAAATCTCTCTTAAATGTTCTGTCACACTGTCAAATTTTCGTTTCTAACACCTTTCAATATGTTTGGTGAAAAACCATGTTGGAGGGTTATGAAGTCATCGAAACCATCACTAGCGCAGCCATGTTTGTTTGACGTGATTTAAAAAATATTTGAGGTTGTCTGTCCAACTTTTTTTATGGAGAAAATTGTAATTTTTTATTCTACCAATATTTTCCTTCCCTATAGTGAAATATAGTTGGAGACGAAAATGTGACTGTGCGAGAGGGCCCTTAATGGCGATTGGCGGCCAGGAGGACTTGCCGTTTCTGGGGCTCCGTGAAGGCGAGCCGGTACAGCGCGCTGAGCAGGCCGAACGAGGCCACGAACAGCAGCAGCTCGCGGTAGATGAGCTTGTAGAGGCTGCCCTTCCACATGAACAGCAGCCGCGTGAAGCCGCCGCTCGTGGAGGACGCCACTTCGTACTGGTAGCTCACCGTCATCTCGACTCGCGCACGCACTCCGCCTGCCTCAGTGTTTCACGAGTCGCAGGCCGCTCCGCCGGTCAAGAGTTTCATCACCTGGAGGACACCGCTTCAATTGATAGGCTGTACGGAAGAGGCTTCAAGATGTATTAGTGACACAGGTTGCCTCACAAATATACAACTTTTTTATTTTCGTTTTTAAGGCAACTCATATTCGTCAATATTTCGCAATGTCAATTTTTTTACCTCGAATGAAATCAATTCAAACTCAACACTCAGAGAGAAGTGATTAAAGGATTTTTTTAAATTATTTAAAAACTATCAGACGGCCTTTTTCAATGTATGTTTTTAACCAATCAATTATATTTAAATGATTTTATGACTTTTATGGGCAATATTTTCCACAAAAAAAAATGGAAATTTTTAACTTCTTCAGAACCACTGCACTTTTCACAATTTCAGGTGTTCAATCTTTGTAATCTTCACTGACAAATGGTCTGTTTGGTTCCACTTAACGCGCCTTCGCGAATAAAATATATATGTGCGCACTTCGCAACGGTCACAGCAGATCGCGCGGCCGGGCGACTAGAGCGCTTGATTGCCGTGGTGGCGACGAGCGGAACTGGTCTCTGGTGCGGAGGCGACGGTTACGAAACGGAAAGGCATGCCGAGTGGATGCGGAACGCGAGCGACTCGAGGTTGGCAAGCGGCGCGGCGGCCGAGCGCTTGGCCGGCGTCGAGACTGGATTTAGCAGATGCCCAGACGGCGGGACGCGACGCGCCGCGAAGAATAGTCCGCGAGGTGCGAGAGCAGAGGACGAGATAACGAGAGAGGCGGACGAACCGACGGGCCCGACCGCGCGTTTTGGAAGTTGTTTCTCGTCTGACGTCAGAGACAAAAGTGGGATTTCAAGACTTGCGTCTATTCACGGAAGGGCTTGAAGTCGGCGCACCTCTCGGGTTCCAACTCGGAGATCCTGTATTTGATTCATGGGGGGATAGGGCTCGCACTCCAGACTCTTGCCTTGAAATATGAGCTAGGCACCTTAAAGGGGTGCCTCCCATTTCGGTCAAGATTTTATATTTACAGTAATTACAGATAAACCTGTGGATTTTTTCAATTGTTTAACTTTCACGAAATGAAAAACATATACAGCGCATACTTTTTGCATGATTAGCGCCAAAAATATTTTTTTAACGTTTTTGGATTTTACAAATAACGAGAATTTAATTTGTTGCAGAACTGAAAATTTTAAGGTTTGACTACAATGCCACTGGCTACTTCAAGAAATGGTTTGAATTTCTTTAAGAAAATATTAATTAATTTTACCTGGCATTTCAAAATTCTCAAAATTGTTACTATTTTGACAGCCAAGAAACATGAAATGAGTTTTTGTAATAGAAATGCAAACCATATCATGAAGTAGCCAGTGAAAATCCAGTTAAACCTAAAAAGTTTAAGTTCTGCAATAAATTAAATTCTCCTTATTTGTACAACACAAAAACCTTACAAATGTAACTTTGGCAGCTAATTATGCAAAACGTATGCGCTGTATATATTTTTCATTTCGTGAAAGTTAAACAATTGAAAAAGTCTAAAAGTTGATAATAGATCAATATAAATATAAAATCATGATCTGAAATGGGAGGCACCCCATTAAGGACACCCACTACTGAAGCAAGGCTCATCCTGAACCGCCATTTTGGATTTTCTTTTGCTAATTCAACCTTCTACGTCTCAACTTTACACTCCGAATTGGTTATTTCATTTAATGTCATTAATGTAATGGATTTCTCAATGCATTTTTTACGGTAGCTCTCTTGCATTTGTTATTGGGTCAAAATTTTTCTCGGGTATTTACTGAACTTTCCTTTTGCGCTGTAAAAGGTCCCGCATGGGATCGTGAATATGAATACTTGCGTGGAATTTTTTTCGCTGTAATTTTTAGCCTTATATTTAATGATTATCTGTTAAAATATTTTTATATGAAACGTAAAATGTCGTGTTAAATGTTACAGAGAAACCCCACTTAACAGTAACGGCAAGAAAATGACATAACCAACATAGCGCGTGAGACCGAGCCGAAAATAGCGCTCTAATTTGAAATAATTAAAACCGCTGCAAATATGTAAGTTATTTTTTTGAAAATCTGTTAAAAGTCGTCCACTTGAATGCACGAATTCTTACAGTTTATATTAGAGACTTAATTTCCCTGATTTATGAGCGAAAACCACTAATTAAAAAATGAAACCTACTCACCTATACTTTGAAAATCCACTACGTTAAAGAGCCAGGGAAAAAAAAGTAACAGAATTTTTAGTTACTTTCAGTTCACTGATTTAAATTTCTGTTTAGGGTTTAGAATGAAGATTTTTCTAAAACCATTATGAATGTAAACAGTTACGCATTACACAATTGTGTAAACAAAGAAGACAATAAATCAACACACAGTTTTTCAAATAGCAAAAAATAATTAGTATGCCATAAATCTGATAACATAGTTAACGACAAAATATAAGATGTAGGATTTAGATAGGAAGTATATAGGTACGTAGATAGGCCTATATCGCTCTAAAACCAAAATAATGTCTTGAACATCCAAACATCCAACATTAAGAAATGTACTTTAAATGTAAGCTCACTGTGACCATTTAAAATCCATTCTAAAATAAAATTTGGCAGTTACTATTTTACATCTATTGCAGAGGAGACAGTTAGGCTGACGACATTAAACTCGTAATAGGGTACGTCCTGTTTCAAGTAATTATATTACTGATCTGCAAAACAATCTGTAAAACTTATAGACTTTTTGACTGGCTATCCTTTTACAAAATAATATAGGCTATACATAAATTTCAAAAAATGTTGCCTAGTAGCTGCCAAAGTTGCATTTTTTTTAGTTTTTTCAGCAACAATTAGAAGAATTAAATGAGTTACAGAACTTAATATTTTTTTAGGATAAAAACAATAATGCTGCTGGCTACTTAATTTTATGGTTTGAATTTATAAAGAGAAATTTATATAATTTAACCAAGCCTTTTAATATCGTCAAAATTGTGTGAATTTTAAAACGCTTGGTAAAAAAAAAAAAAAACATTTTTACCTGAAGTAAATATAAAGCATATTTTGAAGTAGCCAGTAGCATTGCCTTTCAACCTAAAATCTTTCATTTCTGTGTTTATTACATAATTTTTATTTGCTTTGCAAAAATACGTTAAAATGCAACCTTGCCGGCTAATCATACAAAAAGTATGCATTATATATTTTTCCTGTGAGAATTTTAAGCAAACCAAATATCTATAAGTTAAACAGTTGATTGAAAA
Organism: Bacillus rossius redtenbacheri; assembly: GCF_032445375.1. Classification (NCBI taxonomy): domain Eukaryota; kingdom Metazoa; phylum Arthropoda; class Insecta; order Phasmatodea; family Bacillidae; genus Bacillus; species Bacillus rossius. The sequence goes on along the minus strand of NC_086331.1, from coordinate 59,374,287 downwards.
ATTTTTGTGGACATACGCCATTGCTGTTTAAGACTGTATATCGTGAAGAAACCTCAATAACAGACAAAAAAAAATTGAATACACTAACACACAGAGAACAAAGCAACATCAGATGTCAAACGTTAAATGCACAGACATCACAGAGAATTCCGTGGAAGGACTTAAAAAAACACAACATAGACTAACACAGTGGGCTGAAAACCACGAGATAGTTGCATTAAATACAGACAAATAACAACTTTAGACAACACAGCGTTTAAAGCAAACAGTGTTTAACTTAAAAATATAATAATGACCCGGTACGGGACGTATCTCGTAAGCTCCCGTGATACCTTAACGTGACGATAAGATAGTTACGGTTTAGTTTTGACGACTCGTCGTCAGCCCTCAGAGTCAGACCGGCACATGTTAGAGAAACTGGGACGGCATAGGCAATTTCCTATTGAACGGCAGCCAACCAGGCACTTTCCTGTAGTGAATCTCGGTAAACCGTGGGAAACCTAAATCAAGACTAACGGACACGCTTTCAGGCCCAGGTCCGTGAGATGGACCAGTGTTGGGTACGTGAGGGTAACCCAGAGGAAACCCCCAGGCCGACGGGTACGTCCGACACGTTTTGTTCACCTCGACGCGCAGTAACATAGCGTAAAGCAGCGTGGAGGAAAGCCAATGATCTGAACAAAACACCGCTGTAACCTCCACAATGTTTCGAAATAGCGTTAGAAGTGTATAAATGAGGCTTCTGGCCCAGGGTTCATGGTGTGGATGTGAATATGGTCCACCATCTTGGATTGTGATGTTACGGCGGCCATCTTGGATGACCTTGACCTTGACCCCGGTGGCCATATTGGATCCGTCATATTGTTTTATCGAACTTTCCACCATTATTATATAAATAACCGCCATTTTGAATTACTACATCACTGTTGCAATTTTATTAGGACCGCCATCTTGAAAATCCGTAATTTTTATGCTAGAAATTTGGAAAAAGTTTTAAATTTATAAAAAAATTAATTAATCAAATTTTGATAAAAGATTTAAAAAACACTTATGCCATTGAGTCCTCGGTTCGAACCCGGTGAAGGCAAAAAAAAGACAACATATCCTTCCCCCATAGTGGCTGCTGGCAGACTGACCCCCACCACTAATACCATTTCATATGTATATAAAATACCCCCCCCCCCCCCATCACATCCCAACAGCCACACCCCTTCCCAAAAAATATTTTTTTTTATTTTTTCCCCTTCACCTCTTACCACCCACCTTTACTAACAATTTTTTCCTTGTAATTTTTACGCTCTTACCCCTCCCTCTTCTCTAAAAATTATTACCCCCTATCCCCTCACTATCATTTTAAACTATAAATACCAACCCGATTACCCAGGAGCCTTCAGTTACCTGCAGTTCCTCGCCCTCACCAGTCGTCTACCGAGGAGTCAATGAAGGTCGTCAAATTGGATTATGACATCACAGTCACCATCCTGTTTTTTTTTCTTCTGGATTCCGCCATCTTGGATCATGACACCACAACCCATCTCATTTCGCCTGCTGTAGGTCGCCATTTTGAATGATGTCACAGCCATAATGTTTTGTTTTCGTCTGCTGGAGATCGCCATCTTGGATGACATAATGTCAGCCATCTTTATTTTTTGCTCTGCTGGAGGCCGCCATATTGGATACCTCCAATTTGTTTGTACTTAGAGTGCATCAGCATCGCTCTGTCACATGCACGTAAAGTAATGTTTCATTAACTTGCAGTGCTGTTACTGTCCTTATCTACATATTAAATTTAATTCGAACCATATTAGTTTGAGGTTGGAAAACATACCCCTTTAACTGCATGGCCATCGAGGCATTTGTCAAATAATGTATATAATATATAATACTCATATTCGAACTTGCAATTTTTTTAATTTGAAGGAATAATAGCATCTCCTGTTCGAGACTGAAACACCATTTTTCATTTTTCACTACTTGCTACTAGGAGTGCTAGTGTTGTGAAGTACACAAATCTGCTAGAGGTGCTGCTGCCATGTTAATTTAATTTTTAACCTGCTATAGTGCAGTAATAATTTGTTATTACTGTGGCACCCACCATCTTGAAATTTGGATGCCATCTTGAAATTCTGTAATAATTATCCTAGAAATTTGGGAAGAATTCCAAAAATCATCAAAAAATCACTTTTAAATATATAGATTGATTTGGGGCGACTGAATTGCTGTCCATTGGAAGGGCAGCCCTTCAGGATTTTTCTGACAGTGGTTTATTTGTACAGAGACTGAAAGGGCAGCCCATCCAATTTCTGAAAACACGCTCCTTTAAGAGTTTAAAAGTAGTATATAATAGTATGTCCGGGGACTGGCTTCTGGCTGTGGATTGGGATTGTCGGTCCGCCATATTGGATTGTGTCGTCACGACGGTCATCTTGGATTAGCGTAATGGGACACAGCGTAACGGGACAAGTAGTACCGTGACCATGACCTTGACCTCGGCGGCCATATTGGATCCGCCATCTTTAAATCGAGCGCCCCACTCATTATGATGAAATTTTCGTCTCTGTCGCCATATTGATTTTTTTTCTGTTCCACTGGAGGCCGCCATCTTGGATACCGTCGGCTTTGTTTCAGCTGCTTGTTCCTAGATAGAGCCAGCATCGCTCTTGACTTTTTCTGTTCCACTGGAGACCGCCATCTTGGATACCGTCGACTTTGTGTCTGCTGTTTGTTCCTAGAGAGCGCCAGCGTCGCTCTGTCTCATCACATAAGGTCGATGTTCCATTACCTACCCTAGCTATTACGGTCCTTATCGACATATTAAATTAATTTTTCATGCAAAATACATCGGAAGCGCTGTGATTCGAACCATCGCAGCTCTGATCTCTAGGTTAAAACATACGCCTTTAACCGCACGGCCATCGATACATTTACCAGACAGAATTAAATAAGGTAAATATAAAAATAACATGCATATGGGTGTTTCCACAAAAAATGGGTAACTCAATGTCATCAGTCAATAAAACGATGTATAATTATATTTTGTTTATATTTTATGATTAATTTTAAAACAATTAAAAGCCTTTTATTTGGTCACCTAATTTCAGCTATTTTTTTTAATACAAATTAGTAAAACTTCACAATAAAAATCTTTAAATGTCAAAATAAAATACAAAAAATACAATAAATTCTGGCTTGTACTAGAACTATATCTTTGCTCAACAATGAGAAGTTCACAAGCTAGCAGAATCTGTTTATGTATTTTTTGTATTTTATTTTGACATTTAAAGTTATTTATTAATTTATTTGTTATTTATTAAATATTTTTTTCTGTATTTTTATGATATCAAAGAAAACTTGTGGTGGTTTTCTCCGGGTGCTTCCGGATATTATTGTCAATATTATGGTGGTTTTCTCCGTATGCTTCCGATTATTATTGTTTATATTATGGTGGTTTTCTCCGGGTGCTTCTGATTATACCTGACTAGACATCTGATGGTTTTCTCCGTGTGTTACTGATTATTCTTGAAAATATTATGATGTTTTTCTCCGGGTGCTTCTGATTATACCTGACTAGACATCTGATGGTTTCTCCGAGTGCTCCTGATTATTTGTGAGAAATCTATCTCTGCATGAAGAATTGTTTACTTAATGAGTCATGCCATTTCTATTCAGAGTTACATTTAATTAGTGAAATTCTGTCAATAAAACAGCACTTACAATATTTTTATCAGGTGGATTTAAAAAATAATAACCTTACTCTGAAAAATAATATGCTATGAGACAGCTGAGAAGCATTAACATGAAAGACAAACTGCATTGTCCTTGGTATCTAAGACAGGTAATTTTATTTAGTGTTTCGTATAAATTTCCGAAGTCATATTATCAAATCAACACTTAAAAAAGAATTTTAACAGGTGGAAATCACACAAAAACAAAATTTCATTAATCAGACGATTACTATGTCTTGAAACAAATGAGAAACGCTATCACACACGAAGATTTCCCTTCCCCTTGAGTTCTAGCGAAGCCCTCCTTCTGTTGCGATCGATAGGGAGCTTCCCGCATCCCACACAAAACATTGTCTACTTATACAGACAACAGAGACTGCTTATACAGACAACTGATACATGATGGTTGCTAATATGTGAATAGATTATCTTGTGATTCTTGCTAGGCCATGATATTATTCACTAATTTTTAAATAAGGTCAATGTTCTTCCTCTTGTGATCTAGGGAAGCACTCCTTTTTCAACAGATCGTGAGTGAGCATTCCGTAACCTACAGCCAACTTTGGTTGCTTTTACAACATAACATATGAGGAAATATGAAGGTGGGTAGTAAAACTACGTGGAACATGATTTTTTTTTCAAAATGAGGAAAAAAATTTTTTTTCGTTAATAATTGATTAATGATCATACATAAAAAATACGAAGTACCTAAAAAATACTTTAAGTTGCTATTCAACCATTATGGAGTACGTACAGTCTAGTGAAGGTACGATACTCAAATATCGATATCGATCTGAAGGACATTGTACATACTGTAGCAAATACTTTGATAAAAGCTATAATACTCGTAGACATGAAAAGAACAATTGTGTTAAAAGCCCATTCCGTCAAATACTAATTTGTGGCAAGTGTGGTAGGTGGTTGACACGAAGATATAATTTAAAAAGACACGATAAAACTTGTAAAGCCAAGCTCGCGCAGGATATAAAGTACGTAGATGGAGACGCTATGATCGGGGACAGTATGTCTTACAATGAAATTGATCCACCTAGCCTTAAAAGCGATTGTGTTAAAAATATCTCCAGGTCTTGAGAAAGGAAATAGCTTAATAAGTGTTGAAGATATAAGTAAGGTAGAAGATAATGAAAGTAACATCTCCAGAAAAAGTGACAAGTCGTCTTATAGTAGACTTCTACGGACTTTGGAATATTTTTTTTGGAAAATTATCAAGTAAGCTTGATGCTAATGATGGTACTCCAATGTCAAAAAATTCGAAATACTGGGATATGCAAGATGAAGATGTCAGTGTGTTTGATAAAGATGTGGACAGCACCGATGATGATGATACAAATTATCATAAATATTATTACAACGTTTTTCAGAATATGTACAGCAAACATACGAAGAAGACGGTGGCATCAAGTGAAATTGATTATATATCGTGGACAGATACGAACGTGTTAACGAACAGGTTGCGACTTTTACTTGTTTCGCAAGATGATGAAATTTTATCAGTTATCAAAGAAACGTGGACTATTCTTGATGAACTTAGAATTTCAGAATATATATATAATAAGTTAGTAATTTTTATTGACTGACGAAATTTTATACCATTGTATTTTTGATATAAATATAATTTTAAAAATTGTTTTTGAAATGTGTCGTTATTCATGACCTAATAAGATTCATTTGTTTGCTACTTTAAAGAATTGAGTTGAGTATGAATATATTAATATATATCTGTGTGTGGATGATGGAAAGTTTCCATTTTACTGTACGTAGATGATGGAAAATGAGTGTCGAAGAAGGAACGAGTATGTAGAATTTAGTATCGTTGACGGAAAATGAGTGATGAATTGAGTGTCGATGATGGAAATTGAGTGTCGATGATGGAAAATGAGTGTCGAATTGAGTGTCTATGATGGAAAATGAGTGTTGAATTGAGTGTCGTTGATGGAAAATGAGTGTCGATGATGGAAAATGAGTGACGAATTGAGTGACGATGATGGACACTGAGTGTCGAATTGAGTGTCGATGATGGAAAATGAGTGTCGAATTGAGTGTCGACTATGGAAAATGAGTGCCGAATTGTGTTTAGATTATGGAAAGTGAGTGTTGAATTGAGTGTCGATGATGGAAAATGAGTGCCGAATTGAGTTTGGATTATGGAAAGTGAGTGTTGAATTGAGTGTCGATGATGGTTAATTTGCATTTGTATGCATGTTAATGATGGAAAATTAGTGTTGACTCAAGTGTCTATGATGTAATATGAGTGTCAGTGATGTCAAATGAGTGTAGAATACCTTGAATCCTGCACTGTGTATGTGTAGCTAGGTTCTGAAGGTTCAATGGATTCCTGGTCCTATATAAAAGTAAACTTTGCTAACAAGTTCACTGTCGGGCTTATTTAATTAGCAGTCGGCATGCTGTTAAATATTCGAATGTAAATAAATAATAGGATGTTATTTGAATTATTTCAGTTTTTGTGTGCTGGGTGTAGTCGAGTAGGCTGATATATGTAAGTGAGGAGCTTAATGTAGAATGGACATGTGTTGATGAATATTTTGGTGACCTACTGTATGTGCATAAATCGAATGCTAGTGGTCTGATAATATTTTGGGTTATTTACGAAGATATTTATCGATGTGTGCTAAAACAAGCTTAAAATGTCTAGTAAACTTATAGAGTAGGTCTCTTGTTTCGGAGACTTTTGTCGTAAGGCTTAACAAGGATCAACCCTGAAGGGTTAGGATTTTGAAGATGCGTGGTACTGAGCATGTCTTTGCTGTAGCTATATCAACACTGAAGCTTCCCTGAACTGTAGATGAGAGGTACAAAAAATAATTGACTTTGGACCTAGCCTGGTATCGGATAAAATAATTTAGTCATGTGTTGTAGACATTTGGAGTCAGTTGGAGGTTATGTGTAGCTGTACATAATAAAATTTACATTTGAGTAGTTTAAATTTTGTTTGGATTCTGAAAGTCCCATTGATTACAGACTCTTGTTCCTCTAGTAAGTCTAAATGAAGCTTGTATGTAGTATGTGTGATTAGTTCTTTGAATATATAATTTAAACTTTTACTCTTTGAAATTGATAATTTTTTATAGTAATAACAATTGATGTATTGACTTGCGTATTATACAAGCGGACGCTGATATTTAAGCGAGTCTTAGACAGCAGGTCCCTCAGTCCACCTCTTGTAAAGGTGCAGTGCAGATCTGATGGATTGACTTGTCTCCATATAAGTCCGATACATGAATATTCATATGTATTCGAACTCAATGGTAGCAACGTCGACATCGGTACAAATCCCGATGGTGGCGGGGTCAACGGCTGCAGAGATCTTGGCGGAGGGTCTCGCGTCTTCACCGGGGTCCCTGACGACGGAGGCGATGATGACGAAGCAGATCCCTATGACAACGATGAGAGCTGCTCCAGAGGTTCCGATGGAAACGAGACTACCATCTACAGAGATCCCGATGATGGCTGTATCTACTGTCTCTTCACTCCAAGAGACTTCACTGTGTGCATATTCGATAGCAGAGGAGACTCCGATACCTGCAACTACACCGAATTTGGTAAATAAAACATTTTGTGAGCAATTCCCAGCTTCTGCATCAGTTGTGTATACTTCAGATTCTTTGACATCCAGTACAGATGATCTGTCAATGTCGACTGGGAAATCTCCAGCTCATGCAACATACGGGACTTCGACGCCTACTACAGCAGTGTACATTGAAAGTAATATACTTTCCGAGCCGTCGGTGACTCAATGTCTAACGACAAGACATCTGTGTACGTACTGTGACAAAAGTTTTAAATACCGTCAACATGCAAGAAGACATGAAAATCATGTCTGTAGAAGAAACGATAATCGCGTGACATTTCCGTGTGACCCATGTGGTTTACATTTCACAAACAAAAGTAATTTTATTAGGCATTGTAAAAGCAAAGTTCATTTGCAATTTGTACCTCGGGGAAGCGATGGTAATTGCGATGAATATTTGTATCAGTGTCGCTACTGTGGTAAACGTTTTGTACGAGTACGAAGTACACGCATCCATGAAAGGCATGGTTGCAGAAGAAATCTTGACCGTGTAAAATTTCTGTGTGAGAAGTGCGGTGTACAGGTTACACGAAAATTTTACTTGAAAAAACATTATAAATTTTATAAAGGTGGGTTTCTAGCATCATCTCTGGTCCTCTAAGGTGTTACACTCCTGATCTGATGTATCGTGATCTGTATGAATTAGTTGTATTTTGTCACTCTTAATACGAACTATATTAATTTATTTTAATAAAAATGAATGTCGCGTGGACTGAGAAATGTATACGATATATATATATATATATATATATATATATATATATACAGTGTCAGATTTTAATGCGTATAGATGTAATATTTTAAATAAGTTATAGTATTAAAGAATTTTTTATTCATTCTTCTCTAAACTACATCGTTTATCTTAATGCAATAAACTACATGTGACGCGTACTTTAGGTCGGATTTGTAATGTGCGTTTTGTCTTGTTTGTGTGTATTAATTTTTTAACAATAATGCTGAAGACAGTTTTTTTTGCTAAAATTATTTTTGACTTAGTATGTCATCTGCATTCTTAAGATTTTTATGGGAGATGTTTTGGTAAAGTGCTGGTATATGTTATACCGTAACATTAGAGCAAATCTGAATGGAACCTGAGTAGTATATAATAGGGGCTCCGAGATCAGGGTTCAGGGTGTGGTGCTTGGTGCCGACCGCCATCTTGGATTGTGACGTCACGGCGGCCATCTTGGATTGTGACGTCACGGCGGCCATCTTGGATTGTGACGTCACGGCGGCCATCTTGGATAAGCATAACGGGACACAGTGTAACGGGACATAACGTAACGGGACAAGTAGATCACGGCGGCCATTTTGGATCCGACATCTTGGATCCACCATTTTGAATGACGTCATTGTGTTCTAGAAAATTCTGGTGATGTGTTTTCCGCCATATTGGATGATGACGTCACCGTTGCAATTTCCGTTACGGCCGCCATCTTTAACTTTTTTATTTATTATCCGATTTTAATGAAAAAAATTTTAAAAATTATAAAAAAATTCATTTGATAAAATTTTAATAAAATATATTTAAAAATCATACATTAACGACACGGAGCTCGGAGTCCGCGGTTCGAACCCGGTGAGGGCAAAAAAAAATTTAAAATGGCGACAGGCTCCTTCCTCAATGGTGGCTGCAGGCAGACTGACTCCCACCACTTTTTTTCAAAGCATATATATCGTCACCTAGTATGACGTCATGTCCGCCATCTTGTCTTCGTTGCTGGAGACCACCATCTTGTTTTCGTCGGCGAGAGTGCGCTGACGCCATGTTAGTTTAGTTCTTATCCGCTAGAGTGCAGTAATCATTTATTACTAAGGTGCCCGCCATCTTGTCATTCGGCCGCCATCTTGAAAATCCGTAATTATTTAGCTAGAAATTCGGGAAAAGTTCAAAATTCATTAAATAAATTTGTAATCTATATACTGACTGATTAGATCGACTAAGCTCCTTGGTTCGATCCCTGGATGATACAAAACAACTTTAATTTTAAAAAATACCACAAAAGCGACAGGTTTGAGAAAATAAAAACACCGCAAGTTCTATTAAAAAATACTTTTATTACACAAATTCAGTACACTACTACAAGTACAAAAAAATTACACAGACAAATTACTAAAGCCTTGTGGATTTCTCGACGTCTGCATCTGCCACCCACGAATTGAAGCGAGGTGGAAAGCCCCACCACTTGACGTAGGACAGTCCATTTCTGCGTTTTATAATCTTCTCCACCAAGTACGTATCGGGATACAACGTAGGCTGAATCTCTTCGGCATAGAAGCCGCCATGGATAGGTTTGTGGTCCAATACTTCGAGGTAGTAGGTCCTAGGCTCTGATTCACGAACATGTGTCACACGGAAAAGTTCGGGACTCCAGTTCGCAGTGAAACCTTTCTCGAAGATACCTTTCTGCTTGGAGATTCGCACAATGTCGCCGACGTTAGCTTTACGCTTTCGTGGATCTTTCTTCTTCGTGTTGGGAAAAACTGTTTGAAGAAGGCGATTATCCTTTACGTCCTTTGGCTTCATTTTCGTGGTAGAATGCACAGTGGAATTATACTCGCTTATTAGTTTCGGCAAGATGTCAAGCCACTTGTAATTTCCGTTAGCCGTGAACTGCCGCCACATCTTGGAACGCAAAGTTCTGTTAAACCTTTCGACAACGGAGGCTTTGACGTTACTAAATGTAGAGTAGTGTTTGATGCCATACTTCTTCATCAAAGCCTTGAAGGTCGCATTGTAGAATTCTTTCCCGAGGTCCGTTTGCAGGTGCGACGGTACACGTCCATCACGCAAAATATTGTTCATGGCCTTGGCTACGTCAGTTGCAGTCTTTGATTTGACAGGTCTAGCCCAAGCGAACTTGCTATAAACATCGATGACTGTCAACATGTACTTGAAACCTTTATTCAATCGGGAATACGGTATCATCTCAACAAGGTCCGCCTGGAATAAATCATCAATTCCACGAACTATGACTTTGCGACGAAGTTATTTCCGTCTAGCAGGAGCATGAAGTTCGCGAGCGATTCCGGTTCGACTCATTGTATGTAGCCGGCTTCCTTCAGTTCTTCAAGTATGGAGACTATTTCGTTGATGTGCGAATAGTTTCCTACACTAAGCGATGCATGTAGAATTCTAAGGCGATCAACTAATTCATTAGGGTCGTCCCAATATACATAGTCAAATGTCTGACCACTTTCTAGCTTTTTTAAACCTTCGCCATGTATTGTTAGTTCACTGAAGAGATTAGCGAGAATGTCGATTTTTTCATGATCTACGTCTTTATATACACCACTATCTGGATCGTTATCGCGAAAATGTGCATTGGTTAGCTCTAGCAGTTTTTTGTACTCTTGTAAGTCGTTGTGAGAATATCCTTTAGGCTCCCTGCGAAACAGCAATTCGTACAGACCCGGAGTCCCGCGCGTTTTGAACTCTGCTACGCGCACGATATTTCCTGGTAGAAAGTCTATTTCTTTAGCACCGAGGAACCATTTATTATGTTTTCTGTACACTCCGTAGGTCGTGTCATTATTCCGGCTCGTAAACGATATCAGGTATGGTCGGACCATTGCATTAACTTGATGTCCCTTTTTCGGTATTTTTTTCTTGTGCATGGACTCTGTACTTGTTAAGTCCTCTTCTTCTCGATCTGGTTCATACATTCTCTTCTTTACAGTCGGCATTTCATCTTCAACTTCTGTCTTCACAATGAAGGCTGGTTCTTCCTTGTTTTTGAGTTCGTCGAGGCGACTAGTGATTGGTTTAAATATCTCCTCATTTTCCATCTCACGTGCAAGTCTGGTTCGTCTAGCAAGTAAATATTTTTCGCGAACAGACTGTATAGCTCGATGAAGGTCACTGGCCAGGTCCGACATTGTACTGGCTGAAAACTTATTGCAAGACCTCCTTTTATACTTTTTTATTCGTTCGCAGAAACTTCTTTCTTGTGTTTGGCCAAATCTGAATTTGTTGACGAATGAGATAGTGATGCTTTCAGACTACTTTGAAAAGTCCTCAGATCGTCACGTCTTTGTGCATTCGATACTTCGATCATGTCGCGAATGCGAGAATCCGAAGCTTCCACGCGCTGGTCTATGGCTACGAGGTACTCAAGTAATTCCTTTTTCACCCCGTCTATTTTTTGAGCCAGTAGCGAAATGTATTTGCGGATAACGTCGTCATGAGACTTGAGAGCAGTACGAAAGTCTCGACTGCTACGACCGAATTTCGAAATGCTATGACTCATGTTTGGCGATAAACTGATCGAAACCTCGTGTGTACCTGCCCTTATATAGCGGCCAGTCCTTTACGATGACTAGGAATCCGTGTTCATCTTTCCAACATAAGGAGCACATGTCTTTAAATTCCTGAAACGACATGTCGGTGTTTACGTGATCGTCGTAAGCGTGGCGTAAATTAAGTTCGTCCATGCGAAACAAAACTATGACATTCGCATTATCTCGTAGGAGATGTTTTGGAATACGACTGTACGTCTGACACAGGTAAACGCAGTCTACCTTGGCGTGTCTGCCCATGGAAAAGTACTCTTGTATTATGCCTTGTTTCTCGCACATTACATCGTCGAAAACAAACACGGAATTGGCTTTTGCTTCGCTTGGAGGTACAGCATCGGCGCTATCGCTAAACGGAAAATACTCCAGACCACCCACAGATCGTAGAACAGTTGCTAGGCGCCGGTACTTTGGCTGTTGCAACGACTTGGAATACAAGTAAACGTTCTCGAACCGAAGACCATTTGGTTCCTCCAGTAAACTCAGTAAAACACATGTCTTGCCACAGTTGGACGGACCCGCCATTATGCATCGTACGGCAGAAGGCAACAGTAAGCCATGTCGTGATTCACGCGCACTAAATACATCGTCTTGCGTAATGCGCACGGGCAAACACACGTCTTGCTTGACGACCTGCATTGTACTAAAGTAATTGTATAAAATCAAACACATTTATACTTTCTGGTCAGTTGTGCGTAATGACTCGAAGAGGTAAGAACAAAAAACACATCGGCGCAGGACTCGTGAACTCTCTGATAAACAATCTACCATTCGAGCAACACATTCCCGGCTACAGATTTTGCGGCCCCGGCACGAAACTAGCGAAAAGGTTAGCTCGCGGTGACGTGGGAATTAATTCTCTCGACGAAAAGTGCAAGCAGCACGATATCGCATATTCATTAAGCAAGGATCTGGAATCCAGGCACCGGGCCGACGAGATATTGGCACAGGAAGCCGAAGATATAAGTAAATCGTCGAACGCAGGACTAGGAGAGAAAATCGCAGCGTGGGGCGTATCTAAGATCATGAAGGCAAAGACGAAATTAGGACTAGGCGCTCGTCGAGCCGGCTCCATCAAGTCAAAGACTAACTCGCGCAAGACCAAACGCAAGACTGGTGCAGGCGTGCAAAAAGCCAAGCAAAAATTACAGACTCTCGACAAGAAGATTATAGGAGGATTTCTTCCTTTGCTTTTGCCTGCATTGGGTGCTCTCGGCGGCCTCATCGGTGCAACGAGCGGTATAGTGCGGGCAGTCAACACTTCGAAGAATGAGCGCAAGCAGTTAAAAGAAGCACAGCGACACAATGCCAGCATGGAAGCCATTGCCATCGGTAAAAAAAACGGCGCAGGACTGTACTTACGACCTCACAAGGCAGGCCGAGGCATGAAAAAGAAACGAGTAAAGAGAAAATCCTAAGTTCCCTGCCGAAACGACCGCTCACCAACGTAGATTTAATAAAGTACGCACGCAAACTTAAAATACCAAATTTCCGCGGCGTGTTTATGCGAGACACTTTGCCCAGCAAGCCAAAGACACGTGAGTGCGCCATAATTAATTTAGACACGTCGGCGGGTCGTGGCACGCACTGGGTGGCCTATGTAAAGACTGGAAACATGGCCGAGTACTACGATAGTTTTGGTAATTTACGCCCTCCGCCAGAACTTAGGTTGTACCTGGGCCGGTCCACTACGTTGTTTTACAATTACGAAACGGAACAGAAGCCTAATCAAACAAATTGCGGACACTTGTGTCTTCGCTTTTTAACAAACAAAAATTAGCTGACAAGTAAAAATTGCTACTTAAAGGTTGTGCAGTGACGATAATTTATTAGTCATGTCGATAACACTTACCTTGACAGGTCACGCATCTGAGCTGCGGGCGGTTCATTTCCCGCCTCTGGATTTAGACGGAGAATGGTGTATCGGACTCGTAGATTTTCAAACGTATAATGCCATACCGAACATCGACGAGGAAAACTGCAAGATCTGCTTCCTGAAAAACGATGGGACCGCTCATGAAATACAGTTACCTGTTGGCTCTTACGAAATAGATGACATTGCAAATTACATCAGGGATATGTTACCACAGGATGTAGACTTTCAACTGCGTGGAAATCCAAACACTCAAAAAAGCATTCTAACATGCAGTGAAAATGTCGACTTTACGAAACCTGGAACCATAGGTACCATGCTCGGATTCGAATCAAAGGTTTATGATACGGGAAGAACGTACGAATCTACGCGCGCAGTAAACATTTTGCCTGTGAATGTCATAAGAATAAACTGTAATTTGGCAAGTGGAACGTATCTCAACGGAAGACTAAGCAACATGCTGCACGAGTTTTCGCCGATGGTCCCGCCAGGATATAAACTGGTCGAAGTACCGCAAAGTATCATTTACGTTCCAGTCGTCGTGAAGTGCGCACACGAAGTCGTCGTCCGAATCGTTGACCAGCGAGGACGATTGGTGAATTTTCAAGACGAAGAAATTACATTACGTCTACACTTGAAGCGATGGGCATAAAGTTCGTAACACCGAACAGTTATAAAAGAAATCGTATTGGCGTGAACAAGAACAGTTCTCTACCAGACATCGGTGCATTAACACCTGACAACATAAAGTATCTTCTCAGTATTGGACAAGTGCCGAATAAATATGGAAGACGAAATCCTCAACGTGGAAGATCCGGTCATTTTTGAAGACAGCATTACGAAAATGGAATTGCACGAGTACCAGCCTTTCCTGCTCGGACCGTACGCACTACCATCGGAAGTACGCATTGCAGTACAACACCAAGATATTTGTACTTTACCTTCGCAGTCATTTCTACGTATAAGAGGCACGCTTACAAAAGCGGATGGTACGCACCCGACAACGACATCAATATCCTGCAATGGTATTCTTCACCTAATCGAGCGCATTACATATGTACTCAATGGTGTCGAGGTAGACCAGACGAGAGATGTAGGCATAACAACTGCTATGAAAAATTACCTTTCGCTCATGCCAAATGAACTGTCTGCTGCAAAGATGGCCGGTTGGGCTCTCGAGGATGAATATAAGCTTCCGGTTTATGCCGAAGGGAAGTTCGAAGTTTGTGTTCCTCTGTCCATGCTTCTCGGATTCGCTGAGGACTACAAGCATATAATCATTAATTCTAAACAAGAGCTCGTACTGCTTCTAGCCAACACGCACATTAATGCAATTGTCGCCGCTGCAGAAAACCCTCAAGATGTCTCGCTAACACTACAGTCTATCGAGTGGATGCTGCCCCACATCCAAGTGAGCACCGTTGAACGAGTCAAGATGTTGAAGAACATAGAAAATGGCAAGAACTTCGATGTGCCATTCCGATCCTGGAGCCTGGAAACTTATCCTGGCTTGCCTCATAGTCAGCGTATCAATTGGATAGTAAAGTTCAGCTTCGCTACGGAAAAACCACGATACATCATCGTCGGGCTTCAGACCGGAAGACAGCTCAATGCAGGAGTAAGTCGCTCCGTATTCGATAACTGTCAAATACGCAATGTAAAAATATTTTTAAACAGCGAAAGTTATCCGTACGTTGACATGAACATGGATTTTGAAAGTGGAAGATTCCTTCTAGCATATCAAATGTATGCCAAGTTTCAGCAAGCTTACTACGGGCGGAGACAGTCACCGATACTAAGTCCCGACAGTTTCAAGAACAAGGCACCGTTAATGGTGTTTGACGTTTCCAAACAGGATGATCGAATAAATTCAAACATCATCGACTGTAGGATCGAGATAACGACTAGCGGAAATATTCCACCAAACACCTATGCTTTTTGTCTGATACTTCACGATCGGCTTGCATCGTACAATTGTAGAGACAAACTTGTGAAAATTCTGACATAAATACCGTTTCGTTTTCGATAATAATTTAGTTACGACCAACCGTTGCTAGCGACAAGATGTACTGCAACCTGCAAGGTTTCCAGAGCCAAAATGGATTCGTGCTCAAGGAAATTGCCGTCACTCACGACGGCCGGACTCGAACCCGCAGCTTCCGACCCCCGTATCCGTGGAAACTACTAGACGAAAAAAGTAAACGGTCGAACGAATGGTTATGTAAATATTATCACGGACTAGAGTGGGACGAAGGAAAAATTCCGTACCACCAAGTGAAAAACACTATTGGAGATTTACTAGTTCAAAACGAAATAATCTATGTTGCCGGACCCGAACAGAAGAAATGGCTACGAGAACTGTGCGACGTCGGAGCAGCTGAAATCGTAGATATACAGACCGACTACGGCTGTCCTTCCCTGCGCAAGCTTAGTGCAATATACGACATGCAGCCATGTGACAAGTTTGAACGTGTCTGTGCCTGCACAAACTCGCAGCTAATGCAGAAATGGCACACACAATGTTAGTAGGAGCCTGCATATATAAATGGCGTACATACATACGTGCCTTCAGTTGACGTTCGACCTGCAAGAAGATGTTTACTTTTCATCCTGCTAACGTGTACGTGAGCGCAAGACCTAGCTTCAGCAGTGTCGAGTACAGCTACTGGGATTCCGGATATCTACGTACATATACAGAAACCTGTGATGGAGGTGCTCAGCATTGGCGGTTTGCGCACTTTCCTGTGTCCTACGAACCGACTCAGCAGCTGGTAGCTTGTTGCGAACCTGGAAACTGTGCCGTCTATCACATGAGACCACACACAATCCTTCCTGCTAGCATCGCTGAGGTAGTCGCCTCGTCTGCATGTGCAACACCAAACATGAGCGTGTTGCAACCTGTTGCGACCTGTGATGCATCTACGCAGACGTCCAAACGGTGTGCGTCTCGTCGTCGCAGTTCAGGCAGTGAATCTGTCCCAACTAGCACTGAGCCAAAGCCCAGGCGTAGACGTGGTCACAGACGTCATCGACCATGTCTTGTCGGAGTTGTCAACGTCACAGAAGATGACCAGCTGGAAACCTGTGTTCCTGATCCTGTGGCCTGCGAACCAGTTGGAACCGGAGTCAACGAACCAGTTGGAACCGGAGTCAACGAACCAGTTGGGACCGGAGTCGACGTGTCAGTTCGTGCGGCATTAAAGACTTTGCTTGTGAAAATGCTTGATTCCTTAACCTAATATGTATTTGTGTAATTTTTATAAATAAATGTGTAAAACTTGAACTCGTATGCTTTTTATTTCTACAATTTTTAGGTACCTAATAGGAAAAAAAAATAATTTTAAATACAGACATTATTTTGACTCATGAGGTATACCAGTAGACCACGGGTATATAAGCGAGGTTCAGACGACTGGACCCGCAGTTCACCTCTGGTCGCGGTGCAGTACGGACGTGCTCTCTCCATTAAGTTTCGTGAGATTTAGTTATGTCGAGCGGAATAGAATGTTTACCGACAGCAGCTGGGACCTCGATGGCAGCAACGATGATGGAGTAGGAGATCCCGATACCGACTGCAGAGGAGACAACGATACGTGCTGTTCCATCATCAGCTGAAGTTTCACCATCTGCATTCCAGACTTCAATTCATGAAGAGCATACATCGCATCAATGCAAATATTGTGACGCATCATTTACTTTCACTTCAAATGCGCGCAGACATGAAAGAAGCAGTTGTCCGAATAATTTACTGAAACGAATACTGTTTCAGTGCAAAAAGTGCAATAAACTAATTTCACGTCTCGATAGCTTACATCTTCATTATAAAAAATGCTCCGAGACGTATAATGAACATGGTTATTGATTTGACTCATGTGTTGTACCGGCTAATGAGACTATATAAGTGAGACCCCAGGTGATATGGACTTCAGTCCGTCTCTGGCTGCGGTGATGAACGGCTCGGATAGTTAGACTTGTATAACATAATAGACCGGTATCTAGCTGTTCTTGAGAACTCGATGGCATCATTACCACTATCTACACCAACCTGGATTGAAGGTCTACCATCATCAGTGCAGAGCACGATGACATCGATGTCTACAGCTACACCTGCTCTCTCAGCACAGCAGGAGATTTCGACGCGTGCAACATCTTCTGCAGAGCAGACCTCAACGGCTTCAGAAGTTAACATGTCAGCAGTGTTACAATGGTTGTCAACAATTCCAGTGGCATTGATGAAGGAAGGTGCATCCAACGGTGTTCCATCATCCGGCTGCACGTACTGCGAGAAGATCAAAAACTTGAAATTACGTGATTATGTAATACACAATTGTTGTGATAACTCTGATCGCATTAAATATCAGTGCAACAGATGTTTAAGCAAGTTTGTACAATATGGAAGATTAAAACGACACCTCAGGAATTGTGATAGACTGGCTGTACATTCATCGGAATCAAGCTGTATATTTTGTAACAAAACATTGGCAAATATTCAAAGTGCACAACGACACGAAATATATCACTGTCCTTTTAATGAAGTCGATAATTCTGCTTTGTGTGCAAATTGTGGTGTACCAATATGTCGACCTGATAAACTGAATAGACATTTAAAGTCATGTAAAGGACTTAGTCTGTATAGTAAGAAGACTGTTTCAATCGAGAAATCCACAAGGCTTTAGTAATTTGTCTGTGTAATTTTTTTGTACTTGTAGTAGTGTACTGAATTTGTGTAATAAAAGTATTTTTTAATAGAACTTGCGGTGTTTTTATTTTCTCAAACCTGTCGCTTTTGTGGTATTTTTTAAAATTAAAGTTGTTTTGTATCATCCAGGGATCGAACCAAGGAGCTTAGTCGATCTAATCAGTCAGTATATAGATTATAAATTTATTTAATGAATTTTGAACTTTTCCCGAATTTCTAGCTAAATAATTACGGATTTTCAAGATGGCGGCCGAATGACAAGATGGCGGGACCTTAGTAATAAATGATTACTGCACTCTAGCGGATAAGAACTAAACTAACATGGCGTCAGCGCACTCTCGCCGACGAAAACAAGATGGTGGTCTCCAGCAACGAAGACAAGATGGCGGACATGACGTCATACTAGGTGACGATATATATGCTTTGAAAAAAAGTGGTGGGAGTCAGTCTGCCTGCAGCCACCATTGAGGAAGGAGCCTGTCGCCATTTTTAATTTTTTTTTTGCCCTCACCGGGTTCGAACCGCGGACTCCGAGCTCCGTGTCGTTAATGTATGATTTTTAAATATGTTTTATTAAAATTTTATTAAATGAATTTTTTTATAATTTTTAAAATTTTTTTCATTAAAATCGGATAATAAATAAAAAAGTTAAAGATGGCGGCCGTAACGGAAATTGCAACGGTGACGTCATCATCCAATATGGCGGAAAACACATCACCGGAATTTTCTAGAACACAATGACGTCATTCAAAATGGCGGATCCAAGATGTCGGATCCAAAATGGCCGCCGTGATCTACTTGTCTCGTTACGTTATGTCCCGTTACACTGTGTCCCGTTACGCTTATCCAAGATGGCCGCCATGACGTCACAATCCAATATGGCGGTCGGCACCAAGCACCACACCCTGAACCCTGATCTCGGAGCCCCTATTATATACTACTAACCTGATTTATTATTTCTGAGAAATAAGTTATTACTCCCCGAAATAAAACTAACAGACTTAAATCGTGACTTGTTATATATTGGTGTACACTACGGTGGGATATTAAAGAATGTTAATCAATTGATTACACTTCGGAGTAAGCTGGTGCACTGGATCGGCTGTATCAGTAAGATTCTGGATACGTGGTAAGAGGTTCTTCGTCCAAGTTACTCACTCCTTCGTTGCTGATTGCCAACATGAATTTTTACAACATGGAAAAAAGAATGTATACTGGCCGGGGTCTTGATTTAAAATATTTTGTCGCTTATAATTATCAGAGTATTGAGTATGGTATGTATGGTTCAACTCCTCTCGTATATGTGCTACACATTTATTTTTGTAGGTAGCAAATTGTACATGCGTAAGCTGATTTTCTGCTCTGGTTCAGTGATGCATACTTTGAAGTGGTTATAGAATGTACTTTACGTATGCTGGATTACGATTTCACTGGAGTTTTACGTGAAATGAGTTGGAAGGCTAGCGATGTGATGTATGCATGTCTCGAGCAAACATATGACTGACACAGCATTCTCCTAGCTTGCAACCCCTGCGCGAGGGGTCAATGTTCACTTGCGGGTGACCATAGGCGTGTCTCGATCGTGTAGTCTTTGCCTCTATCCTTGAGAATTTTTTTTAGGTTAACGTGCTTGAATTTAGGTACTTTTGACTAGAGGTATGTGAATAAGTTTAAATTAATATGCATTGGAAATATTTTTCTACATGAGTTAAGAATAATACATAGATGCTACAATGTCCGAGATATGTATCGAACACATGTTCCTCAGCCTATGTGTGACTATCACTTGACGTTTGACTCATCTCCTCTAACCCTCGTTTACTTTTTGATATAGATGGGACACGGTTGTTTTCAGAGAGATAATGGTTAAAATTTCTTGGGCATAGAGTCGTTTGTAGAAATTACTATGAGTGGTAATTATTTTAGTCGTAATGATAATTTAGTAAAACACGTAAAATTATCTTGAAGGTTTTTTTATGTGTAAACAAATCATTGATAAGATGGATTTGTATGTAGAACTGGTAGTATACCACATCTCTTGAAGAACACTGCATGTTATATATTGAAAGACTCTTGTGCTCAAGAAACTATACTAAATGTGTAAAGGATGAAGCGGTTCCTATGATTAAATGAAAGGAACTTTGTTGATTTTTGTTCTATATAATTAAATAATTTAATTTTGTTTTGGGATGATGGGTTGAAGGTTTAAATAATAAAACTGGACACACTAGCTTTTACAGAAAATGAGAATGGAGCTCACAAGATCATAGATTGTGGTTAATCTCTGACAACTGAAATGTAGAAACGATATCATAAAATGAGTTATATTGATGCAGCTCATGACAATATTGATGACAGCTACGATGATGATGATTTGAATCTGTGATAGTGACACGGATGCGGAGATTTTAAGACAAATAATATTATTAATATAGAAAAGATGGAAGCCGTAGCACGCCGATCGTGACGAGAAACAAATATTGAAGGATGCTGACGGTTTCGGGAAGACTGAAACTAATGGAAGTATCAACACCATGAAAAGTGAGAAAACACTCAAGCCAGTAGTATATAATAGGGCATACTGAAACAGGCTTCAGGCAGTGGATTGTGATTGTCTGTCCGCCATCTTGGATTGTGACATCACGGCGGCCATCTTGGATGACCTTAACCTTGACCTTTGACCTTGACCTTGAATTTGTTCCTCAAAACTTGCCAAAATTGGGCAAAAAATGCTCAAAATTCCTCAAAAATCGCCAAAATTTCAATTTTTTTGGAAAAAAATTCCTCCAAAAAATCTCAAAAAATTCCACAAATTAAAAATTTCTCTTTTCGAGGGAAAAATTTCCCGTTTCGAGGGAAAATTTCCCGTTTTTAGTCCTTAAAAATCCCAGCGGCTGAAAATTCCTAAAACTGGCTTAAAACTCCTAAGAGTTAGCCGCTTATAAGCCATTTCTAGGAATAAGGATACCATGACCGACATTTAGAATTATGACGTCACCGTTGCAATTTCCGTTACGGTCGCCATCTTTAACTTTTTTATTTATAATCCGATTTTAACGGAAAAAAATTTAAAATTTATAAAAAAATTCACTTAATAAAATTTTAATAATGTTTTTATAAAAAATATACTTTTACGACATGGAGCTCGGAGTCCTCGGTTCGAACCCGACGAGGTCAAAAAAAATTAAAAATGGCGACAGGCTCCTTCCCCCCGGTGGCTGCAGGCTGACTGACTTACCCCCACCACTTTTTTTCATAGCACATATATCGCCAGTGAGCATGACGTCATGTCCGCCATCTTGTCTTCGATGTTGGAAGCCATCATCATTGTATCGTCGGCGAGAGTGCGCTGACGCCATGTTAGTTTAATTCTTACCCGCTAGAGCGCAGTAATCATTTATTACTAAGGTGCCCGCTATCTTGAAATTTGGCCGCCATCTTGAAAATCCGTAATTTTAATGCTAGAGATTCGGGAAAAGTTCCAAAATTCATTAAATAAATCACTCATTCGATCGATTCCTGTCCTCGGTTCGATAATGTTTAATTTTATGAAAAAATAATAATTTCAATAAACCACGTTCAACATTCGTAAAGAGACTTTTAATCCTCTACTACCATCATCCTATCAGACATCAAGACCACCATAATGGAAATTTGTATTTATCGAACCATAAATTTATAAAAGTATTAAATTCATATAAAATCAAACAATAATTTACCTATTGAATAGTAACTTGGTTCGATCCCTGGCCGATACAAAAAATTAAATATAACATCAATTTAACATAATAGTAACAGGTTCGAGGAATTAAACACCACAAGTTCTTTTACAAACATAATATTTATTACATAATTTCTATTCTACTACAGGATCATTTGCGAAAGCCAACAATCTTATAATCATTTAGTTCCGCAGCGGTGTGAAATGACTAATTCTTAGCTCCAATCGGTTTATACTAGACAGAGCCAGCCAGAACCTTTACAGACATAGTCCACCTCTTCTTGACAGATTTTCCAGATACCGTGTTTAACAGTTTGCTTCACATCGTAAGAACTGTAAGTTACTGCAGCCGATGTCTTGAATGCACACTTCTTCACTTTGTCATCGAACAGATATGGCTTTCCATATATACAGTCCAAACACAAGTTATATTTCAAAGGTCCGTTTGTTGCTACATCATCAGTAAGCTGATTGATTATCTTCGGTCTGATATCGTCAAGAAAACTACAAATGTCTTTCGACTCACCGAACGTGTTTAGATAATAGTAGTCTTTCAACGTTCCACGAAATGCAGACTGAGCCAAGTAGAAGCCATTATCGTTCACTTGTAATGCTCCGAACACAGTCTTAGGTTTAGTTCCATGTTCAGACGTCATAACAATCGGTTGCTGGGCATCTGTTTTTTTGGTTGTACGCTTTCGTGTCTCCAATCCAAAGCGAGGAGTCAAAATGTCGACAGGTAGTTCAGCAGTAGAAGCACAGACTCCACCTTTACATTTTTTCGCATGATGTCGCAAACTGTCAATTCGAGTAAACCATTTAAGGCACTCATCACAGCGAAACTTCATGCGAGAAGGATTCTTCGTGCATTTTCTCCGCTCATGTCTTCGTGCATCATGGGAGAATGCGAACGACGTATCACAGTAGCTGCAAGGATACCGTGGTGATGAAGACGATCCTTTCAGACCTGATCCAGATACAGACGTTGCAACAGTAGTACCATTTCCAGGCATACTCTTATGCACATCGATGCATCGTTGTTGCGCCGAAACCTTTACTTTCTGCCGCACAGCAGGACCTTTGCATGCCTTCATGTGCGTTTTCATATTATCTTTTCTGGCAAACTGCTTATGACATTTCTCACAAACAAACATTTTACGATATAGGTTCTTGGCACATTAGCTCCTCTCGTGTCGCCGAGCATTGCTGTTGTTTGAGAAAATCTTGTAGCAGTAACAGCTCCGATGTTCGCTAGTTGTCAAATCAGCATCCATTCAAGTCTCCATCGAGGTCGTATCGTCGATCGTCGTGGTTTCCTGCACATCCAGCTCTGTAGTCATTAAGCTATCTTCTGCTGGTGGTATCACATCTGTTGAAATCTCCTCCAATGTTCACGTCGTCGTCGTTGCCAACGGGATCTGCTCCACCATTGTCGTCGCTGACGTCAAGGTTCCCGTAAACGATGGTACAACGTCCATCGAGTTCGACGTTAAAGTCGGTAAAGATGCCATCGAGTTCTCAAGAACAGGTAATTACGCGACTTATGCACCAGATGAAATAATCTAGGTGATCCTTACACCGTCGACGACAGTAACAAACTCAGCGACCTGCTGTCTAGGACTCGCTTATATACATGCACTTAAAAAGACATGGCAGAACTTGTAATGCCAAGCCTGCATACAAGCTAGAGGACAACGATGAATCTACTAGACTAAGGAAGAGTGATCTACATTACGACAATAATTTTCCTGGCTCTTCCGATCTCGACAAAGAACTTAAATTGAAGGAGGTTGATGATTTATGGAAGAATGAAGACAGTGGAAGAATCCTTAACGTTAAAAGTGAGAATATATTCGAGCCGAATTCAAGTAGATCTTTCCTACTTTGTAGAAATGATGGACTCCTAAAAAGGAAGCATGAAGACGATGCAGACACTTCAACATCATCAACATCGAATTCTTACGGGAAATTGGGTGAAGACCATTCTTTCTACGGTGATTGTTACAGTGACTCTGAGGCTGTTGACAAAGACATAGACTATGATGAAGCACCTAAAGCTGACAAGATCGAAGAATGTGGTGGTGTCCTGATACCGAAACGATGGAAACGACGTGATATATTAAATAAATCTGATCAAGCTTGTGATGATCACCGTCTCAAAAATGAAAGTTACTCTGAGGTTGGTGGTAAAACGGAAGACACCATAAATCATAATATTTATTATAAACGTGCAAGGAAGATGGTGGTAGAAGAGAATGATTACACATCATGGAAAGATCCAAACATATTGGTTGACCAGCTAAGACTTCTACATAGTTCGCTTTGTGCAGGAAACTATTCGTGCATGAAAGATATATCCTTCATACTCAAGGAACTGAGGAAAGCTGGCTACATCCAATAATGGCTTGTTTTTCTTGCCATTGTATAATGTAAAGAAATAAAATAAATAATTTAAATTATAAAAATTTAAAGTTTTTATTTCTTGTATTCTGATTTCTAATTAAGACTTAGATCTCGCAACGTGTGCTTCCTTTTTGCCTTTTTTGTTGATGGAGCTTCCAAATGTGCTTCCTTATTCGATGGTGCTTCCAAAATGTGCTGCCTTTATGATGGTGCATCCAAAATGTGCTGCCTTTTTCGTTGATGGTGCTTCCAAAAGTGCTGCCTTTTTCGTTGTCGGTGCTTCCAAATGTGCTGCCTTTTCGTTGTTGGTGCTTCCAAATGTGCTGCCTTTTCGTTGTCGGTGCTTCCAAATGTGCTGTCTTTTCGTTGTCGGTGTTTTTAAATGTGCTGCCTTTTCGTTGTCGGTGCTGCCAAATGTGCTGCCTTTTCGTTGTCGGTGCTTCCAAATGTGCTGTCTTTTCGTTGTCGGTGCTTCCAAATGTGCTGCCTTTTCGTTGTTGGTGCTTCCAAATGTGCTGCCTTTTCGTTGTTGGTGCTTCCAAATGTGCTGCCTTTTCGTTGTCGGTGCTTCCAAATGTGCTTCCTTTTCGTTGTCGGTGCTTCCTTTTCGTTGTCGGTGCTTCCAAATGTGCTGCCTTTTCGTTGTCGGTTCTTCTAAATGTGCTGTCTTTTCGTTGTCGGTGCTTCCAAATGTGCTGCCTTTTCGTTGTCGGTGCTTCCAAATGTGCTGCCTTTTCGTTGTCGGTGCTTCCATCTCTGCTGCCTTTTCATTGTCGGTGCTTCCAAATGTGCTTACTTTTTGTTGATGGTGCTTCTTTTTTTAATGTTGTTTTGACTCTAGTATTATAGTAAATTGTTCTTGATTTGACTTGCGTATTATTCCATCGGGTGCATGTATATAAGCGAGTCCTAGACAGCAGGTCGCTCAGTTTGTTACTGTCGTCGAGGGTGTAAGGATCACCTAGATTATTTCATCTGGTGCATAAGTCGCGTAATTACCTGTTCTTGAGAACTCGATGGCATCTTTACCGACTTTAACGTCGAACTCGATGGACGTTGTACCATCGTCTACGGGAACCTTGACGTCAGCGACGACAATGGTGGAGCAGATCCCGTTGGCAACGACGACGACGTCAACATTGGAGGAGATTTCAACAGATGTGATACCACCAGCAGAAGATAGCTTAATGACTACAGAGCTGGATGTGCAGGAAACCACGACGATCGACGATACGACCTCGATGGAGACTTGAATGGATGCTGATTTGACAACTAGCGAACATCGGAGCTGTTACTGCGACAAGATTTTCTCAAACAACAGCAATGCTCGGCGACACGAGAGGAGCTAATGTGCCAAGAACCTATATCGTAAAATGTTTGTTTGTGAGAAATGTCATAAGCAGTTTGCCAGAAAAGATAATATGAAAACGCACATGAAGGCATGCAAAGGTCCTGCTGTGCGGCAGAAAGTAAAGGTTTCGGCGCAACAACGATGCATCGATGTGCATAAGAGTATGCCTGGAAATGGTACTACTGTTACAACGTCTGTATCTGGATCAGGTCTGAAAGGATCGTCTTCATCACCACGGTATCCTTGCAGCTACTGTGATACGTCGTTCGCATTCTCCCATGATGCACGAAGACATGAGCGGAGAAAATGCACGAAGAATCCTTCTCGCATGAAGTTTCGCTGTGATGAGTGCCTTAAATGGTTTACTCGAATTGACAGTTTGCGACATCATGCGAAAAAATGTAAAGGTGGAGTCTGTGCTTCTACTGCTGAACTACCTGCCGACATTTCGACTCCTCGCTTTAGATTGGAGACACGAAAGCGTACAACCAAAAAACAGATGCCCAGCAACCGATTGTTATGACGTCTGAACATGGAACTAAACCTAAGACTGTGTTCGGAGCATTACAAGTGAACGATAATGGCTTCTACTTGGCTCAGTCTGCATTTCGTGGAACGTTGAAAGACTACTATTATCTAAATACGTTCGGTGAGTCGAAAGACATTTGTAGTTTTCTTGACGATATCAGACAGAAGATAATCAATCAGCTTACTGATGATGTAGCAACAAACGGACCTTTGAAATATAACTTGTGGTTGGACTGTATATATGGAAAGCCATATCCGTTCGATGACAAAGTGAAGAAGTGTGCATTCAAGACATCGGCTGCAGTAATTTACAGTTCTAACGATGTGAAGCAAACTGTTAAACACGGTATCTGGAAACTCTGTCAAGAAGAGGTGGACTATGTCTGTAAAGGTTCTGGCTGGACTCTGTCTAGTATAAACCGATTGGAGCTAAGAATTAGTCATTTCACACCGCTGCGGAACTAAATGATTATAAGATTGTTGGCTTTCGCAAATGATCCTGTAGTAGAATAGAAATTTTGTAATAAATATTATGTTTGTAAAAGAACTTGTGGTGTTTAATTCCTCGAACCTGTTACTATTATGTTAAATTGATGTTATATTTAATTTTTTGTATCGGCCAGGGATCGAACCAAGTAACTATTCAACAGGTAAATTATTGTTTGATTTTATATGAATTTAATACTTTTATAAATTTATGGTTCGATTAATACAAATTTCCATTATGGTGGTCTTGATGTCTGATAGGATGATGGTAGTAGAGGATTAAAAGTCTCTTTACGAATGTTGAACGTGGTTTATTGAAATTATTATTTTTTCATAAAATTAAACATTATCGAACCGAGGACAGGAATCGATCGAATGAGTGATTTATTTAATGAATTTTGGAACTTTTCCCGAATCTCTAGCATTAAAATTACGGATTTTCAAGATGGCGGCCAAATTTCAAGATAGCGGGCACCTTAGTAATAAATGATTACTGCGCTCTAGCGGGTAAGAATTAAACTAACATGGCGTCAGCGCACTCTCGCCGACGATACAATGATGATGGCTTCCAACATCGAAGACAAGATGGCGGACATGACGTCATGCTCACTGGCGATATATGTGCTATGAAAAAAAGTGGTGGGGGTAAGTCAGTCAGCCTGCAGCCACCGGGGGGAAGGAGCCTGTCGCCATTTTTAATTTTTTTTGACCTCGTCGGGTTCGAACCGAGGACTCCGAGCTCCATGTCGTAAAAGTATATTTTTTATAAAAAATTTATTAAAATTTTATTAAGTGAATTTTTTTATAAATTTTAAATTTTTTTCCGTTAAAATCGGATTATAAATAAAAAAAGTTAAAGATGGCGAACGTAACGGAAATTGCAACGGTGACGTCATAATTCTAAATGTCGGTCATGGTATCCTTATTCCTAGAAATGGCTTATAAGTGGCTAACTCTTAAGAGTTTTAAGCCAGTTTTAGGAATTTTCAACCGCTGGGATTTTTAAGGACTAAAAACGGGAAATTTTCCCTCGAAACGGGAAATTTTTCCCTCGAAAAGAGAAATTTTTAATTTGTGGAATTTTTTGAGAATTTTTGGCGGAATTTTTTCCAAAAAAATTGAAATTTTGGCGATTTTTGAGGAATTTTGGGCAATTTTTGCCCAATTTTGGCAAGTTTTGAGGGACAAATTCAAGGTCAAGGTCAAAGGTCAAGGTCAAGGTCATCCAAGATGGCCGCCGTGACGTCACAATCCAAGATGGCGGACGGACAATCACAATCCTCAGCCTGAAGCCTGTTTCAGTATGTCCTATTATATACTACTCAAGCCTATATTCAGTAGATCGTCCATACTTTATAAAAATAATGGACTCCTAAAAAAGGAAGCATGAAGGCGATGCAGACACTTCAACATCAACGATAACGAGTTCTGACGGTAATCTGGATGAAGACGATGCCTTCTACGGTGATTGCTACAGTGACTCTGAAGCTGGCGACGTGATCGAAGACTGTGCTGAGGCAGCTAAAGCGGACAAGACCGAAGGCTGTGGCGGTGTCCTGAGATGAAAACGATGGAAACGTAGTGATATATTAAATAAATCTGATCAAGCCTTTGATGATCACTGGCTCGATGACGAATGTGACCTTGTGGTTGGTGTTAAAACGGGGGACAGCAGAGATCATAATATGTATAATAAACGTGCAAGGAAGATGATGGCAGAAGAGATTGATTACACATCATGGAAAGATCCAAACATATTGGTTGACTGGCTAAGACTGTTGGTGGCATCTGTTCGTAGAGGAAAATACTCGAACATTAAAGAAATATCCTTCATACTCAAAGAACTGAGGGAAGCTGGCTACATACAATAATGGCTTAAATTAAATGTATGTGTATAAACTTGAAGGTAAATTAATATATTTTCTTTCTAAATGGTATCTACCATTTATCGAAATCTGATTTCTAAATAAAACTTATAACTTAAAGGTGCAAAATACGTTACCACTGCCGGTCAAAATGTATACTAATAAAGACATGTTAGTAATCATGCCAAGTTCGATAAGAAAAGTAATTGGAATCAGTTGGAACCAATTGAAGATGGAGCTGTTGGAGCAATTGGAGCCTTTTGAAGCATCTGGAGCCTTTTGGAGCTGTTGGAGCCATTTGGAGCATTTGGAGCCTTTGGAGCATTTGGAGCTGTCTTAAGCATTTGGAGGCTGTTGGAGCATTTGGAGGCTGTTGGAGCCATTTGGAGCTGTTGGAGCCATTTGGAGCCATTTGGAGGCCGTTTGGACAATTGGAGCCATTTGGAGCTGTTGGAGCTAAGAAGTAGTCGTTGCGCGTCTATGCAGGGCTCAATGTTTATAAGATTTCTGGCTTTCGCAAGTGATTCTGTGGTAGGATAGAAATTGTGTAATAAATATTATGTTTGTAAAAGACTTTATGGTGTTTTATTTCTCGAACATTACAATTTTCTGGTACTTAAATAAAAGTTGTTTTGTATCGGCCAGGGATCGAACCAAGGACCTTAGTCGACCTAATCAATCAGTATATAGATTACAATTTTATTTAATGAATTTTGATCTTTTTCCCGAATCTCTAACATTACAATTACGAATTTCCAATATGGTGGACTTGATGTCTGATAGGATGATGGTAGTAGAGGATTTAAAGTCTCTATAAGAATGTTGAATGTGGTTTATTGAAATTATTATTTTTTTCATAAAATTAAACATTATTGCATCGATCGAGTATCGAACCAAGGACTGAAGCGGATGGAATCAATATGTAAGTTAATGAGTGATTTTTTTGATGAATTTTGGATTTTTTCCCGCGTTCCATGATTTTAAGATGGCGGCCGAATTTCAAGATGGCGGGGGCACCTCCGTAATAAATGATAACTGCACTGTAGCGGGTTAGAATAAAATTATCCAGATGGAAATGTACTCTATAATACGATTACACACACAAGATGGCGTACTCCAGAAGGTGGTAGCTCCTGGTAGCATGTACTGAACATAAAATGTCGGATCCATGATGGTCGACAAGGTCAAGGTCAAATTTCAAGGTCAAGGTTAAATTTCAAGGTCAAGGTCGAATTTCAAGGTCAAAGTCAAAGTTCAAGGTCAAGGTCAAATTTCAAGGTCAATTTTCAAGGTCAAATTACAAGGTCAAAGGTCAAGGTCAAATTTCAAGGTCAGGGTCAAATTTCAAGGTCAAGGTCAAATTTCAAGGTCAAGGTCAAAGTTCAAGGTCAATGTCAAAGTTCAAGGTCAAAGTCAAAGTTCAAGGTCAAGGTCAAATTTCAAGGTCAAGGTCAAAGGTTTGGTGACCAGATAATTATACTAACATGGTATCAGCACACTCTAGCAGACGAAAACAAGATGGTGGTCTCCTGCGTATGAATACAAGATGTCGGACATGAAGTCATATCAGCTGACGATATATGAACCTTGGTATTGGTGACAGTAGATCGGTCTATAGGTGGCTTCTGTGGAGGAAGGATCTGATGTTTTATTTTTATTTTTTGCCCTCACCGGTTTCGAACCAAGGACGGGAATCGATATAATCAATTATTATATTTATTGTAAATTTATTTAATAAATTTTGAACTTTTTCCCGCATCTCTAGCATAAAAATTACGGATTTTCAAGATGGCGACCATAACGATAATTGCAACAGTTACATCTTAATACAAGATGGTGGTTCTGTCTCGAACAGGTGGTGCAATTATAACTTTAAATTAAAAAAATTACATGTCCGAATATGCATGTTATTTTTATATATACCTTATTTAATTTTCAGTCTGGTAAATGTCTCGATGGCCGAGTGGTTAAAGGCGTATGTTTTCCGACTTAGAGATCAGAGCTGCGATGGTTCGAATCACAGCGTTTCCAATATATTTTTCATAAACAAATTTAAAATGTCGATAAGGTTCATAATAGCTATGGTAGGTAATGGAACATCGACCTTATGTGATGAGACAGAGCGACGCTAGCGCTCTCTAGGAACAAACGACAGAAACAAAGTCGACGGGATCCAAGATGGCGGCCTGCGGCGCAACAGAAAAAAACATGAGCGCCGCTGGCGCTATCTAGGAACAAACAACAGAAACAAAGTCGACGGTATCCAAGATGGCGGTCTCCAGTGGAACAGAAAAAAGTCAAGAGCGATGCTGGCGCTATCTAGGAACAAGCAGCTGAAACAAAGCCGACGGTATCCAAGATGGCGGCTTCCAGTGGAACAGAAAAAAATCAATATGGAGACAGAGACGAAAATTTCATCATAGTGAGTGGGGCGCTCGATTTAAAGATGGCGGATCCAATATGGCCGCCGAGGTCAAGGTCATGGTCACGGTACTACTTGTCCCGTTACGCTGTGTCCCGTTACGCTTATCCAAGATGGCTGTCGTGACGACACAATCCAATATGGCGGACCGACAATCCCAATCCACAGCCAGAAGCCAGTCCCCGGACATACTATTATATACTACTTTTAAATAATCCTGAAAACTTGCCCCTTGGATGGGCAGCACATCAGGAATTTTCTAACAGTAGTGTTTTTGAAAGGTTGTCTGATTTGTTGCCCCTTAGAAGGGCAGCTCATCAGGATTTTTCTGACAGTAGTGTTTTTGAAAGGTTGTCTGAATTGTTGCCCATTGGATGGGCAGCCCATCAGGATTTTTCTGACAGTGGTGTTTTTTAAAGCTGTCTGAATTGTTGCCCCTTGGATGGGCAGCCCTTCAGAATTGTTCTGACAGTGGTTAGTTTGTAAAGTAACCTAACCTAATCTAACCTAACCTAACCTAACCTAAACTAACCACTGTCAGAAAAATCCTGAAGGGCTGCCCATCCAACGGGCAACAATTCAGCTCCCCCATTGATTTGATCTGTTTCTGTCCTTGGTTCGATACTTGATCGATACAATAATTTTTAATTTTATGTAAAATTACTCTTATTCAATCAAATATGGTGATAAGTCCTAAAATCAGCTAAGTTTCCTAGCCATCCAGCCAGCATTAAATCTATAACACCACCATCTTGAAAATTTGTGCTTATAGACCTAACAATCTGGGAAAAATTCAAAAATTCATCCATAAAATCACTCATTAATTAACTGATTGATTAGATCGATATCCGTCCTAGGTTCGATACTTATTCAATGTAAAAAATATATATTTTATGCAAAAAAAATAATTTTAATAAATCTTGTTCCAAATCCTAAAAGTAGCTTAAGTTCTTTGTATACCAATCTTCTATAAGCCTTTATGTCCACCATCTTGGAAATTTGTAATTATTTAGCTATAAATTCAGGAAAAAATCCTTGATTCATCAAAATGTATTAATTAATATATTGATTAATTATATCGATTTCAGTACTTGGTTCGAACTTTGCTTAATTCAAAAAGGTAATTTAGGCTATAAAAATTATGACATTAATAAACTTCACTGCAAACAAGAACTCTATACAAGACAACTACTCAAATGAAGACATATATGTATTACTCATCATTACACCTACAATGGAGTCAGATTTCATTGTATCTTATGATTACTATAATGCCAACTACAAATGTATAAGCCAAATGTCTCCAAATCAGGAGCCCTTTTTTTGCGATGGCTAGGAATTCCTTTCAACCAAGTCATGTCCAAATATCAGATATGTATATACCAAGCGTATCCGAACCACGAGGCATTATTTTTTTCGATACTTGTCATACCTTTCAACCAGGTCATACCAAATATCAGGCATATAAGCCCTACTGTGCAGATATATTCAACTTGATTTATGCTTTTAAGAAGTCCTCTTTGAAACATATACGATAAAAGCTTTGTACTGCCAGACTCACATTATGAGCTAAACCTGATGATTACTATAAAATGTTTTGCAAGCATTTACATCAAATATCTTCTAAATACAGAAAAAATTATCATTACACCCCAATTATATTAAACGAAAGAGTTTTATATTGACCAAACTCATCATGTCTGAGCTTAATAAAAAATGTATTAAAACATAAGAAGAGTCCACCGAACCATAAGTGATTATAGGCCCCTACTATACATAAACCCACTTACCAATAATTCAATCATTCTAACGTAACCTAACTTACCAACCGTATCCTGCAATTGTATCTCACCTTTCGTAAAAAACTATAATTTTTTATATGTATCCTACCTAGGCCCACAAATCATAACACTCCACTGTCCCATTTTTCGTTCTTACGTACCGAGACCATCCAAGCAGAATATCTCTTTGTTCCATTTTTTTCGATGTATCATACTGAGTTTAACCAAGCAATGTATTCCATTAATTTAATTCAAGCGGAGTATTAAACCAATGTCACATAATAATATCATATTGGACATACTATCCTCAAAAACTTACAGTCTTTTAAATCACAACAGTTATAGAAGGACTAATATTTGAAAACCCGCATCATTTCAGTCATTGACCTTTAAAAAAATCAAATTTAAAATGTATAATATACATCTTAAATCGAAGAACCAGGTATGCTAATGTTTTATATACTCCATAAACACTTTGGGCACCAAACATTTAAGGAACGTACGTAAGAATGCTATTAAATAAAAGTAATCTTTATTTCATAATAAACTATATATTTTATCTAATCAATATAAATCAGATAAAAAATAGTGTTTATTGTATAAACCCCACATTTCTTGGTTCAAGTTTCTTTGATGATGTTTAAATTTTCATCATTTTTCAAACCAAGTAGAAATTTTAGCATATTCACCTATCTTGCGGATTGTCTCTCGATGTAAAATATGTCTCGCATGCTACTGTTTTAATCTTTACATATATGTTATTAATATTGTTAAAATCTCTGAGTCCATGTCACTATCACAGTCTCAAATTCATCATCATCGTAGCTTTCAGAAATATTACCATGAGATGTAGCAATATCATTAATTTTATCATATCGTTCCCATATATCTATTGACAGAGATTTACCACAATCTTTGATCTTGATTTTTTCTAGTTCATGGCTACCTGCATTCTCATTTTCTGTAAACGCCAGTGTTTCCAGTATTATTATTAAATCCTTCAACCCAACATCCCAACACACAATTAAATCAGCGAATTATATAGGAAAAACACAATAACGTACCATTCATTTAATCTTAGGAACCTCATCATCCTTCTACCTATAGTATAGTTTCTTGAGCACAAGAGCATTTTATTGTAGACCATGTAGTGTTCAAGTGAGGTGGTATACTTCCAGTTCCACACACGAGTCCATCCTGTCAATGAAATTTTTTTCACACTAGAAACACAGAAAACCTTCACGAAACTTTACGTGTTTTATTAAATTATCATTTTGACTAAAATAAAGACCACACTTAGTATTTTCTACAAAAGGTCTTTTGCCCAAGATATTTTAATCATCATCTCTGAAAACAAACATGTCCCCGTCTTTATTACAAAGTAAAAGCTGGTCAGAGGGGATAGCACACACAAGTGCTAGTCATTCTTAGGGCAAGCACAATGTGTTCGATACCCACCTCGGGCACCGAAGCAACTATGTATTTTTCTTGCCTCGTGTAGGAAAATAACTTCCAATACACGTGAAGTTAAAAGTACTCACAAACGACTAATCAAAGTACCCAAATTAAAGCTCGTAAACCTCAAACAATATTGAAAATTCTCAAGGACAGACGCAGAGGCTGCCGAACGAGAGACGCCTACAGGCACTTGCAAATGAACATTGAATCCTCGCGTGTGGGGAGAGACTCGCAAGCTAGCAGAATTCCACGTCAGACAGATGCTCGCACGAGACACGTAGCACTGCACACTTAGCCATCACACCATTAAGTAAAAGAAACAAGATTGAAATCATAATCAAGCTCATGTAAAGTACTTGACGGAATGAGTTCAAAGTACGAAATGCGGAACCAGAGCAGAAAACCAGTTTACGAATGTATAACTTGCAAAAAAAAATTGTAAACATATACCAGAGGAGTCAAACACACATACCATACTGTTAAAGTCAACACTCTGAAAATTTTAAGCAGCAAACATTTACAACAAGCCACCTTCTAGTATACATTTTTTCATGTGCCCAAAATTCTTGTTAGTAATCTGTAACGAAGG
Organism: Bacillus rossius redtenbacheri; assembly: GCF_032445375.1. Lineage (NCBI taxonomy): Eukaryota > Metazoa > Arthropoda > Insecta > Phasmatodea > Bacillidae > Bacillus > Bacillus rossius. The sequence goes on along the minus strand of NC_086331.1, from coordinate 59,339,480 downwards.
AGTGAATAACTTGGACGAAGAATCGCGTACCTAGTAATAGAATCTTACTGATACAGTCCATTCAGTGTACCAGCTTATTCACTAGTTTGATTAATTGGTTATCATTAAATTTTTTACGTCCCTACCGCAGTGTACAACGGTATGTCAGGTTATGATTTTAAGGCCATACAATTAGCAAAAGTCTGTTTTATTTCGAGGAGTAATAAATTATTTCACGGAAATAATAAAACAAGAACCTATCAGATTTGACCAAATGCTACTTTATTGCATGTACCTTTGCTTTACCAGCTTCATCACACATTCACAAAAACTATATGCTTAACAATCATGCATAAACAATTACGAAACCCAATATCTTCGCCTATCCAATTCCCATAAAATATTTTTAAAATGTAGATGCCATCCTCAGGCAAAATTGATGTTATAAAAACTGCCTTCAACATTATTATTGTTAAAAAATACCCACAAACGAGCCAAATTGTGCATTACAGACCTGACCTTACATTAAGAAAAATGGAGAAAATTTTAAAAAATAAATAAATAATTTTCGTTAATGCAATAATTTATTTTAAATAACCCACATTTAGCCTACATATATTAAAATCTTACACTTTATATATATATATTTATATCGTTTACATTTCTCAGTATGTGCTACATACATTTTTCTTTAAAAAGATATTTTAGTTCGTTTTAAGAGTGAAAAAATACAACTAATTCATACAGATCACGGTACAACAGTTCAAGAGTGTTACACCTTAAAGAACCACAGATTCTGATTCTAGAAACCTACCTTTACAAACTTTATAATGTTTTTTCAAGTATAATTTTCGTGTAACCTGTACAGCACACTTCTCACACAGATATTTTACACGGTCAAGATTTCTTCTGCAGCTATGATTTTCATGGGTTCGTGTACTTCGTAGTCGTTCAAAACCTTACCACAGTAGCGACACTGATCAGATATCCATCCCAATTACCATCGCTTCCCCGCTGTACAACTTGCAAATTAACTTTGCTTTTACAGTGCCTAATCAAATTAGCTTATCGTGAAATGTACACCACATGGGTCACATGGAAATGTCACACGATTAGTGTTCCTGCTGCAGACATGATTTTCATGTCTTCTTGCATGTTGACGGTATTTAAAAAATTTGTCACAGTACCTTCACAGATGTCTCGTCGCTATATCCTGAGTCATATAAAGCTCAGAAAGTATAGTACATTCAATGTACACTACTGTTGTAGACGACGAAGTCCCGAATGTTGCATGAGCTGGAGATTTCCTAGTGGACATTGACAGAACATCTGTACTGGATGTCAAAGAATGGGAAGTAGACACAACTGATGCAGAAGCTGGGAATTGCTTACGAAATGTTTTATTTACCAAATTCGATGTAGTTGAAGATATCTAAATCTCCTCTGCTGTCGATAATGAACACATTGAAGTCGCTTGCAGTGAAGAGACAGTAGATGCAGCCATCATCGGGATCTCTGGAGATGGTAGCCTCGTTACCATCGGAATCTCTGGAGCTGCCCTCATCGTTGTCATCGGGATCTGTTTCGTCAGCGTCTCCACCGTCGTCAAAGTCCCCGGTGATGACGCTAGACCTTCCACCAAGATCTCTGCAGCCGTTGACCCCGACACTATCGGAATATGCGACGATGTCGACGTCGCTGTCATCGGATACACATGAATATTCATATACCAGACTTATAGGTAAACAAGTCAAACTAGCCGATCTGCCCTGTACCACGACCAGAGGTGGACTGAGGGCCCTGTTGTCTGGGATGCGATTAAATAACAGCGACAGCTTGAATAATACGCAAGTCAAAACAACATGAAATGTTATTGCTTTTTAAAAATTTATTAGATTTTTTTTTTTTAGGAATTTCAGGGAAAGATAAGTTCTAATTATATACGTATCCAAACAACTAATTGCACAGCATACATACCCGGTTCATTTAAGCTTACTAGAAGACCAAGTGTCTCTGAACCTTGGAACCTTCAGAATTCAAACATAATTTAGACAACTCAAATATAAATTTGATTATGCACAGCTACTCATAACTCCCAAATGACTTCAAATGGCTACAGCACATGAGTAGTATATAATAGTTCCCCCTGAAACAGGATTCAGGATGTGGATTGTTATTGTAGGTCCGCCATTTCGATTGTGACGTCACGGCGGCCATCTTGGATGAGCGTAACGGGACACAGCGTAACGGTACACAGTGCAACGGGACACAATGTAATGGGACAAGTAGATCACGGCGGCCATCTTGTATCCGCCATTTAAGATGACGTCATTTCGTTTTCTCGAACATCCTGGCATTGTGTTATCCGCCATTTTGAATTATGACGTCACCGTTGCAGTTTCCGTTACGGCCGCCATCTTTAAAATCTTCATCTATTATCCGATTTTAATGAAAAAAAATCTAAAATTTATAAAAAAATTCACTTAATAAATTTTAATAATTTTTTTATAAAAAATGTACTTTTACGACACGGAGTTCTGAGTCCTCGGTTCAAACCCGACGAGTGCAAAAAAATAATAATGGCGACCGATCCTTCCTCCCATGGTGGGTGCTGGCATACTGACCCCCACCACTTTGTTCATAGCATATATATCGCCAGTTAGCATGACGTCATGTCAGCCATCTTGTCCTCGTCTGCTGGAAGCCATCATCATTGTATCGTCGGCTAGAGTGCGCTGATGCCATGTTAGTTTAATTCTTATCCGCTAGAGTGCAGTAATCATTTATTATTATTGCTGTGACACCCGCCATCTTGTCATTTGGCCGCCATCTTGTAAATCCGTAATTATTTAGCTAGAAATTCGGGAATGGTTCCAAAATTCATTAAATAAATCACTCATTAATTTACATATTGATTCGATCGATTCCTGTCCTCGGTTCGATACCCGATCGATGAAATAATGTTTAATTTTATGTAAAAAAATAATAATTTCAATAAACCATGTTCAACATTCGTAAAGAGACTTTAAATCCTCTACTACCATCATCCTATCAGATATCAAGACCACCATATTAAAAATTCGTAATTTTAATGCTAGAGATACGGGAAAAAGTTCAAAATTCATTAAATAAATTTGTTATCTATATACTGATTGATTAGATCGACTAAGGTCCTTGGTTCGATCCCTGGCCGATACAAAACAAACCACTAATATTTTAAAAAAGTACCACTAAAGTGGCAGGTTTGAGAAAACAAAACACCGCAAGTTATTTTAAAAAAAATTTTATTACATAAATTCTACACTACTACAAGTACAAAAAAACACAGACAAATTACTAAAGTCTTGTGGATTTCTCGATGTCTGCATCTGCCACCCACGAATTAAAGCGAGGTGGAAAGCCCCACCACTTGACGTAGGACAGTCAATTTCTTCGTTTTATAATCTTCTCCACCAAGTACGTATCGGGATACAACGTAGGCTTAATCTCTTCGGCATAGAAGCCGCCATGGATAGGTTTGTGGTCCAAATCTTCGAGGTAGTAGGTCCTAGGCTCTGATTCACGAACATTTGTCACACGGAAAAGTTCGGGACTCCAGTTCGCTGTGAAACCTTACTCGAAGATACCTTTCTGCTTGGAGATTCGCACAATGTCACCGACGTTAGCTTTACGCTTTCGTGGATCTTTCTTCTTCGTGTTGGAAAACACTGTTTGAAGAAGGCGATTGTCCGTTACGTCCTTTGGCTAAATTTTCGTGGTAGAATGCACCGTGGAATTATACTCGCTTATTAGTTTCGGCAAGATGTCAAGCCACTTGTAATTTCCGTTAGCCGTGAACTGCGGCCACATCTTGGAACGCAAAGTTCTGTTAAACCTTTCGACAACGGAGGCTTTGCCGTTCCTAAATGTAGAGTAGTGTTTGATGCCATACTTCTTCATCAAAGCCTTGAAGGTTGCATTGTAGAATTCTTTCCCGAGGTCCGTTTGCAGGTGCGACGGTACACGTCCATCACGCAAAATATTGTTCATGGCCTTGGCTACTTCAGTTGCAGTCTTTGATTTGACAGGTCTAGCCCAAGCGAACTTGCAATAAACATCGATGACTGTCAACATGTACTTGAAACCTTTATTCAATCGGGAATACGGTATCATCTCAACAAGGTCCGCCTGGAATAAATCATCAATTCCACGAACTATGACTTTGCGACGAAGGATTTTTCGTCTAGCAGGAGCATGAAGTTCGCGAGCGATTCCGGTTCGACTCATTGTATGTAGCCGGCTTCCCTCAGTTCTCCAAGTATGGAGACTATTTCGTTGATGTGCGAATAGTTTCCTACACTAAGCGAAGCATGTAGAATTCTAAGGCGATCAACTAATTCATTGGGGTCGTCCCAATATACATAGTCAAATATCTTATCACTTTCTAGCTTTTTTAAACCTTCGCCATGTATTGTTAGTTCACTGAAGAGATTAGCGAGAATGTCGATTTTTTCATGATCTTCGTCTTTATATACACCACTATCTGGATCGTTATCGCGAAAATGTGCATTGGTTAGCTCTAGAAGTTTTTTTTAGTCTTGTAAGTCTTTGTGAGAATATCCTTTAGGCTCCCTGCGAAACAGCAATTCGTACAGACCTGGAGTCCCGCGCGTTTTGAACTCTTCTACATGCACGATATTTCCTGGTAGAAAGTCTATTTCTTTAGCACCGAGGAACCACTTATTATGTTTTCTGTACACTCCGTAAGTCATGTCATTATTCCGACTCGTAAACAATATCAGGTATGGCCGGACCATAGCATTAACTTGATGTCCGTTTTTCGGTATTTTTTTCTTGTGCATGGTCTCTGTACTTGTTAAGTCCTCTTCTTCTCGATCTGGTTCATACTTTCTCTTCTTTACAGTCAGCATTTCATCTTCAACTTCTGTCTTCACAATGGTGGTTGGTTCTTCCTTGTTTTTTAGTTCGTCGAGGCGACTAGTGATTGGTTTAAATATCTCCTCATTTTCCATCTCACGTGCAAGTCTGGTTCGTCTAGCAAGTAGATATTTTTCACGAACAGACTGTATAGCTCGATGAAGGTCACTGGCCAGGTCCGACATTGTACTGGCTGAAAACATATTGCAAGACCTCCTTTTATACTTTTTTATTCGTTCGCAGAAACTTCTTTCTTGTGTTTGGTTAAATCTGAATTTGTTGACAAGTGAGATAGTGATGCTTTCAGACTACTTTGAAAAGTTCTCAAATCGTCACGTCTTTGTGCATTCGATACTTCGATCATGTCGCGAATGCAAGAATCCAAGGCTTCCACACGCTGGTCGATGGCAACAAGATAATCTAGTAATTCGTCTTTCACACTTTCTACTATTTGAGTACGTAAGTCTCGACTGCTACGACCGAATTTGGAAATGCTATGACTCATGTTTGACTGATAAACTGATCGAAACCTCGTCTGTACCTGTCCTTATAAAGAGGCCAGTCTTTGACTATAACTAGGAATCCGTGTTCTTCTTTCCACCACATGGAGCACATGTCTTTGAATTCCTGGAATTTCATGTCAGTGTTTAAGTGATCGTCATAAGCGTGACGTAAATTAAGTTTGTCCATGCGAAAAAGTACTATGACATTCGCGTTATCTCGTAGGAGATGTTTTGGAATACGACTGTACGTCTGACACTGGTAAACGCAGTCTACCTTGGAGTGTCTGCTCATGGAAAAGTACTCTTGTATTAAGCCTTGTTTCTCGCACATTACATCGTGAAAACAAACACGGAATTGGCTGTTGTTTCGCTTGGAGGTACCACATCTGCATTATCATTGAATGGAAAATACTCCAGACCATCCACCGAGCGTAGAACAGTAGCTAGGCGCTGGTACTTTGGCTGTTGCAACGATTTGGAATAGAGGTAAACATTTTCGAACCTAAGTCCGTTTGGTTCCTCCAGTAAACTCAGCAGAACGCACGTTTTGCCGCAGTTGGACGGACCCGCCATTATGCAACGTACGGCAGAAGGCAACAGTAAGCCACATCGTGATTCTCGCGCACTAAATACATCGTCTTGCGTAATGCGCACGGGCAAACACACTTCTTGCTTGACGACTTGCATTGTACTAAAGAAATTGTATAAGAGCAATCATATTTATACTTTCTGGTCAGTTGTGCGCAATGACTCGAAGAGGTAAGAACAAAAAACATATCGGTGCAGGACTCGTGAACTCGCTGATAAACAATCTGCCATTCGAGCTACACATTCCCGGCTACAGATTCTGCGGCCCCGGCACTAAACTAGCGAAAAAGTTACCTCGCGGTGACGTGGGAATTAATTCTCTCGACGAAAAGTGCAAGCAGCACGATATCGCATATTCATTAAGCAAGGATCTGGAATCCAGGCACCGGGCCGACGAGATATTGGCACAGGAAGCCGAAGATATAAGTAAATCGTCGAACGCAGGACTAGGAGAGAAAATCGCGGCCTGGGGCGTTTCCAAAATCATTAAGGCAAAGATCAAATTAGGACTGGGTGCTCGTCGAGCCAGCTCCATCAAGTCACAAACTAACTCACGCAAGACCAAACGCAAGACTGGCACAGGCGTGCGAAAAGCCAAGCATAAATTACAGACTCAGTAGTATAGAAAAGGGGCTCCGGGCGCAGGGTCCAGAGGGTGGATTGAAGATTGTCGACCGCCATCTTGGATCGTGACGTCACGGCGGCCATCTTGGATGGTTGTGACCTTGACATTTGACCTTGACCTTGAATTTTACCCACAAAACTTGCCAAAATTGGGCAAAATTTGCCCAAAATTCCTCAAAATTCGCCAAAATTTCCATTTCTGTGGAAAAAAATTTCGCCAAAAATTCTCAAAAAATTCTACAATTCAAAAATTAGGATTGCGAAAATCCTCAAAAGTCGTTTTGCCCTAGAAAGAACCCAAATTCCTAAAAGTGGCTTAAAACTCCTAAGAGCTAGCCGTTTTAAGCCGCCGAGGTCATGACCTTGAAAATAAGGATGCCATAGCAGCCATTTTGAAATATGACGTCACCGTTGCAATTTCCGTTACGTCCGCCATCTTTAAAATCTTTATTTATTATCCGATTATAATAAAAAAAATTAAAAATTAGAAAAAAAATTCAATCAATAAAATTTTAATAAAAAATATTTAAAAAACAAAATTTTACGACACGGAACTCGGAGTCCTCGGTTCAACCCGGTGAGGGCAAAAAAAATAATAATGGCGAACGATCCTTCCTCAATGGTGAATGCAGGCAGACTGACCCCCACCACTTATGTCAAAGTATATATATATTCACCTAGTATAACGTCATGTCCGCCATCTTGTCTTCGTTGCTGGAAGCCACAATCTTGCTATCGACTACTAGAATGCGCTGACGTCATGTTAGTTTAATTCTTACCCGCTAGAGTGCAGTAATAATTTATTATTACTGTGACACCCGCCATCTTGTCATATGGACGCCATCTTGGAATTGTGTAATTATTTAGCTAGAAATTCGGGAAAAATTCCAAAATTCATTTAATAAATTGGCAATAAATATACTGATTGATTCGATCGATTCATGCCCTTGGTTCGATCCTTGGAAAATGCAAAACATTATATAAAAAAATAATAATTTTAATAAATAATGATCAAAGTCCTAAAAGAAGCAAAGTTTCCAAATCAACCATCATCCTATAATCCATTAAATCAGTCATCTTGGAAATTCGTAAAAATTAACCTAGAAATTCAGGAAAAAGTTCAAAATTCATTAAATAAATTTGCAAACAATATAATGATTAATTAGATCGATAAGGTCCTTGGTACGAACCTGGAAGAAGCTAAAAATAATCTTAATTTTTAGGAAAAAATGCCTCCAAAATGACAGGTTCGAAAATAAAACACAAGTTCATTTACAAACATAATATTTATTACATAATTTCTATTCTACTACAGGATCACTTGCGAAAGCCAGCAATCTTATAATCATTTAGCCATGCATAGAAGCGAAATGACTAATTGTTATCTCCAATCGGTTTATACTAGACAAAGACCAACCAGAACCGTTACTAACATAGACCTCCTCTTCTTGACAGAGTTTCTGGGCACCGTGTTTAACAGTTTGCTTCTCATCGTCAGAACTGTAAATTGTAACAGCCGATGTCTTGAGAGAATTTCTTCTCTAGGTCCTCGGAATGGATACGATTTACCATATAAACAGTTCAGTCACAAGTTATAATTTAATTTCCGTACGTTGTTACTTCATAAGTAAGCTGATTGATTATGTTCTACCTGATATCCTCAAGAAAAATAAAAATGTCTTTAGCTCCAAATGATTAATCGACTCCAAATGCTCCAACAGGTCCAAATGCTCCAAATGGTTCCAACAGCTCCAACAGCCATTAAATGCTCCAAACGGCCTCCAAAAAGGCTCCAAATGCTCCAAATGGCTCCAACAGCTCCAAATGCTACAACAGCCTCCAAATGCTCCAAAAGGCTCCAATAGCTTCGAAAGGCTGCAAATGCTCCAACAGCTCCAAATGGCTCCAACAGCTCCAACTGCTCCAAAAAGGCTCCAAGTGCTCCAACAGCCTCCAAATGCTTAACACAGCTCAAAATGCTTCAAAAGGCTCCAAATGCTCCAACAGCCTCCAAATGCTCCAACAGCCTCCAAATGCTTAACACAGCTCCAAATGCTCCAAATGGCTCCAACAGCTCCAAAAGGCTCCAAATGCTTCAAAAGGCTCCAATTGCTCCAACAGCTCCATTTTCAATTGGTTCCAACTGATTCCAATTACTTTTCTTATCGAACTTGGCTTGACTACTAACATGTCTTTATTAGTATACATTTTGACTGGCAGTGGTAACGTATTTTACACCTTTAAGTTATAAGTTTTATTTAGAAATCAGATTTCTATAAATGGTAGATACCATCTGGAAAGAACATATATTAATTTATCTTCAAGTTTATACACATACATTTAATTTTAGCCATTATTGTATGTAGCCAGCTTCCCTCAGTTCTTTGAGTATGAAGGATATTTCTTTAATGTTCGAATAGTTTCCTGCACAAAGCGATCCATGTAGTAGTCGTAGCCTGTCAACCAATATGTTAGGATTTTCCCATGAGGTATAATCAATCTCTTCTGCTGCGTTCACCATCCTTGCATGTTTATAATAAATATTATTATCTCTGGTGTCTATCGTTTTAACACCAACCACAAGGTCACTTTCGTCATCGTGCCAGTGATTATCACAAGCTTGATCAGGATAATTTATGTTATTATGATGTTACCATCGTTTTTATCTCAAACCACCATCACAGTCTTCGCTCTTGCATGCTTTTGGTGCTTCAGCACAGTACTCAATCATGTCAGCCTTAGATGTGTCAGCACAGTTTTCGTTCATGCCAGCTTCTGATGTGTCACCACAGTCTTCAATCATATCAGCATCACAAACTTGATCAGGATAATTTATTTTACTACGTCGTTTCCATCGTTTTGGTCTCAGACCGCCATCACAGTCTTCCATCTTGCCTGCTTTAGGTGCTTCAGTACAGTACTCAATCATGTCAGCCTCAGATGTGTCACCACAATCTTCAATCATGCCAGCTTCAGATGATTCATCAAAGTCTTCGACCTTGTAAGCTTCAGGTGGTTCTCCATCTTTCACATTTTCATGGAGACGACTAGATATTGGAGTAAATATCTTTTCATTTCTAATGTGGTTACAACTTCCTTCGTTTGTTTTAAATTTTAAATTATTATCTTGATCTAGATCAGTAATTTTAGCATTAGCTTTTTCGCCTTCGTTCCTCTTCCGCGATGTTGTACCCAGTCTTCGTTATCTTTATTCATCTTAATTGTACAGGTCTTGTATTGTCTATCCAAGTAATATCTTCTACCAAAGGATTTCTGACACTGACTGCAATGAAATGGTTTTTGACAAGGACCCAAATTTCACTCGCTTCTCTCATGTCGTTTAGTATTCTTTCTCAAGGTAAACACCTTGCTACAGTATCTACAGTGATGACGTTTTGATACAGCAACAAATCCCGAATCACGATTCATATTAGCTACCGAGACTAACGCCAGACGCAAACTAAGAGTTTTAAATTAGATATATTACTTAAATAGAATTTTTTAATTATTTCATCAGCGAGAAATAATTTATCTCATTCAAAGATACTTGTGGCACGTAGTTCTGCTTTTCAACAACAGATGTCGCCACGTGTTACTTGCAGGTAAATAATATTTAGTTATTTTATGCGGGATGCGGGATGATCACTAACGATCGCAAAAGAAGGATGGCTTCGCTAGACTCCAAGGAGAAGGAAGTTCGTCCTTCCTGTTAGTGCTTCTTAGATTTCTCAGAGATTATTATTATTATTTGACTGAGTAATGATATTTTTTTTAATTTCCACCTGATAAAAATATTACAAGTGTTGATTAAGTAGCAGAAATTTACTAATTACATGTAACCTTGAAAAAAATGACATGCTTCATTAAGTAAAAAAATCCTTCATGCAGAGATCAATTTCTCATCTGTAACCAGAAGCACTCGGAGAAAACCATATGATGTCCAGTCAGGAATAATTAGAAGCACTCGGAGAAAACCATAAGATGTCGAGTCAGTCAAAATGTATACTAATAAAGACATGTTAGTAATCATTCCAAGTTCGATAAGAAAAGTAATTGGAATCAGTTGGAACCAATTCAAGATGGAGCTGTTGGAGCAATTGGAGCCTTTTGAGCATTTGGAGCCTTTTGGAGCTGTTGGAGCCATTTGGAGCATTTGGAGCCCTTGGAGCATTTGGAGGCTGTTGTAGCTTTTGGAGCCTTTTGGAGCATTTGGAGCCATTTGGAGCTGTTGGAGCCATTTGGAGCATTTGGAGCTGTCTTAAGCATTTGGAGGCTGTTGGAGCATTTTGAGCCTTTTTGGAGTTGTTGGAGCTGTTGGAGTCATTTGGAGCTGTTTGAGCATTTGGAGCCTTTTGAAGCATTTGGAGCCATTTGGAGCCTTTTGAAGCATTTGGAGCCATTTGGAGCATTTGGAGGCTGTTGTAGCATTTGGAGCCTTTTGTAGCATTTGGAGCTGTTGGAGCCATTTGGAGCATTTGGAGACTTTTTGGAGGCCGTTTAGAGCATTTGGAGGCTGTTGGAGCTGTTGGAACCATTTGGAGCATTTGGACCTGTTGGAGCATTTGGAGTTGATTCATCATTTGGAGCTTAAGACATTTTTTTTTCTTGAGGATATCAGGTAGAACATAATCAATCATATTACTTATGAAGTAACAACGTACGGTAATTAAATTATAACTTGTGACTGAACTGTTTATATGGTAAATCGTATCCATTCCGAGGACCTAGAGAAGAAATTCTCTCAAGACATCGGCTGTTACAATTTACAGTTCTGACGATGAGAAGCAAACTGTTAAACACGGTGCCCAGAAACTCTGTCAAGAAGAGGAGGTCTAAGTTAGTAACGGTTCTGGTTGGTCTCTGTCTAGTATAAACCGATTGGAGCTAAGAATTAGTCATTTCGCTTCTATGCAGGGCTAAATGATTATAAGATTGCTGGCTTTCGCAAGTGATCCTGTAGTAGAATAGAAATTATGTAATAAATATTATGTTTGTAAAAGAACTTGTGTTTTATTTTCGAACCTGTCATTTTTTGAGGCATTTTTACCTAAAAATTAAGAATATTTTTAGCTTCTTCTAGGTTCGTACCAAGGACCTTAGTCGATCTAATTAATCAGTATATTGTTTGCAAATTTATTTAATGTATTTTTAACTTTTTCCTGAATTTCTAGGTTAATTTTTACGAATTTCCAAGAGGACTGATTTAATGGATTATAGGATGATAGTTAATTTGGAAACTTTGCTTCTTTTAGGACTTTAATCATTATTTATTAAAATTATTATTTTTTTATATAATGTATTGCATTATCCAAGGATCGAACCAAGGGCATGAATCGATCGAATCAATCAGTATATTTATTGCCAATTTATTAAATGAATTTTGGAATTTTTCCCGAATTTCTAGCTAAATAATTACACAATTCCAAGATGGCGTCCATATGACAATATGGCGGGTGTAACAGTAATAATAAATTATTACTGCACTCTAGCGGGTAAGAATTAAACTAACATGACGTCAGCGCATTCTAGTAGTCGATAGCAAGATTGTGGCTTCCAGCAACGAAGACAAGATGGCGGACATGACGTTATACTAGGTGAATATATATACTTTATCATAAGTGGTGGGGGTCAGTCTGCCTGCATTCACCATTGAGGAAGGATCGTTCGCCATTATTATTTTTTTGCCCTCACCGGGTTCGAACCGAGGACTCCGAGTTCCGTGTCGTAAATGTTGGTTTTTTAAATATTTTTTATTAAAATTTTATTGATTGAATTTTTTTTTCTAATTTTTAAATTTTTTTATTAAAATCGGATAATAAATAAAGATTTTAAAGATGGCGGACGTAACGGAAATTGCAACGGTGACGTCATATTTCAAAATGGCTGCTATGGCATCCTTATTTTCAAGGTCATGACCTCAGCGGCTTAAAGCGGCTAGCTCTTAGGAGTTTTAAGCCCTTTTAAGGAATTTGGGTTCTTTCTAGGGCAAAACGACTTTTGAGGATTTTCGAAATCCTAATTTTTAAATTGTTGAATTTTTTGAGAATTTTTGGCGGAATTTTTTTCCATAGAAATGGAAATTTTGGCGAATTTTGAGGAATTTTGGGCAAATTTTGCCCAATTTTGGCAAATTTTGAGGGTCAAATTCAAGGTCAAGGTCAAAGGTCAAGGTCACAACCGTCCAAAATGGCGGTCGTGACGTCAAGATCCAAGATGGCGGTCGACAATATTCAATCCACCCCCTGGACCCTGCGCCCGGAGCCCCTTTTCTATACTACTAGACTCTCGACAAGAAGATTATAGGAGGTTTTCTTCCTTTGCTTTTGCCTGCATTACGTGCTCTCGGCGGCCTCATCGGTGCAACGAGCGGTATAGTGCGGGCAGTCAACACTTTGAAGAATGAACGCAAGCAGTTAAAAGAAGCACAGCGACACAATGTCAGCATGGAAGCCATTGCCAACGGTAAAAAAAACGGGGCAGGACTGTACTTGCAACCTCACAAATCAGGCCGAGGCTTGAAAAAGAAACGTATGAAAAAATCCTAAGTTCTTTGCCGAAACGTCCGCTCACCAATATAGATTTAAATCAAGTACGCACGCAAAATGAAATTATTAAATTTCCGAGGTGTGTTTATGCGAGACACTTTGCCCAGCAAGCCAAAGACACGTGAGTGTGCCATCATTAATTTAGATACGTCGTCGGGTCGTAGCACGCACTGGGTGGCCTATGTAAAGACTGGAAAAGTGACCTAGTACTACGATAGTTTGGAAATTTACGGCCTCCGCCAGAACTGCGACAGTACCTGGGCCGAACCGATACATTGTTTTACAATTACGAAACGGAGCAGAAGCCTAATCAAACAAACTGCGGACACTTGTGTCTTCACTTTTTAACAAACAAAAATTAGCTGACCAATAAAAATTGCTACTTAAAGGTTGTGAGTAGTATACGAATGTATTTCCGAGCGCAGGATGCAGGTAGTGGAGCCGGAGCCGAGCCACATCTCTGATTCTGACGTCACGGTGGCCATCTTGGATGAGCGTAACGGGACACAGCGTAATGGGACACAGCATAACGGGACATAACGTAACGGGACAAGTAGATCACGGCGGACATTTTGAATCCATCATTTAGGATGACGACATTTTGTTTTCTCGAACTTTCCGGCGTTGTGTTTTCCGCCATTTTGAATTATGACATCACCTTTGCAATTTTTGTTACGGTCGCCATCTTTAAAATCTTTATTTATTATCCGATTTTAATTAAAAAAATTTAAAATTTATAAAAAAAATTAAATAATAAAATTTTAATAAAAAATATTTAAAAAACAGACATTTACGACACGGAGTTCGGAGTCATCAGTTCGAACCTGGTGAGGGCAAAAAAATAAAAATGGCGACCGATCCTTCCCCCACGGTGGGTACTGGCAGACTGACCCCCACCACTTATGTCAAAGTATATATCGTCACCTCGTATGATGACATGTCCGCCATCTTGAAAATCCGTAATTTTTATGTTAGAATATCGGTAAAAAATATCTCATTAAAAAAAATTAATCAACCGAATTAAATAATAAAAATCTTTAAAACCACTGTTGCACTATTCGTTACGGCCACCATCTTGAAAATCCACAATTTTAATGCTAGAAATTCGGGAAAAAAATCCAAAATTCATAAAAATATTCACTCATTAAAGTAATGATTGATTCGAAACTTGGTTCGATCCTTGGGTGATATAAAACAACTTTAATTTTAAAAAAATACCATTAAAGTGGCAGGTTTGAGAAAATAAAAACACCGCAAGTTCTTTTAAAAAAAACTTTTATTACATAAATTCTACACAACTACAAGTACAAAAAAAACACAGACAAATTACCAAAAATTCGTGGGTCTCTCGATTCAAACAGTATTCTTATTATACGGACTAAGTCCTTTACATGAATTTAAATGTCTATTCAGTTTATCAGGTCGACATATTGGTACACCACAATTTTCACACAAAGACGAACTATCGACTTCATTAAAAGGACAGTGATATATTTCGTGTCGTTGTGCACTTTGAATATTTGCTAATGTTTTGTTACAAAATATACAGCTTGATTCCGATGAATGTACAGCCAGTCTATCACAATTCCTGAGGTGCCGTTTTAATATTACATAGAGTATAAACTTGCTTAAACATCTGTTGCACTGATATTAATGCGATCAGAGTTATTACTACAATTGTGTATTACATAATCCCGTAATTTCAAGTTTTTGATCTTCTCACAGTACGTGCAGTCGGGTGATGGAACACCTCTGGATGCTCCTTCCTTCATCAATCGCATAGGAACTGTTGACAACCATTGTAACACTGCTGACATGTTAACTTCTGAAGCCTTTGAGGTCTGCTCTGCGGAAGATGTTGCACGTGTCTAAATCTCCTGCTGTGCTGAGAGAGCAGGTGTAGATGTAGACGTCGTTGTCATCGTGCTCTGCACTGATGATGGTAGACCTTCGATGCAGGTTGGTGTAGATAGTGGTAATGATGCCATCGAGTTCTCAAGAATAGCTAGATACCAGTCTATTATGTTATACAAGTCTAACTATCCGATCCGTTCATCACCGCAGCCAGAGACGGACTGAAGTCCATATCACCAGGGTCTCACTTATATAGTCTCATCAGCTGGTACAACACATGAGTCAAAACAATAACCATGTTCAATATACTCGCACTTAACTTTCTCGGAGCATTTTTTATAATGAATATGTAAGCTATCAAGACGTGAAATTAGTTTTTTGCACTTATTGCTTTGAAATTGTATTCTTTTAACATTATTAGAACAACTGCTTCTTTCATGTCTGCGAGCGTTTGAGGTGATAGTAAATGATGCGTCACAGTATTTGGACTGACGCCATGTACGCGCTTCATTAGTTGAAGTATCCATTGCTGATGATGAAACTTCGGATGATGGTGGTATCACATCTGTTGAAATCTCCTCCAATGTTGACGTCGTCGTTGCCAACGGGATGTGCACCTTCTCCGTCGTAGCTGTCGTCAATGTTCCCGTAGACGATGGTACAACCTCCGAGTTCGACGTTAAAGTCGGTAAAGATGCCATAGAGTTCGCAAGAACAGGTAATTACGCGATTTATGCACCAGATTAAACAAACTAGATGATCCTTACACCGCCGACGTCAGTAACAAACTGAGCGTCCTGCTGTCTAGGACTCGCTTATTAACATTCACCGTATGGAATAATACGCTAGTCAAATCAAGTACCATTTACAATAATATTAGATTCAAAACCACATTAAAAATAGAAGGACCATCAACGAAAAGGCAGCACATTTGGAATAACCGCCAACGAAAAGGCAGCACATTTGGAAGCACCGACAACAAAAAGGCAGCACATTTAGAAGCACCGATAACGAAAAGGCAGTACATTTGGAAGCACCGACAACGAAAAGGCAGCACATTTGGAAGCACCGACAACGAAAAGGCAGCACATTTGGAAGCACCGACAACGAAAAGGCAGCACATTTGGAAGCACCGACAACGAAAAGGCAGCACATTTGGAAGCACCGACAACGAAAAGGCAGCACATTTGGAGGCACCAACAACGAAAAGGCAGCACATTTGGAAGCACCGACAACGAAAAAGGCAACATTTTTTGAAGCACCGTCAACGAAAAAGGCAGCACATTTTGGATGCACCATCATAAAGACAGCACATGTTGAAGCACCATCGAATAAGGAAGCACATTTGGAAGCTCCATAAACAAAAAAGGCAAAAAGTAAGCACAAGTTGCGAGATCTAAGTCTTAGTTATAAATCAGAATACAAGATATAAAAACATTAAATTTTTTTAGTAAAAATTGTTATTTATTTTATTTCTTTACATTATACAAATGCAAGTAAAACAAGCCATTATTGTTTGTAGCCAGCTTTCCTCAGTTCCTTGAGTATGAAGGATATATCTTTCATGCACGAATAGTTTCCTGCACAAAGCGAACCATGTAGAAGTCTTAGCCGGTCAACCAATATGTTTGGATCTTTCCATGATGTGTACTCATTCTCTTCTACCACCATCTTCCTTGCACGTTTATAATAAATATTATAATCTTTTTTGTGTTCCGTTTTACCACCAACCTCAGGGTAACTTTCATTTTTGAGACGGTGATCATCACAAGCTTGATCAGATTTATTTAATATATCACGTCGTTTCCGTCGTTTCGGTCTCAGGACACTACCACATTCTTCGATCTTGTCAGTTTTAGGTGATTCATCATAGTCTATGTCTTTGTCAACAGCCTCAGAGTCACTGTAACAATCACCGTAGAAGGAATCGTCTTCACCCAATTTACCGTAATAATTCGATGTTGATGATGTTGAAGTGTCTTCATGGTCTTCATTCTTCCTTTTTAGGAGTCCATCATTTTTACAAAGTAGGAAAGATCTACTTGAATTCGGCTGGAATATATTCTCACTTTTCACGTTAAGGATTCTTCCATTGTCTTCATTCTACTATAAATCATCAACCTCCTTTAATTTAAGTTCTTTGTCGAGATCGGAAGAGCCAGGAAAATTATTGTCGTAACGTAGATCACTCTTCCTTAGTCTAGTAGATTCATCGTTGTCCTCTAGCTTGTACGCAGGCTTGGCGTTACAAGTTCTGCCATGTCTTTTTAAGTTCTCTCTCCGCGTAAACGTCTTGCTACATCGAACACAACTTATCATAGTGCGTAGTGGATTTTTAACACAGTCATTCTTCTCGTGTTGTCTTTTATTCTTTCTCAAGATAAACTCTTTGCTGAAAAACTCACACCTGTGTTCTTTCGATACATCGTCAGATTCTTAATCGGAATTCATATTAGTTACCGCGACTAATGACAGATACCAATTGAGTGTTTTAAATTAGATCCATTACTTAAATAGAATTTTTTTCATATTTCATCAGCGAGAATTAATATATCTCATGCAAAGGTACTTGATGCAAGTAGTTCTGCTTTTCCAAAACAGATGTCGCCACATGTTTCTTGCAGGTAAATAATATTTATTTCTTGTATGCGCGATGCGGGATGCTCACTAACGATCGCAAAAGAAGGATGGCTTCGCTAGACTCCAAGGAGAAGGAAGTTCGTCCTTCCTGTTAGTGGCTCTTAGATTTCTCAGAGATTATTATTATTTGACTGAGTAATGATATTTATTTTAATTTCCGCCTGATAAAAATATTACAAGTGTTGATTAAGTAGCAGAAATTTACTAATTACATGTAACCTTGAATAAAATGTCATGCCTCATTAAGTAAAAAAAAAATCCTTCATGCAGAGATCAATTTCTCATCTGTAAGCAGAAGCACTCGGAGAAAAAACCATAAGATGTCTAGTCAGGAATTATCAGGAGCACTCGGAGAAAACCATCAAAATAATGTCAAGAATAATCAGGAGCACACGGAGAAAACCACCACAAGTTTTCTTTGTTACCATAATATTACAGAAAAAAAAATTAATAAAAAATTCAAAATAAAAAAATCACAAAAAATTCAAAAACTGATTCTGCTAGCTTGTGAACTTCTCATTGTTGAGCAAGGATAGAGTTCTAGTCCAAGCTAGCAGAATCAGTTTTTGAATTTTTTGTGATTTTTTATTAATTTTTGTTTCTGTTATTTTATGGTAACAAAGAAAACTTGTGGTGGTTTTCTCCGAGTGCTCCTGATTATTCCTAACTAGACTTCTTATGGTTTATTCTCCGAGTGCTTCTGGTTACAGATGAGAAATTGATCTCTGCATGAAGGATTTTTTTTTTACTTAATGAGGCATGACATTTTATTCAAGGTTACATGTAATTAGTTAATTTCTGCTAATCAATCAACACTTGTAATATTTTTATCAGGCGGAAATTAAAAAAATATCATTACTCAGTCAAATAATAATAATCTCTGAGAAATCTAAGAGGCACTAACAGGAAGGACGAACTTCCTTCTCCTTGGAGTCTAGCGAAGCCATCCTTCATTTGCGATCGTTAGTGAGCATCCCGCATCCCGCATAAAAGAACTAAATATTATTTACCTGCAAGCAACATGTGGTGACATCTGTTGTTGAAAAGCAGAACTACATGCATCAAGTACCTTTGCATGAGATATATTAATTCTCGCTGATGAAATATGAAAAAAATTCTATTTAAGTAATGGATCTAATTTAAAACACTCAACTGGTATCTGGCATCACGGTAAATTGGGTGAAGACGATTCCTTCTACGGTGATTGTTACAGTGACTCTGAGGCTGTTGACAAAGACATAGACTATGATGAATCACCTAAAACTGACAAGATCGAAGAATGTGGTAGTGTCCTGAGACCGAAACGATGGAAACGACGTGATATATTAAATAAATCTGATCAAGCTTGTGATGATCCCCGTCTCAAAAATGAAAGTTACCCTGAGGTTGGTGGTAAAACGGAACACAAAAAAGATTATAATATTTATTATAAACGTGCAAGGAAGATGGTGGTAGAAGAGAATGAGTACACATCATGGAAAGATCCAAACATATTGGTTGACCGGCTAAGACTTCTACATGGTTCGCTTTGTGCAGGAAACTATTCGTGCATGAAAGATATATCCTTCATACTCAAGGAACTGAGGAAAGCTGGCTACAAACAATAATGGCTATTTTACTTGCATTTGTATAATGTAAAGAAATAAAATAAATAACAATTTTTACTAAAAAAATTTAATGTTTTTATATCTTGTATTCTGATTTCTAACTAAGACTTAGATCTCGCAACTTGTGCTTACTTTTTGCCTTTTTTGTTTATGGAGCTTCCAAATGTGCTTCCTAAATGTGCTTCCTTATTCGATGGTGCTTCAACATGTGCTGTCTTTATGATGGTGCATCCAAAATGTGCTGCCTTTTTCGTTGACGGTGCTTCCAAATGTGCTGCCTTTTCGTTGTCGGTGCTTCCAAATGTGCTGCCTTTTCGTTGTCGGTGCTTCCAAATGTGCTGCCTTTTCGTTGTCAGTGCTTCCAAATGTGCTGCCTTTTCGTTGTCGGTGCTTCCAAATGTGCTGCCTTTTCGTTGTCGGTGCTTCCAAATGTGCTGCCTTTTCGTTGGCGGTTATTCCAAATGTGCTGCCTTTTCGTTGATGGTCCTTCTATTTTTAATGTGGTTTTGACTCTAATATTATTGTAAATGGTTCTTGATTTGACTAGCGTATTATTCCATACGGTGAATGTTAATAAGCGAGTCCTAGACAGCAGGACGCTCAGTTTGTTACTGACGTCGGCGGTGTAAGGATCATCTAGTTTGTTTAATCTGGTGCATAAATCGCGTAATTACCTGTTCTTGCGAACTCTATGGCATCTTTACCGACTTTAACGTCGAACTCGGAGGTTGTACCATCGTCTACGGGAACATTGACGACAGCTACGACGGAGAAGGTGCAGATCCCGTTGGCAACGACGACGTCAACATTGGAGGAGATTTCAACAGATGTGATACCACCATCATCCGAAGTTTCATCATCAGCAATGGATACTTCAACTAATGAAGCGCGTACATTGCGTCAGTCCAAATACTGTGACGCATCATTTACTATCACCTCAAACGCTCGCAGACATGAAAGAAGCAGTTGTTCTAATAATGTTAAAAGAATACAATTTCAAAGCAATAAGTGCAAAAAACTAATTTCACGTCTTGATAGCTTACATCTTCATTATAAAAAATGCTCCGAGAAAGTTAAGTGCGAGTATATTGAACATGGTTATTGTTTTGACTCATGTGTTGTACCAGCTGATGAGACTATATAAGTGAGACCCTGGTGATATGGACTTCAGTCCGTCTCTGGCTGCGGTGATGAACGGATCGGATAGTTAGACTTGTATAACATAATAGACTGGTATCTAGCTATTCTTGAGAACTCGATGGCATCATTACCACTATCTACACCAACCTGCATCGTAGGTCTACCATCATCAGTGCAGAGCACGATGACAACGACGTCTACATCTACACCTGCTCTCTCAGCACAGCAGGAGATTTCGACGCGTGCAACATCTTCCGCAGAGCAGACCTCAAAGGCTTCAGAAGTTAACATGTCAGCAGTGTTACAATGGTTGTCAACAGTTCCAGTGCGATTGATGAAGGAAGGAGCATCCAGCGGTGTTCCATCACCTGACTGCACGCACTGTGAGAAGATCAAAAACTTGTAATTTCGGGATTATGTAATACACAATTGTAGTAATAACTCTGAAAGCATTAAATATCAGTGCAACAGATGTTTAAGCAAGTTTATACTCTATGGAAGATTAAAACGGCACCTCAGGAAATGCGATAGACTGGCTGTACATTCATCGGAATCAAGCTGTATATTTTGTAACAAAACATTAGCAAATATTCAAAGTGCACAATGACACAAAATATATCACTGTCCTTTTAATGAAGTCGATAGTTCGTCTTTGTGTGAAAATTGTGGTGTACTAATATGTCGACCTGATAAACTGAATAGACATTTAAAGTAATGTAAAGTACTTAGTCCGTATAATAAGAAGACTGTTTGAATCGAGAGATCCATGAATTTTTGGTAATTTGTCTGTGTATTTTTTGTACTTGTAGTTGTGTAGAATTTATGTAATAAAAGTTTTTTTTAAAAGAACTGGCGGTGTTTTTATTTTCTCAAACCTGCCACTTTAGTGGTATTTTTTTTAAATTAAAGTTGTTTTGTATCATCTAAGGATCGAACCAAGTTTTGAATCAATTACTTTAATGAGTGAATATTTTTATGAATTTTGAATTTTTTTCCCGAATTTCTAGCATTAAAATTGTGGATTTTCAAGATGGTGGCCGTAACTAAAAGTGCAACGGTGGTTTTAAAGATTTTTATTATTTAATTCGGTTGATTAATTTTTTTAATGATTTTTAATATTTTTACCGATATTCTAACATAAAAATTACGGATTTTCAAGATGGCGGACATGTCATCATACTAGGTGACGATATATACTTTGACATAAGTGGTGGGGTCAGTCTGCCAGCACCCACCGTGGGGGAAGGATCGGTTGCCATTTTTATTTTTTTGCCCTCACCGGGTTCGAACCGAGGACTCCGAACTCCGTGTCGTGTTTGTTTTTTAAATTTGTTTATTAATTTTTTTTATTAAAATCGGATAATAAATAAAGATTTTAAAGATGGCGACCGTAACAAAAATTGCACCGGTGACGTCATAATTCAAAATGGCGGAAAACACAATGCCGGAAAGTTCGAGAAAACAAAATGTCGTCATCCAAAATGAAGCATATAATCATTAATTCGAAACAAGAGCTCGTACTGCTTCTAGCCAACACGCACATTATTGCAATTGTCGCCACTGCAGAAAACCCTCAAGATGTCTCGCTAACACTACAGTCTATCGAGTGGATGCTGCCCCACATCTAAGTGAGCACCGTTGAATGAGTCAAGATGTTGAAGAACATATAAAATGGCAAGAACTTCGATGTGCCATTCCGATCCTGGAGCCTGAAAACTTATCCTGGCTTGCCTCATAGTCAGCGTATCAATTGGATAGTAAAGTCCAGCTTCGCTACGGAAAAACCAAGATACATCATCGTCGGGCTTCAGACCGGAAGACAGCTCAATGCAGGAGTAAGTCGATCCGTATTCGATAACTGTCAAATACGCAATGTGAAAATATTTTTAAACAGCGAAAGCTATCCGTATGTTGACATGAACATGGATTTTGAAAGTGGAAGATTTCTTCTCGCATATCAAATGTATGTCAAGTTTCAGCAAGCTTACTATGGGCGGAGACAGTCACCGATACTGAGTCCCGACAGTTTCAAGAACAAGGCTCCGTTAATGGTGTTTGACATTTCCAAACAAGATGATCGAATAAATTCAAACATCATCGACTGTAGGATCGAGATAACGACTAGCGGAAATATTCCACCAAACACCTATGCTTTTTGTCTGATACTTCACGATTGGCTTGCATCGTACAATTGTCGAGACAAACTTGTGAAAATTCTGACATAAATACTGTTTCGTTTTCGATGTTAATTTAGTTACGACCGAGCATTGCTAGCGACAAGATGTACTGCAACCTGCAAGGTTTCCAGAGTCAAAATGGATTCGTGCTCAAGGAAATTAGCGTCACCTCCGGAGACAAGACTCGAACCCGCACGTTCCGACCTCCGTATCCTTGGAAACTACTAGACGAAAAATATAGTTTAAAAAACTAAAGAAACATACTTTTAAAGATTATCAAACTAAAAAGTAAAAAATAATTTTAAAATTTAATTTATGACAATAGTATATAAGCATACTAGTATAAATGAAAAAAAAGCTTGAGGCGCTTTGTGCCATATTTTTTGTATATTAAGCGCCCCATGCTTTTTTCTCATTTATACTAGTATTGCTTATATACTATTGTCATAAATTAAATTTTAAAATTATTTTTTACTTTTTAGTTTGATAATCTTTAAAAGCATGTTTCTTTAGTTTTTTAAACTATATTTATTTTTAACTTTTTAGTTTGATATTCTTTAAAAGCATGTTTTTTTAGTTTTTTAAACTATATTTATGTATAATTATCATAGGGAAATGAGTTAACGACACTACCTATTACCATCTGAGATAACTATTTTGAGTTGCAACGTCACAAAGAAATGGTAAAGTCTCTCCAAATCATTTACAGTTAGATGTATGGATATAATCTTAGAATTTACCAGAAAAAAAAAAAACATTCTTTTTTTTCCGGCGTGGCCAGGAGTAGAACCTACGATCGCTGAATCCATAAGCTGACGTTTCAGAAGTCGCGCGCCTTAGACCACTTTTTTTTTTTTTCAGTTTATTAGTTTATTGTGATATCATGTGCATGTACATAACATTACAGCTCACATCAGATTACAGTCAGCACAAATGGGTTACACGATACTGATACCTCGCCCCTGCGGATTAACACAGTCCCACACCATCTGTACAAATTTCAAAACATGAAAAGGTAATGTCCAAACCTCCTTCTTAACGTATTGTTTTTTACCATAGACCATCTGTCACGTCGTAGCTGGGATATGAAGTCCCGCAAGAAGTATGGCACTTGAGTTTTGAGCACAAAAGCTATCAAATTCGCCATCAGCCACACAGCCGCCCGCCTCTTCACGGTAGGGAAGGCCGTGATGTCGAGGTAGCACATGCGATCCGCGCACACGTCTCGTGGAGGTAGGCAGAGCAGTCTGGAAAGTTTGGTTTTACACCACTCCCACAAGGGGCGCGAGAATGAGCAAGCACATATGCGATGGAGGGCGGTGTCACGGTAGCCACAGAGTTCGCAGTGGTCATCCTGGGATAACGCAATGCGTTTCTTGCGATAAAGGGTGGGTGTCAGGTCGTTGACAAATGTGAAAGCTTCGGCACGGAGATGAGTAGGTAATTCAGGATCAGAAACGTTTTTCCATATGTTCAGCCAACGCAAAGAAAGGATCTTATTCTGAATATTCGGCACAGCGGGTGTTGCTCGTCGCTGGAAACCATACAGTTGTCGTGTGGAGACATGCGTACCTTCGGGAAGTTCGGAAATCGTCGTGCGAAGGTGATCGGCGGCGGACTTGTAGTGTCGGGGTAGGCGCTCCCTGGCGCCCCATGCGGCTGTGTACAAAGCCGAGGAGCGACCACCCTGTAAGACACGTTGTATGACGCATTTCTGGAACAAGGCTCGTGCTTTTTGCTCATGCTCAATGAGTCCGAGACCACCTTTACTGACAGGCATCGTCAGCTGATCGCGGCTGACCTTGAAGAGGAATCCTTTCCAGATAAACCATCCAATGTATTGCCTGATTTGAGCTGCAATCGCAGCTGGCATGGGGAACACCTGTGCCATGTACCAGAGTTGTGAAAGGGAGTACATGTTAACGATATATACACGTTGGATGATGTTGAGGTTTCTAAGGTGTGACTCAAGCAGGCTACCACGAACTTTCCGCACCACTCCGTCCCAGTTCTCTTGAATGGTATGACCGACGTCACCCGTGAAAAGTATTCCAAGTGTCCTGATCGCATCCGTAGACACGAATGAATGCTGTGGCACAATCACATCTGGCGCTGCTTTCAGATTCAACACTTTGGTTTTCGCGAAGTTGCATTTTGCATGCGTTGCTTTGTGGAAGGCCTCAAGAATAGCATGAGCGGCCGTGAGTTCATGGTCACTACGCACAATGACCGTAACATCATCTGCATACCCAATGCACGTTAAAGGATTCCCTTGAATACTCAGTCCTGAGAGAGTAGAGTTAAATTTCCTTATAAGGGGCTCAATATAAAGGACGAAAAGTACCATCGAGAGCGGGCACCTTTGTCGGACAGAGGAGCGAATCGGAAATTCGTCACCAAAACAACCATTGATGGACATCTTCGAGGTTAGGTTCTCACGGAACGTGCGTAGGACAGCTCGAACTGTCGGAGGGAAGCAAAGGTGCTCGAGCACCCTGTCGAGGAAGCTCCATTGCACCCGGTCAAAAGCCTTCTCAAGATCAATGTTCAGGAGGGCGACAGCGCCCGGCGTTGTGCGCGCCAGGAGCTGCACATCGCGGAGCGCAGAAGTGCCATGTGTGATGGACGTCCCCTGCACAATACAATGTTGGTCCGGCCCGATGACATCAGACAGCGCTGATTTAATACGATTGGCATACACCCGTGCGATGATTTTGTAGTCAGCACACAGAAGCGTGATAGGCCTATAGTGGGCTACTTCACGTGGCTGTGGTACCTTGGGTATGAGCACAATGATTCCCTCTGTTTGCGTGCTGCACAGACGCCCTCGTCGAATGACCGTGCGCGCCATTTCGCAAAATTCCTCTCGAATCGTTGGCCAATAGTGCTGGTAGAATTCGTAGGGGATACCGTCCACACCAGGGGATTTAGTTTTTGGGGCCTTCCGAACGATGTGTGTGATCTCTTCGTCAGTTGGGTCGGCCTCCAGATGGTGCTGTGCTATGTCGTCAAGGCTGCTGTCATACACATCGAGGAATGACGTCCCTTCATCATAGTCAATGTCGTGGTCCGCATAGAGTTCCTTGTAACTACTCGTAAATGCTGCGAGGATGGTTGTGGAATCCCTTACGACCGTGCCATTCGCGTCCACAACCGAGCTGATGTGCCTTCGTGTACGCCTCTTCCGATCTCGCATGAGGGAGTGAATGCTAAGCCTTTCTTGCTGTAGCGCACTCTTGGTGTTATTGAATACAATGCGACTTTCCATGTTCGCTCGGTGTATGGCGATGATCCGTTCCTTAAGGCGACGGGCTTGATCCCTCGGATTGGTAACTGCGGTTGGATGCGTACTTAATTCCCGCAGGGCCCTCTCGTGCAAATAGAGAAGGGAGTCCTGCTCCCGTCTACAACGCCCGCCATGGTGCTTAAATAATTTGGCCAGACCTGGTTTGACGCAGCCATCCCACCAATCCGCTGTGTCCGCGTACCTCTGTTTACATCGCAACCAATGAGACCAGCGCCGATGAAAATCATTGTCCACTTCAGTTTGACCCAACAAGCGTGTTTGTAGTCTCCAGTAGTTACGCCCAGGTGTGGGTGAAACCTCCGGAGCAGCCACAGTACAAACGACCATGTAATGATCTGTGACAGCCACTGGCACCACATCATATGATCGCGCGTTGTGTCGATGCGTGCGGGACATATAAAACCTGTCTAGGCGCGAACTAGATGAATAGGCATGAAAGGTGTAATGTGGTGTGGGTACTTGAAGAATGTCGACCATGTCCTCCACATCAATGGCAGTAACGAGCTCATGCAGTGCCGTGTTAATGGGGTAGTGTCCACCAACGTGATCACTGGGTGTAATTATACAATTGAAATCTCCACCTAGAATAAGACCCGTGCCATCATTCCTTATAAATGGAAGGATTTCCTGGCGAAAAAATTCCTGGCGTTCTGTTCGACGCTGAGAGCCAGAGGGGGCATAGACATTCACACATTGTCCGATGATGCTCCTGCCAGTAGCGCTGGAGGGATTGAGCGCTATGAGTGTGCCAGAGATTATTCTCCCAGATGCGTGCGCTCTGATGTGCGTGAGTTCAAGATGGTTCTTTGTGACAACAATGGTTCCTCTCCCTTGAGGGCCGATGTTGGGGTACACATTATATTGGTCAAAATATGGTAGCCGCTCTAGCGCACACTCTTGTAAAAATAGTACGTCGATAGCGTGCGCACGTACAATGCTGTGTAAAGCATGAAATTTGAAAGGAGCTTCAATTGCACAAATGTTGACAGTGGCAATTGTTAAAACTCTAGTCATCCGCTACGTCTTTGCTACTAGCTACGTCATTCCCTCCCCCACTCTGTTCCGTTATGCAGATCGCGCCCCCCTTGATTTGCTCGATCGCATGCTGGGCAATGCGGAGTGAATATTCACGTTGTGAACGCGGGCTGTCCGGTAGGGCGGTGTCGCGACTTGGACTGCGACTCGCATGACGGGCCTTTTTGTCCTTGCGCCCGCTCGGGGGCCGTTCACGCCCACCGGACTTTTTGCCTGAGCGGGGGTTGGTGGAGTGCGCCTCCTGTGAGCATTCGGACATTCCGTCATCCTCCATGTCAATGGGCGTATCGAGTCGTATATCCGGGGCGGGCATGTCCTGTTGAGTCGGAGCAAGAGGTGATGCGGTAATGGTGGACAGCAGAGTTTTGAGTGGGACCGCCTCATAAGGCCTCTCCTCCCTGTCTTCTGACGTCAGAGTTTGTGCCGGCGGATGTAAGCTCGCCCCAGAGGTGGTGGGCCGGTCCCGCACTTCGTGCGGTTCTGTCGAGCGACTGCTCTGCGCGCCACTCTGCAGTGTCTGCGCCCACGTGCGCGGCGCGCCCGACCGCTCGCGCGGAAGAGTGGGGCAGGCCGCGCGGTGGTGTCCCGCCTGCGAGCAGTGACTGCAGGTCTGGAGTTGTCCGTCATACACTACGAACCCGTGATGCCCATCGACTACCAGCTGTGAGGGAATATTTTGATTGAGTTCCATTTTCACTATTCGTACCCCTGTCTTGGCTTTGAACTTGCGATACACCCCCCACATTTCGTCCACGCACGTGTGTATCTTTCCGTACGGAGTGAGCGAGTAAACAATCCGTTCATTTGGTACTTCCACGGGAATGTTTACGACCCGGACGGTTTTCAGGTTGTCTAGCGCCAGTTCTATGTCTACTTGTAGTGATTCACCGCTCGCTGCGTGTATCTGAGACGTTCCGCCGGTCTCTCGGATGATCCTCTCGCAGTGTAGTAATGATGTCAACTTCACAAAGACGCACCGTTGGCGTCCGTCGACCTGTACAGCAATCACTTCGTCATCCTGCAGCCCAAGGGTCTCGTCGAGCCATCGGAGTAAGTCCAACGCGAGCGGTTTGGTTTGACACTTCACGCGAAGGGTATCCACTCGTGGGGTCGGTTGGCAAGTCGCCATGATGGTCCTGCGAAAGTCAGTAAGAAGCCTTTAGAATACGTAACGTGTAAGCCGCACGACACTTAACTCGCTCTTGCACTAAACCAGGAGAGTAACAGCGCACGAGACACGTCGCGTCGCACACGTCCGCGCACCACGCGAGCACGGGGCGGACTGTGACCACTCGACTAACGAACGTGATGAAATTAGTGGGACATTTTACAGTGATGAGCCACTCACTCTTAGTGGAAAGAGTTACAGACGGACAGACAAACAAACATACAGGTGAAGCTAATATAAAGCATGTAATAAAATATAGTTTAAAAAACTAAAGAAACATGCTTTTAAAGATTATCAAACTAAAAAGTAAACAATAATTTTAAAATTTAATTTATGACAATAGTATATAAGCAATACTAGTATAAATGAGAAAAAAGCTTGAGGCGCTTTGTGCCATATTTTTTGAATATTAAGCGCCCCATGCTTTTTTCTCATTTATACTAGTATTGCTTATATACTATTGTCATAAATTAAATTTTAAAATTATTTTTTACTTTTTAGTTTGATAATCTTTAAAAGCATGTTTCTTTAGTTTTTTAAACTATATTTATTTTTAACTTTTTAGTTTGATATTCTTTAAAAGCATGTTTTTTAGTTTTTTAAACTATATTTATTTTTAACTTTTTAGTTTGATATTCTTTAAAAGCATGTTTTTTTAGTTTTTTAAACTATATTTATGTATAATTATCATAGGGAAATGAGTTACCGACACTACCTATTACCATCTGAGATAACTATTTGGAGTTGCAACGTCACAAAGAAATGGTAAAGTCTCTACGAATCATTTGCAGTTAGATGTATGGATATAATATTAGAATTTACCGGGGGGAAAAAAACATTTTTTTTGTTCGGCGCGGCCGGGAGTAGAACCCACGATCGCTGAATCCGTAAGCTGACGTATCAGAAGTCGCGCGCCTTAGACCGCTCGGCTAACGAACGTAATGAAATGGGTGGGACATTTTACAGTGATAAGTCACTCACTCTTAGTCGAAAGAGTTACAGACGGACAGACAGAGTTACAGACGGACAGACAAACATACAGGTGAAGCTAATATAAAGCATGTAAAGGCGGGTACAGACTAGAACATTTTAGCGAACAGAACAGCGAACAGTGTTCGACACATTTTACGAACAGTGTTCAGATTTCGAAAGAACATTGTTTGCGAACATTGTTCGAGGTGTGTTCCCTGTGACCCATTCCGTACTTAGCAGTGGCACGATGAGTACAGTGGCGGTTATTGCATTAGAGCACACTCGCATGTGAACCCCCTCACCTCATTTAAATAGGCGCCTACTTTAATACTTAAATATCATACACATCGAATAATAAATAAATGCAACCCATTTGGTCTTATAACCATTAGCAATATTTTCCAAAACCACCGCTATAGAGTAAGTGCAGCTTGCTGGGATCGCACGTGCGATGGAAGCTAGGCGGGCGACGGCGCGCCACTCGGCTCGGAGCGGCGTGGTGGGGGTAGCTCCCCATAAGCCAGCCTAGTAGCACAGTCCAGGCGTGCGCAACACTATCCTGTGCGCGGCGCGACATTTCTTGTCCTGTTTCTCCCATTTTTGCTCGCTCTTCGAGAATTATGACGGCGCTGTTTGTCACTTGTTATTGTTTTACTTTAGTGCGTTTAGTGCGACGTTTAAAAAGTTTGTTTTAACTACTAAGTTAAGTTACTCGTTATGACCTTGAGTAAGTTAACAGTCTCGGACATAAAAACACTGGTGTTCTCTAATTTGTCATTGGAAAGGAAAATCTAAATAAAACAAGCAGGCATGCCAATGCCTAAACTTACTATAGTGCAAGTGACTAAGTCAAAAAATAGGGAGTTCAGGAGAGAATTTAAGCAGGACATTTACGAGAAAAACTCGTGGATCTGTGGATGCGAAGAAACCAACCAGCTCTATTGTTTTCTCTGCCTGCTCTTCTCGAAACGAAGTGGTGAATCTAGTTCTGTAAGTTTTGGCGTCTCACATTTGTCTCACTTAAGTCAAAAAATAAAGAAGCATGAGAGTGCAGAAACACATTTGAATTCCGTCCGGGAGTTTCATCTTTTGGGGAAATTAGACATTCGCCAACAACTTGATTGTGCCTACTGTTTGAACATTAAACAACATAACGAGCAAGATACAAAAACTCGTTATGTCTTGTCTAAAATTATAGATTGTATAAACATTTGCGGGGCGTTTGAACTCGCGCTGCGAGGTCACGACGAGACACAAGAATCTGCTAATCCTGGAACTCTTCAGCAGAGTTAGACAAATCTTTGAAAGAACACCTTGCAATTGCAACTGTTTTCAAAGGGACTTGTAAAGAAATCCAAAACGATTTGTTAGATTGTATGCTTTAAGTCTGCCAAGAATACATCAAAAAATAAATTTCATGTGCAAGTTTTGTTTCAGTGATTGCAGACGAAACGACAGACATATCATCTTTATTCCAATTGGTTATAGTTTTTCGCTATGTGTTACCTAACGGGCAAGCAGTATAACGATTCTGGCAGTTTGTAAATCCTCCAGGACATAATGCTGCGTCAATCGCAGAATGTATTCGCTTTGTTTTGGAAAGTATTGTTGACAAATCCGAGAAATTGATATCTCAGAGTTAGGATGGGGCTAGTGTAATGAGTGGGCATCACAATGGTGTTCAGGCCATTATTCAACAAAATTATATATATGCGCATTACGTGCATTGTTATGCGCATCAGTTGAATTTAATTGTGGCACAATCTACAAGCCAAAACCAACAAGTCCGTGTAATCTTTTCCAATTTGAGTGATATAACAAACTTCTTTAGCCACTCACACAGAGAATTGCTGTTCTTGATGGCGTTGTTGGCAGGAGAATTCCTCGTGCTTCTTCTACAAGATGGAATTTTAAGAGTCTTACTGTTAACACGGTGTACGAGTACAGAAAACAACTGATTGAATGCATGAAAAAAATTGAGTCATCATGCAAGCAGTCAACAACAATCAATCAGTCGGGAGCTATTCAGCATATGTTGAATGATCCAGTGTTTGTATTATGGCTGACAGTTTTTCACAATATAATGCCGCACGTAGACATTTTGTTTAATCAGCTACAAAAAAGGAGCATCGATGCCGATAAAGTCAGGAAACATGTTGACAGTTTTCGACTTTCATTTGAGAAAGAAAGAGAGAATATGGATAAAGTGAGAATGCAAACTGAAATGTCGGTGCCAGAGCAGCATTATAAAAAAAAGAAAGTGGAAGATGTTCATGTAAATTTAACTGTTGCAGCCTAGGTAGTATGTGATGTGATTACTAATCAAGTAAAGGAGAGGTTTTCTTTCACAACATATTATTCTGCGGTATGCCTTTTTGATCACGTCCGGACCACCCGTTTCAAAGGGGGGGGGGGGGGGTTCGGTGATTCTTAATAAAAAGAGCCTAATGCTGTGAACCCCCATTTTCAAAAGGCACCAGCCGCCACTGGATGAGTACACAGGCGCAAGTAGCAGCAGCTGTATATATTTACATTCACTATGCGGTTAAAAAGCGAAGGAAATCTCGCCGTTGGTGGATTACAAAACTGTATGAAAGTAGGACAACATATAGTGGCTCGAACTTGTTGGCAGACTTAAGTTTTCAGTCAGTCAGTGGTCTTTACAAGAACTTTACAAGAATGCACCCATCAGATTTTGAGTGGTTGATCAATTTGATAGGAGCGAAAATTGGTAAGAGAGATACGTCGTTCAGAAAAGCAATTCCAATTACAGAAAGACTGGCATTGACATTACGTTTTTTAGCAACTGGTGATTCGTATACCAGCCTTCAGTATGTATTTAAAATTTCAAAACAGACTATCAGCACAGTTATTCCTGAAGTGTGTTCTGCTCTCATCGAAGGACTTGAGGATTACATTAAGGTAAGTATTGACTTATTCTGCGGTACTGTGTAATTGAAAGATTTATTAACGTAATTTTCTACATTTATTTATAAGAAATGACAAAGTTGTTTACACTGTGTTACAAATCATTAGGAGCACTGTAATTAAAACAAAAATATTTTATAAGAGATCGTGAATAATGAAATCATCATCATCAGACGTCAAGGTAGGTGATCCTGCTGAAGGACACGGGGTTGTAGGGTTGGACAATACAGTGTTTGACTGCATGACAGAGTTGTCCGATGGAAAATGACATGGATAGTGTGGTTGTATAAAATTCTGAGTGTTATTGTAGAAACCCCTGTTAGCGCGAAGGAAAATACCCATAATGTCATTTTCAATTGTACATCTAGTATCAACGTTGTACTGTCTCAACTTAGATGCGACCAAATTTCCAAAATGTTGGCACTCATCGTTAAGCTGACTCGCGGTGGACGACAATATATGAAAGGCTTTGTCCAGACGTGCATCTTCGACTCGCTGCTTCTTCTTTTTCGGTACAGTTTCCTGTGCTTATTCTCCAACTGCACCACATTCTACGTCTCTCTCTTCGCTTTCTACTCGCATCTGAAAAATGTCATAATAAGTAATTATAAATAAATTATCGTTTGAGCCAAATAATGTTTCACTGGTTTTATAGCTACATCGTTTAAATTGTTATTACACCACACAACAGTAATTCTTGCATTTTGCAAAATTTCAAGTCAAATACGTGTGTATAATAATGTTTCTGCGTCCCCTTCATTGGACTAGTTGCCACTGAGTTAGGCAGAAACATAAACATGTAAATGAAATAAATGGGATAAATGTCAAAGGAGAATTATAACAACCGGTCGTTACATGTGGTTCTGAATATATCTGTTACAGATTCCTACTACTGAAGAAGAATGGGCAGCAGTAGTAAGAGAATTTGAAAGCAAGTGGCATTTCCCACATTGTGTAGGCGCGCTCGACGGTAAACACGTTGTATTACAGTCACCTATGAATAGTGGAAGCGAGTACATAAACTACAAAGGATTTTTCAGTATAGTACTTTTTGCTTTGGTAGATGCCAATTACAATTTCTTATTTGTAGATGTGGGATGCCAAGGCCGAATATCGGATGGTGGCGTATTTGCAAATTCTGAGCTGGGCAAAAGGATTGCATCGAACTCATTGCATCTTCCTCCCGCCGCCCCATTGAGGAACAGAAACACAGATATCCCATATTTTTTTATTGGGGATGAAGCATTTCCTTTGTCGGGCAACCTTATGAAGGTATATGCTGGTTATCATTGTAAAGGGACAAAGGAACGGATTTTTAACTACAGGTTGTGCAGTACTCGCAGGGTTGTGGAAAACGTGTTCGGCATTGCATCTTCAGTTTTTCGCGTGCTGAGGAAACCTCTTCTCTTAGAACCACAAAATGCTGAGCGAGTTGTAATGACTGTTGCCTTGCTTCACAATTTCTTGAGAAAAAGACCAGAATCTGCTACAGTTTACACACCCCCGGGAACATTTGATAATGAAGAAGCGGGAGACGTAATACACGGGCGTTGGAGGGATGATGGTACAGATATGGGTTCGTTGTTGCCAGTTACAAGGGTTCCCCGCAGATCAAAGAATGCGGTACTTGACGTAAGGGAAGAGTTGGCGGAGTATTTTACACGAGAAGGGAAAGTAACGTGGCAAGATGAATATGCTTAGTATGAACGTTTGGTACCAAGCAACTTGTACTTACCGTCGAAATTGTCTTTCTTGGTTTATTTTTGTCCAGCAAGAAACGTAGACTTTCGAAAGCGAACCAGGAACTTATGTACATTTCGTCAGTTCCTGTAACAAATTACTGTTTGTAGAACAATTTGTGCGACTTAAAATTTTGTTTACGTAATCAAAATGTACTAATGTTTTAAAAGAATCCACTTTACAAAATAAAACTGAAATGAACCCACCTTTTCCAGTCCCAGCAGTGTCTTTCATTTTCTTCCTCTCCCTTCTTAATGCTGATAGCAAACTCTCCATTTTCTTCTTACATTCGTCCACATCTCTGTCCATTTCGGCCCCGATTTCTTCCCATGCGTCTTGTTTTCTAATTTTGTTGAAATGATTAACATTGTTTGGGTCCCATATCACTGTTTGTTGTTTATACAAATCTATCAGTTTTATTTGATCTTTCTTGGACCACTCCATTCTCATATAACAAAAGAGTCACGCACCGCTACTAACTCCGTGAAGACAACACCGCTCCACGTCGACAACTGAATGTTCGCAGGAAGTGTTCGCAGCGACGTCCAGACTGTTATCCGAGCCACGGCGAACATCCTTTGATGTGACGGGCAAAAACCGACAAATATCGGATCGCAACCGAACAAACAACCGAACATTTTTTGTTACGGGGAAATGTTCGTTTTCCCGTCCACATTGGTTGCAAACATGTTCGCGAACAATGTTCTGTCCGTTGAAATGTTCTAGTCTGTACCCGCCCTAAAAAGTAAACGGTCGAATGAATGGCTATGTAAATATTATCACGGACTAGAGTGGGACGAAGGGAAAATTCCGTACCACCAAGTGAAAAACACTATTGAAGATTTACTAGTTCAAAACGAAATAATCTACGTTGCCGGACCTGAACAGAATAAATGGCTGAGCAACTTGTGTGATGCGTCAGTTGAAATTGTAGACCTACAGACCGACTACGGCTGTCCTTCATTGCGCAAGCTTAGTGAAATATATGACGTACAGCCACGTGACAAGTTTTAACGTGTCTGTGCCTGTACAAACTCGCAGTTAATGCAGAAATGGCACACACAGTGTTCGTAGGAGCCTGCATATATAAATAGTGTACATCCGTACGTGCCTTCAGTTGACGTTTGACCTGCAAGACGATGTTTACGTTTCATCCTGCTAACGTGTACGTGAGCGTAAGACCTAGCTTCAGCAGTGTCGAGTACAGCTACTGGGATGCCGGGTATCTACGTACATATACAGAAACCTGTGATGGAGGCGCTCAGCACTGGCGGTTTGCGCACTTTCCTGTTTCCTACGAACCGACCCAGCAGCTATTAGATTGTTGCGAACCTGGAAACTGTGCCGTCTATCACATGAGACCACACACAATCCTTCCTGCTAGCATCGCTGAGGTAGTCGACTCGTCTGCACGTGCAACACCAAACATGGGCTTGTTGCAACCTGTTGCGACCTGCGATGCTTCTACGCAGACGTCCACACGACGTGCGTCTCGTCGTCGCAGTTCAGGCAGTGAATCTGTCCCAGCTAGCACTGAGC
This sequence comes from Bacillus rossius redtenbacheri, assembly GCF_032445375.1. NCBI lineage: Eukaryota > Metazoa > Arthropoda > Insecta > Phasmatodea > Bacillidae > Bacillus > Bacillus rossius. The sequence continues at coordinate 59,304,217 of NC_086331.1, read as the reverse complement.
CAAAGCCCAGGCATAGACGTGGTCACAGACGACATCGACCATGTCTTGTCGGAGTTGTCGACGTCGCAGAAGATGACCTGCTGGAAACCTGTGTTCCTGATCCCGTGGCCTGCGAACCAGTTGGAACCGGAGTCGACGATACAGTGCGTGCGGCATTAAAGACTTTGCTTGCGAAAATGCTTGATTCCTTAACCTAATGTCTATTTGTGTAATTGTTTTATAAATAAATGTGTAAAACTTGAACTCGTATGATTTTTATTTCTATAATTTTTAGGTACCTAATAAAAAAAATAATTTTAAATACAGACAATATTTTGACTCATGTAGTACTTATTCCAGTGGACCGCGGGTATATAAGCGAGGTTCAGACGAGTGGACCCTCAGTTCACCTCTGGCCGTGGTGCAGTACGGACTTGCTCTCTTCAGTAAGTTTCGTGAGATTTAGTTACTGCTCCAATGTCGACCGGGGTAGACTGTTTACCGGCAGCAGCCGGGACCTCGATGGCAGCAACGATGATGGAGTCGGAGATCCCGATACTGGCTGCAGAGGAGACCACGGCAGCGGAGAGCTCAATGGCTGCGGTGTCGACAGCTGTGGAGATCCCAATACCGACTGTGGAGGAGATATCGATACGTGCTGTTCCACCATCATCTGAAGTTTCGCCAGCAACATTGCAGACTTCAATGGACGGTGCACATTCATTGCGTCAGCGAAAATACTGTGGTGCATCAATAACCTGCAGTAGGTCTCTGACAATCTCTCGAGAGACATATAAGTGCGACAAATGCGATAAGGTTTTTTCGCATTGTAACAGTCTGGATAGTCACAAGATTATGTGCATAGGAAAAGGATCACGTGCTAGTATGCTTCCATACCATCAGACATCCTCATTTATTGCTTTACCTGAGGCAATAGTCAACAAAAGAGCAGTAGTCAATTGCCAAAACTTGAAGGACCAGTTTTCTTTTAAATTGAGTATTTTGGCCAGATTTGTCGAGGGAAGTCATCAAAACCATGTTGATAAGAGGTATTATGCTTTGGAGAATAAGTACAACTTTGATGGACTGTACTATCCGCCACCATTAAAACAGATAATTGATTTTGAGAAAAATAACCCTGACGTTTCAGTTAATGTGTATGCGCTAAATGAGGATAATAAAGTGTGTCCGATTCGGGTAACCAAACAAGAAAGAAAAAATCATTTCGATTTGTTGCTTGTGACAAATGAAAGCGGTGCTGCACACTACTGCTACATCAAAAACTTCTCCCGACTTGTGAGACCCCAGGTTACAAAACATCAACAGAAGATTTATGTGTGTAAGGTGTGCTTTAAGTATTTCGCTAATCAACCTCGAAAATCATGACTCACTGCTATACAGTGTCTTGAACAGCACAAGATTAAATGTGGACATAAATCTTGTACAGAGTCTGTTTAGGTTGAGCAAGACTTTAGTAATTTGTCTGTGTTTTTTTGTACTTGTAGTAGTGTAGAATTTATGTAATAAAAGTTTTTTTAGAAGAACTTGCGGTGTTTTATTTTCTCAAACCTGCCACTTTAGTCTTACTTTTTTAAAATATTAGTGGTTTGTTTCGTATCGGCCACGGATCGAACCAAGGACCTTAGTCGATCTAATCAATCAGTATATAGATTACAAATTTATTTAATGAATTTTGAACTTTTTCCCGAATCTCTAGCATTAAAATTACGAATTTTCAATATGGTGGTCTTGATGTCTGATAGGATGATGGTAGTAGAGGATTTAAAGTCTCTTTACGAATGTTGAACATGGTTTATTGAAATTATTAATTTTACATAAAATTGAACATGATTGCATCGATCGGGTATCGAACCGAGAACAGGAATCGATCGAAACAATATTTAAATTAATGAGTGATTTATTTAATGAATTTTGGAACCATTCCCGAATTTCTAGCTAAATAATTATGGATTTACAAGATGGCGGCCAAATGACAAGATGGCGGGTGTCACAGCAATAATAATAAATGATTACTGCACTCTAGCGGATAATAATTAAACTAACATGGCATCAGCGCACTCTAGCCGACGATACAATGATGATGGCTTCCAGCAGACGAGGACAAGATGGCTGACATGATGTCATGCTAACTGGCGATATATATGCTATGAAAAAAGTGGTGGGGGTCAGTATGCCAGCACCCACCACGGGAGGAAGGATCGGTCACCATTTTTATTTTTTTGCACTCGTCGGGTTCGAACCGAGGACTCCGACTCCGTGTCTTTAAAGTAAATTTTTATAAAAAATTTATTTAAATTTATTAACAGAATTTTTTTATAAATTTTAGATTTTTTCATTAAAATCGGATAATAAATCAAGATTTTAAAGATGGCGGCCGTAACAGAAACTGCAACGGTGATGTCATAATTCAAAATGGCGGATAACACAATGCCAGGATGTTCGAGAAAACGAAATGACGTCATCCAAAATGGCGGATACAAGATGGATGCCGTGATCTACTTGTCCCATTATGTTGTGTCCCGTTACGCTCATCCAAGATGGCCGCCGTGACGTCACAATCCAAGATGGCGGACCGACAATCACAATCCACATCCTGAATCCTGTTTCAGGGGGAACTATTATATACTACTCACATGACTACAATATTTGATCTGATTCCAAGCTAGGACCAAAGTCAATTATTTGTAACTCTCATCAACAGTTCAGGGGACCGTCAGTGATGATATAGCTACAGCCAAGACATGCTCCATAACCAGCATCTTCGAAACCCGAAGTCCTTATTGTCAATCCTTGCTTTACCTTATGACAAAAGTATTCGAATCAAGAGACCTACTTTATGTATTTACTAGACATGTTTATGCTCGTCATAGCGCACATCGATAAATATGTTCGGAAAAACCCAAAATATTATCAGGTCACTAGCATTCGATTCATGCACATACATTTGGCCACCAACATATCCATCAAATCAAGTACATTGTACATTCAGCTCCGAACTTACATTCATCAGTCTACTCGGCTACACTCAGCACACAGAGCACTAAAATAAGTCAAATAACAACCTATCATTTCTTTGCATTCAGACATTCAACTGCATACTGACTGCTAGTTGGACGGTCCTGATAGAGAACATATTTAGCAAATTTTACACTTATATAAGACCACATTATATTAATGTTTGTCGAATTTTTTTATTGATGCAAAAGTGTGACGAACAGTGTGTCGAATAGTGTTCATGTGTGTCAAATTGTGTGTCGATGAGTATTAATTTATATCGAATTGTGTGATTATGATGGTGAATGTATGTTGGATTGTGCATTGATGAGTAAATTGTGTGTCGAAACTTATGTCATTGAGTGTAAATATGTGTCGATGATGATGAACATGTGTCGATGTTGGAGAATGTGTTTCAAGTTGTGTGTCGATGTGTGTTAAAGTTTGCCCCATTGTGTAACTATGATGGTGAGTGTGTTTTAAATGTGTGATAGTGAGTGTTAGTATGTTTCGTAATATATATTCATGATAAAAAATGCGTGTTGATGATGGTGAATGTGTGTCGAAATATGTATTGATGATGGTGAATGTGTGTCAAATTGTGTGTCAATTAGTGTGCCGATGGTGTTGAATGTGTACTGTATTGTTCGTTGTTGATGGTGAATATGTGTCGATGAGGATGGTGAATGTGTGTATTTAATGATGGTGAATATGTGTCCATGGAATTGGTGAATGTGTGTTAATTGTGTTGATGGGTGTTACAATGTGTCAAATTGTGTAACTATGATAAGGAATATGTGAAGGAATTGTGTCAATATTTGTGTCGAAATGTGCATTGATGATGGGGAATGTGTGTCGATGATGCCGGCCTGGTGGTAGCGAAGTCAATGTCCATGCAGAACTCGATGGAAAGTGTACCATAGTCTGCAAGGACCTGGGTGTCTTTGACATCAACATCCATACATAACTCTATGGAAGGTGTTCCATCGTTGGCGAAGACCGGGTGGCACTGATGACTATAACTACAAATGACTCGATGGTAACTGCACTCACTTCACCTGCTGATTAAACAAAACAAGTTTCCTTACATTTTTGCAACACTTTATGTTCGATTTCTACTGCATAGTCTGCTGTGGTATTATCTGTGTGTGTCTGAAAGTTGGGATAAGTAAATGTTTTCATGTGTGTTTTGGACGAAAAGATGGCGGGTTGCTATGAAAGCTGAAGTTCTATTGATTGACACTACTGTACTTTAGCAGATGGCAAATGAAGGTACATGGTAGTAGCACACTATAAGACGTAAACAGAATCCAATATGGGAGCCAATATGGCTGTCATGATGTCATACTGGTAGGAGTAATATATTTCTTGGTATGGGAAGTGGGGTCAGTATGCTTGTGGGCATTATTGAGGAAGGTTGTGTTTTTATTTACAAAACATTCATTTGGTATCTGAGAACTCCAAAGTCTGTGATTAAGTTTTTATTAAAAGAGGAATATTTTTTATTCCAAATTTTTTTTAAATTGCTGTGTATTTGCAACACACACATAGCCTACATGTACAGTATGTATCATTATTACGTTTGTTATTATTGTAATAAATACTGTAACTAAGAACTCTATAGGCTGTATATTTTTTGTAATGCATCACTTGTGTGTTTAAAAAGTACACATCCAAGTTTGGGATTAGTGGTTTTGTACATGTACGAGTGATTTTTGTTTCAATAACATCTGCAAATGTATATAGGCGATTCTTGGAGTTATTTTCGTTTCAATAACATATGAAAATGTATATAGGCGATTCTTACAATAATGTTTCAATTTTTAAAACTCGTAACTATAGTTTTCCACGGCCACAAAGCACAGGTCTGTACTTTTCTGACACTGAATGCAGGTGTTCGAAAGACCACCACGAGAGCGCATGATGGTACCTGCCTGGCATCGCATGTCTGTAAGTGGTCAAAGGACACCCCGCAATGTTAAAAGATTACATAATAAAAGGAGATTAAACCAGTCGGATGCTACAACAAACGCTTACCAGCCTCAGTGTTATTCACCCATTTAACTGGTTCATCTGGTTGGCTAGACTATGGTCTTGGAATGCCATTTGGAACTAGTACTGCTGATGTAAGCTGTCTTTGTCTCATGTCTGGCTGTGTGTTGTGTGATGTGACTTGCTGTGTTTTGCTTAACATTGTAGGTTGGACTGCATTATCCGTTGTTCCTTTGGTAGGTACGCAATGATCTGTTAATTATTTCACTTTGTATATTTACTTGTAACTGCTAATATACCTGATCAGGTGTACTACGCATAAACATTTGTTTTTACCCAGTTTTCATCCAACAGTCCATAATGTGTGGTTCATACCCAACTTTTAACGATTGACTTTTTGTGTTAAAAAATATCAGCACCCCCAGCATCACTCGTCCTGGCATTGGCTGCCCCTAGTGAACGACTTTTTTTATTGCCACTCTCTCATCAATCCGGCTAATTTGATACCCCACTCCTCAGGTCACTCCCCATCCACCACCTCTTATCACTAGCAGCATCCAAGATGTTGGCTGCTGGTAGCAGACTAGATCGCCATTTTACATACCTTCTTCCTTTGATTCGTTTGATACCCTACTCGACACATCACGCTCCCTCCATCCCTCCTCCATCGTAACTCTATACAAGATGGCAGCCCCTCAGTGGACAGCATTATGGGAAGCCTAAGTTCCACACAGAGTTGAGGACCTACCCGAACGCGTCCGAAGACTTCACCTTCGGCCAACTTCGGGACTTTGTTTTTCTTAAACAAGACGCGCGGGAATTTTGATTAGTGAAGGCCCACCGCCCATCCTTAAGGACAGAGACTATTCCTATCTTGCAGAATCTCGTCACTGTTCAACTATGTAACAGAACTTAACTGAATTCAACATGTTTCAGGATAATGATATTTATTTTTGTATGTATAGCATGTTTAAATTGTTTTTCATGGAAAATTCAAAATCAGCTTTATATATTTACAGCTTAACAATTTTCTTTTCTTTCCGGGAGGGTGCAAGGCTAACTTATGCAGCTCTTGGGTGGGTCGTCGGCCCCAGCTTTGTTCACTAGGATCGTGGCGGAGGTTTAATTACTAACTAGAGAAGTCGTATCACACTCCTCAGGCAGCATGGTTGGCTGATGCCTAACTTAGGTAAGGGGACACTGGAAATCACTGTCAATTTGTTCTCGCATTTATTGGCATGCTATGCGTTGCGGTGTTACACTATGCGTTATACCTTATACTTTACCCTGACAAAAGTTTCTGATTGCTGCGTTACGTGCTTACGTTACATCTAACAGCAGTCTTATTAGGGATTTTCATGGAGTCGGCCATACTCGTAAGTTTTTGAACTACGACTCGAACAGGCTCTGCAAGCTGTGAATCTACAAGTGCTTTGTTAGGGCCAGCAGACATATGCATAGCTACATTAAATTGAAACGCTTACCTCTGGAGTCAGCCAGTTCCGTAACTGTCGATCCTGCGGCGTGGTCACGTGGCAGGGTTAAATCTAAAGCGGTTGAGATAAGCCCGGCTCCACAAAGATGATCCAGGGATGTGTGTATAACGAGAGAAAAAATATTTAGAGGTGAGAAAGTCTATAAAACATTTATCACAATATTTCAAGACATGTGTGTGAAAATTCTGAGTGTTAATATTGTGGTCATTCACTAAAAACTGGTTTCATTATATTTGTGAGGTTCATACTGTGCAGATATACTGCATGACTATTAAGTGAATTGTATGTATAATGTTGGAGTGTATGTCTCATACCCTGTCACAAACAAAACTCTTACTGGATAGAAGGAATATTGCATCTAGCACTTTCATTAGTATTTATCAGAATGTATTACTCTTCAACTAACCATTGCATGTAATATACCTACTGGCATACTGAATTTATTTAACCAGGCTTACACAAATTCGGTTTGGCCAAAATAATAAACAATTACTTTTATGCACAAATTACTACGTTGTTTCTCACCATAAAAGTAATTGTCCATAAAGGTACATACTGAGGTTGTTTAAAACAATAGCATGTTTTTAGACTTTGGAGTGTCACCTGATGGTATAATGTAAAACGGAAATTTTACTGTGTTGGTAATGCTCAGTATAGAAATTCAGTTATGTATGAGAAATTTGCAGCCTACATTGTCACTAAAGAATATTTGTTATGAAAATAAACATAAATATTAAACTTTTTTTTCGGTCAACAGTAATCTCTTTCCATTGTATTATTTTATCTGTAACATTCCTGTACAAAAAACCCTATCCGTGTAGCTTTCCTAATTGTTCGTTGGTTTACTTGATATGTACCTACACACTGGGTGAATGTATCTTGAAAGCGATACCACATAAAAGGTTACATGTTACATTTAAATTTATGTGTACACTTTTTTTAAAGAGATTCATTTATGTGCTGTGGAATGGAAAAAAAACGAAGACACATTGAATATTTAAACACTAATATTTTAAAAGCATTAAATCTTGTACTTTCTTTCTTGTACTAATAACTACAATGTGTTTTAAAGATAATTGACATGTTAAAAGGTAAAATTATTTATTATGAACGTTCATCAAAAAATCTTTACACTTTTATTTCCATTCAAATGACAGCATTATTTTTTCCATATGAATCACCCAAGTTTGGTAAGTTTTGAACATATAGACAGTCATGAAATATAAGGTTGTTAAAATACTCTTTATTTCTCCATAAAAAAAAAATATTTCACTTTCTTAGTTAGTACTATCAATTAAATGGCAATGAAATAAAATTCTAAGTGAAATAAAAAAGCACAATTATAACAAAAATTCACAAAATAATTCATTTTCATTGAATTTACAAAGAATTTAATCTACAAGAAAATGTTCTAATGTCTTCACATGCCAGCATTAAATAGAAAATGTTTTTTTCCTTTCTATGGGGTGTCCAAGGAGTTTAATGTTTCAACTCATTTTCTAATTTCCTTACATGCATGCAACAAACAGAAACAATTACAAGTACTGAGAATGTAGAGAATAAGTCATATAAACGGCAATCTGGAGACAAAGTCCATAACAGAAACTGTAGAGCAATAAAGTAATACATACTATTTAACAGAAACTATATAGCAGAAAAATAATATTCATGGCAACATGATACACACCAGATGGTCAACACATTTCATTTGGTAAGTAGGCCTATATGTATAATTTGATAAGTTCAATAGTTTTGGTATCTTATTTAAATGTATACTGTTCTTCATGTATTCGCAGCTTTCACTATTTTTTTTGTTTTTAATATTTGTCAAAATTTCAGTTAGGTACATAAAACACTGGAAATATCGTATACATAACAAAGAGTGTTTGGTGTTTTAATGCTATGGCAAAATTAGCACCTACACACATTATTTTTTTTTTAAAAAAATAACTACTACTGCTTATAAATACAAGTGGTAACAATAGTTAACAACACTTAGCTCTTAATGTTTCTCAGGTAGATGTGTAGAATATAAACGTGTGGTGATTGTAGTAGTGACTGCATTTTGCGATACTTCATGCTGCAACACTAAATGAGATTAATGGCAGAACAGTAAATATTATTGGTGTAAACTTAAGACAAGCAGCCTGAAAAGTAGATGGTTTATTTTTATGATTTTTTTTAAATTTAATAGTAATTAAGAAGTAGTGTTTTGTATTCATTGTCATTTTCCAGTTTATCAGATTTTTTGCAAACAAGAAAATAAAAATTACAAAATACCTTTTGCTTTCTGAAATGCTTTTGAATCATTTTGTATGTCAGCACTGTGTTACATCAAGCAGTCTAACAATAGTTTTATAGTTTTAACATTTGTGATTGCGATATCGCAAGCGCTGCCATGTGCGAGTCCCTGCTGTGCTTGCAAAAAGCTTGCTTCAATAAAAACAAGGGCCTCATAATCAGATTTTGTCACATATGGAGTGATGTGTTAGTTTCTTGCTGCAAGTATTGCTGTAACGCCCATAGTGCCTCAAAAATTAAATTATTTTAAATTAATTAAAAAACCTTGGAAACTGCTGGGCAAAAATAATATGAAAATTAAAGTTATTTACCAGAGGTGGCACGAGGTGGTGAACAAGACAATTTGTAACTTCCTGTACACAGGCAACTTGGGAGCTAGTGGATCTTTTAAAAGAAAATAGGTGAATATGAAACAAATAAATCACCATATAGGTAGGTTGGTCTATAGGTTACCCGGTTTATTCAGCCTAATTAAGTTCAACGTGTTTGTCAATAGTTTTAGATTAATTAAGTTTCACAAAGAAAGGTAAAGACAAGATTTCAAGCTTACTTAACGGTGAGCCGACCCGATATTATTAAAACAATTTATATTGTATTAATTACACATCATCACAGAATAAAAAAATGAAATATTCCACCATATTAAATTCTTTCACTGATTACATTGATTATCGTTTCTGATTATTTTACATATTCTCGTGGATTCAATTATTAGGTCACTGTTCGCTGGTTTGCATTTAATAAATTTAGTTCATTGTAAGGGAGAGATATATTTCTAATATCACCCGGGACTTCAAAGTATGACGTTGGGCCGGGAAAAATTCTCTTCTTAAGGGGACTCAGAGCTCGAGGTCCCGAATAACATGCTGGGAGCAAATTCGTCCCCCAACACTTGGGCCCTGTCTGAAACATAAGTCAATTCAGACGAATTAGACCTGCTTCCAGACAGTCAAATGTAGCTGGCGCAAGAGGCCAACCAACGGGAATTTGGGGAGGAGAAGGGGACTGGAGTACTCACCAAACAGGGTGTGGCTCCAGAACTCACGAGATCCTCGCGCAGAAGACCAGGAGGCGCGGAATGAAAACCGCGTGGAGACCGCGGAAGAAACCATAAATTATGAAAATTCGAAAAAGTTATAGTTTAACTAATATCTAACTTCCTGCCTAATGACTAAGACTGACTGGCTACTGTTCAACTGGGATCACATCCCCTAAGACAGCTGACTACATTTTTAATTGAAGGCGATTCCGTCGTAGCCGCGACAAGAGACGACGAGAAGGTCTGCCCGACCTGCAGCGCGGTTAGTAGCCAATGTCAAAGTCCGTTGACGGTGGAAAACGCTCCTAATTAAAACGGGCGCTAAGGCCTTAGGGAAAAGGAGGGGGAAGGTTCGGTTCTAGGTAGAAAATTTCCGAAGGAGTCCAAAGCCTGCGTGACAACAACACAACATGCGCGCTCTCTCCCGGCGGTAACAGGAAGCTACAAAGAATCGACTTTAACTGGACGCGACTTGAAAGCATAGGGGCTTATGGCGCCGCGGAGCAGCTCTCTAGCGGCGTAAAGGGTAACTAACAGAGGACGTGAGTTGAATCGCCACCAGATGTCAAGGGCGTGGGCTCTGCTCGCTGGCGATTCGGGCTGAAGTTACTTTATCTGTCACTAGGTGTCGTGGAGGGCTCTGTAGTGAAAGGGCGAATGTCCTTGGAGTAGGCCACTGCCTTGGCGAGTTCACGTCAGGGCAATGATCCTGCGAACCAGGGGGGTGGAGAGAGAGGGGAGGGTGGACAGAAAACCGCAGAGATGGCTGGGAACGAGCGTCCACTGGATACTCAGTCGTGCCTGAGGCTCGCTGATCTAAGCGGCCCTCTAAGAACTACAGCTTGCCGGCCAGAAGCTGCTCTCTGCAGATTTAGTCATGTAGCGAAATAAAATTTCGGACCCCGGGCATGACTGTAAGCGGGAGAAATGTCATCCAGGCTGCTGACGTCTTGCAAAAGATCAGATTGGACCCTGAGACAAAAGGTGCCTCGAACCACCACCGCAAAGTTTAACTCAGTAGAGTTCACCAGCCTAACAAAGTGTAAATCACCCTTTTGTAACCAATCAATTTGAAAAATAAAATTTCCAAAAATAAATTAAAAACTATAATAAAAGATTTAAAAAAACCATGCCGAAATACCTAATTTCCGGCACATTGCTCTCTTGGAAAATAAAACTATTGACCGATGCTATTTCAAAAACAACAAACAAAATTCCAACAATTCAAAAAACGCTTAAGGCGGTGGCCCGATCAGTCTGCGTTTGGGTCACCTACAGACAACAACTCTTGGAAATTTTCCTACGATTGCACAAATCAGTCAACGAACACAAACAAAAATTTAACACCCCAGAAAATTTTCCACAACGGGCAAAGAATACACAAAAAGAAATCAAAGCATAACAGTAATAGAAAAAAAACAAAATCAGCACAAGAAAACAGTAAAAAATAATCAGTTACACACGCACAAATGCAAAACATGTGTGAGCCCATCAAAACATGACAAGAGAAAATTCCATGTCATTTTTGGTAATATCCCTACGGTACTACCATATCTAAAAACATTGATTGGCAAACAGGAAATAACAGGTCTCCTTGACTTTGGCTCGGTAAGAAATTTTATTTCAACCAAATTATTTCATGCATTACAACAGGATAAAGCGATTAGAAAAACTGAACCTACTGATTTGGGATGTTTTACTGTATCAGAGCAGCCCCTAAGTGTGAAAGTAGCCGCGATCATTAAGGTAAAAATTTATTTGTATTCCTGGAATTTTCCATTCCTAGTTGCGGACGATCTAGTTACCGACCTAATATTTGGTTCTGACTTCATAGCCAAAACCGGCCTACTGATTGACTTGCAAGCCAGGCAGGTCTTTTTCAATTTCAATCAAGGTTTCCCTATTCCTTTTGTGAACCCGCGGAATATAGACTCCAGCTTCAGCCCCTATTACAGCCACCGCTGACGATGGAAATGTAAGTTTGGACCATCTCAGCCCAGTTCAAAGATCGGCCATTAGTAATTTATGCGACCATTTCCGGATGTTCTCACCAGTAAATTAGGACGAACACATCTCATAGAAAACAAGATTGAATTAGTAGACAAAACACCCATCAAGTCACATCCCTATCAGCTTTTAGGTCCTAAAATGCAGGTGATGCGAGAACATGTTCAAAAACTGTTAGACAAGAAAATCATCGAACCCTCTACCTCCGCGTACAGTTCCCCAGCTTTTCTCGTGCCTAAGGGCAAAGACCAACAACGCTGTGTATTGAACTACAGAAAAATTAATCAGCGTATCGCCATTGAAGTTACGCCATTACCTGACCTCAACACAGCCTTCCATTGGTTTAGCAAGGCAAAGTATTTCAGTGTTTTCGATTTAAACTCAGCTTACCACCAAATTCCCCTTACAAAAGATTCAAAACCAATCACCGCCTTCTGCGTACCTTGGAATCTCTACCAATATACGGTGGTACCATTTGGGTTAGCCACTGGAGCCCAGGTCCTCACTCGACTCCTGGACCAGATCCTAGGCGATCTGAAATTTAAAACCTTGTATAATTATCTTGACGATGTCGTCGTATTTTCGGAAACTTTTGAGGAACACATCAAGCACCTTTCAGCGGTATTAAGCAGATTAAGGAAGGCTGGACTAACTGTCAATACTAAAAAAGTCAAATTGGCTGTGCAAGAACTATCCTTCTTAGGCCATTTAGTTTCAAACAAACTATTGATCCATCTAGAACACGAACTATTAAGGATTTTCAACCTCCAAAAGACCCTAAGGGCATTGCCTGTTTTATTGGCATTGCCAATTTTTATTCTAAATGCATCCCTAACTTCGCGGAACATGCCGCACCGCTTAATGCGCTTCGTAAGAAAAACACACGATTTTCATGGGGTCCAGAACAAGAAGAAGCATTTAAATTTCTGAAACAGGCGATCGCCAGTCCCCCAGTCCTGCGAATGGCGGATTTCTCAAAGCCATGCATCCTACAAACAGACGCATCTAGTGTAGCGATTGGCGCCGTCTTATCTCAGGAATTTGAAGGTCACCGACAGCCCATATCTTTCGCATCTCGAATGCTTACACACCAGGAAAGAAAGTCGTCCTTGGTATACGAGCTGAAATGTTTGGCAGTTGTTTTTGGAATCGATAAATTTAGGCAATTTCTAGAACACAGGGAATTTCTATTGGAAACGGTCAATCAGGTTTTAGCCTGGCTATTGGCACACCCGAAACAACTAGGGAAACTCGGTCGCTGGATTGCGAAAATTTCGTCACTTAAGTTCAAAATACAACATATCCGAGGCACACAAAACATAGTAGCGGATACTCTATCGCGCATGTTTGAAAACCCCTCTATTCAAAACCCTCCAGAGGGACAGCCAATTTTATGCCAAGCTTTTCTTACCGATTTTCCACTGGCTTTCCAGGATCTGGAGAAACACCAACAAGCAGATCCACATATTTCTGACATGATCCAACTTTGTAACTGAGGGTCTCAGCCAAAGTATTATTGAATGTCTAAAGGCCTACTACAAAAAAGGTCACAACAGTTAAAGTCCTACAAAATTTTTTTGCCACAAAATCTTCGCGACATGATTTTTCAGTATTATCATGTGTCACCACTAGGCGCACATTTAGGTATTTACAAAACAATACAAGTGATTCGGCGACATTTCGTTTGGGATGGAATGCATAAAGACATCACCTAGCGTGTTAAATTATGTAAATTCTGCGCCTTAAGCAAACCCGCACAAAGGACACACGATTGGACGAGAACCGGTGTGTTCATCGTGATATGGCCGTTGGCAATCAAAAGACACAATTCGGTTATTTGTCGTCGGAAGTTGCCGAGCGACCTATGGAAAAATTATTTATTTATTTCGTGGGTCCCTTCCCACGGTCTAAATTTGGACACACTACCTTGTTAGTGTGTGTAGATGCTTTTACGAAGTTTGTTTGGCTGATTCCTCTACATAAGGCTACAGCGCACACCACCATCGCTGCATTAAGGGCCCATGTTTTCAAAACATGTGGCCTTCCATCGATTTTAGTCACTTCTCCATGTACATTTGTCTCCAACTGATTTCAATTGCATTTTTGATCGTACTTGGCCTGATTGCTGGTATGTATGACTTTATTATTACTTTCTATTTTGTCGGTCAATGGTGATGATTTTTACATCTTTAAGTTAGAAGTTGTATTACGAGAACTTGGCGTTAGATAGAAATCAGATTTCGATAAATAAAAGAATCACTTTTGAAATCTTTATCTTTATATATATATTTCTTGTGTGCGTGTGTATGTCATTGAACTCCTCCTAGACGGCTGGACCGATTTTGATGAAATTTTTTGTGTGAGTTCACGGGGATTCGAGGATGGTTTAGATTCACAATTGAATATTTTATCTCGATTCTGAGTTAAGAAAAAACTAAAAAATGTAATGTGTGTCATAGATATACAAACTGTTAGTGTCATTCCTCTATGTCTGCCGATCAATAGCTTTCAAGCCATTACGTTACGTTTTGCTATTGTAAGGAACTAAGTAGAGAGTAAGAAAAAAAAAGCTCTTGACAGTTTGTAGTGTCGCCATATTTGTTTCAATTTTCAATACCGTTTTTGTATATTACAATTTAAATTGCAGAAAAAAATCATGTTTCATAGACACATAAATAGTGAGTGTGTCATTTCTCTATGTCCACGAGGTCTCGCCGCGTTATTTTCTCCTTGGGGCGAACCCGTCCGCTTAGTTACATAAACAGGTTTTATCGTTGAATGATTTCATGATATATTTCATGAAAATCTGCTCTCATAAAAAAGTTAGTTTTATAGACTTTCAATAGGTCTCTCTCTCTCTCTCTCTCTCTCTCTCTCTCTCTCTCTCTCTCTCTCTCTCTCTCTCTCTCTCTCTCTCTCTGAAGATCAATCTATGAATCGTTACAAATTTATTTCCTTTATTTTTTTAGTTTGATTTGATACAATATGATTTCACTAAAAGTCAATTTCTACCCATTCCTATTTTCATTTCCACATTACGAAGTTTCACTACTTCCACGCGGAGGGACTCCACGCAATAATTTTGCATGCAATTAAAAACTATTTTTTAATGATGCCAATGAAGTATAACTTCTCATGCGCGTACCTAAGTACACGCACACATTTATTTATTTAATTTATTGTATATATATATTTTTTTTCCCTACCTAGGAAACTCATAATTCTTTTAAATTTCACGTGTATGTTTTCAATGTCATTCGAGTTGTACAATTTTTTTTTTTTGTCAAATTGGTCATTATTTATACTTTGTTTCATTTTGGAAACATACGTATTTTAGGTATTATGACAAATAAAAAAAATTAGTTTCACTAACATTCTTAGGTTTTTATTGTGTGGATAGTTTCAAGTTTAATATTATGTAGGTACATAAATTCTTAAACTTATAAATTTCTTCGAAATTTATTCATAGGTAGGTAGGGCCTACTAATATTTTCTATTTGTCAATATTGTTATTTTTTTTTTTACATTACCTACTTATTTGTAAGGAGTTTGGTTTAGTGTTTATAATTTATCTGCTGAGCGTCAAGAGTCTTAGGGCTGCTGAGACCGAAGACCAGAAATATTTATCAATTATGTAATATATTGTTGAAAAATTTGAATTTAACTATTTCAGGAAAGTTGATTTTTTTTTTATTAATTAGAATAGTTACGTGTAATTGCCATCTTCCTTAATTTCATATTAAACATTATGTTTGGTTGAGTGTGAGATAATTTTATTTATGTATGTTTTAATTTCATTTAATTTCTTATAAATATATTCTTACCTACCTACTTCTATTAAATTTCAGGCGGATGTTAACATTGTCATTCCAGTTGTATAATTTTTTGTCAAATTAGTTGTTATTTATACTTTTTGTTTCATTTTGGACTATGTTTTTTTTTATACTTAATTCAAAGATTTGTGGTGTGTACAGGGAGTGATGTCTCTATTAATTTCTATACTCCTTTGGATAAGCGGAATATTGCCACTACAGTTTTACATATAAAGAAATCCTACAAATGTTTTAAACATTATGACAAATAAATATAGTTTCACAAACATCCTTAGTTTTTTTTTTGGTGTGTATAGTTTGAAGTTTAATATTATGTATGTACGTAAATTCTTAAACATAGAGTTATTTATTAATTAATTTAGATAATTATTAATAGGTAGGTAATAAGCTTTCTATTTGTCAATATTGTTATTATGATAGATAGGAGTACAGTAAATGCCTACATTCTTATATTCCTTTATATCTCTTTCGATTTGGAGTGTTTCCGAGCCATTCGGGGTCCTCAACGTCAATCTACCCCCCTTCCCCCCCCCCGGGTGGTTAAAACCCCAAAATTTCGAAAGTTTAAAAAATTTGAAAAACTATCTCTTTCGATTTTAAGTGTTTTCGAGCCATTCAGGGTCCTCGAACCCCCCGCCCCCCTCTGGGAACAAAGCCCCAAAATTTCGACAATTTCAGGAATTTCAAATATCTATTCTTTCGAGATGGAGTGTTCCAAACCATTCGAGGTCCTGAACATCCACTTTCCGCAAAAGTGAAAGCCCCAAAATTTCGAAATATAAGAATATATATATATTGGATGTTGGCATGTATGTCGTCGATAAACTCTTACACCGTTTGACCGATCGCCACGAAAGTTGGCACATCGAAGTGTTTTTATCATGGAGAAGGTTTTTATGCTAACAATTTTTTTTTGTAACTCGCCGCTAGATGGCGCTGTAGCGCATCAACTTCTAAACCTTTCAACCGATCGCCATGGGTAAACAGAAAACCATAGGTCACAGATACACAAACAGTAATTATGTGTCATTTCTTAATGTCCACCACACTGGACATATCGCTATCCATTTTGCTGTAACTCGCAGACAATATATCACCCGGTGTTCAGCCCGGGCAAAGCCGGTTACTGCAGCTAGTATTAAGTATATATTTTTTTTTCTTCAATTTTATTCACATGCAAATAATACAAGTCATTATTGTATCACAGTACACAATCAATTAACACTCAGTACACACACACAGTACACTCAATAGACACACAGTACACACACACTAGACACATAATGAACACACAGTACATACACAGTAAATTCAATGGACACACGCTAAGCGCACTGTACACACAGTACAAACACACTGTACACACAATGGCCACACTGTACACACACACAGGACACTCAACGAACATGCAATACACATATGCGGAATAAAAAAGGAAGCAAATTAGGACGAAAATTCAATGTGGTGTGATACGATCTCGTCACACCAATATACGATAGGCTCCAACTGCTCCAATGCTCCAACAGCTGAAACGGCTCCAAGTGCTCCAAGTGCTTCAATTGCTCTAAGTGCTCCAAATTCTCCATTCGCTCCAAGTGCTCAATTTGCTCCAAGTGCTCCAAAGCTCCAAATGTTCCAAAGCTCTAAATGCTACAAGGCTCCAATTGCTGCAACAGCTCAAAGTCTCCAAGTGTTCCAATGCCTCCAAAGCTCCAATTGTTCTAAGTGCGTCAATGCTTTAGTTGCATCAATTGCTCCAATAGCTCCATTCAGCAACAAGAGTTATTTTATCTCATACATAAAACTTGTCGCAAGTAGTTCTGCTTTTGAACAACAGATGGCGCAATGGGTTGTATAGTGGTAAATATTAATATTTTTTTATATGGGATGCAGGATGCTCTCCCTCGATCGCAAGAGGACGGCTTCGCTATACATCAAGAAGAAGGAAGTTCGTCTTTCATGATAGTGTTTCTCAGCTCTTTAAAGGCATAGTATTCAACTGAGTAATTTTTTTTGTAAGATTCCACCTAAATTAAATTTTATACCCTTAGAAGAAAAGTCTAGACTTCTCACTGCATTTATTAGATCATTTGGCAGGTTTCATTAAATATTGACATTTGGCATTATCAGTGCTCCTGAGTTATACCATTGGAAAATGTCTCATTTTTGCAGATGCTCCAGGTATCATATGTCACATGAATGTGCCGTCAACCGCGGTCTCGTGTTCGAGTCCGGGCGCGAGTTCTAGCGGGGTGGCTGGTCTGGTTAACGTTTTATGTTCCGGGAGGGCGCCAGGCTAGCTCGGTGTCTAACCAATGAGGGTTCGTGGTTCGTTGCCCCAGCGTGGTCCGCTAGAACCGTCGGCGGTCTTGTCTGGGAATTTACGTTAAAAAGAATGTGTGGGATTGCCGTAGTAGCGACGTGCCTTTATTCAAGGGATTGACGTCACACCATACAATTACTGAGCACAGACATGCCCCTGAGGGCTACTTGTCCGTTGCGGGGTGCAGGCCGGTACATGTTCAATGTTTCGTGGCACTGGTTTCTCGGGTAACAGTATGCAGGCCAAGTACACTTGGTGCAAGAGAGGCGCGCACAGATGACGTGGCGCAAAGTTACATTAACAAAGTACACTTAATGAAAATTAGGCGCGCACAAATGACGTGGCGCAAAGTTACGTTAACAAGTACACTTAATGAAAATTAGGCGCGCACAAATGACGTGGCGCAAAGTTACGTTAACAAAGTACACTTAATGAAAATTAGGCGCGCACAAATGACGTGGCGCAAAGTTACGTTAACAAAGTACACTTAATGAAAATTAGGTGCGCACAAATGACGTGGCGCAAAGTTACGTTAACAAAGTACACTTAATGAAAATTAGGCGCGCACAATATTGACGTGGCACACAGAGTTTGTGGGTGACTGGAGTCGGCCAGTCCCGTAAGCGATTGTTTCTACGCTGGTGCCGTGCCCACCGGGGTGGTACACGCACCGCCACTAAACTTGGCGAAGTTTTCCTTGCGGGTTTGTGGTCAGCGCGAAGGCGCGTGGCCTTAAGAAAAGTTCTGTGGTTTGCGGGAGACAGCCCGTGCCGTATGCTGAAGAGCGACCCTGCGCACCAGGTGTGGTGCGGGACGTCTTTACGTTTACGCGGTCGGATTAGGTCCTGAACCGTAAAAAACGGACCGGGCACGCACGGAGAGGTGAATAGAAAAAGGTTTGGTTTATGCTAAATGACTATATTTACCGGACGTTACTTGCGATGAAGACAATGGTTGTGGTCTCTCCGTGGGACGTAGGTCCGTCCCGGTCCGCGAGTCGAGTTGAACTGCGGAACTGGCATGGCGTCCGGTGGCGCGTCGGCCCCTGCCGCGCCAAGCTTGACCTCATTACGTTAAAAACTAAATGACTGCGTCTGGAAGAGACTTTAAGGTCGCAAAATTCGTAATTAATTGTTTGAGGGGGAATGGGTGTGGTTCGTCTCTAGTCCACTCGGATTTAGTGTGCTTTATAATAATAATGTCTGGTTTGGCCGTTCGGCTCGGTGGCTCGCTCGACTCGGGTGGGCCACGGCCAGGGGTGCGTTCCGTTAGCGGGAGAGTATACTGGCGGGTGCAGGTCGGGCTTAGGGATGGTCGTCGGTCGGACGACGTCAAATGATGTCTTGGTTAATGGATCCAATTTGCCGTAATATTACGAAAACTTGGATAGAGTCTTGAATTAATTAGAATCAGCATGGGTTACCTAAATGACAAATGTGTATTTGCAACAAGCAGAGTTAAATTCCTGGGCCACACTGTGATCGACCAAGGAATTGAGGCTGATCCTGCCGAAATTGAAGGGATGTCACATCCTCAATCCATTAACGAATTCAGAAGATGATTGGGTATGGAAAATTACAAGGGTAAGTTTGCACCAAACTTGCTGGTTTCCATCACAGAGCCCATGCATAAACTATTAAAAGATGATAAGTTTTTATGGGGACAATAAGAAATGTCTTTTCATGATATAAATTACTTATGTAGTCCACTAGTGATTTTCCATTACAATCCCAACGAACGAGTTTGCGTAGGAGCAAACGCATCTTTGTATGGCCTAGAAGGATTCCTGCCAGGCGAGCATGGTTCTCTTTTTCGCCCGTCATAGGGATGACGCGTCATCGGTATGACGCTTCGCTACTAAAAACGAGCATGTATCTTTTTTCGCCTTCTGGAAGACGCCTTAGTTACGACATGCCCGTTATACGTAAGGCGCAATGGCTTGTCAGTCGTAGACCCGTCATAGCTGTCATAACCCCGTCATACAGCCGACTACGTGTGTAACTTTCATTTAATACTGGGAAATAATTCTTTCAAATGAGTTAAATAATATATTTTCGTGATATTTAAGGTTTTGCCTCAATTCTATTTACTCAGAAATTAAATATGTGAGATATACGATGTATCTAAAAAAATGGTTATGTTTTTCTCTGAACAAACTTCGAAGCAACTTGTTTCCGATAATAATCACGCCGCATAAATAAATAGTTTCTATGTTTCGTGTGGATAAGAGACATTGATTCTTTTTTCTCGTTATTTTTAACTGCACAATACTCAGTTTACCAAAATATATCATACTAAAAAAACTGCTAATCTGTCTACTTTTGTCATATCACTTAATAAAAAAATAAAGGTCAGGACAAAATAATGTAATATTTCAACGAGATAGAAGATAACATCACATTAGTTAATTATTCTGTATAAAAGTTAAGCGTAAAACACCTATAAGCGTTTGGCTTCTAAAAACAACTCATTTCCCCTTCAGCTTCCATACGTGTAATAAAAAAAACACTTGTAAAAATAAAATACATGCATTGATAAGGTTGAAAATACACAAGAATGCCGCTGATAAATACACAGTAGTCTGATGGTTATTTTAAATCTTCGTTTTATCGCAATTTAAACACAAAGCATTTCCTCCAAACATTTAGTGACTTTTAGGTTAGGCCTACTCCCCACCCTCGTTGGTGGCTAGGTTTGCTCCTGCTGTATCGCATGTTGAAATGTATTTTATTCACCTAAGATTCGCTCAAATACTTTCAGTATGATAAAATGGTAACGATGTAGGAATAATAGTGTTTCACGTAGAGTTGTGAGGTTTCGTGTTTATAGTTCATACGAAAATTGTAATTTGTGAGAGGAGCGGCTTATGTGAAAAGAAAGTAATTAAATCGTTAAAAGGTATTTTTAGTTCCTCTACTCTTCTGGTAGTTATAAAATGCAGACACAATACTTTCAACTACAGTTTACTTAATACATTATATTCAAGCAGTTAATTAACAACACCGACTTCGTGTTATATTGTTTCAAGCTTGCAAGATGCTAAATATATAATATTATCAGCGTATTCACCCAATACATATGCTACGGTACAAAATAGTGTGAATAAAACTTGCAGTGCACTAGAAAATATGCTATAAATAAGTCTAAGGATAATGTAATTAAATCTAACAGTAGTATTTTTTGAACAGTGGGACGTATAGCACACCAAATTGTTTCGGTACCTTCAAATCGGCAAATTAACTTTAACAATAATGAAAATTACCAAATAATAATTAAATCAGGTCTATTATTTTAATGTTTCACGTCGATTCACAAAAGAGTTTTTAATTTTTTTTCCCTTCATATAATGTAAAGTAATTGACGCCGACCGCCAATGCACCTCTATGTCGCATAGACCCCTATGCCTCATCAACGTCTCGCAAAAGCGTGTGCACCGAACGCGCTCGTGCGTGCAGCAAAGTGTAGTTCGTGCGACGAGGCGAACGCCATGCAACGAGTGCTGCGCCGGCGGAAGGATCCGGCCGGGTGTAGCATATCCCTCCGCCCCACTACAACAAATTAATTTACGGGGCCCTCATCCTATGCGGTCCGGACGCCGAGGGGGCGGCCCGCTAAAGTGCACCGGGACGACCTGCGCTTAGTCGCGCACGGGGTCAGAGTTGGCCCAAAGACCCCCTCTTCACCGTCCCCCACACTCAGGGAAGCCACAGAGACACCGCAGGAAGGAGCAGAACCTGAACTCACCACCCGGGGGGACACGCAAACGGGCGACCCAGACGGGGGTAGCCCCGATCAGGCACATGAATGAACCGAACCCGACCTCCGGGACACCCCGATCAGGTCCCCGGTGCCGCTGGCCACAGTTCCGCACATCCCCGCGGAGGTGGGGAGTCCGTTGGTCTGGTTTCCTGACGAGGAGGGGGAAGAGGTCTATGAGGAGGAGGACGACAAGCCACTGTGGCCGCTGGACCTCAGCCTGGCAGACGCCACATTCCGGGTGTCCGTGGACGAGCCCGAGGACGGGGAGGAGGCACCGGACAGTAGGGATAGGCGCCCCACCCGCAGACGTCGGGCCCCGGTCAGGACTTGCTGCGCGGACGACAGCGAGCTGGTAGAGTTCACTACCGTCCCCGCAGTGGAGGCGAGTTGCCCGACCACCCAACCGGACACGAGGGAGCCTACCACACTGCCCAGTAGAGACCCACACCAGCACAGTTCCCACCACACGACCGCAGAGGGCCCGCCGACCCCCGGCCTACCTGGCGGAGTACGAGTGGTCCAGGTCCCCGTCGAGCTACTCCACCTGGGCGCGGCCCGTAGGGGGCGTCCCAGTGGTGCCAACACTCGTGGCCGGACCCATATCATCTCCCCCCATCCACGTCGTCCATTCCACCACCACGCCACGTCCCGATCACACTGACCCCCCCACCCACTTGTCACCATATTGTGCTAGGAGAGGCGCACGTCGCCACCCAGTCCCAGGGGGGTAACGGACACGGGTCAGGGCGTACCCCCTTGTCATTCATTAAGTGGGAGAGGCATTCAGGGCAGAATCCTTGCATCACCACACACCACCACTTCACCACGTAGTGTAGGGCTCGCAGTGCCACAAACGTCAGTGAAGTGCTCAGCGTGTGAAGCAAGGCGTTGATGCACATAGCGGTCTCGGAGAAGGGGGGGCATTTGACGCCGACCACCAATGCTCCTCTATGTCGCATAGACCGCTATGCCTCATCAACGTCTCGCAAAAGCGTGTGCACCGAACGCGCTCGTGCGCGCAGCAAAGTGTAGTTCGTGCGACGAGGCGAACGCCATGCAACGAGTGCTGCGCCGGCGGAAGGATCTGGCCGGGTGCGGCATATCCCTCCGCCACACTACAACAAATTAATTTATGTATATTTTTCCACAGATTTTTATTAAACATTATTTTTCATCAATTAATATTCAGTCCTGTCAAAATTATGTCTCACTGTGCATTTTGTCCCGAACCTGGCCGGTTCAGTTTCCCGCAAAATTCACACGTTTCTGCGGGAGGGCTGACGGAGCAGGGGGGTCGCGCGCGGCGACATAGTCAGTGTCCTTCAGGAGCTCCGACAGGCCGGCAGCCTGCGCGCAACGCGGAACCATCAACCTTTGCTATCACCGACATGTAGGTACAATAGTTTAATATTTTCATAATCGTCTACATACAGTTCCGCGGCCGGCCTCAATCTACCATGAGGTATTTCACTTAATTAAATCAGTGCTCCAAGATGAGTGTTCTACATAATACGTAAGTACTGTGGGGAGTCTACGAGACATTACATCGGCGCTTCACGCTCAACTTAGCTTACCAGCTACTTAGTTTTGGCCCGCACGGGGCAGCCAGAAGGCGACACGTGCCACCGAATGTACTAACGAATCAGTCCCTGGGACACATCTAGGTATCACGTAGAGTCGCCGGAGACACAGGCCTACGTACCACTAGCCCAGTTTATTAAGTGTTATGTAGTAGTGAAATGTTTGCTCATCAAAGTGTAATCTGTCATGTTAGAGTTTAGGTATCACCGCAGCACGGTATCATACCACTAAATGTACTAACGAATCAGTCCCTGGGACACATCTAGGTATCATGTAGAGTCGCCGGAGACACGGGCCTACGTGCCACTAGCCCAGTTTATTAAGTGTTAGGTAATAGTGAAATGTATTGTTCGTCAAGATATCGTTCATGTTAGAGTGTATTTTTGTAACTGTCGCATCACGTGTACAAGTCCGCCCCTCACGTGCATTAAAATCGTGAGCCGCCACTGAGGAAGTGAGCTGCGCGTGTGACTAGTCGCGTCGGGAAAACCGTTATGGCCAGAACAGGCAGCACCCTGTATAGGGCTGTGCCGTAATAAATTCATCAAATATCTTCCAGAAACTTTGTGTTATTCTTCAGGCGTCCCGAGTGGCCATAACAGCTCGGGGGGCCCTACTGCGTTAACCCCTACCTCCAGCCACAAGGCCGAACCTTCCCTGAGATCTTGAACCAAAGCAAAAATCACGTAAAAATAATAGGAGGTAGCGGGGACGGCGTCATAATAATAACTGACCATTGAAAACAAAATTAATAATAACGGGCAACACGTTTCACAAGATCGCTAAATAATATTTTCATATTAAAAACTACAAACTTTCACAGTTTCTAATGCACTCCTTAACCTTCTTATAAATTTTTTTATAATCATAAACGACTTTGCTATGTAAAATGATATTATATTTTGATACTGAGACGTGACGGGTTTTTTACTGAGCAAAAAATAGTCTGTAAAACTTATATTTACGGAAAACCAACAGGCGTACAATGAAAAATGATATAAATATTGAATATAGTTGTGGAAAATATATAATTCGATAGACACATCATGCCTAAGTTTTACGAATGTCCACAATCTTGTTTTCGTGTAGGTAGTTTTCTATTGGCTGTAAATTGCTAGCAGATACACCAACTGCCAAATAAAACACATCCTTTCTGTAAATTCACTGCCAACCTCTGCATATCATCGATTGCCAAGCCGTCGTAGGTAAGGCACCTTAGCGATGACGGGGGAAATATGACGATGGGATCTGTGCTCGCATTTTCACGCGGCTGTCATAACTCCGCCATCATACTGGCGACGCGTCGTCGCTATGATGGTGGCGAGGAAAAGAACCATGCTCGACCCACTGAACAACCCGATGACAAATGTAACTGGAAACCAGTGGTGTTTGCTTCACTGTCTCTATCCTAAATAGAGAAGAAACATGCTAAATTAAGGAGGCATTAGCATTTACATGGGCTTGTGAGAGATTCCAAATGTACATCCTTGACAAGAACATACATCTTATGACAGACTATCACATGGCCCCCACAAGGGTGGGGCTGGGTGGACCCCTGGGTCCTGGGCCCAGGTCTGGAGGGGGCCCGGGGCCAGCCCTGTTTATTTTTAAATGTTTAAATATTATAATTTTTTACAAATTGGAAAAAAATATTGAATATTTTAGAAATAAAGCTTAGTTTGGACTTATAAAATAGTAACCATAATTATTATCTGTATTTCCAGGTTAAATAACATTCTAAAAAGAGTGTAGGTAAGAAATAACCATAATGTAGCACGTGACTGTAAAAATTAGGTGGGGGGGGGAGGGGCTGTCTCTAATCCTGGGCCCAGGGCCCGTAATCGAATGTGGGGGCCATGTACTATCAACCACTGGTGTCCATCTTAGGCCAGAAGAACTTTTATAAATTACCTCCTAGGCCGCAAAGATACAAAATGAGGCTAATTAGATATTCTTATTGTATACAACATGTGGTAGGGAAGCATTATTACACACATGATGGACTATTACGGTCCCATTGGCTGTTCCGAATAAAAGGGTGACAAACATTTGTGAGATAGAAGAATTTGAATCTCAGTCCATGGGGTGCTTTCTGTCGGATATTTAAGTCTGTAATATTGGTCGCCATGAGACAGTGGTGGACAGTTGAAAGCGGATGGCGACATAGCTTTAGGAAGTGTAACTCTAGTTGGTGATTTGCTAAATAAAAATGCAACACGTGGCGACAAGGATGGGATGTTGTGCCGCAAAGAATAATCCATTTATTCAGAGTTGTTAAAATGGGAGGATTCTAAGTGGAAAATTTTGTTTGCAGCGAGGATTCGTGGGAATCATAAGCTGAGCGGCTGGAACAGTATTTTATTGCCAATGGCGTCAGTGATAAAGAAGAAGACGAAGCGAAGCGGCGTGCAATTTTGATATTGTCATTAGCCAAAGAAACATACGAAGTGTTACGGAATCTGTGCGAACCAAAGAAACCTCAGGTTGTGAGTTACAGGGAACTTTTGAAGTTGTTGAGTGATCATTATTCTCCCAAGCCATCGGTCATAGTGGAACGGCGCCATTTCCACAAGCGTGTGCAACAAGATTGTGAAACGGTTTCTGACTTTGTGGTAGGTTTAAGGAAATTAACCAGGTATTGTAATTTTGGGACATTTTTAGACTCAGCCTTGCGTGACCAATTTGTGGTCGGGGTAAGAGATAAACATATAACACATAGGTTATACTTGAAACCAGAAGACATCATGTTTAAGAATGCCGTAGCACTTGCAGCTGCGTACTATGAAGCAGCTATGGATAATGTATCTTTAGGTGTTGCAGATCTGAAGGTTAGTGAGGTAGGTACCTTGTCAGCCGCCTCCAGTGACCGAGGCTGTAAATGTAGCCAAGTTTAGGCCCAGGAAAGTAGATGAAAAAGGGTTAGGAACAGTGAAATGCTTTTACTGTGGTAGGGCTAACCATGTGGTGAAAGACTGTAAATTTAAAAATTATAGGTGCAACAATTGTAAACAGCTGGGTCATTTGCAGCGAATGTGTCCAAATCTAGCGATGTCAAAGAAGAGGGAGTCGAGAGCACACAACTTTATGGTGCATGACGGTGCAGAGAACCAAGTTGGCCTCGTAAATCGGTGGGAAAGTGAGTTCACATCAGTGTTTAGTATATCAACTGGAATAAACCAAAAGCCATGGGTAATACCTGTTTTAGTCGGGAAAATACAATTAGACATGGAAGTGGACAGCGGTGCTGCTATATCCGCCATATCAGAACATACCTACAAACAATTATTAGCAACCTATCCCTTGATGCCTACCAATGTCAGACTGAAGTCTTATACAAATGAGGTGATGAGTCTGTGTGGTACATTTAGGTTGGCAGTGAAAGTAAAGGGACAGCCTGAGACTGCAGAATTAGATCTATTTATAGTACCAAATGGTGGTCCACCTTTGCTAGGGAGAGAATGGTATGATGATTTACATTTACCACAACCGCACTTGTATCATATCGAGACATCAGACAAGCAAAAGTGGGAGTTGTTTAACAGCTTAGTAAGGCGATATCCATTGGTTTTAGATGAGGGCCAGGGAATATTTACTGGTGGGCAGGTCTCCTTACGACTAAAGGGAAATGTCCCTCCTGTGTTTTTGCCTGCCAGAACCCTTGCATTCACACTAAAAAGCAAGGTGAACACGGGGCTAGACAGACTGTTAGGGCTGCAAATTCTGCAACCCGTAACATTCAGTAAATGGGCTACACCGGTTGTGCCAGTGGCAAAAAGTGATGGCAGTGTACGCACATGTCCTGATTTTAAAATAATTGTAAATCCTGGATTAGTAGCAGAGTATTCCCCTTTACCCAGGGCGGAAGAGCTGTTTGCGAAGTTGAAGGGTGGTGAGGAATTTTCAACAGTAGATTTGTCTCAAGCATTCCAGCAGTTAAAGTTAGATGAGGCATTTCAAGAATTGTGCACAATCAATACACACAGGGGTCTTTTCAGATACAGCAGACTACCATTCGGAATTGTGTCAAGTCGGGCCATTTTTCAGCGTACAATGGAGCAGGTTCTTCAGGGCTTAGACGGAGTGGTTTTCTTTCAAGATGACATTCTGGTTACTGGTCCGACAAGGGAGCAACACTGAAAAAATCTGGGTACAGTATTCCAGCATCTAGACAAATATAGTCTCAAGGTAAATACAAAGAAGTGTAAAATCCTCCAGCCTTCAGTAACATTTTTGGGTCACACTATTGACAAAGAGGGGCTACACACTTGCGGTGATAAGGTCAGTGCAGTTGTGGATGCACCAGTTATGCAAGACCTCAAGCAGCCGCGTGCATGGCTTGGGTTGGTAAATTATTATGCTTGGTTCCTGCCTAACCTCTCTACATCCTCGTACCCTTGCATGGGCTTTTGAAGAAAGGATGTCGTTGGAGTTGGACCTCGCAGTGCGATGTTGCCTTCAAGCATCTCAAGGATTTGATTGCTTCATGTACTGTACTGGCCCACTATGACCCTGAGTTGCCTATCAAGATGGCGTGTGATGCTTCCCCATATGGCCAAGGGGCTGTGATCAGTCATGTGTATCTGGATGGCACGGAGAAGCCAATTGCGTTTGCTTCTCATACATTGACAGAAGCCGAGAAGAACTATTCGCAGTTAGATCGGGAAGCCTTGGCAATCGTTTTTGGCATCAAGAAATTCTTCCAGTATGTGTATGGGCGGAAGTTCTGCCTGGTAACCGATCACCAGCCCCTAACGCACATATTTGGGAACCATTGTGGCATTCCTCAATTGGATGCAAATCGCCTACAGTGCTGGGCCGTTTTCTTGCAAGGATTTGACTACAAGGTACAGTACGTGAGAGGCTCAGCAAATTCCAATGCAGACGCCCTTTCCAGGCTGCCATTGCACTGGGTAGAGGTTTAAGAAGAGTTGTCGTATCTGCACATTGCAACGGCTGAGTTTTTACCAGTGACAGCACAAGCCATTAGGATCGCTACAGAGCATGACCGGGTTTTGAGCAAAGTATTTTTGTGCATTCGTGATGGCTGGCCTGTTGAGGTTGAAGAGGCTTTGAAACCATTTTACACAAGAAGGCTGGAATTGACACTTGAGCAGGGAGTGCTCATGTGGGGCCACAGATTGGTCGTTCCATCGTCTCTACAGAGTACAATTTTGCAGGAATTGCATTCCAGCCATTTCGGTGTGTGTAAAATGAAAGCTCTAGCACGTTCTTACATTTGGTGGCCGAAGTTAAATGATACATTGGAAAAGGTCACAACATAGTGTGAGTCGTGTTCCCGGGAGAAGTCTATGCCTGATAAGTCTATCCTTCTGCCATGTGTATGGCTTGGCAAGCCGTGGCATAGAGTACACGTGGAAATTGCTGCTCCTTCCTGGGAAAGAACTTCTTGGTGTGTTAGTGGACAGCTACTCTAAGTGGCCTGAAGTGTGTGAACTCATAAGTACTAGCAGCACAGCCGTTATCAACAAATTGCGTGGGTGGTTTGCAACGCGTGGCCTCCCGGAGCGGTTTGTATCGGATAATGGCCCCCAGTTTCCATCGGAAGAGTTTCAACATTTCTGCCGCCAGAATGCCATACGACACACATTTTCCCCACTGTACCACCCAGCAACAAACAGGCAAGCTGAGAACATGGTCAAGATGTTCAAGCAGATCAAAGCCATTCTCCACTCTGGTGTGCCAATGGAGGTGGCACTTCCTATGTTCATTCTGAGTTACTGGACGACACCACATGCTGTCACTGGTGAGTGTCCCAGCAGTATGATGTTTGGCAGGGTATTGCACAATAGACTCTCCCTGGTTACGCCTTCCGTAGCAGCCAGGGTTGCCACCCACCAACCACATCTTGCTTCTTCACCTCGGCGCAGGTCGGACACTTTTGCGCCTGGCAGTGCAGTGGTTTTTCGAGTCTATGGGAGCGGAGAGAACAAGCAGGACAAAGGCATCATAGTCGACCGACTGGGTCTGCTCACTTACAGGGTAAACGGTATTGGAGGAGGTGTTTTACATCATCATCTTGATCAGATAATTTTCCCCACTTCAGAAATTTGTGTCCCCCATCGACCAGCACGTCGTGGACAGTGACAGGGGTACGAGAACTTTGGCTGTAGTAGCGACTCCGGGTGCGAGAACTCCCTCAAAGTCAGTCACTGCCAATGTCTGTGATACTGTCGGGAAAGTAAAGTGTGTTACACCAGGGATGGTTACTGGTGCGAATGGTAGTGCTTTCTTCAAGCAATTCAGTCCAGCTACAATGGTTAGTTAGAGTCACGAAATAGGAAGGGGGAAAAGTGTGCTTGACATTGACAGTGGTAAACCGGACCAACAGGTTTTAGGAACCAGCAGTACGTCGTATGCTGGCAGAGTGGAGGACGAGCAGTTCAAGGGAATTCCTTTAGAGGCGTCTTCACTCAGCAACAGTACTGTTAAGGGTCGTAGGTACCCGATGAGAGACAGAGTACCAAAGAAGGTTACGGATGTATAGTGTGTTGTCTGCAGTGTGGGACATTTGTTGGCAACAATGTATTCGTTTGTTGTACTCTTTGTAATGTAGGCATGAGTGACTGGTTTGTCGTCTCTAGTGTAATTTTACTTTCTTTTTAGTATTGGTTTATATACCTATTCTTCTTCCAAAAGGTTATGTGGGGGAGGAGTGGGGGATATTTAAGTCTGTAATATTGGCCGCCATGAGACAGTGGTGGACAGTTGAAAGAGGATGGCGACATAGCTTTATGAAGTGTAACTCTAGTTAGCTCCGGACACAAGGTTCAAGAGGTGCTTCTGGCACAACGTTCACAACCTTCACAACGTTTGGATACTAGATGCAAGGATCTAAATAAGCTTATGCAAGAAGGGTGGCCTCTAGGCCTGTGCCATTATTCAAATATTTGAATACAAATACCAATAATAAACTATTCATATTTGATTTGACCTCGAATACTAACACTTCAAGGTAACAAATATTTGTTTGCTTACGAATACCTGACATAGCATACCTCGTGAGTTTGTCATATACTAATGTTCACTGCTTGGATAAAATAATTTGTGTGATATAAATACCCCTTTTTAATGTTTAGTGGGACTTCATAATCAAAAACAAACGATAAGCAACGTTTTAAACGTGCAACAAGTATTCAAAGCTTTTTTTTGCTACTGTTTCGCTTAACTGTAACTGAAAAAAAATTGTGTAAACAATTCAAAACACAGCGTATTTGTGATTGCAATTAATTTTGAAAACAAAATATTATTTGTATTCTTTTCATTACATGCACCATAAATGGGAAAAAATAAACAAACATCAACACCCATGAACAACAACACCACAAAACACGGATACTCCATTGAGATGGGCATTAAAAGAAGTAATCGTTATAGTGAATGAAAAATGTGTTGCATGCAGGGATTTTGAGTGAGGTTAAGGTTGACAGAGTCAGAATAGGGGAGAGTGGGGTAATGCCCCACTGCGACGTAATGGCCCCACCTCGTTTTCCTAATCATAGACAATTTTCGACAAATGGACATAGTGCTGCGCTCTAGGGAGAGCGGAGAGGACTTCTTGGAAGTTGGTTTCATGTAACAACGTTGACTGGTGTTCGAGTGGGGTGCGTTTAAAGGAAAACCAAGGTATGTAATCTAATGTTTCTCAACACTTCCATGCTATGTAGTTAGAATAAAATGTATATGTTTTGGTTGATAAACATTTTTTTTTAATATCTTTGAACAGTAGTGTATCATTTGAGACCAGAATCGCTTACACAAGGATCCATTAGTATGTGCTATTAATCTGTACAGCAAAATGGTTGACGACGGGGTAACAGCCCGCACTGCGCGGGGCATTACCCCATTCTTGCGGGCCATTGCCCTTTTGTGCGGGTCATTGCCCCGTTCATGCGGGTCACTCTCTCACACACGTAATAAATTATTTTATGATAAAAGAAGATACATATGTGTATGGAACAACTGGGTAATTAATAGTCAAAAATTAATTTTTGCAAGACAAATTATTAAATCTTTCGAAATCAATAATTTTAGATTATTGTATGACCACATATTATTTATTCATTAATATTTTGTGAGTTATTTGAAGTTTATGTAAGCAATGATGTAACAATCAATCAATTTAATTTTTTATTTTGTTATAAAGCAAAGTAGTAATTTAAATGTGAAATTTCAATTACTTGTTAAACACACATAAAAATTTTTGATTAGATTTCAATACAGTAAATTATTTGACAATGTTTGGTCAGATGGTTTGGCACAAAAAGAGGACAACTCAAAAGGCGGGTTGGACGACGGAAGCAATGGAGGCTGCATTTGCTGTCGTCAGAAGCGGCAGGAGTATCCGAGCAGCAGGCAGAATGTTTAACATTCCTGAACGAACACTGAGAGATTGTTTGAAATCAGGTTCAACCGCGGCTGCGAACATGGGCAAGAAGACATTATTTTCACTTGAACCGGAGAAAGAACTTGCCAACCATTTAATTGTACTGTCAAAAGTATTTTTACGGGATGTCTCAAATAGAACTGCGTCGCATGGTTTACGAGTATGCTGAAAGAAACATCAGTCACCCATTCAATAAAGCCATATGGCTTGCTGGAAAGGACTTGGTGTGTGGTTTTATGAAACGGAATCCAGAACTCAGCCTGAGAAAGCCGGAACTCACTAGCATAAATAGAATAACAGCGTTTAATGAGCAAGAAGTTAAGATCTACAATAATTTGGAAAAAGGAATGGAAAAGGGTTTCACACCCGACAGAATATACAATGTCGACGAAACTGGCATTTCAACAGTACAGAAACCAGGATTCATTATTGGACCCAAAGGCCAGAAGCAAGTAGGAATCACTAGTAGCTGGGAAAGGGGGAAGAATGTAACTGTATGTTGTACAATGAGTGCATCTGGAAGTTTCGTACCTCCTATGTTTATATTTCCTCGCCAGCGCCATTCTCAATTGCTAGAAAAAGAAGGGCCAATTGGAGCTACATACCAATGTTCTAAATCTGGTTGGATGAACGATGAACCTTTTCTTGTGTGGATGAAACACTTCGTGAAAAACACGAAATCTTCAATGGAAACTCCAACATTTCTCATAATGGACAACCATAACAGTCATACGTCATTGGAAATCTATAACTTCTGCAAAGAAAATGGTGTTCATGTCGTCTCCTTACCGCTTCACACTTCACATAAACTTCAACCCTTAGACGTGTTTCTTTGCTCCCATGAAATCAGCATTTTTTTGGGAATGCAACCTGTTCATGAAAACCCACGCTCTCCATAAAATCACGCATTATGATTTAGCTTCTCTTTTTAACAAAGCCTATATCAGAGTCGCAACCATGCAGAAAGGAATATCTGGATTCCGTGTAACTGGCATTTATCCTCTCCAACCTGATATTTTCAAAAAAGACGACTTCTTTCCCATGCAAATAAAACCGAGTGAATCTGTTGCTGTCGAAGAGAATCTAAGCGACACAAACAGATTAGGGCTGGAAGTTGTGAATGATGCTGATATACCTACAACACTTGCGAAGACTTCATTTGCTGACATATCACCTGTACCAGGGCCGTCAGGCTTACAGGTTCGTAATACTAAAGGGAGACAGAAGCAACACTCTGAAATATTGACTTCCACTCCAATGAAAGGTGTGCTTCAGCTAGCAGAAGAAAAAAGAGGAAAAAAAAAAAGAAAACAAGGCAACAATAAATCTCTGAAACAGGCCTAAAAGAAATGTTGTTCAAAAATGTAAAAACACTGGTGTGATTGCTACAAGAAAAAATCAAAAGAGCAAGAAAATCTGCAGGCGGCATGTTAGGTTTGGCAACAGTAGTGAAGATGAGGTTGGTGCTAATGACATGTGTGAAGAAAGTTTACAAGACCCAAATGTCATCACCACTGAAGCTAATCAAAATGATCTGTGTTCTGTTTGTGGGGAATTCGGACGTGATAAATAGCTATGGTATCGGTGTGTCATGTGTTCAAGCCGGGTGCATTCTGACTGTAGTGGCTGGGACACAGCCAGCAATTACAAATGTGACTTCTGTTCCCCGTCAGTAAAATAAGGACTGAAGATTTCACAATACCTGAATTTGTTTTATTTTTATGCTGAATGCAGTAAACATTCAATATTGTGCATTAGAGCACACCATATTTAGTGTCATTTTAAGATTTTTAATTTAGTATTTCAGTTAAGTTTTACTCATCTGTCAAAAGAAATATACTTAAAAAAATTATCTACCGTAGTTTTAAATTATGTTGTTGTGTAGGCCTAAGTGTCAAATTGTTTATAATGTCTAAAATGCTGAAATAATATTTTATTTGGTAAGCCTAGTTCATTTTCAGAGATATGTTCAATTGTCCATTGAATATCTAATTAAGAAATAGTTGATTTTTTATTTGAATTAAGTCTAATAACTCTGTATTTGGTTTCATGGCACATATTTTCTGTAAAGTAGTTGATTAAAACAATTTAATTTTTTTGTGAACTATTGATTTGAAGCAAAAGTAAAAAGAAAAAGAATGTTGATAGCAAATATACTTTTAGAACTTTATTTTTGCCATTTTTATTTTTATGTGTGATGCTTGAAAAAAATTTTGCCATAAATATTTTTTTTATTTTACACGATGATATATTAACATGGATATGTTACAATCTGATTTTTTTCAATTATTTACATTTTTTATAAAATTTTTAATTTTTTTTGTTTAACTCGCTGGATTCACCCCTCTAAAATATAATGAATCGGGTTGACAGAACATTTTTTTGGCACATTGGTTTCCATTCTAACTATCCTTCAAAATTGAATAAATTCCAGATAATTTTAGTTTTGAAAAATTAATATTATTTGCTTTTGTGTGCATTTTATATGGGGAAACCACATATGCGCCATTACCCCTAGGGGTGGGCAATGGCCCGCAGTGTCGATTTTTATCTTTTGATGTATTGTTTCATCAGATGTGTCATGTGGCTAATGATTATGAAATGAACATGTAAGGAAAGACGTATAGTAAACATAATAGAACTTCACCGACCAAAGATATCTACTTTTTATATTTGTATTTGACGAATTATAGTAAGTGCAGGCCATTTCCCCGCTCTCCCTTAATGATGTAGGATGAATGAATGTGTAAATGGAAAAATAAAATTTATTGGAAAGCAATGAAAGGAAGTTATGCTCATTACAATACTGATATTTACTTATTGATTTTCATTGTGATTTCCAAAATTATTAATGCCATAGTCAAAGAGGTACTTAAATACCTTAAAGTATTTTTTTCTAAGATAAAATATTTTTTTTTCAAACCAAGGTTTTAATGTTAATGTTATATGTATGTATATGTGTGTGTATATTGACATTGTCCCAGGCTACGCCCTTCTGAGCCTGATGTATCACCCCCTCCCTCCTCGCCTGCTGCAGGCCGCCTCCTTCTGCCACCACTCTCTGTGACCCCGGCGTTTCAAACCACCCGCCAAAGTGTATGTGTGTGAGCATGTGTCGGCCCGCACCCACCGGTGTGACGTCTGTGCTTCGCTTCCTTATCGATGCCTGCCTAATTTATGGTAACTTGCTTATTTCTTCCCTACAGTGTTTTATGTTCTAAAAGACGGAGTAATTGCTTCAAGACAGGCTTTTCTTTAAAGTGTAACATAAAAAATATTCCGTGGCCTGAACGATGCCGAGCGAGGACGAAAATTCCCGAGGCAGACTATATGTAAATGTTAAATGAGTTTAAACCAATTAGTTATATAATGTTATTGTTTGCAGCCAGTAGGCTAATTAAGGGTTTATAGGTGTTCAATTATTTTCCCTGTGGCACGCTTTATTTAAATGTATGTAACGGCTGTTGACCAGATGTGAGTTGTGGGCCCGCCTCGAGGGCGCACTAGGAGGAGCCAGTCTGTCGTCGCGACTGCCCGAGGTAAGGAGCTTCACGCACCCTTCGTCTGCAACTCTGTACTATCACTGTACCACGTCCATCTGCCTACTTCATTCATATCAATCACTTTATTTTAACTCCAGGGCTTACCTCGGGCAGTAGGCTGTTTTACTTAGGTTTTATTTAATTCGCAAGACAGATTCTGGTCTTATACAAACTCTAACGCAGTCCAGTACATGTGTCTGGACCACCCTTATACCGATTCATGCCACCGGCTCTTAACATTGATAATGTGTAAAATGTACAGACGAGCAACATCAATAAACGTATTGAATCAAACTCTCGGTTTCTTTTTGTGCGGGTGACCACGTGTAGAGACAAAACACAGACTGAGGCGTGTGGGCCGCCTTCGAGAGCCTACCTTATTTTGTTGTCTCCACATATAGTGTGACCCCCGCTGAGAGGGGACATAATTCCGTGTATTTTATTTATATTGGAGGAAAAAGGCCTCGCTGCACACGGGCTATGTCACGGCCCTGAGGAGAGAGTAGCCGGGTCCACATGCCCGTAATACATGTGGTGGCGGCCCTATGATTAAGTATAGAAATACTGACACAAAAATTAGTCTGATTAATAATTGAGAAAAAAGGTTTAATAAAAGTTGATTTCCAACAAACAATTTTGTTTCTTTTGTGAACTCACATCCTCCTCCCTCTTCTAGTCATATTGTGTACTTTCCCTGATCTCTTTTAAAAATATAACAAACAAACAAAGTGACTCACATTCAAATATTAATTCAGAATAACTATTTCATTGCTTTGCCACAACAGCCATATATAATCAAAAACACTTATCAATTAGTTTAACTTGTGAAACCTTATTTGTCAAAGTAAAACATTTTACTAAAACACTGTGCTATAATATGCTGAAGGTCTGAATTGCTGACAATCTGCCAATAGTGAATTGGCATCTGACTGGCTCAGCTGCCTATCACATGACTGCAGATCTACAAAGCAGTGCTGTACCCATTATGGGTAAAATTTAAAACATACAGTAAACAAATTTGTGGACTCAATGTTGAATTGCTTATTTTAATGTACAAATCACAAACTATCCGACACTTCTTGCATTGAAAGTTGGATGTGCTAAGGGCTAAAAGATAATCGTACATTTACTGAATATGCAATGACACATATATTTGACATGTTACTGTCAACTTTTAAACAGAAAGTAATTCAATCCAGAATATATGAGACTAAGTGCTTGGAAGAAATAATGCTGCAAAATTGACTCCTACGTTTTCTGAAAACTTTAAGAAAATGTTATATCCCACTCAACCAGTGTAAAATAATTGCTTAAAAATATTTCTTCAGTTTAAAGGCTCTGCCCAGTCTTATTTTATAAATAATTAATTAGTGTTAAAAAGATTTCAATTGTTTTTTTTTTTTAATTTTTCAAGTCAGAAAGCATTTTGCAGTTTTTTTTTATAATATTTACCAACAAAGAAGTGTGTCAGTTTCAGTTTAAACATACGTAAAAGCATCTACCAAGGACTTTGTACAACAAAATAAATTATGCAGCCTGTGAATCAAAATGGTTTTTATTGCTTTTTACAATAAAAAAGGAAGTTTACTAAAAAATAAAGTACCTTTAAGAAGAAAAAAAAATGGAATTTACATGAAATTCTTGTTTCAAAATGTAACAATCATACAAACATTTGAAAAGAATGTAACCTATTGGAAACATCAAAATATTCTAAAACTCAGTATAGTACATTTTAAAATACAATATCAGTACTTCAGGATCCAGCATAAAAACAGTTGAGATATTTGTTTTTTCTCTCTCTATATTTGAATTACAAATACCATAAAAAAATTACAAGGGCTTTTCCCACACAACCAAAGCACTCTCAAAAACTAAAACATTAGTCATATGATGTATCCATAGAGGCACAAGCTAGAAAATATTTTATTTTATTTTATTTTATTTATTGCCAAACCAAACCAATAGAGCATGAAAGTTTTATCACAATCTTTGGAATAAACATTTCAAATTCTTGATACCTACTGAAAATGACTTATAGAAATTATATAAATAATTTACTACGATATCTGAATACAAAATGTAAAAACACTTTAGAACATAACAGATATCAATAAAATTAATTTCAGAAAAAAAAAATTCAGGTGCTGACATGTGTACTGATTTACCAACACATTGCTACACTGACAATGGTTTACTTACTGGTATTAAAATCAATATTTTGCAAAATACAAATAAAACATTAAATAAATATATATGAATATGAATTAGTTAATAATATTTTACAAATATGTCTGCACCCTTTGCAAAAATAGATACTTGTAGGGAAATTATTCCTTTCTCAAACTAAATTGGCACATTTTATGTAATATAATGCTGTAAGTATATAGATATGATGCTGCCATGTTTATTGAACAGAAATGAAAACTCTGTAAATCTCTAAATAAGATTTAATATTTTAAGCAAGTTTTATAGTAAATTCTGTTCATAGTTGCCAGGTAATTAACTTAACTTTTATTTTCAACTGTTATTTTCTTTAGGCTTATAATAAATAAAACATATATCACTGTTCATACACACTTGCAAATATAAATTAAAATTACTATCAAAACCCTTCATTTAGAATGATAATGTATTCAGATGTAAGCAGTCATCACATTTTCAGCATACCAACTGGATTTTATTATAAAACTATTCTCACCTTCAGTTCACTCAATATTTAAATAATGCTGAAAAATTTTGCACTGATATTTATCAGCACATCACAATTTTTAATAATAGCACTGTAGTTATTGCAACTGTTAAGTTTCCTTAAGTTTCCGCCAACATTGCACAGGAAGATCTGATTGCTATAGTAAAGTAATGCTGTCCAATGTATTTCTTGAACTAAATTAAAGTATGAATTTTACGTCACATAAGTATTACAAAGCCACTTCAAAAAATTTTTTGCAGTCAATGTTTGCATCAAATATTGGTTATTAACTAAAAATAATGGCTGTTAAACAAGAAAGCCTTCAGAGAGATTCGCATTGATTTGTGCTCTCATTGCTTGCACACTATTCATTATTTTCTTCTGATGTCCTACTAAAGTGATGCCAAGTGCTGTGAGTTCTTTCACGGTGACACGCACTACACCGTCCATACTGGTTATGCCAGCACGCTCAAAATTTTCAAGATAACGTGCCATCTTGATTGAATTGAGCCACTCTTCTACTGACGTAAACTGTGTCATATCTGGTGCATCGGCTGCTAATGGATTTGCAGTCCTGAGGAAAAACAAATGCAAAACAATTTTAAAACAATTTTTCACTGCAAGTAAATTAATCCCACTCTTTTAAATACATTAGGCCATAATAGGAGCTACACTTATGGTTTTACAATGATAAAATTAACATTTCTATTTCATTTAGACCTGGAGTGAAGTGGATCTTCCAGCAAACCAGAAACCTATTGACACGAAGTGGGTGTTCAAAATCAAGGCAGGAAATCAAGATGAAGACATCCAGTACAAAGCACGGTTGGTGGCAAAAGGCTTTCAGCAAACTCATAACTTTGATCATTCGGAAATATATGCCCCAGTTGCCAAGCTACCAACTATGAGATTGTTCCTGGTTATTGCTCTCAAGTACAATATGACTGTATCAGCTTGATGTCAAAAATGCATTCTTACATGGAAGAATAGATGAAGAGGTCTACATTACCAAGCCGGAAGGTATGGATGCTGTAAACATCATGATTGGGAAAACACCAGGTAGAGTGTTGAAATTAAATAAATCACTATATGGTCTGCAAAAGTCACCAAAATACTGGAAGGAAGAATTTAACTCATTCATGATGGAATTGGGATTCAATCGCTCAAGGTCAGACTACTGTCTTTATTGTAAGCTTGAAGGGAATGCCAGAACCTATCTTCTCCTGTATGTAGATGACTTGTTGCTGATGGGAATGGATCGTGAGGAAGTGAACCTGATTGGACAAAAGCTAGCCTCTCGATTTAAAATGACAGATCTGGGAACAGTCTCAAACTTCCTTGGTATAAACATTTGTCAACATGATGGAGAAATAACGCTGGACCAAACAAAATACCTCGAGAATGTTCTGCTTCGCTTCCACATGACTGATTGTAAGCCTGTGTCAACCCCTCAAGAGGTTGGGTTGGATATCACAGACAAATATGAGGACACAGAACTCGAGAAGAGGTGTAGAGCACTAATCGGTTGCCTGATGTACGCCATGTTAGGCACTCGACCAGACCTCAGTGCAGCAGTCAGCTTCTTGAGCCGTTTTCAAAGCCATCCTGGAATGGAGTTGTGGAAAGCTTTGAAAAGGGTCTTAAGATACATTCGAGGTACAACAGAACTACAATTAGTATACACATCCAGGAACCAATGTCCAACTCTACAGGGATATGTTGATGCCGATTGGGCTGGCAGTTCTTCAGACCGTAAGTCGACGTCAGGCTACGTTTTCCAGGTGTTTGGCTGCACAGTTACCTGGTCCTCTACCAAGCAGCAGTCAGTCTCACTGTCTTCAACTGAGGCTGAATATATTGCTCTAAGTTCTGGGGTAAGTGAAGTGCTGTGGCTAAAGAGTGTCTTGATGGAGCTAGGTATTGATGTAGAAGAACCTGTAACCATCTACGAGGACAATCAGTCAGCTATTTATGTGGCAAAAAACCCTGAAAACCATAGACGACTGAAACATGTGGATATTAAGTACCATTTCGTTAGAGATGTGGTTAATTCGGGAGTGATCACCCTCAACTACATCCAGAGCCGGTGCAAGGTAAATTGGCGCCCTAGGCGAAAAACCTTAATGCCCCCTTGCTGGACACCCCAAAAAAAAATTTCCTTGCCTCAAAATACATCACGTAAGCCTTAGATTTTGTCAACAATCAAATGTAAGCAGGCTTGTGTTTTTTTTTTATTTTTTTACTTATTACAAATCATAAACAGGTCACCGTGGACTTTAAATAATTACTTATATCAATATAAACATTCCAAACTGTTACAAAAATCCATTTTCATCTAGTTTCAATAATCGTTAAACATATTATATCAGCTGTTGTGTGTCGTGCTGCGCCGCCCCCCAGCCTCTAGGAAAACTGAAGTTTGAACAATTTGTGTATCTCTTAGGTCTTGAGTCAAAAAAATAAAAAAATAAATAAAATATTTAGTGGTACACTAGATTAGTAGCTAGTTATGTACGTTTGATTGAGAGGGAATGTTAAAGATACAATCAAACGTTTTTGAGTTGGTAGCACTAGTAAGTTTTGTTTTGTTTATGAGTGAAGAGGGAAGATAATAAGATGTATAAAAGGAAGTAGAAATACACGTTGTTTCTGTGATATTAAGTCTTTTAATATGTAATTTGCACCCTAAAAGATTAATAAATTTTGAATATTAACACTTAAAACATTTTTCCTAACTTTATTCTCTGCGAAATTGGCACTCTTAAATGCACCATAAATCCTGATATTGATAGGAACAAAAATACATTTCTTTGGTTTTATGTTGTGTATTGGTGGTGTCAGAATCGTTTGTGGACAATTTCAAGACAAAATAACCTGGGAGTGAATTTTTTTTTTACTTCTATTCTCCTTGGGTTTTACAGCTTCAGAGTGCGCACTCCATCTTGTATCGAAAAGTCTCTTGACTGTAATTCCAAAATTAAATAAAATGATTGTTTATCTGTGCGTAAAAACTAAGAAATCAGTACAGACTTCTTAAGATCCAAAAAAGAGAAGGAGTATGCCAGTGTCTCTACAATGGCTGCAGTTCAGCTCTCAGGAAAGAAAACCCTGGTCATAAAAGAAGAAATTATAAAGGTAATTAAAGAGGATTCCTTGTGGGTTGGATGTAGATGAGTCACCAGTTATTTACTTTTAGCTTGAGTCCAAACTGCAGAGATTGTGTGTGTGTGTGCGTGTGTGCGTGTACACATTTGTGTGTGTGTCATACAAAGTTATATGTTTAAAAGGTTTTAAATAATATAATTTTAAAAAAGTGTTGTGAGTCCAGTTTTTAAAACTGGTTCTGTCATTTTGTCACCTCCTCAGTGATGATACCTGGGGCAGCCTGCACCCACACTCCTCTTTATATGCCACTGGTACTCATTAGAATGAGACTGATTCATTTGGAAGTGAAACAGCTTGTAATAGAGCAGTATTAAGTAATTTACATTATGTTTTATCTTGAAATACCATATGATTGTAGAAGTTCTACCTCTCAAAGCCTCTCAAAATTTTTAGGTCTTAATTCTGCATTCACATATATGTAAATCAGATGGCTTACTTTTATCATCCTAAGTCAACTATCAAACAATATTTATCTCACACAAAAGTATCCTAATTTAGTGATGAAAATTTGAGAAATACCTCCACTCTGACACTACTGCCTACTGGCCTTGCCTGTGGCCCAGATATGGTGGTAGGACAGTGTACGTGGTGGAATCTTTTTCACTATTTCTCCTGCCAGTGCCCACAATGAAATAACCAGTCACCACTAGGCAGCTTTTACACTTCCGACACACACCTTATCAATCCCCAAACAGAACAAGTTCCAGGGATGAAAGAAGTAGACATAGTGGGTGGTAAAAGTGAAGAAGGACGGGACTGAACACTTCTGTGTCGAAAACTGAACGTTGAATCAAGTCATGGTGGATGCCGCGTCGTTTATAATGAATCTACATTTCACTCTCAAGTGCCTTGCATACATCAGCATATTTTTTATGCTGGACCTCAAATCTGAATACTGGCAAGTTTGAATGCACCTAAGATCAAAGCAGTACACTGAATTTACTACTCTAACCGGAAAATGGTACCAGTTGTAGGTGATACTGATCAGATTGGAGAATGCAGCAAGCAATTTTCCAGCAGATGGTGCAATAATTTCTACCAGGGCTCATCGGAGTAAACAACTTCGCATACCTGGACAATAATAATTGCTTACTCTCGGATGTGGGAAGAACTCCTCAACCACATGGAACTGGTGCTTGAGAGGCTGCAGATGCATAATCTGACCTAAGTGTGAAGAAAAAAAATCAGTTCTGCCAGAAGCACACATGGTTTCAATTCAGACTGGTAAAGACCACCGTGATGACTCAGCTTCGGACGAGAAATCTTCTAAGCAGTTCCTGGAGATATGAAACTGGCTACTGGCCACTTCGCCGAACTTTTTCACACCTTAATGGATTCAATTTGTTTTGATAATTTGTAAAAACAAAATTTGTTTATTGTTATAATTTTTTATAGTGTTACATTGGCCGCCGGCTGGCATGGAGTCCTGTAGGCAACGACCCCTTCTCACCCCCCAGTGAGAAAGGCAAGGTGTTGCCTGGCCATTAGCGGCTTGTCAATCACGGCCTTCCTATGCTCCCGTACCCCCTGCTAGGGGCCTGGGCATGGCCCGCTATTTACCAACTCCCGCTGCCAAGATGTCTGAAGAGTTGTGAGACTGTCGCATAGGGGATGAGCGAGGCCTGCGCTATCGGGTAGCGACACTTGTGATGTCAAATGCGGCATTTGTGTGTTTCCACGCTTGACCAGTTACACATGTAACGTTAACGCGCTGATTTTGGGTGCTTCCAGCCTGACCTCTGCGGGTATAAAAGGAACCCACATACGAACGAAGGGGGAATAGGAGAGAGAATAGTCCCCCTTGGGGAGAGATACTGGCGATAGCAAAGCAACTGGGATTAGTAGAGTGTGGAGTCTCCCCCTCAGGGAGGGATACTTGTGATACCAGAGCGATTGGCACTACTAGAGTGAGAAGTCTCCCCCTCGGGCAGGGATACTGGTGAAACCCGAGTGATTGAGACTAGTAGAGTGAGAAATTTCCCCCTCGGGGAAGGATACTAGCAATATCTGAGCAATTGGGACTAGTAGAGTGAGAAGTCTCAGCCTCAGGGAGTGATACTGGCGATATCCGAGTAATTGTGACTATACGAGTGAAGAGTCTCCCCCTCGGTGAGCAATACTGACGATTCCAGAGTGATTGGGAGTAGTAGAGTGAGAAGTCTCCCCCTCGGGCAGGGATACTGGTGAAACCCGAGCGATTGAGACTAGTAGAGTGAGAAGTCTCCTCCTCAGGGAAGGATACTGGCTATATCCGAGATCACCTACATTTCCAGGTTGCCTACCCCTGGTGTAGACATTAGTAAAAAATAAAACTGTATTAAATTAATTGGGGTATCTTTTA
Organism: Bacillus rossius redtenbacheri; assembly: GCF_032445375.1. NCBI lineage: Eukaryota > Metazoa > Arthropoda > Insecta > Phasmatodea > Bacillidae > Bacillus > Bacillus rossius. The sequence goes on along the minus strand of NC_086331.1, from coordinate 59,260,751 downwards.
TGAACCCATTTTCCCCACTCGTAACAATAGTATTGCAGACTTAGATTTTCAGTTCTCACAGTTTAGTTGTATTCATATGTTTTAGTAAGATATTTTGTGATTCATTTTTTATGTATTTAAATATTATATAAAATCTTTAATTAATAATTACTTATTTTCATTTTGTTAGCTAGTTTGGTAAATTATTTTACTGAAATATTTTTTTTGGTTCTTGAAAATTTTTGTTTTAATTCTTTTCTGGAACATTGTTGGGTTTATGAAAATTTTAAATATTTATTTTTATTTAATTTGTAGAATGCCTACAAAAAGTACGAGACTCAAGGAACAAGCACAACAAATGTACAAAGACACAACATGTACAAAAGGACAATACATAAGAGACAACAAACTAAACTTAATTAGTTAAAACACCAACAAAATTTTTACATAACAACTAAAAATTTACAGAGGAAGATTACAATCAAAAAGTAATTACAGAATAAAAAACAGAATAATGGATAACTATAAAGCAGATCTAATATGATATTAACTAAATTGCATGTTTTGTGACTAATCTATAACTTAGATCAATGTTCATTTGGAGGGTACACAAGGAAAATAGCAATTGACTATTAAAGTGAGGGACACATAAACCAGTATTGTCAAGAATATACTTCCATTTAATTTTGTGATTGTAACATTTTTGAATAATGAGAGCATCTGAGTTCTGCGATCAGAAAGGCGATCAAACTTATATTTGGAAGATTAGTAGAATTCATAATTTAAACTATTTTATTCTGAATACTTTCAATCTTATTACTACCAGTAGTCTTTATATTGTTTCAGATGATTGAGTAATGCAAAAAAATTTTTAAAAAATTGAATCAGCATTATTAGTAGGTATAAAAAATGATATATCAATTAGTGCAAGGATTCTATAAGGAGAATAAAGAAAATCTATACGTTTATGAAAATACAATTCAGAATCTAAAATGATTACAAGATTTTTTATACTGGATGTTTTACTTACTAAAAAATTATTTAATTTATAAACATAATTCATATGATTAAGTTTTCTGATAAAAATTATAATTTTAGTTTTTTTAGTATTGAGGGTAACCATATTACTGGTGCATCAGTTGTTAACTTTAATAATATAATTTTCGAGTAAAAAACAATAGTTAACGTTGGTTTTTCTCTTGAATATTTTGAGATCAGCAAAAAAAAAAAAAAAAAAAAAAAAAAACAGAAGAGTGAGTACTTAAGTACACTGGATTTAAGAGGGTAATTAAATTAGTGGCGGTACACATTCCCTGTCTAAAATCATGTTGATTACTGATAGTTTATAACTAAGTTCAAAATTAAAAAAAAATTAAGTTTATTTTCAAAATATTTTTTCAAAATATCCATTGATTAAATAAATTTAGTGAATGGGAATAATTTTTGCAACTTTTCATTTGTAACTAAAAACTTGTGACTTGAGACTAGTATTATATATGTGTTTCAAAAAAGGAGCCAGTAAATAGGAACAGTGTTAAAGATACAATCAAACGTTTGTGAGTTGGTAGCACTAGTTTTTTTTTGTTTATGTGAGAAGAGGGACGATAATAAGATGTATAAAAGGAAGTAGAAATACACGTTGTTTCTGTGATATTAAGTCTTTTAATATGTAATTCGCGCCCTAAAAGATTAATAACATTTAATAGGTTATGGGCCCAGACACAACCTGGCAAGGTCTGCATCTGTTTAAGTTGAATACGGGATTGTGAGTGGAATTATTATTGTATTGCTCCCGGTCGCCATTACTGCAGTGCCGTTCGTAAGCAGTAAGTTTAAAATCACATTTGAGTCATGGAGAGTGAGAAAAGTGTAGTTATTCTAAAGGGAAAAAATAACTGGAATATTTGGAGTTTCCAAATTAGGATAATTTTAGCTGCAAAGGAATGCCTTGACGTCGTAGAGGCAGACTTGAAACCAAAAAATGAAAATTCGTCATCGTTCACAAAGGAAAGCAAAGAATGGTGGTTAAAAGATGTCAAGGCACGTGAAATCATCGTCACAAGAATGGACGAAGATACGATGAAGCATATTTTGACGTGTGTGACTGCCCATGAAATTTGGTGCAAACTAAAATCTATCTTTGAGCAGAAGTCGCAAGTTAGTTTGCACCTACAACAACAGAAATTTTTCAGTTACAGCTACGCCGAGAAGGGTATCGCACATCATGTGTCAGAATTGCAGGAACTTGCTTTACACATGAGACAAGCAGGTGAGCAAGTTTCTGACCAAATGCTTATTACCAAGATCCTGATGTCACTACCAGCACGATATAAGCATTTTCGAACGTCTTGGGAGTCAGCGACCCCGGACAAGCAAACACTCAATGAACTCCTAGGCCGCTTGCTGATGGAAGAAGAGAGGTTAGGTGATGAAGATGAACCAACACACGTGGAGACTGCACTAATTGCAAAGCGAATGAGTGGAAATTCCAAAGACAGTTCTCAACATTATCAAGAAAAACGTGTGTGTTTCTATTGCAAAAAGCCTGGACATATAATAAAAAACTGTTTCTTTCTTAAGAACAAGGAAAAAAGGGCCATACCCTCAGAGGCTTTAGTGTGCATGGCTCTGTATCATAACAGTAGGTCAGATTCTGAGGGCTTTTATCTAGACAGTGGCAGTTCAGACCATATGAGCTGCTGTCGCGAATGGTTCTCGTCATTTCGCCCAGTGAAAAGAAATGTAAAAATAGGGAATGGGAAATTGCTGGAAGCCTGTGGAGTAGGGGACATAAATGTGTCTGTATTTAATGGTAGTTCGTGGACTGAAACTGTTATAAAAGATGTGTTGTATGTCCCAGAATTGGAGCTGAATCTGCTCTCGGTAGGTGCATTGGTAAACAAAGGCTTCACAGTGATTGGAAGGTCAGAGGGGTGTTCAATTGAAAAAAACAGTGTTGTGTTTGCGATAGCTGAACGTCATGACAACTTGTTCGTTGTGAAGATTAAAGTACTTCTCAGTTCCTCATATTCTGTAAAATCAGATAACTCTCTAAATATGTGGCATAAAAGGCTTGCTCACCAGAGTGTCTCACATGTGAAGCGTGTTTTGAATAGAATGAATATAGAGTACACGGACAGCGAAAGCTGCAACTTCTGTGAAGACTGTGTAAGTGGAAAACAACACAGGTTGCCATTTCCTTGCAGTGAAACTAAAACTCATTACCCTTGTGAACTGGTTCATGTTGATTTAAATGGACCAATGGAAGTGAACAGCCTTGGTGGGGCTAGGTACTTTCTGATCTTCAAGGATGACTTTTCCCATTTCAGAACTGTATACTTTCTTAAGAGTAAAAATGAAACTGTGACAAGATTTAAAGAGTTCTTGGCAGCAGCAGAAAGTGCAACAGGATTCCCAGTGAAAACTATCCGCAGTGACAATGGTACTGAGGTGTCTAACACAGAGGTTGAAACACTTTTGAGGGATAAAGGAATCGAGCATCAGAAGTCTGTCCCTTATGCTGCTGAACAAAATGGCAAGGTTGAGAGGGAAATGCGCACCATTGTGGAGGCAGCCAGAACACTTTTGTCTTCTTCGGATCTAGGAAAGGAGTATTGGGCCGAAGCAGTCAATACATCAGTGTATGTCATAAATAGGACAGGCACAAGTTCGGTGACAGACAAAACCCCATTTGAATTATGGTGTGGCAAACCCAGCAAGATAGACTACTTTCAGGTATTTGGTTGTGAGGCCTATGTACATGTGCCTAAGCAAAAACGCAGAAAATGGGATAGCAAAAGTGAAAAGGGAATATTTGTGGGGTATGGAGAGAACATGAAAGGATACAGGATATGTTTCCCTGAAGAAAAGAAGGTTATCGTTGCGCGTGATGTAATATTCCATCACAAGAGTTGTCCAAAGGAAATCATAAAAAGGAAACACATAATGCTTGTTGAATCAGAAGAGAATGGGGATGATCAACAGCTGGATGAAGAAGATGTATGTCACCACCGAATCGAAGCGGGCCAAGGCCTAAATGATGATGCATCAGAAGCAGGAAGTAATTCATCGGCAGAAGATTTCATAGGATTTGACAGTGAAGAAGTGAGACATTTAGATGCTCAAGATATTCGTTCTCTAAGATGTCGAGAGTTGTTAAGGATGCCAAGCAAATTTCAAGATTACTGCCTTTTCTCTAACAGTGGAATCAGTGAACCTCAGTCTTATGCAGAGGCCCTTGATAGACCAGAAGGGAAAATGTGGAAGGAAGCAGTTGAAAGAGAACTGAAAGCATTGGAAGAAAACAACACCTGGAGTGAAGTGGATCTTCCAGCAAACCAGAAACCTATCGACACGAAGTAGGTGTTCAAAATCAAGGCAGGAGATCAAGATGAAGACATCCAGTACAAAGCACGGTTGGTGGCAAAAGGCTTTCAGCAAACTCATAACTTTGATCACTCGGAAATATATGCCCCAGTTGCCAAGCTACCAACTATGAGATTGTTCCTGGTTATTGCTCTCAAGTACAATATGACTATCTATCAGCTTGATGTCAAAAATGCATTCTTACATGGAAGAATAGATGAAGAGGTCTACATTACCAAGCCAGAAGGTATGGATGCTGCAAACAACGTGATTGGGGAAACACCAGTTAGAGTGTTGAAATTAAATAAATCACTATATGGTCTGCAAAAGTCACCAAAATACTGGAATGAAGAATTTAACTCATTCATGATGGAATTGGGATTCAATCGCTCAAGGTCAGACTACTGTCTTTATTGTAAGCTTGAAGGGAATGCAAGAACCTATCTTCTCTTGTATGTAGATGACTTGTTGCTGATGGGAATGGATCGTGAGGAAGTGGACCTGATTCGACAAAAGCTAGCCTCTCGATTTAAAATGACAGATCTGGGAACAGTCTTAAACTTCCTTGGTATAAACATTTGTCAACATGATGGAGAAATAACGCTGGACCAAACAAAATACCTCGAGAATGTTCTGCTTCGCTTCCACATGACTGATTGTAAGCCTGTGTCAACCCCTCAAGAGGTTGGGTTGGATATCACAGACAAATCTGAGGACACAGAACTCGAGAAGAGGTGTAGAGCACTCATCGGTTGCCTGATGTACGCCATGTTAGGCACTCGACCAGACCTCAGTGCAGCAGTCAGCTTCTTGAGCCGTTTTCAAAGTCATCCTGGAATGGAGTTGTGGAAAGCTTTGAAAAGGGTCTTAAGATACATTCGAGGTACAACAGAACTACAATTGGTGTACACATCCAGGAACCAATGTCCAACTCTTCAGGGATATGTTGATGCCGATTGGGCTGGCAGTTCTTCAGACCGTAAGTCGACGTCAGGCTACGTTTTCCAGGTGTTTGGCTGTACAGTTACCTGGTCCTCTACCAAGCAGCAGTCAGTCTCACTGTCTTCAACTGAGGCTGAATATATTGCTCTAAGTTCTGGAGTAAGTGAAGTGCTGTGGCTAAAGAGTGTCTTGATGGAGCTAGGTATTGATGTAGAAGAACCTGTAACCATCTACGAGGACAATCAGTCAGCTATTTATGTGGCAAAAAACCCTGAAAACCATAGACGGCTGAAACATGTGGATATTAAGTACCATTTCGTTAGAGATGTGGTTAATTCGGGAGTGATTACCCTCAACTACATCAAGTCTGATGAACAGTTGGCAGATGGCTTTACCAAGCCTCTAGGAAAACTGAAGTTTGAACAATTTGTGTATCTCTTAGGTCTTGAGTCCAAAAAAAAAAGCAGTAAATAATAAAACATAGTGGTATGCTAGATTAGTAGCTAGTTATGTATGTTTGATTGAGAGGGAATGTTAAAGATACAATCAAACGTTTGTGAGTTGGTAGCACTAGTTGTTGTTTTTGTTTATGTGAGAAGAGGGACGATAATAAGATGTATAAAAGGAAGTAAAAATACACGTTGTTTCTGTGATATTAAGTCTTTTAATATGTAATTCGCGCCCTAAAAGATTAATAACATTTAATAAACAGCCTTTCAGGATAAAATTTAGTATCCCATCAAGACTGGCTGTTCTAAAGATTTTAAGACTTTAATACCACATAATACAAGAATTTCAGTGATAATAGGAGCATTATTTATATCAAGACATGTATCACTAAAAGGAACTTGATTAGTACCGCTAGAAGGTACATATACACTTCAAAAATACTTGACAAAACCATTTGATAACATCATAGGGTCATTGTAAGATAAACCATTAGTTTGTTGTCAGATTTGTTTATAGAATACATCTTTCATTAAATTTACCTAATGCCAAAATTTTTTTGGATTGTAATTAATATAACTGTTGATCATTTTGGTCCATTGGATTTGTCACTTTTTATTAAGTACTTCACTTGTTGACAAAAATTTAAAAAATATGTATAGTAGTATATGTTGTTGTTTCTTAGTACAGTTCGTGGAAATGTTTCTTTTTTCAAGGCTTTTATTACGCCAACAGAGTACCAAGATGGATATTTACACAGTTTTATAATATAAATTGTGAAAGAAGAATTAATTTTTTCATTAAAGCAATTATAACATTGATCAAGAAGAATATGGACATCATTGTATTTGTAAAAATTTGAACAGTCATGATTTTTAATAAAATTATAAAAACCAAGAAAGCCACCCTTTTTAAAATTCCAAAACACAGTGTAATGTTGCAAGACCCCTGCCCTCCTAGTTAAATATTTTTCTTTTAAACTATTTTTATGCATGTAAATATTTCTTAAAAAGTCTTTCTAATGATATTTTACCATTTTTATGTATTTAAGGGTTGATATTTCACTTGCTGTATGCTTTAAGAATGTACCTTGTATTTTAAGAGGCATTTTTAATCATTACTATTTTTTATGTAATTATTCACAAATAAGTTGCTGTAGTAGATTTTTGCCTGTTTCTGCCCACTTTTTCAGGTTTTTTCTAAATAAGTTGAATTTTGTCAAGTAATTTGTATGTTGATTGCTGTTTTTAATTTTCATTAACGTGTTGCAATATAATTCTAGAACAAGGGACTGTGTCTGGGGTGATGTGTAAAAAGAGAAAGTCATAAGAGGCCTGTAAGTGTGAGTGAGAAAGAACCAGTGATTCCCCACCAACAGAGATAAAAGCTGGGATTCCCCACTGGTCGTGGGAACTGTGTGATAACTGCTGTCTCACGGTGTGGGAGAGAGAAGGAAAATGTAAAGTCCCTGGCTCTATGGATAGAAAATTGTTTTCAATGTGTGTTCTGTTTTCCTATTGGCTTGTGATGTGTAGTGTGAGTGAAGCGTGCATGTGATTGGAAGGTGAGGTCATGTGACTTCTCCTCCCTGCGTGGAGGAAACGGTGACATGACTTCATCAGTCGTCAGTCGATCGCTGCACCAGTAGGTCGCGTTCGGTGGCTTCTCGCCAAAAATGAAGTAAATTGCGGGATAGATAATTTAACGTTGGTGGTCAGAGCCATGCCGAGTATTAAGTTAACCTAATTTTTTTTATTTCATTCGGACAGTAATTAGAAATTGTGATCACCTTCGTCGGCGTTTGGCTCGAGGCGAAATTCGGTTTCGCTGGGTGCGGCCCTGTACGACGTTGCACTATTTTTGTGTACTGACAGTAAGATTTTACTGAAGGACTTAAACTAAGTTTGTTTTTTTTCGTTAATTCTCATTGCCTGGGCTGCGAGCATTTCTCGACAGGCAAATATATGTGATGAATGAGTGAGCAACCTATTTTGAAAGTGGATTCGTCTGTGCATTCTATTTGAAAATAAAACAAAACTAAAATTGGCGCAACATATTTTTATTTCATATAACGAACCGTTATATTTGGCGGCCCAAAGTGTGGCGGGCACGGATTTTCACACGACCCTGAGATTGAGACGGACTTTTTCGGCAATAAATATAAAATATTAACATTCTTAAAACAGTTCATGACTACGATAACCTCAAAGGACAAAAAATTTACGAATAATATTGAACAGTTTAGAAGAAAACGGCGAAGTGTATCCAGAACTGTCTGCATAGCTGAGCGGCGAATGCGGCAAGAGACGATGGGCTGTTTCAGCAAGTGAAGAGTTCCAGAGAAACTGCGGAAAGCGGTACATCGAGGGACAGAGCGACCCAAGGCACCGTGGGACTTCAGGCCTGTCTCGTCGCGGGATTGCAGAACCAAGCTTCGTGGGACATCGCGGGATGAATCGCCGAAAATAGCAAGTGGGAAAATTTGGACTAAACTGAGTTATTTATATTGGTTTTAAGCATTCAACCAGTACTTGTGTAAAATGTTGTAATTTGTATATTTCAACATGGATAATGATAGTAACAGTAGTAGCGAAACAGAGTTTATGGGTTTTAATGAAAATGTAGAAAATTCTGAGCAGTCAAATCCAAATTTGGAAACAAGTTTAATTGAACAGGATTTTTCATATTAACAGGAAGTAACTGAAAACATGGAACATCCTGCCGAAAGTAGTCAACAGAGAACACATCCGACTGTTCATAGCCCAGTTGAGGTTATGGGGGGGTTAGTTTCAATTGATCAGTTGTTATTGAATATGATGAGGGAAATGAAACAGGGACAACAGGAAATGACACAGAAAATTGAACAGGGGCAACAGGAAATATAACAGAATCTTACTAATAAAATTGAACTGGGACAACAGGATCTTACTCTAAAATTAGAACAGGGTCTAGCACAAAACACGCAGGAAATAGGGCAGGAAATTTCACAGGTGAAATCCGAAATGATAAAACAAATGCAACAGGAACTGGTTAAGATGGAGGTTAAAATTAACTGTGTACAAACAGAAATGAAAGAACAATTGGGTACATGCGAAAAAAAGGGTTGAGAAATGTGAGTCGGTAATTGATAACCTACAGTCTGGCCTGGAAAGCTGTAATGGGGAGGTGGGCAGTGTGAAGGAAAGTGTAGGAATATTCAAACAAAAATTACAAGCGCATGTAGAAAAAATATCTGCATTACAGGAAAATTTCAGTCAAGTTCAAATTAGCATGGATAGTGACCACAATGAGCTCGTTGAGGTGCATGGTAAAGCGAATGAGAATGCCAGAGGTATTTTATTGAATGAAAGGGAGATTGAGGAAGTCAAAATCAATTTTGAGGTTAATGTTGAAAAAGTTTTAATGGAAAATAGGAGAGTTGGTAACCAGTTGGAAAAGTTTCAGGATGAGGTTGGCCAGGAATGTCTAAAAAAAAGTAGATGAAAAATTGAGTAAAATTAGGTTTGACTCGAATGGAGGGATTAGGAGTGCAGTACTCACCATTGATGAAGTCAATATTTTTGAGAAAAGTGTACCAAAATTCTATGGAGATGATAGAGGGGCTACCCCAATCCAGTTCATAACGAAGTGTGAGAAGGTTTTTGGATATTTGAAAGGTTCAGATGCACAGCAGGTATAACTATTTGTAACTAAATTAGATGGGGCAGCATTGCAATGGGCAATGCATAAAGAAAGTGAGTGGAGAACCTTCGAAGAAGCGAAAACATCCTTTTTGAATAAGTATTGGGGAATTTATGTTCAGGACAATTTCTTGCAGTACTTGTTTACGGGAAAATACAGGCATAGAGATAGTCCCATGGCACCATATGTACGAAGGCTGTATTTACAATCAAAATTTTTTGAACAACCCTATAACCGATTAACATTTTATCTCCCATATTGTTCATCATTTTTACCAACAAGTACAGAACTGCATTCTAGGGGCCAGGGCAAGAACTGTGGACGAGGTCATCGATTTGCTGGAAACGTTGGACAGGAGAAATAAAAGGGAGGAAGGACTGAGGGGCAGAGATCCAGACCATCGGGACCAGAGAGGACCACCCAGAGATAGAGGTCACCATCCTGAGGGTCAACAGCAGGAGGTAAGACCACTGCGAGTACAGGAACGGCAGGGGAACCATCAGCTACCCAGGTGGAGACCGGAGCCAAGGCTGCAGGAGCAAAGGCGAGGTGAGGACAGGCAAGACAGACATGGGAATGGACTGAGGAGGCAGGAAAACCGTAATTTAAACAGGTAAGCGGGAAGGATCGAGCCCCAAATCCCTCCCAAGGGTGTGACTTAGGGGTCAAATCAAAATGTCACACGATACAAACAAATGAGTCTGGCATAATCACACATGAGTTGGAAGAGCTATTAAAAGAAACAGAGGGGCCTACAAACATTGTTCAAGGTAAAATAGGTCTATGCCCATACATTAAAGGAAAAATTGTCTGTGCCAGTAAGGAAGCAAATATGTTAGTTGATTCAGGTAGTGAGGTGACTGCCATGTCAGAAGAATTTTTTGTGTCACTAGGTAATGAAATTTCGAAATCAGCAGCAGGATTTCCAGTTTCAAATGTAACCATAATTGGAGCCACAGGGATTAGGAATAAAAATGTCAAAAAACAGGTACTATTAGAGATAAAATTAGGAGAGGTAGCAATGTGGGTAGTGTTCCTAATTGTTAAAGGGCTCAGTATTAATATTGTTTTGGGGGCAGACTGGCTGCAACGAAATAATGTTATAATAGACTATTCTATGCAGTGGATACATGTGGCAGGAACCCTAATTGATTTTGGAACAGAAATAAAGGAAAAATCATTTAGTTTAAGGATAATATGAGAAAAAAATTTAAAAGAAACAGAACTGAAGTGTAATGTGTAAGAAAAACAATACATTACAATAAACGACATAGATCAGATAACCTTGCATAGTGGTACTGTAGAGCAACAGGAAAGATTAAGGGGAATTTTACATTTAGAAAACAAAGCTTTTGCAAATTTTCCAGGATTAAATAATAAGTATGAATGTAAATTAAATTTAAGAGAGCACCAACCGTTTGTTCAAAAACCATATCCAGTAGCGTATCAGTTGAGACCGGCCGTGGAGCGAGAAATTCAAAATATGATAGATACAGACATTATTGAGAGACACAGTTCTGAATATACTTGAATCCTATGGTAGTGGTCAAAAAGAAAAATGGGGGGGGGGGGGGGGGGGGGTGAGATTGTGTTTGGATGCTAGGAAAGTTAATCAAATTATAATCCCAGACAGAGAAGCACCAGAACTAATGGACGAGTTGTTATAAAAATTTGAGGGTTGTGCGTATTTTTCAAAAATCGATTTGGTTGCATCCTAGTGGCAAATTCCTTTGGCACTTGAATCTAGGCTTTGTACTGCATTTCCCTATCAAGGAAAAACCTATTGTTTTAAAAGGCTACCTTTTGGATTAAATGTTTCGGTCAGTCATTTCATTCGGGGGCTCGAGGCAGTTTTAGGACCCGAAATTCTGAATTTGGTAACGATTTATGTAGATGACATCATGATTGCTACTGCAAGTTTTGAGGAACATTGCCAAATTGTAGAAAGCGTTTTGAGAAAGTTAGAATAAGGGGGAATGACTGCTAATTTGCAAAAATCTGAATTCTTAAAAGAAGAAATAACGTTTGTGGGTAATGTAGTAAATGCAAAGGGCATCCATATTGACCCTGAGAAACTGAAAGCAGTAAGGGAATATCCCTCCCCTAAAAACCGTAAACAGTTAGAACGTTTCATTGACTTTTTCAATTTTTTTTAGGAAATATATACAAAATTTCAGTGGAATCTGTGGGCCGTTGAGAAAGCTTATGCAGAAGGGGCAGAGTTGGGATTGGGGACCTGAACAAGAGGAAGCAGTAGAAAGACTCAAACAGGAGTTAGAGAAGGAAGTGTTGTTGCACCATCCGAAGTTAGACGAGAAGTTCTACATTGCTTGCGATGCATCAAATGAGGCTATAGGGGCCATGTTGTTTCAAGTGAGTGAGGAAGGAGAGCAGGTACCCATCAGTTTTGCAAGCAGGGCACTCAACACCGCAGAGTTAAACTACACCACCACAGAAAAGGAATTGCTTAGTATTGTGTTTTCATGTTCTAAATTTCGCACTAACATTTATGGCAGGGAAACAGTAGTTTTCACAGATCACAAGGCTTTGTGCCATATAAATTCATGTAAATTGTTACACGGTAGAATCACCAGGTGGATTTTGGCATTACAGGAATAATCTTTAGACATACAACATGTTCCAGGGAAAACGCAGGTAGTAGCTGATGCACTTTCAAGGGGAATTGCAGACATGGAGGCCACTCAGGCACAGGAGTTTCAGATTCGGAAAATTTGTAAACAAATACAGGAAGTAAATAAAGGACTGAAGGAATTTTCAGGGCAACTTAAGGAGGAAGTTAATGAAGATCCTCGATTACAAATTGTAATTAAAGAATTGGAATCTACACATTGTAGAGATATAATGAAGGAAAAGTTTGTGGTTAAGGAGGACTACTTGTTTGAGAATATAAATAATGAATGTCACAATGGGTTTTATGTATACCAAATAATTTAAGTACTGAAATTTGTAAACTTATGCATAAGAGTGTGGACATTTTGGTGTAAGAAAAACTGTACAGCATATAAAAGGATTTTGTATATTTAGAGACATGTACCAAACTGTGGCTAAGGTAGTCAGACAGTGTTTGCCATGTGCACAGACAAAAGTAATGAACAGTAAGTGCAAAGGAGTCATGCAACATGTGTTAGCAACCAAGCCATTAGAGGTAGTATGTGTCGATTTGTTTGGTCCACTACCACAGGGAAGGAGTGGAGTAAAATACATTTTTGTTGTTCTTGATGTATTCACAAAATATGTTAAATTATACCCGATCAAACGAGCAACAGCTTGAGTGGTAACAGAGAAAATTCTTGATGTGTATGTAACGGAAATAGGTATACCACAAAAGATTATTTCAGATAATGGACCTCAGTTTCGGGGAGAGGTATGGAAAACATTAACTGGTATCCTTGGTATTGAACTAGGCCATACAGCAGTGTACCATCTAGCTGCTAATCCAGTGGAAAGAGTGATGAGGGAACTAGGTAGGTTATTTCGATTGTATTGCAGTGAAAACCATAGCCAATGGGCTAATCTTGTGAGTGAAGTGGAAGTAATTATAAACAATGTTTGGCACAAAATCACAGGTTTTTCACCAATAGAGTTAATGCAACAAATTTTACCTACTTCTAAACTGCAAGAACTAATTGATTATCCAGACAATGATACTGTGAGGTTAAAACACAAATTGGAAAAGGCAGGGAAAAGACTGTTGTCTAAGGCAGAGGAAAGGAAAAGTAGGTTTGACAAAGGAGTTACACCTTGTGTTTTTAAAGTAGGGGACGAAGTACTAATAGCGTCCCATAAATTGTCTTCACTGTATGAACAAAAGATTCATAAGTTTTTTCATTTGTACGATGGACCTTTTGCAATAGAATCTATCGTAGGTCATAATGTTTATAAGGTTAATGGTGTAAATTGGCATGTGTCACTACTTAAGCCTTGGAAGATCCAGTGAAATGTTAAGGAATAACTCTGTAAATTAATGTAGATAAGTGTTAAGGATAAGCAATTACATTTTTTTTTGATACGTAATTGCACTCAGTATGGAAATTTTTTTTGTAACAAGCTTAACAGATGCTTATGTTTGTGTAATTTTTGGTATACCTGAATGTAACTTTTGTGTGTATTTGTTATGTTTAATAGGTTAGCCGAGCTGACTAGCAGCTAAAAGGGTTTTAGTTAGGTGTCCCTTACCTTTCGGCTAGCTCAGGAGTTAGGAAGGAAGGAGAAGGAAGTTGGTAGAACTTTGTGTATTTTTTGTGTAATTTGGTAATAGGTTAGCTGAGCTGACTAGCAGCTAAAAGGGTTGTAGTTGGGCACCCCTTACCTTTCGGCTAGCTCAGGAGCTAGGAATGATGGAGAAGGAAGTTGGATGAAAAGAACTGTGTATTTTTTGTGTATGATGATAATGACATTTTTGTGTATTTTTTATATTATGGTTAATGATACTAGAAAATGAAAGTTAATAATGTCAACAAATGAAAATGCAGTGTTGATACAGAATTAAGTTCGTGTGTATTTGGTGTAAATATTTGGAGGTTACAGTAAATGTATCAAAACTGTTGGGAAAACAGTCTAATGATATATTAACCGTTAATCCAGGATGAAATATATATTTTTTAATTCAAACTTTAAGAGTCTTTGTGACTGAACATTGCGAGAGATTCGATAAACACAGAACTAAAAGATTTTGCATTGGTTGAGTATTGTTGCACTGAATAAGACCAATTCTATAGGTAAAAATGAGTAAACATTGCGCCTTAGATTTAATGGGAGAATGCAAGATGTTGTCAGAATTTTTTATAAACCAGTCAATACTGGGAACTTTGAAATCACCAAATCCCAATGAATTGTCTTTACAGATGACTAGTTTATCTTCAAGAAACTCAAAATAGGCTAATTATGCACACCAATCCCTCACATAGTACGTCTTCAGATTGCGTGAATTAATTTAGCACAATGTTAATTTTACTGCCCCAGTCTTGAATAGCACATCTGTAAATTTTAGTTGGTGCGAAATCTCCACAGGCAAAAAAAAAAGTTGGGTATGATGCCACAAAGTCTGCATCAACATCTGTAAACAACAGATGTGCCGTGGCATACAGTTAGCCATACAAGGGGGGAAGAGATGCGCGCGTAGGTCTGACTACACTATCGGCTGTTGTACAAACATCAGCTATGGCAAGTTAAGTTGCGGCTTATGGAGTGTAAAGGACCAAATGTTTTTACGTATGCGCGTATGCCTCCGTGCTGTACTGTTGTCGCCCAGCTACAGACCGAGCCGTGATGAACTTCAGTCTAGCCAGTGGCAAGGAGCTCGCACAAAACAAAGCAACATCTGCCCATTCGTCTGCTGGTAACTGCACGTGTGCAAGCACCTGCAGTGGGAATTATAGTGAAATCATGACTTCCAAGTGAGAGAATAATGCATAGTTTTCAAGCATTTGAGACAAAACTAGAAGTATTACGGCATGCAAAATGTCATGAAGGCCACAGTTATATTGATCGCACTTTAGTTTTAAGCAAGTCAACTGTGCGCACATTCGTACAAAATAAGGACTCTAACAAACGTTTATACAAGTCTGATTCTGTTGGTTGTACTAGTGGGATTATATTTGACATTAGATACCAGAACAGAAATGAACAGATGATTCACATGGAAAAGGTTGTTAAATGAATGGTGCAATGAAAAAAAATCACGGGCCTGACAGGATTGATGGGAACCAAGCGGTGATACACAAATAAGCACTTTAATTTTTTAAAAATGAAAATGTAAATATCCAGACAGTAATATAATTTTCATTTCCAGTAAAGGATGGTTTCGAAAGTTCGCGGAAAGGTTCACGACGTGAGTTGAAGGTCACGCCCGGGCGGTGAAGTCAACCAGCAAATTTATGATAACTATCTCCCGTTACAGGGTGTCAAATTTGTCATACAAAAGTATATAGGCTTATAAAGATAAATGGTGTGACATATTTATCATTGAGTGTTATTCTACACATTTATATTACATGAAGAAGATTTCCCTACACATTTTGGAACACATTAAGTAAATTAGTCTTGCTATTTATGGAGACCAGTTCTTGAGAATACACAATTTTGGATAACACAAACAATTTTAGGAACACATTAGTCGTGCTAAGTGAAGGACTTGTGTTAAGTTGGTTAAGGAGGTAAATAAATATTGCCGAGAGTAATAAAGTTAGTAGCAAAAATTTTAATTCTTAGCCAAACAGCTTCAATACCCAGGAAATCTAAATTGTCAATTAGTTAAACCGATAAGAATTTGCATTTATAGAGTGGAAAAGTTCCTGATGCCCACCTTTACAGGCATTTTTTTCTGACTTGTTCAATGTCAATGCTCCCATTGGAATGGGACTTCCACTTGTGTTGTACAACAGTGAAACCTTCACTGACAGCTCTCTGGTTGTTTTTTACGTTCGTGATTTTGTTGGCTTCTTGCTGAGTCACATTTGAGTTGGTGGTCGAGTTGCAGTTGCAAGACATAGTTGCAAAATGTAGAGGATGTTTCAACAGGATCAGGTTTCTTTGTTATGAGATTTTTTTCGCACTGGACTGTATGTGGTGTCTTGATCTTTTTTTGGAAATTAAAGCTGGTTTAATTAAAAGAAGCTCTAGTCTAATTTCAGCAGTTTCTGTTCTGGAATTAATCAGGAGGGTTTTTAAAATCATATTTTCATTTTAAGGTCTTTAACTTTGTCGCATAAGGATTTAATGGATTTAATTATCCATCCATGTTGATGACTTCGAACCTGAAAACTTCAGTTGATTGTAGATCTTGATTTCCTTTTTTCTTTGGAATTCATTTTATTTAGCGGAGACAGAAACATATTGACAAACCATTAGCATCATAGGGGGGTAATCAAACACTACAAAATCGTGTTGTCAGTAAGTGATGAGTTACACTGCCCGCAGGATAACTTGATGCTTGGGTGACATCACGAACGTTCAGAAAGCTTGTAGGGGGAAGGGGAGCAAGCTGGCGTAGTATACACAAACCAAAAACATTGAGTCTATATTATAGATTATTAAAATCACTTTAAAAAAAACTGAGAAATTCCAAGTTCTTCGATTAAAAAAAAAAGAGTAGTGTACACAACCAAAAAACATTAACTTACAGTCTATTATTGATTAATAATAATAAAGTCACCAATTTACTCGCTCTCCTCAAGAATTCCAATTCCTTCCATTTCATCTTCGGTAGAGTTCGAATCTTCACTGCTACTGTCTACACTGCCAAGTGTAATAATTATTTTGTCGATTTCAATGTCAAAACGAACATCCCGGCTGTAATACTCCTGCTCTAATTTTTCAACATGATTACAAAATGGAACCCAATATTCTTTTCCCATGCTCTCAAATTGCTCTTCGCAAAGTCTTTTCACATCATCTATTTTGAAGGACACATTTTTTGAAGCAACCATACTCTTAACTTTACCCCATATACCTTCAATGAGATTCAAGTCGGGATGGTAGGGTGGAAGTCGGAGCGGTGTGTGACCGAAACTTTCAAGAATCTGGTCGACGGAATACACTATGTGCCGTGGCTTATTTATCTTAATAAGTTCGTACAATGTTGGCTTCAGCATGTCTTCAGTAAATTAAATTTTGTTTTCTCGCAGCCATTTTTTCATATCATCTTTTGTTGACGAAGAAGTTGGCGGTTTGTTTACGCGGACATTGTGATAGGGTGCATTATCCAATACCACGACGCTGTTTGTTGCCATGTTTGGTACGAGTTTTTCCCTAATCCACTTCTCATAATTGGCCTGGTTCATTTGGTGGTGGTAGTCACCAGTAGCTTGATGTGATTCCCACATAACGAGGGCATTTGGCACGAATCCATCTTTACCGCCAGCATGTATCATAATAAGGTGTTGCCCTTTCGCTACTGGCCAAAGGACACCGTTTAATGTTTCATCTCCCCAGCTTTTTTGTTGCACATGCGAGGATAACACATACGATTCATCTACATAGATTATATTACTGTTTTCATTTCTGAAACGCATAATGCTCTGTATATAATTAATTCTTTTCTGCCTGATATCATGCTTTTCGATAAGAACGAGGTGGTGAGATTTCGTTTTACGCCACTGAAAGCCTAACTTTTTCAGAATTTTACGAAGGGTGCTATCGCAACCTTGAAACCCTATCTCCATCGTCAACTTCTCCCTAGGCTTTGGCACTGTTGGCGCACACTTTTCTGTGATATAAAAGTTATAAATTATCCTACGAACTACTCCTTCGTCAAACCCATCCAGTTCGTATTTTGAAGACTTTTTTCTTTTCTTGTTAGGCGTCTCGAACAATCCTTCACCATCTTTGTTAATGTGTTGACCTTCTTTCTTTATACGTTGTACAGTAGCACGAGAAACTCCCGTTGCTTGCGCCGTGCACAGTTGCACACGTTCAAGAGGAATAGATAACGACATCACACCATTCCGAGCTTAATTTTCCATAAAATTTAACACATTAAACACTACCTCTCGCGCCTGCGAATTAAGTTTTTTCTGTTTAATTTTAGATAACGTAGGCTGCATTTTTATATTCAGCACGTGGGGTAAAAAATGTCGCGAGAGAACACTTTACAAACAATTACTAGTATTTTATACATTACAACAAATAACCACTACTGCGAACTTGTTGATAGCTTACGTTTAATACGTATTCAGTTTACTATTCTCTCTTTAGCTATAAACATGAAACACGTCACGATAGCACGTAGCGGACTGGTCAATGTTTTCATTCAGGGTGGTATGCGAAGTGAAAGTCTCGGAATACGTTCTCTGCGCATGCGTGCTGGGCCTCCCTCCCCTATATTCTCCTACCCGCCCCTCTCAGGCAAGGCTACCGTAACGGTCACTCAGGCATCATCTTATTCTGTGGGCAGTGTAATAATGATAACTTAGTAATACGCACTAAAGATTCAAATATGACCAAATAAAACAAGAAATGCACACGCAAACATGTCCATCCAGTTTGAACGCTCGGCCGCGACTAACCGCTCTGAAATAGCACGAGAAAAATGGCTGGTGTTTAAGCAAGAATGTCATTACCTGTAGTAGAATTTTTGGCAGAGTTTTTTTTTTTTTTTGGCAGCCAATCAGAATAATTTATGCAGTTGTAAAGGATGATGACAGAGATAATCATTTTCAACTTTCGATGTATTTTACCAGCTTTGTGACTGCCAGGGAAAGCCACATGTTTTAAGAGCTGTGTTTTTATTGTTTGGAACACCTGGCCGCCTTCCTCCCGTGTGGGTAAGGGCAGCTATGTTTTACGGCATACTAGTCGTCGCTCAGCAGTCGAAACCTGCAGGACTTGTTGCTCAGTGGCTGATGAAATACATTACATTAATATAGTGGGGAGGAATTTCAGGCCTATTTGGTTGGGGCCAGGTCACAGTAGTAACATTTTTCTGCATTGTAAAGGCTTCGGCGTTCTCAGCCCACTGCAACCATGGGTGGGCCCATGCAGGAATTTCTTTCATGGAGTTAAGAATTTTAACATGGGGTATTTAATTGATGATATTCTTACAATTAAATTCTTTTGTTTTTGTGCCACTGGACAATTCTTTTTTCTTCAAGCAACAAAATTATAATGGTGTGTATTTGAAGAACCTTTCTGGTACAGCGTTGAATGTATTTTGACAATGGTTTCTGGTAAAGAATAAAATTTTTTAAATATACAAATCTCTTTTTTTCAATTAATAATTCATCCTAGATTTGTTTGAAGAAAACTAACTTAAAGATTCTGAATGTTCTCTTCTGTTAGAGTGTTCATATTCTAAGGATTTGTTTTTACTGTGATGGTGATAGGTCGACATTAGCTGCCTGGAGCTCTCTTGTTAGAGCTTTAGAACCAGGTTGCCTGATGTGGAGCTGCAGAGTCCTTTGAGTTTGATTCAAAAGGTTTTTGCAGTAACTTTATTCTAGCCATTTCATCATTTGTAAAACTAAATCACTGACAAAATCTTGTTTAGTGGACCAAAATTGACACAGATCTTGAAAGAATAGTTGCACAAGGAGAGATTTGTCTTTCAAACAAGCCAATGCTTTAAAAGTAGGTGTTGTGGCCCTCGACTTGGCCACAGCGGCCATGACAGTTGACACTGCAGGGTCTGTTCTGGGCACACATTTCTTGGCACTCATTGATAATTATTTTGAAATGGCCTGAGGTTTATGATATTCCCATTATTTCATCACATGTGGTTTTAAATAAGCAAAGATGCTGGTTTTTAACATATGGTATTCCAGAGCATGTGGTCTCTGATAATAGAAAACAGTTCTCTAGTGAAAGTTTTGCAGACTTGAGCACTTCACGTTCTGTTACAGGTAGCTCTGCCAAAATTCCTTCTAAGCTATCATATCAACCCCACTCTGAATCATGGGTGAGTCAACTAACAAACTCATGTTTGGTCGAGTAATTCGTAATTGTCTCACACAGCTTTCACCATTTATACATGGCAAGCATTGAGTACCGCCAGTTCCAAGCAGCTGTTTCACAGTCACAACATCGAAATGTCTCATTTGATACAGATACCTAGGTATGCTACACATCACATAATGCAATGGGAGAAGATAAGTGGGTAGATGGTGTTGTCAGTAAGTCATGTCCCTTAAATATAATGTTCAGAGTAAGAGTGATTTCGTGACACACAGGCATAAGGATCAGATTTTGTCTGTTCCCTGAGTGCAGACTACATCTAAAGAGAACCATCGTATACAAAAGGTTCTAAAGTTGTTTGAAAAAAGGAAAAACCAAGAGGTAAGGGATTTTGTAAGACTGAGAGCTGCAGACAGTGACAGTGAGACAATGGATAGAGTAAATGTACAGGAGAAAATTAAAAGAAACACTGAGATATTGATAACAGATTGTTTGGAGAAAGAGTTAAGAAAGTTTGAAAATGGGACTTGGGTCAAGGCAACACACCCTATAGTACCCAAGTCTTAACTGAGTTCCTAAACATATAGTTATTGAGTGAAATACTTTTTATGTATAAATTGTCTTATTATTATGGCAATATTTTAATATCTTGGCCTTGAGTTCCTATAAAAGTAAGAAAGAAGTGAAATATATTGTTGACCTTGCATTTAGCAATTGGCAACACTGTCCTGCACCAGTTGTAAAATGACTACTATGAGCTTGTGTGCATGTGTGTTTTAGTATACTGATTCAACAGTTTAATAATGCATATACAATCTTACAATCTTCTCTAAACACACGAAATATTTTATAACAGAATAAAATCATCCAAGAAATTATCAATTTGAATAATTTTTTTAGTTGCACAGAGGAATGATATCTCATAGTCATCTCCCAATGTATCTTGTGGTTTGAGCCATAGGCGTGTGCACGGTAGGTGCCACAGGTGCCTTGGCACCACCATTAGGGTTAACGTTATTTTGTTTTTTACAAGCAGAAATAATACATACTTACAAAAATCCATATTATTTCCAAAAAAATATGTTTTCCAATCGTGTAGAGTTACAGATATGTGCTCATAACACTATCAGTATATCAATTATCAATCGAACCAACTATACACACGGGCCGCAGCTACGAAACTTCTGAAATGTAAATACTTCTCCTAGTTCTCCTCGAATTACATAGAATGCGCGCTCTGTGTCCACTGTTCACTCCACTCGGCAGGCGCACGGAATAATAGCCGCCGTCCACCAGGGTTTATTTAAAAAAAAGAGAGAGAGTTTTGTTAGTTAAAAGGATAGGCTTACTCAATGACTTATACGCAGTCGCCGACAAAACATTTTTGTTGTATTCCAAAAGTTAAAACTTTTGCCCACTCTTATTTGTGTATTTTTATTATTTTAATATTTTACATATTTTAGGTATGTTACAAAAACTCTCTTCATTTGATGATTTTAAAACTTAACATTTGAGAATGTTTTTTCTAGCATTTATTTGGCATCTTCAGAAAACATATAAGTATGGTTTTTCAAAGCCACCAGCATGAATTCCGTGCAAACAATTTGTGCAATTTACTTTATGGCTCAACAAAGCCTAAAACTGTAAATAGTTTAGTAGTTTTCCTGGTGATTATAACGTTCAAAGCCATAATTTGTCATAAAAAATATTAAAATTTTTACATCTGTGTATTTAATGTTTTTGTTCTGAAACACCTTAAATAGCACCATTTTGCGCTTTGAAATCCAAATTTTTACGGGGGAGGACCCCCGGACCCCCCGCTTTAGGCTTGGGGTCCGTGAATGACAGGGCTGTTGTGTAATCTGGCACCACCAATACTGAAGTCCTGCGCACGCCTATGGTTTGAGCGTTGTAGTTTTCCAATACTGGCTCAAAATTATGAAGCCCATGCCATAAGTTTAATAATATACTGATGCTCATTGCAGAACAGAAGTATTCACATGAATATCAGCTAGAGAGTGATTGCCATGATGTCGTAATTTGGTAAAAAAAACACTGATGTGATACTGGCAGACTTCCCTGTGGCCATGATAACTGAGACATCACTTTCATGTGGTGAGGGTCAGTGGCAGTTTTCATTGCTCGACTAGCAACTATTGATACCACTGATTTTCTTGGTGCATATTTTAACATAAAATATACTTCTGCAGTAAATTAACTTTTCAATTTCCTGCTATGGCAAACTTACATGCTTATTCTCTGTGAGAGATGAATCTATTCCAGATTTGGTTTCTGATGTCTAGTATTTAACTATTTACATAAGTTTTGCAGTTTCATAACACCTAACTAAATATAAACTACTATAAAATGAATACATTTTAAACAAAAGCATTTCAGTACACACAAACATTAATCAATTTGCTACACTTAAAATGACAGATGTCTCACCAATTACATGCTTAACACAAACACACACGTCCAGCCCATATCATGCAATAATAGAAAAGATTACCTTTTAAAAATGCCAAAATTATATACAGTTAAAAAAATTTATTCAATGTGCAGATCTAAAACTAATAATTTTGAGAATGAAAAAAAAAGTAAGTGGTTAGTAGTTTCAAAACTTTGCTGTTATTTGACATTTTCACATAAAATTTAACTAAAGAAGTGCACTTCAAACATATACTAAAGGACAAGCCAGTACGCCCTCACTTCCACAGTATTTTCAAGCAAAATGAACTTAAAATGTAAATGAAGCAGCATTAATTCCGTACCTTGTTCAAAAAAAGTATTTTGCATGAGCCAAATCACCAACATCTACAAAATGGCCCCAACACCAAAGCCTGTTGTGTACCATGTTTATCCAATGGGACTAGAAGCAACCCACTGTGGTGTGCAGAGTGTAGCAGGAACATAATAAGGGTTATGGGGCGGCG
Organism: Bacillus rossius redtenbacheri; assembly: GCF_032445375.1. NCBI lineage: Eukaryota > Metazoa > Arthropoda > Insecta > Phasmatodea > Bacillidae > Bacillus > Bacillus rossius. The sequence continues at coordinate 59,237,991 of NC_086331.1, read as the reverse complement.
GGCGTCTGCATCACCAAATAAGATATTAAAATACCAAAAAATACTAAAGCTCAAACTATTTCAAATTACTACTACCCATACATCAACAAAGAACAGAAAAGTATGCATACAAAAAATAATATTTTGCTTAAAAATATTTGACACTCTCCATAGCATAGGACTTTTACAAATAAAATGAAACTATAAGAAAAATACTACAAATAAAAATTTGCTGCAAATGATTGATTATAACAGAAAGCTGAACTTTAATTAATGATTTAACTTTTATATAAAGAAAATCTGATTGAAGCCCTTATTATAATGATGAATGCTAAAATATTATTTAGGTTTCATTATTTATTTACAGCTACCACACACATTACAAAAATAATTTGTATGTTGAATTTAAAGTAAGACAAAAAATCACACTACTAGTTAGTGAAAATTTTTAAAATGGTGTCCACAAGAATATACCGTAAAACGGGGTTACTTTGCACCTGTGGGGTAAGTTTGCACCAAAATGGGTAAAAGATTAGTTAATGTGCCCTACTATGGTTAATTTTTAAAATGGAGAAATTTTCAGGTCATCTGTTTGGTTGGCATTTCTGAACTTGTTTTAATCAAGTGGTTTGCGATTCCCGCCATTTTATAACTGTGTGTAATATCTAATCTCTGGATAACCTAAAAGTACATAATTTCTATTGTGGCAAAATTGTAATTTTTCATCAACTGAGAATTATTTCATCAGGTAAGTAATTATCTCAGTGTGTTCGAAATTTGTCTAGCTTGCTACTACACAATTATTTTTTCAGTTTATTTATAACTGAGATTATATTACTCAATAATTAATAATGGTTGATACTTTGCACCATAAATGGGGAAACATTGCACCACTCCGAAACATGCTCAATATACATATTTTCTATGTATCTATTTTTTAATAGGTATGGCCTTATTAGTTATTAAGCCCACTTTTAAGTGTCCTCTACTCATTGTAGAATATACTACGCCATCTTAGATTTTTTGTATTGGAATTTTTTATTAACTTTTTATTAAGAGCTAATTTTCAACATTTTTGCTTTAAAAGGGCATACATATTGATTAAATGACATTTTTTATTCAACTATGGTGTAATTATTCAAGTAATTTGGCTTGTTTAATAATTGTCACCATATTAGCTATTAATTGAAAAGATAAAGTCATAAATAATATTTTCCCTGATTTTAACTTTCTAATTTGGGTTTTGTAGGATGCCTAGAAGGTACCAGCACAAGCTGGGAGCTAGGACATACCGCGACTACTCTGATGATCAATTAAATACCTGCTTGGAAGCTGTAAGGAATGGGATGTCACAAAGGGCAGCAGCTCAAAAATATGGGATTGCTAGAAGAACCATTAATTATAAGTTGAAAAACCAGCATGTTTCTAGGTACTCCAGGGAGACCTACAATATTTACTCTAGCAGAAAAATACCATTTTGTTTCTTGCAGAATAGAGCTAAGTGAATTGGTTTCCCTGTCGATTCATTTGACTTCAGGGTCATAGTTAGATCGTATTTAAATAATTCTGGGAGATCTGTGCCTGCATTCTCACAAAACTTACCAGGAAGAGAATGGGTGCTATCATTTTTGCAGCGACACCCAGAGCTCACTGTCCGGTTTGCATCGAATATCAAAAGAAGTCGTGCTGCACTCACCCCTGACATTTTAAGAGCTTACATTGGTAACTTGGCCAGTGAGTTGTGAGGAGTTGAACCATGTCATATCTGGAACTTCGACGAGACCAACCTAACAGACGACCCTGGTAACAAAATAATTTTCACAAAGAGAGGGACTAAGTACCCTGAGAAAGTTAGGAATGTCTCAAAGACTAGCATCTCTGTGATGTTTTGTGGGAATGCAATTGGTGAAATATTACCACCGTATGTTGTCTACAAGCCCAGTTGTTTATGGACCACATGGACTGAGAATGGTCCTCCAGGAACCCGTTATAACCACACACCTAGTGGTTGGTTTGATTCCCAGACATTTAATGATTGGTTTGAACGACTATTACTTCCGAGACTGAAGAAAAGTGATGGAAAAAAGGTGATCTTATGTGACAACCTGTCTGCACACATATTGTTTCATGTCATCAAACTGTGCAATGAGAACAACATCTCCTTTATATGCCTTCCCTCAAACAGCACTCACTTCACACAGCCAATGGATGTTGCTGTCTTCAGATCACTTAAGGGCACTTTGAGAAAGATTTTAGGAGAATGGAAAGACAGTGATGCTGGAAGGAATGCTGTTCTGTCCAAACAGGAGTTCCCTCGTCTACTAAAACCACTTATGGAAGAATCAAATGCTACTATAGGTCAAAATCTTATTTCGGGATTCCGAAAATGTGGAATATATCCTGCAAATGTAGACGAATTGCTTTCTGCAATTCCTTCAGCAAATAAGGCAGTTGATTGCGAGACCATTGAAAAGTCATTTTTTGAATGCCTGGAAAATCACAGGGCAAAGTTCACACAGCCTCTAAGGGTCGTTAAGAGAAAGAAGGTTACAATCTAGCCCGAAAAAAGTGTAGCATATGAGGAGTTACTGTCCCCAACCCAGGACACTTCACAGCACCCACTAAATGCTAAAGATGAAACCCACAAGAAAATAAGACAAAGCAGGAACAAAAGGCAGAAAGTTGTAAAACAATTCAATGAAGATGAGGATGTTGATGGTCCAGAAGATGCCACTTCAGATGCTGAGAGTGACTCCGATATGCCGACATACACAGCCTTAATGTTGAATGAAGCTCAAGAAGACGATGAAGAAACTGACGTTTTCAATGGCGAAAAATCAATTAGAGATGTTTTGGCACTACCAGCCCCTCAGAAGATATTTGGGGAACATGTGGCTTTTCAATATGAAGGGGAAATATTTCCGGGCAAAATACTCAAAGTCGGCAATGAAGAGGCAGAAATTTCAGCAATGGTGCGATCAGTGAAATCCTGGAAGTAGCCTGCAAGACCAGATGTATCTACATATGATTGGGAGGATGTCATTGGGCACATCAACCCTCCAAAGCAGATTTCCAAAAGGGGAGTGTACAGAGTTGTAGAACTAGAGATCAAGTGGTTATGATGGTGTTTTGTGAATTTCAACATTAAATATGACATTATGAATTTTACATAACTTTTTGTGACAGCTGCCAGATTTTATAGTTTTTTGGTGGGTTTCTAAGTCAAAAAAAAATATTTTTTTTTTTTAATTAAAAAAACAAAGCTTTGGTGCAATCAATTGTTCCTGCGTTTAACTTTGCACCAATCGTCATTATACATCCAAATACCATTTAAATAATATTGGTGCAAAGTATCCTACTCACATGGGTAACTTTGCACCACATTATTTTAATTTATGCTAGGCATATCAGGTTATTAATTAAGTTCATAATTGTATGTAGATAGCATCATTAAAGTCTAAAGAAGTAAATAAAAGTATAAACATATTATTTTTTAATATATTAACAACATAAAGAATCGCAAAACAAAAATAAATGGAAAAATTGGTGCAAAGTAACCCCGTTTTACGGTAACTGAAAAGTTTTAAATGTAATAAAAAACTATGGTGATGAAAGCCTACAAACAGTATTTAATAACATGTATTAAAAAATTAAATGTTCTTTCAAAAATGAATCAGAAAACGTGATATTTGCACACACTTATAAAACAAGAATCTTCCTAGAGAACAACATTTCACCAGCTTCGACTGCCTTCTGAGGGAAGCACGACAGTGTTCTTTGACAGACATCACACAAGATGGTTGCATGATGAAAAAAGGTACACCCTAGAACTGAACAAGTCCCAGAATATGCAGCTGCCAAACCAATAAACAGTATGTGTGCAACTGCTCACATAATTCACACTAATCTTGTAATTTTTCACCAAGTTCTAAGCAAGAAATGCCAATATTTTAATCAGCATCAATTTTGGACCACAATTATTTTTAGTGGTTTCTATGTTGATTTTCATTGAATGAGGTGACGAAGTGGTAAATGGGTTTGAATTGTGGAGACCTGGGAGTGAATCTTGGTCCAGCATCAGGATTTTGCTTTTTCATGGCTTCTTTAAATTACTCAAGGCAAATTCTGAGGTAGTTATTCCTACAGGCAACTGTAAATTGTGTTGTGTTTTTTGTCTCTAAAAACCTCACTGTTCAATGAGATGCAATGTCCAAATAGGCCTGTTCAGGAGGTAGAAGGAAGACATTTAATTCGCTGAAATCTTGAATTTCCCAGAACTCACAACTTATTATGTCTTAGATGAGTATATGACTATTATTTCATAATAAATGGATTTTATACTACCTCAATAGCCACATGTGTGCCATTCAAAATCTGGCCAACACTCCTCGGCGAGGAGGTAACTAAGAGAGATTGTTATGGTCTCAGCTACCCACACTGAACCATACATCTTACCATATAGTTTGTCAGCCACTCTCTGGACAGTACCTTGCCAGAACTTCTCAAAGACATTTCTATGAAATTGTTCACTAGGACATTAATTCAGCATGGTAGAGCTCCGGTACACTTTTAATCACTGCTCCACAAAAATTTAATATATATATTTGAGCAGTGAGTGACAGAATGAGGTGTTCATTTCTTGGCCTCTGCACACTTGTAACTTGGCATCACTGAATGTTTTACTATGAGATACGTGAATAACATTGTGGCCAGATGTGTGGCCAAAATAAGTCAACCAGAGGGGTCCCTGGAAATAACACCTTAGTATAATAGCAGATTCCGCTGTTTTATAGAAACAATTAATAACCATAATGTAAATTTAAAACTTAATGATTAAAGAAAATATTTTATGTAAATACGGCATTTAAAAATCTTAGGCAATGCAATTCTTTTACTGGATGTTTATATGAGATGCCAATTGAACTCTTGGATATTGGACACAGTATATGATTCATCCCCTCTGTTGTTGCAGGCTTATTACCGACTTTGACTCTTCCATGCATAGGTGTGGCCAATAGCTACATATATTCAGCCATGTGAAAATTGGCATGAATGCACAAGTTGAAAAGTCAAACCTATCACTAAACCATTTTGTAAAATTTTCAGCTCCTTGATATGTGTAGATTAAAAATAATTTTTAACAAGAAGGAATTTTAACCTCCGCTAGCCCCTTCCTGGCTACACCACTGCTCTTATTTCATAACATTGAACATAGGCATGTAGCCTTTAAGAGTATACGAATAAATATGGTTTATTGAAGCACATTTTTAAAAATGCTAATGGTAGGCAATTAAAATATGTTTTATTGATGTAAAATATGATAATGTTTACCATACTTGTACAAATATACAATTTTTTTTTATTTATGATAAGTACTAGCAAAATTACTTGTAATGCTGTAAGCCTGCCATTTCTAATTACTCACCAAGAGTTTTCTCATGTAAAATGTTCATCAACCATTACATTTATGAAATCAACATTTAAATAATGAAACATCATTCACTTACATCATGTATGCATGTATCTTTCAATGGAATCAGCTAGTTATCTTAAATGCAAACTGAAGTTCTACAACATTGAATACAATTTTAATAAGAAAACTACAAAAAGAAAAACCCAACATATTCATAGAGAAAATAAAAAAAGCTTCCTAGAGCTGCTGATAACACTTATACCCCATTTTTGGTATGGAGAAAAATGTGCCTTCGCTTATACAGTGGTATAATTGCCCCATCAGAAGAATAACAACAGTGAGTGCTAGGGAAAACTGCATTCTTGCATAAAAAAAAGTATTTTATTTGACACTTAAGACTTCTTGTAGTTTAACTAATCAAAAATTAAATTAATGTCACCTTAACTCAAATTGCTTGGGTAGCCCAAAAAAAAACTTTTGTCAATTATTACTAGCCTGCAGAGAGTGCTATAAATACTAGTGAACTACTAGCCTGCAGAGAGAGCAATAAATACTAGAGAACTTGCAAGCATAGTGACAATAAATACTAGGGAACTTGCAAGCACAGTGAACCCAGAGGCAGAAACCTCCACCTGAAGTCTTTTTTTTCCTTATCAGTAAATTATCTAATGCAATTATTACAAACAAATTACCAAAATTAATGGCACTTAGCTAAAGCTTGCACTGGAAATCTCCCCAATATTCATAAACATCCAGCTAATTAATTTCAATTTAAAATTACTCACCTGTCTGGGAAGCTATCAATAAACTTACATAGATTAATTTGCTTCTTTAACAAATACTTAAATAACACATTTTTTCTTGAAATTTATGTGTTTTTTTTAATGTCACTGACAGTAGCTATATCATGGTTAAATCAGTATCAAGTCAATGCTCACCCAAAGAGAAAAGTTACTAGAAACGTAACTATAATGTCATTAACTTTGGCAATCATGTTACAATTTATTCTAGAATAACAAACTAAGTGTTGGCTCACAGCATTTCAACTAATTTAGTTGCCAGTTTGCTAATAATAAAGCAAAAGTTATTTCAACATTGGTAATAAATAATTAATACATCCCAAATATATGGCCATCTACCTTACCAGCACCATTGATACTGAGAATAACAGAAGCATACAAACAAACATCATGGGGCACAATTTTACCATCCATTCTGGGAAGAGCACAACTATCCCACTTTTAGTGCTAGGGAACAATTTTCCCAGGTGCCATTTTCATGCATCACATTTTATCACTCGTGAAACAAGAAAATACATTAACTTGAAACACTATCCACCAAAGTAAACACAAATAAAAGGAAAGACATTTATTTCAAAACTGTGCACAACACTGCAGCAAATAACTTAATTTATATAATATTATTATATACAATGCATCATGTATTAAAGGTTTTTCAGAAATTGGGTAAAGCAAAGCTCCTCTCCATTGTACCCAATCTGAATGGCAATCTAACATTTATTAGGCGCACAAATGATATTTTATCAGTAAAATATCTTTCCAAAAAAATAATTGAGTAGTAGTTGCATAACTTGATGTTCGTGCTTTACACATATTTACCCTTCCTAAATTAACTGGTCAGTTAAAAAACCAAAAACTACAGTGAACAAAAAATTATTCACATACTCAGCAAACCCAAACAGCAAAAATTGTATGTAATAACTTTCAAAAAATGTATCAAGATACAAATCTAAACAACAGTTTTGGATACTGCACAGCCTTTAGTGGAATGAGTTAAATAAAATAAAACTATTAAAATTTAATTACTAGCAAAATATGGTGAGAAACTTTGTCATTAGTCATAACATAATGCCTAGAGATACAGTACTTTAGGTTTCTCAATTATGTTGAAATTTTTTTTTATTAAGCAACATGTTGTATGTTATAGAGCCAAATTATGCCATAATCTACTTACCTTAAAAAACTAATTTCTTTATTGTAAAGCAAAGTATTTTTTTTTATTAAGCTTATTTGTCTCATCTACAAGGGTCACTTAAGACAGAAACATATCTCAGACCTAGGATACAGACCTAGGATAATGACCTTATAGCAAGGAACCATTTCAGCATTTGCCTAGAGGTTTTAGCGAAACCACGGAAAACCAAAGAAAAAAGGATGGATCGAGATTCTAACCCACATCCTTCAGGATGTGAATCTAGTATCTTTCCAACCACTGTTACCAGCACACCACCTTTGTCCATTAAATTTGTGTAGTATAGCTCTAATGTTATCAGTAACTATAGTAAGTGTAAAAAGTATTCATACACTGAGCTTTTTTACAAAAGTTTTTGTATACTGAGCTTTTTTTACAAAAGTATTCGTACACTGAGCTTTTTTTTTACAAAAAATAGTGTAATTCTATCTAACAATACATGATACAAAAATAAATGATAACAATTCTTCTTTTCTTGATAATATTGAACGAAAAAAACGACGAATAAGAATATTTTTCTTTTCAAAACAAAAACAATAACGAAATAAAGCGATTTTGGGTAGTACAAAAAGTATTCATACACAGTCGTTTGTTCTTAATAAAAAATAAATTAATATTTTGTTGAGTATCCTTTTGCATCAATTACTGCCTGCAGTCTTTGTGGCATCGAATCAACAAGATTTTTTGTGATGGTAGGAGAAATTTCTTCCCATTCTCTTTGTAAAACTTAGATGAACTCCGCGCAATTCTAAGCTTGTCTTTCCCTGATTAAATTTTCTAGAACACTCCACAAAAGCTCAATAGGATTTAGGTCCGGTGATTGGGGAGGTCTATGCAATTGGCCGGGTACATTATATATGTAATAGCCAATTTTTGGTAATATAAGCAGTGTGCTTCAGATCGTTGTCCTGTTGAAATGTAAAATTACTTTCAAGTCCAAGTTTTTCGGCACTCACTGCTAAATTATTTTTTAAATTGTCAATGCACATCTTATGGTTCATTGTTCCTTCAATAACATGTACCGTATTTACTCGAATAATTGTCGCCATCGCTTAATCGTCGCACCTATTGTTTGAGGTAATGAATTTGGTATTTAAGATTATCCTCATAATCGTCGCACCCTAATTTATTGACGGCGACTGAGGCGCGAGGCGCGAATGGAACAGCCGTAAACACAATGGAACAGCCGTAAACACAATGGAACAGCCTGCTTTCACGTGGCATGTGGCGCTTATCATTGGTCCAACCTTGAGCGGCATGTCCTAATTGGCCGTGTGGGAGGAAGGAATGTGTGTGGAAGATAAGATGCTGTGATGCCAATGTTTTATCTCGTTTGCATTGGAGTGGAAAGTACTGGTAATTGCAGAGTTTGAGAAAGTTCATTTTGTGAAAATATGGGTAAATACAATTCGTATACTGCCGCTTTCAAGTTGCGCGTAATCACATTTGCAGAAGAGCACGGAAATCGGGCTGCGGAAAGAGAATTTTCAGTAAATGAAAAACTTGTTCGTGACTGGCGAAAACAAAAAGACAAATTGAATAACACGTGATGATAGCGGCGACTAAGATGACGTTGACGTCCCGGCAAATGAAGAATCTAGTTCAGACAATGAATAGATAAACTTGGTAAATGTTCAGACTGAATGTGTTTTATAAATGTATTTTGTTTATTGATTTTTTCGCAATGTTGTGTTTATACTATATTTTTTTCTTGTAACCAAAAGTTGTTTTGTTTATTTTGCGCATATTGTAAATAAATATTACGTATAGGTACCATGTACCTCGATATTAACTTCTTTAATTTAGCATTTTCAAGCGATTTACAAAAAAATTTGACTTAAAAATTTTTTTTTTCAATTTCTCCTCACATAATGGTCGCACCTCACTTTATTTTCAAAAAATTTGGTAAAATTGCTGCGACGATTATGCGAGTAAATACGGTAACTTTCCGACTCCTGCAGCACTTATACACCGCCACACCATTACCGAACCACCACCGTGTTTGACAGTCGGTATGAAATGACTTGGATGCAGTTCGGAGTTTTTTTTTCGCCATACTGTACGCCTGCCATTCGAACCAAAATTATTAAATTTACTTTCATCGGAGATCACTTTGTTCCAGAAATCACTATCTATATTTCTGTATTTTTTGGCGAATTCAAGTCGTTTTTAGCAATTAGTTTTGTTGACAAAAAACTTTTCCTCATGACTCGACCATGATATCCATTTTTCCGCCAGATATTTCAAACTGTATTGATTGAAACTTTTGTATTTCAATCTTGCATGGTAGCAGCAATCGTCAGAGCAGATATTTTAGGTTTTTTTTTTATAAGACGCACGATAAATCTTTCATCGGTACGTGAAAGAGCGTGTGGTCGACTACTTCTGTGCACATTTTTTACCGTTTTCCGTGTGCCAAATCGATTGATTATGGATTGAATTGTTGAGTGGGCTCGACCGACGATCGTCGAAATTTGCGTGAGACTTTAGCATTGATTATGGAGCCTAATAATAATTTTTCTTTCTTCCTCTGTAGTTTCTTTTCCTTTATGACCCATTTTCGACAAGTAAAAAGTAACAACTGAATGAAATACGGAATTTTCGTCAATAGACATGGAGGGAAGGACAAACCGAAAGATGTAAACAAATGTACGAACAGTGTTCCCAACCTAACATCGAATGTTGTCCTTGGTCTCATAATGTACAAATAATATTTGCACTTCCCGAAATCACTATATTTTGTTATTTCTTTGTTCCAAAAACTAAAAAATTCTTATGCATTAGTTTTTTTTGTTCAAACTTATCAATAGAAGAAGAATTGATAATATTTATTTGTTTATTAAATTTTTTTTATCAAATTCTTTGATAGAGATACACTATTTTTTGTAAAAAAGCAGAGTGTACGAATACTTTTTACACTCACTGTACGTTAACACTTCATTAAAAACTTAAGCCATATTTTCCAGTGTTCAATGAAAACATGTATGACCTTGAAGTGGTCGGTGCGCTGTGTTTGAATTTCGCGCCGCGCAGCAGGCATTGGCGCTCCTTCCCTTCCTCCTTTTCCCCCTCCCTGCGTCTAGTGCTGTGCTTGACTTCCCCTCCTGAGGTGTCCGCGCATGCGTGTTGCGCCTTCTGTTTTACTTAAAACTGCGTGTATTGCCTTGATGGCCCTTCTTGTTGGTTAGCAAATTATGGTTGTTATAGCCAGTCGGTGCTGGTATTTACTGAATTCAGTATGTAGGTCAATTAGTTAAATGTAGTGAGTGTGACAGCGGGGAGACTTCATGCTTGTAAGGTGGTGACCCTTACATTCGTGTGACTTGTAACAGCTAAACTGTAAGGTATTCTAAATTGTTTATTCGGCCGTCACCTTTGAAATTACTTTTGGCATTATTTCTCTTTACGTTTTTGCATTAATAGTTGGCATTGCTACTCGTGTTTTGCCTCACGTTTCTCCCCGTCATGTCGTTACTTGTGTTTAGGGCAATTTGTGTGCAAATTGTCAGTTCGCTTTTGCGTAATGTATGTAATCATGTAGTGTTAAATTTTTATATCTTATGCATTTGAATCTAGTTGCACTTTGCCTAGTGTAGGTTAGGCCGCAGACCCCCGCGTTAACATTTACGGGTCTTGTAATGTCTAGTGAGGCATTTGTCTGTATTAACGTAATTCTCGGTCGCTGGGATGATTGAGGGTTGTCTCTCTTTTGCACTTGCTGACGTTAATTTAACGAGAGATTATTCTTTACTATCCTGTTTATATCGCGGTGTCAATATTGTATTTGTCATATTGAAAATACGTTCACGTATTTGCCTTCACATAAATGGTCACACACCGTGACAATTGTACTAGTGTTATTGTTCTGTGGGATACTTACTTAATTTTATATAATTGTCTCTGTATCCCTTTGGTAATTCATCTGCATTAATTTCAATGTAAAATGTTTGTGTAATTGTATGAGGATCTAACATGAGGATTTTGCCCACGATTAAAACGAGATGTGTTAATTTAAATACTTGCTGATTTAACCTTCGCATCTTGACTATCCTTGGCTATTATTAATTGGATCACACTTTTGAACACTGTTTACTCAGCTCATAGAATTATATTATTTTTTAAAAGATTGTGTTACACGCGGTTGAAGGTTCTCGTGAAATTACTTCACCTGCTGACACTTTCCTATGAAGTTCATGGAAGCCTTCAACCTTCACGATGTTTGTTAAGATTGTGAATCTTCTTATTTTATGTAATAAATGTGTATCGTCAAAATAATAAAAAGGTGAGCAGCAAAACACATCACCATATTAAGCACTTGAAAGTGAGAAACAAACTGATTACTGACATGCACTTGCATCACCAGAGCACAAATAATTTACCATGCACATGCATATATGACAGTTGCAACATAAACTGTGGTGATTGTACATATTATGTATATAACGATCAATGGCAAAGTAATGCAACAACCTGATAACATGAATGTTAAAAAACTAACCTCGAACTTGTGCATACTTCTCAGTAATGATAAAAACCAACATTTTTATTATGTGATTTTGTATCGATACAGTAGTGACCTCCCTCTTAACCAGCCACCTTTTAACCAGCCGCCACGAGTTTGAGACCATGACTCACAAATCTGTAGCAACTTGTCTCTAGCCACTAGCCTAGTCGGTTCAGTTGAGTTACTGATTTACTATGGTGTTGACCAGTTAACAGGGAGTCCACTGAAATTACAAAAACCCCTAAAACTTAAAGATTACTTTTTACAGAATAAATTAATTTATTGGACAATCAATAGTTTAAAACCTACTTTGTTAAACAAGAATATCGGAAGAAAAATTTTAACATAAAACTAAAATAAAAACTGAAATTAATTTAAAAATGAAAAATATAGAAATAAATTTTTTATACAGAAAATATAAATGAAACAAATTTATTTACTTTAAGATAATTAATATACTACATGAAGATGAACCAAGATCTCTAAGATTACTGTGAGATTACAAGTGCCAACTTGGTGCTCATAAAGTTTCATGTTAAGTTTTGGGATCATATTTGCAACCATGAACCCTTCACTGTTGAAAACTTGCTTGGATAAAGGCAACTAAAATAAATGATTCTGGGAATATAAGGCAGCAACACATCAGTCACGGAATATACAACCTACAAAAACCACAGTTACAAGAATTCTTACGAAGCAGGCTAATGCAAGATTGGTCAACTGGCCCAAAAACATGCATGTTTACTTCTACGGCTTGTCTAGTTGATACCTTGTCTCAGGCAGTGCACTTAGGGCGGGATTCATAGTCGAAGCCTTGTTTGGCGAATAAGTAATACTTTATAAAGTAGTGCTTATTCTTCAAGTAGTACTTATTCCAGCAATGAATTCATAAACCTATACTTGACGAAGTAATACTTGAACAAGCACTACTTATATTGGCCATGCTGTACTTGATGAAGTATCTCAAAAAGTAAAGGACGAATTTTGTGCCAACGTAACGCAAGCAAATATACTGCTGTAAATACATAGTTTACCTGTTTGAAAATAAAATTGCCCACATTTCAAACCATATATGCGATTAAAATAATGAAATTAATACGTAAGATGATATTTATAGTTTATTTGATAGTGAACTTGAATAACATAAATATGAACATGTATTAAAAACAAATTTACAACTGCATAAATATGTTTTTAATGTTTGTGTTGTTAAATTATGTTGGCCATCTTGTGTCTGTGATCTATATTATAGAGGTGTAAAAGTAACGAAAAAAAGCGTACCCTTATGTATCTGTTACTATAACAATTTGTACTTGTTACTATCGTATCGTAACGTTACTCGTTACTTCTGATACCGCATATGCTATGTTATGTTGCAGCAACGAATCGAGTCGTATTGCGTACGCGTACTGTACGCGGCGTACAGTATGACGTCGCGTAAAAAATAATAAATAGAATATAAACAATTAACAATATTTGATAATTAACAGTTTTTGTTAACCATGAAACAATAAAATCTCATTAGAGCAGCTTTTTTATATTATCTCTTTTAAGATAAGAACAAAAAAACGTGAAAATACGCGATAATAAAAAAACAAAAACATACATATTTCTAATTTGTAAAAAAATACTTTCTTACGTTGTTTCTGTTCCAATCTCAAACTTTGTCTACACACACAATACCTTTAATAAACAGTAAAAAACTTGGACGACGAATTTCCAAATTATACTTTACTTAATAAACAAACATAGTTCTTTGTAACGTAAATTCATTGAATATGCGCGCGCATGCGTAAAACATACGAAAAATGCGAGTAACAAGATGCGGCCGTGTGTAACGTTTCGTTACTCGTTACTAGATGGCGCACCCGTAACTCAGTACCGAATACATACGGTTTGCTACAGCTCTATCTATAGGCGGGTGAAGTTAACCACGTGGTAGCGAAACAACACGCTAGCTGCAGAAGAGGTTATGTACGTAGCCTGTATTGTTTACAAAACTAAGTGGCAACTATTTGTTTCGTTTCTTTTCCCCAAATTGAATTTGTTTACTCTCTCAATTTTAATTTAATATATGGAAAAATTAACGGGAATTAATACCTTACATAACCTATTCCTTACAACAAACAAATCCGTACCAGTACTTGAGTCACCTAGATAGCCAACTTCATGAAGTATTACTTATATCAATGAATAAGCAAGGCTTATTTGATTATGAATACTTGCGAAACAAGGGAAACTTATTTCATGACTGTGAATTCGTATTGAGCAGTACTTATTTGACGCAGTGCTTCGTGAAGTATTACTTGAAGTAGTCCTAATAAGCAGTGCTCTTTTTGTTCGCTATGAATTTAATACCATACTTAAGCATGCATATAAGCATTACTTTTTTCAAGTATTGCTTATATCACCACTATGAATTCCGCCCTTAGACACACACATGTTAATGTGTTTTTTTGACAACAAATTGCATCTTTGTCAAAAAATATTAAGATTTCCATATAAACAAAATTTTCTTGTAAACTGTGAAACACTGATCTGTGTTATGTAGAATGTTACCCCAATCATTTTACAATAATTAGTATTTTTATCTGCACATCTAAAAAATAATTTTTAGTCGAATATTCACATTTGTTATGCAGAAGCACAGAACATTAATTTTTTTGAGGACAGAGAAAAAAATAGTGTAACCAAGTGATATTTGTAATATGAAGAAAAACACTATGTTTCATATTAGTTAGGTGAATACCACCTAGCAAACACTATGTTTTCCAATTTTTTAGTTTCTCTGGATTCTATTAAACTTATTATTTGTGGAAAATATTAATTTCTTAGAAATTACCACCTTATAATATCCAAATGATGAACAGAAAATTTTAAGAGGATTTTAGGTTTATGATAATAAGACATGTCAATGTGTTTTACTTGGTAACAAAACTGGCATTGCCGATGCCATACAGGAAAATAAAAAAATATATCTCTATAGAGCTGTACTCAATAATAAAAGCAGCAGCAGGCAATCCGAGTTTGAGTCCTAGCAAGGTCCAACTCCAGTTTTTTCTTATATGTGAGCGGTTTATTTTGTAGGGGAGAAATTATGTGGGTCATTATCAAGGGCAATGATATATTTTCCTGGCAGAGTAGGAATAGGCTGCTTCTTATACCACTTTGTGAAAATTTTACCATTTATTTAAGATTTGGTTTTGATTTAAAAATTAACAGTGCCCCATTAAGAAAACCTTTCAAGGCCTCAATTTTCCCTCATAGTTCTCAAGTGCCACGCAACCATGCTATTAGGATGTAATTTTTTTTAACATAACTCCGTTGTTTTTTTGTATTTTCTTGAACCTAAAATCCAAAATTTTTTAGAATTGTACTCAGTTTCCCTAATGCTTTAAAAAATTTTTCCTCCGTCAAAGCAGACTGCAATATCTGAATTATTGGCACTATTTTTTTAAACACTCACAAATATTACACATTTCTCTTTACTATTTCAAACCCAAAATGAAACTAGCTGTCTATTTAAATTTTCTCTTTTTACCATGCGTCGACATTTAAGATTTTGTTTCTACAGTAAAAATAAATGCCTTCTTTTCTTATTTGCTAATTAACTTTTAATACTTCGCTGTAGCAGCTGTCACTCTTTTCATAGAATAGTCAACTAGAATAGTGACTGTTATGTTCTTTTTATTTTTCTTCACAGTAAAAACAAATAATTTGCTAGTAATTTCTCTGCATTCACTATGCACAGTTTTACAAGAATCTCACATTTTACTACTAAAAAAAATTTTTTTCGACTATATAATGAAAACATTTTTTTTATGTGATATAACTACATTATACCACTTGTAACAACCCTGGTTACTTGCCCTCCGTGCTTTCCAAATAAGATTTATTATGTTTTTATAATCAGAAATGATAGTTAGGTTTCCTAGCATTATGTAAATAACAGCTGTTTGTTCATTTAAGAGGTATTAGTGCATTTGCAATATGTTTTATGAACATTAATTCCATTAGTTTAATATTTTTAATAGTTCTGGTGATTTGCTTACTTAATTTGACAAAGGAATTTAAAGTTATTTTTACTTAAATTTTGATTATTCATTTAAGATTTTATGAGCTTTATTTTTCTTTTGTATTTTTTGCTATGGCTATTTGTTTGAAGGCAGGCTGATGCAGTAGTTTTGCCAGTTACATAAGCAATAAGAGAGACAAGTGTATCTTGTACATGGGAAAAAGAATCACGTGATGTGTCTTGTGGGCGAATTTGCAAAGGAAAATGATTTGTTTTCATGGCCGAACAGTGTTCTGTCATTGGTCGTAATTGTAAGCTGCTCAGTGATTGGTTGTTGATGGCATGATGAGTACAGTTTTTTTTTCCCAGTGAACAAGAAGCTGTAGTAGGTCACCATATAAGTAGTTACTTGGGGCAACTACGAGAGTAGTCGTGTTTGTTGGCAGCTGGCCAAATTTGGAATATTAATGTAGGGAAGAGAAGATTTTCACACCTAAGGGCTGGGCCAGGCTGTGTTCAACCTCGTTTAGAAAATTTTTAATTTAGAAGATTCAATCACAGGCAGCAGTGAAGGCCTAGAGTGGAGCCTTTTAGTAAATTATTGACCAAGCAGAGCAGACAGTGGTCTCTCGGCCATCTGCACCGTGTGTAGCAACCAAACGCGGGATTTTGTCAACGAACTGTAAATAAATATCTTGCCCAAGTAATGAACTGATTTGTTTGAAAAATTTGTGCTGCTAGTTTTTGTTGTCTTGAGACAAATGTTACTGCGTCGTACAATGATGATCATGTTCAGTGTTTAATAAAGGCAAAAATAAATTTACAAACTTTATTCGTGAATTTTTTATTTATGCAAAACCATTTTCAAAATGATCAGGCTTAAAGTCATAAAGGAATATTCTACGGAACTTAAATTATTTCAGTGCCCAGCAAATTTCAAGTGTTTTCATGAATGTGTAATTGTGCCACAAAATTCTATTCTTTTTCTTCTGTTTAAATTTTTAAACGTAACTTTCTTTAATCGTTAATAACCATATTTTGATTTTATAGTTAACTTTTTGCGTAAGCTAATTTTCTGTTTTTTTTTTTAAATATAATTTGGCCTACTGTAGTATATTATTTTTATATTTAATGTATTTAAAATTAGAGCTTTGTTTTATGGGAAACCTTTTGCTTTACGAAGTTCTGTTAGTTTCGAATTTGCTAAAATATTAGGGAGTGAGCTCCGCTGGGTTTTTGTGTGTGAGCTGTTGGTGCGCCTGGCCGCAAGACAGCGCTGGGAGCGTGGCAGTCCAGGTGGTGCGGAGCGAAGACTAAGAGTCGTGAAAAGGTTTCAGTGGCAAGCGGGGAACGTTGCGGGATATGGCTCGCCAGAGGGCATCGTCAGGCAGAACTACTAGGCCTAAACCATTCAAGGGGCCAGTGCAACTCATCTGCTGAGTTTCAGCTAGTTAAGTTACCAGCCCTGACTGAATTGGGTGTGATGCCCAGGATAATGTTTGCTAGAACTTATATTCCCATCAGTGGATTGTTAAACTGATTATTTTTGAGATGACCTGAAATGGTGTTTAACCCGTTATTGCGGACATATTAATTTATCAACATCTGCAATACCTAAGCGTGTGTGAGGCTCTTCTGGACAACCCTGGCAATAAGGTTGTGCGCTGTGCCCAAGGGAAAAGTTACATAGGCTGCACTGCTATTGCTTAGTTTTCAGTATGGAGTTGTTCCACAATTTACATAGCATCAAAATCTGGGTAATGATTATCCTACAGATAGGCATATTTGGGCTGAATTGTTATATAACTGAGAAACTGTTGTGAGGCCTAGAACTGATTGTAGTTTTAAGTCAGAGGTTTAGACTAGGGCCTTTTCAAGATACTGTTCCCAAAACAAACATTTTCTTGTTTTTAGACAAACTATGTGTGATATTAACTCTGTGGCAAGTATTTTTCCTGTGGAATATAACAGATTTTTTTTTTGTTGGGAAATATGAACTTTTCATCGAACTGCAATCAAATTGCAATTATCATTGGCCAACCCTTTTGAAAATATAGCCCTTTAATTTGTGCCACAACTCAAAGAAATTTTTGGAGCTCGTGGACTTGATAATGAGTGGAACTTTTCTAGATGCAAAAAAAAACATGCTTAACATTTAATATTGGACATTATTTGAGGACTAGTTAAATGCTGAAAGGCATAACATATAAGCTCTTTTCAACAACATTCTTTGTTTTAATTTAATTTGTATGTGTGGGTGTGTTTAATTGTATTATAATGAACTTTGAACTTTGGTGACAATATTTATAAAAATTAAATTTTCTAAAATTTAAAACAGTGTTATTACAAATACCTCTGGGTTGCTGAGGTTTTTAAAGTCGTTAAAAGGTTGAATCTGTCATATTTAAAAATAAATATTGTGGTTAAATAATTTGTTTATGTTTTGCCAAAATTACTTAACTCCTTTTCCGTTTAGTTTCTGGTTTATATTTTTTACATATTGCTACAATGGCAGTAGGAACTAAGTTTGCTAATATCAAAGATTTTACTTTTTCATTTTATAATGTTTATGATTTTGACTTAGGCAGAAGCAGGTGGCAATGTTTTTCAGGTATGCAGTGCATGGTTGAAGGCATCCATACCACATAATCTAGACCAATTTTGAGCTAGCAGGAGGTCTGGATTGTTATAGACTACCTGCACTCAATAGCTTATTCCATGCAAAAGTCTATAGCAACTAAATCCGTCCTAATTCGAACTACAGGTAGTCAGAGAAGTGGCCAATTTGTATGTAACCCAATTGTTTTGCTTCGGCCATTGGTGGTCGAATAGAAAGGAAGTTGGGAAGGGGAAGAAAACCAAGTTGTATTTTTAATTTTTTCTCGGGTTTCACTTGAGTTTGTCAAGCAGCAGGGTTATTGATCACATGATATTTGAAAATTCTGAAAAATAGGTCCCTGTTATGCAATTATTTTGTATTAAGGGAGTAATAATATATTTTAATGGCAAAACAAAAGTAAATAATAAAGGTTATACATTATTTATGCACATTTACATTTTGCATGCATTAACAAGAAAAATTGTATTTCTTTGAAATATTACAGCAGAATCAGCAAGAAAATTATTGCAGGATTACGTATAAGCTGCATAGAATGGCTTACTGTCTATGGTGATGTTTCCCATTTTAACATTAACACTTTTGACTGGATGAATAATGTAACATTTAATTATGAAAGTAAAATGTACCTAGTGTTTTAATGGAAATTTGACTGAGTTAAATTAAAGACAATGTATCTTATACAAACCTGAGGTCCAGATAATATACCAATATTGTATAGCCTATCCATAAAAAATAATTTTGAATAATAAAATAAGAAGGCACATAAACTTGTGGCTGTGGTGTTGTTCTAATTGGTATATTAATTTTGTTATTTTGTGGATTGGCTGATTCAAATTTAGATGCATTCTGCATTTGATTATTTTGCGCTCATAACAATACTTTAAAGCATATTATCAAATAAACATTTTTTTTAAATATTAATTAGTGTATCCTATCAACATCATTAGTGACTGGAACACACAATGACATAAATCAGGGAAGGTATCAGCTACAGCCTAAATAGTAAGGTATCAACTGAGCATTTTTGTGCAGTATTAAGGGAAACCATGGAAAACCAATTTCAGGAGCGCCGGACAGTTTCACCACTTTCAGATTTCTATGAACTACTTCTCAGAAATAATATAAGACTAGTACTGTACGTTAAAGCAATTTACTGTTGTTTTGATAAAAGTACCTTATTTAAATGCAAAAATATGTAAAATACAAAAAAAAAATTATTTTTACTTTAAAGGCTAAAACGAACATGGTGAATTCATAATTTGGAAACTCTGTAATTTTATAAGTTTTGATAAGTATGTGAAAAAACAAGAAACTAAAAATAGATCATAATTTTGACATACAAAATCTGGCGATCAGACTATTGATTTAGTCCACATGATCTGCCTTTTTGAACGTGGCTCGAGTACATATTCCTTTACAGTGCCAAGTAAATTATCAGTTAGTGTTTCTTCAACTATACATGTGTGGCATGTTATGTCACAATGCCAACAGAAGCTTCTTTCAACAATGAATCAAGCATTTATACGTGAAATGAGCCATTGGGCTAGAAACAATAAATACATACATATATACATATGTTTGAAGTTAGTAAAAAGGTAAAATATCACTTTTAGTAGAGCATATAGCTGCAATCAGAATTTTGTCCTGCTTTAATTACTAGGGCATTGTGCAGTATTAACCAATGAAATTAATAGTACCTATATGGTTCATTGTATGATAAGATTAAAGGAATATTCATGCTTTTAAGACACTCTGTTTCCTCACCTGTTCTGAGCAATTTTGCGAAGTGTGTCTGGACACCTTATTAGTTTGTCTAATGTCTTAACGATTGAGGCAAATGATGGTCGATGCGTTCTTTCTTTCTGCCAGCAATCGAGCATCAGCTGATAGATAGCTTCAGGACAGTCCATGGGTGATGGTAACCTACAAAAATGCAGACAATATTATTTTACTGCTTTCATTCTGATAATACATATTAGTAGAAATGTAACAATTTATACAATAAATATTATTTTCAAGATTATAAAAAAGGATACATTTAATTATAATAATACAATAATTTGTTAATCATTTACATAGCCACAAAGCCTACAAATTAAATTAAATGATTTGTTCCATCCAAATTCCAACAAATTAGGTATGCAATAAAGCAGAGTATCAGCCACTCTATATTGATCTTTGAATAGGAAAAGAAGCATAATTTATTAGGTACCAACACATAGAAACATAATGACTTGTGATTAGTCTTTAAAAGTATTCACAGCTTAGATTGACAGTTTGTTTTTAATTTTCTTTGAGTCTTGTATATTTTCAATATATATTGTCATTTAGAAGCACTGCTCAACTTTTATTTCCAAGTATTGACAACTGAGGTTGATAATTTACTTTTAACTAGCTGTAATTATTGTTTATTTTCAATGCATATTGTAATTTAACAGCATTTATATTTTCAAAAAACCTTTTTAACTCTGTTAATAATTATTTTTATTGTATTAGATAGGTTTCAATGTGTACAACAGTATTTTTAAGGCTCTTTTTATTTAAATTTCATTTCATTTTATTATATTTTAATTAATTTCTGGAGAACAGTTGTGTTTCTAGCATTTTCTGCACTATAATAGTTTGATGAGATGAAGTGACAGATGTTTCCTCAATCGCACAGTTGACACCGACCGCTGGTGCTCCCTCTAGTTGCACAGGCCACTCTTAAAAGATGACCCCCAATTCAACACTGTCAAATAATGTAACCACTATTTGTGAATTCAGATATTTATGTTAAAATTCCTGTCTAATGATGATGTTTGCTTACTTTTTAGCACTGGTTTTGTGAATTTAGGTTTGTACTTATATTTAAATACTTATAATTTAGGTTCATACTCATACTTTCATACTATTTTTTTTTTTCAACCCACCAACTATCACACAAAACTCCATATGAATCACTCACTCTTCTTGCCATTCCCTTAGCCTTTACCTATAGAGCTGAATAAAAAAAACTGTTTGAAAAAAAATTTTGCACTCTGCCTGGATTTAAAAAAAATCAATCCTGGAGTAAGAATTAATTATGTTTCATTTATGATGGTTCAGTTATTAATGAGGACTAGATTGGTATCATAAAACCCCAGCATCAGTCTTCTTGTAGTTAACTTACTTTGAATATATTCTAGGTTTTCTTACCTGTATCCTTTTTCTATGGACTTGATAACATCTTGGTTACTCCAGTTCCAATATGGGCGTTCCCCATACGACATGACTTCCCAACAAACAATACCAAAACTCCACACATCAGATGCAGAGGTGAATTTTCGAAATGCAATTGCTTCGGGTGCAGTCCACCGGACAGGAATTTTTCCTCCCTAAAAAGACATAAAAACTGTTAATTTTCAATACTCATTTGTGTTAACTTTTAAAGTGATTTTGGTTTTATAAAAACATTATTAAATGTATTGTTTTGGCATCACTTTCTACAAATATGTGTTACTAATGAAGTATAGTGCAAGATATCATACCATCATAATAAATAAATTATTAACTATTGAGGTCTGGGCTAGAGGGCTTGATTTATTTTGATACGAGAACTACTGTATGGGCGCCACCGTATCAAAGGGCACACCAACCCGGCAGAGACTCCTCTCAGGATGTGACATCGCCCATGTGGAAGAGATATTCGGACCCTCTAAAATTTTGCAAACCAATTGCCAAGACCTGGTTCGCTCTCAGTGTCGGGCATGCTTCAAGGATTAACGCAGTGGGCTCTCAGGGCATCCCACATGCCGCCATGCAGTAGATATTATACACGTGGGCACGAGAAAGGAACACCATTTAAATCACACGTCTAGGTTTATTAAGAAGTTACATGCTCCCGTATACATAGTCCTTTATACAGTTCAAAAGCCCAAGTCACGAATCAGTTTATGCTGCGGTGTGTCCATACACATGGCCACACAAGAATAACGTAAAGGTGATTAAATACTCGTGGAGGGTAATAAGAGGAGATACGTAAAAAGATTTAAAACCTTAAGAACATGAACGGAAAACTACTTATCAGCGAATACAAGCGGTGAGGTCCCCGGGGTGCTGGTGCATCTGCTCTCGGCCGGTGATGACGAAGGATTGGGGCGAGCAAATGCTGTGACAGCCCACATGGCATCTATCGCTCCGAACCAAACCGCCATTACGTTTTTACGATTGCTTGTCAAGGGTTATTAAAAAAAAAGACACGCAAAACACTTGTACAATAATTGTGTGCTTTCTTGTGGCTAGAATGATTGAAACAAATAGTAATTAAAAAACTAATATCCAAACAAAGTCTAGCTTCGGCCGGACTTGGGTCTGCCTCGGGAATGTCCGGTGCAGTCTTTATTTTAAGCAAAATTAAATATAAGTTTTACTAAACAAAACCCTCCCAGCCGATCTACAGTGCTACAAAATGCTTAGGATAAAAAATAAAGGTTTACAATTAATTTATAATTATATAAGGGGACGGAGCACTGAAACTACGGCGCCCTCTTGCGGGAGGCAAAGGCACGCCATTCAAACACATGTCATGCAGTATAGGCATGTGTACATGTCGGCGGTGCAAATACCATGAAGGAGTGATTAGGGATCCCATGGGACCACAAAGGGAGGGCAGTCTGACCAGGCTTAAAGGGGCAAAGCCCTGGTTGATGTCAACTGCTCCCCCTCGAAATAGCCTGGAACGGATTCGAATTAGTGTGCAAATTTAGAGGGTCCGAATCTTGCTCCCACATGGGCAACATTACGCCCTGAGAGGAGTCTCCACCAGGTCTGTTAAGTTCTCTTACAACATGTTATAATAGATACATGCTGGATATCACTGCTACGGTCCCGGTGTAATCCGCACTCCCTGGTCCGACCACATACGACATTATTGCTTGTCTGTAGACTGGTACCCTGTTGCCAGATATACATCTGCCTTACACACCGTGTTGATGCCAGTTGTATGTGTGGCCATAACACCCCTCCCCACTAGAATGTAACTTAACTTTCCCTTACTGGTCACCCTTAACTTCCACTGATCACTGGTACCAGAGGGGACGTTGAGATATACACCCACAACTGGTAACTGTAGATCTTGTAGATTGCATGGGCTGTGGTTGGTGGGGAACCTGGTCAGGTGAACCGCCTCTCCGGAGAGGTAAAGCTGCTGGGCACAATGCTTGCGGAAAGCCCAGAAATGGAGAGTCTGGTGCTTGGCAGGCCGTACGGGTAGCAGCATCATGAAGGGGAGGCGAAGCTGCTGGTGATGAGCTAGCCACTCTTGCAGATGTAGCAGTCATTTTCTTAGTTGGATGATGCAGGTGACAGTGTTGAAGTTGTAGCATCAGTTTCTTCCTGTGTATCAGGTGAATGTGCCTGATGCCTGTTTTGATGTACGGTACCCAAGGGATAAGCCGGACAAGCCACCCCCAAAGTTGATGCCGCATGACTATGTCCTGACATGGGAGCACTACATCCCTCAGAACTTCTCTGGAATAATGGTAATACAGATGGAGGTGCACCTGTATCGACCATCCTTGTGAGAAGGTCATCAACGTCATTTCCAGATTCTTTAGAAAATCATCGACATACATAGTCAGCAGAAACGTTCATGGCCAGCAACCCAGAGTCTAGCAGAATGTCATAGGCTCGAGTTCCAGAATGACCATGTACTATACCTGGTACCCAACTAGATTTGCTTGAACTATGCTTCATCATCCATACGAGTTCCCCGACTTGGAGTGTGGGCAATGTCACCGGTGTTGGTGCGTCAAACTCGGATGCAGGGTGTAGTTGGGCAAGATGTGTACGAAATGCTCTACCCATGGCTTCCGCAGGGGTTCTACCCATGGACGATGAGGGGCGTGTTCGCATAGTCCATACAGAGCGAGCCACTCGTGCATGGATATCTACATCCTCAAACTTCAGCAGTAACTTCTTGACTGTTTGTACTGGGCATTCTGCTAGCCCATTGGAAGAAGGGTGCCACGGCGGGGTACACAGGTGGCGTATGCCATTTCTGCGAAGGAAGTCATTGAAGGCATCGGATGTAAACTGCCGTCCATTGTCCGTTACAATGACCACTGGTTTGTCAAAATCAGCCAGAATGTAGCGCGTGTGTGTAATAAGAACCAAAGCAGTCAAATTTGACACCACTTTGACTATTGGCCATTTTGAAAATGCATCAATTACAATGAACAGGTAATGTCCCAGGAATGGTCCTGCATAGTCAAAATGCACTCATTCCCAAGCGAATGTTGCACGGGGCCATGGAGATACAACTGATCTTGGAGGTGCATTAGCTACTGATTGACAGGCTTGGCAAAGTTTCACCTTGTTCTGAATGTCCGTGTCGATATTGTGCCACCAGACAATACTTCGGGCAATGGCCTTGCTGCAGTTTTCACATGGGTGTGTGGAATGAATCAATTTCAATACTGTCTCTTGCAGTGACGATGGAATCACGACCCTGTCGTGCCATAAGATGCAATTAGATTGTAGTGATAGCGCTGACCTTTTGTACCTTGTCTGGCCAACCTTGATGCATGTAGCATTTGACTTGCCGCAGAATATCATCATTCTCTGTAGCTTTTGCGATATCTCGTGGAGATAAGAGATGTAGGTTCCTAGCATCCAGGAGGTGCATGCCAACTGGTTCAGGACACAAATCATCTGCGGATGTAGGCTGAGGCAACCTACTCAAGCAGTCAGCATGACCAACAGATTTTCCAGGTTGGTGGTGTAGCTGATAATCAAATGAACTTAAGATCAGAGTCCATCGTAACATTCTCTGCGACAAATGCAAGGATGTTGGTTTGTCTGGAGAAAATATGCCAAGCAGAGGCTTGTGATCAGTTACGATCGTAAACGGACGAAAGGCCAAATAAGGAGTAAATTTCTTAACAGCAAAAATAATGGCAAGACCCTTCATGACTGATTGCATAAACGTCCCATCTGACATAGTGGAATAGGGTGTATCTGGAGACAGAAAATGTACACCCTGAATGGAAACACCTAGGGCATCAAACCAGTTACGACCCAGAAGATTCGGTCCAACACCATCAACAACCAGCACAGGCAGCATGACGGTAATATCCTTGTGCCAAACTGGTGCTTGGAACTCACCAACCAGAGTCAGGGATTGAGATGCCCATGTGTGCAACTCAATTGGTGCCTGATGCAAAACAGGTTGGTCGACCTTATTGGCACAGTATGTATTAAAGGTGGACACATTCATGAGTGTTCGTGAACACCCTGAATCAACCTCAAAGTGCACCATGAAGTTATCAATCAGTATCTGCATGACGTAAGGTTTCTTTTTTAGAGCTGGGGATGAATCAGCCAACAAAAAAAAGACCTCAGATTGCGGCAATGACCCGCCTGCAGTAAAATGGCATGGTAAACCCGCCTGTGGTAGGGCGTCTGCTGCATTGTGACTGCGGGGTTTGTGGCTGCCAACTGTAATGAAATTCGTGTGGTCTTCCTCCACCAAATGTGACACAGCTTTCTCCTTTTGCTTGCAAGCTTTTGCAACATGCCCAACCTTGTTACATTTCTGAAATTTCAATTTGTCTCTGGGAAACGGACAAGTTATAGCAGTATGTCCCTTTTCTGCAAATCGTAAACAAGTTACATTCTTACTAGGCGTAAAACTAACAGAAGGGGGACCAAATTTGAAATTATTGGTTCCAGTGGTATGAAGTTTGTGAACCTCGTCCATGCCGTAGTTCCTAACCTCTAAAACATTGGCTTCGGAACGTTCTACCATTTGCACTATTTCTAAAGCCTTTATGCTAGTTAGCTCTGTCTCGGAGAACAACTTTGCCTGTATATCGGCATTGCGCAGGCCACAAACAAATTGGTACAACACCATGGTTGTAGCATTGCCGGCTAAATTACAGGGTGATGCTAGACGCTTTTAATTCTGACATGTACACGACGGCTGTCTCACCTGGCATCTGACGTCTGTTGACAAATTTGTTGTAACACACCATCGGGTTTACCTTAGGCGCAATGTTACAGTTCAAAATCTCGACAAGCTCGACAAGTGTACAGCCACGCAGAGTCTTCGGCACCGTCCAGTCCTTTAAGTCACGAATGGTGTGATCGTCCAGCATCTCAATTACAATGCTCGTTTTTGGTCATCAGTCACTTGCCCTTTGGAATCCAGCCAAAACTGAAAACGCTCTAGATGCTCAGCCCAGGCTTCTGGGCAGGAATGGTCGTACTTGGTGAATGATGACGCCATGTTGAACGCGATAGCACTTTCACTGAATGTAAATTAAGCACTTGTAGAAAAATAATTTTTCCAGCACACGAATCGTCACTTCACGCATCCTCGTCGCCATTGTTAAATTCTCTTACAATATGTTATAATAGATACATGCTGGATATCACTGCCAAGGTCCCAGTGTAATCCGCACTCCCTGGTCTGACCACATACGACGTTATTGCTTGTCTGTAGACTGGTGCCCTGTTGCCAGATGTACATCTGCCTTACACACCACGTTGATGCCAGTTGTTGTATGTGTGGCCATAACAGGGTCCATGTGCCCTTTCATACAGTGGCACCCATACAGTAGTTCTCGTATCAAAGTAAATCAAGCCCTCTAGCCCAGACCTCAAGAGAGTATTGATTTCATAAGTTTTATATTTTTGGTTATTGTACACTTGGTAGGACTATGCATGAACCATTCCCCATTTAAATTCAATGATAATCATTTTGTTGAAATTGGGAGTTGCTGTGGTTACAATAACTATTAAAATCATACTTGTACATGTTTTCAATTTTCTACATCAAATATTTTCTCTGCATAGCTGCTTCAGACAAATCTTTATTTCTGAAACAAAAAAAAAATTAAGTACTGATGAAAGTTGAAGTTCTTTATGTATTGATGACAGAATTGTTTAACAAGGGTGTATCATTTATGATTCCCTCCCCGAGCTGCGTCCTCTTGGGTGACTGGTTGGAGTCCCCTTCTTTCAGTTTGCTCAGCAAGGCAATGGCTCCCTTAGGCAGGGTAAGCTGAGCCTTTCTCCATCAACGCCCTGTGTTTACCTTGTTTACTTGCCTGTTTGAGCTTTGGTGATAAGAGCAGATCCAACCAGATCAATGAGGAAGTTTGGGCCTAGTCAGGCATAAGACTTGGGAACCTCAGTTCCACTAGGTTCAATCAAGTCAATAGTGTCACTCGAAAATCATATGATTTTCTACATAAAATACAATTAAATGTTTTGCAAATTTTAATTAAACCTGGCATTGGTTATATTTGGAATTCACATAAAACAAGCACTTATTTTGTTGATTCTGTGATGGAATTCTTAAACCTTAGTAATAAAAGAAAGTATTATTATGTAGTTATAAAGCTATCATGGGTAATTATCACTGACAAAACCTAAAAGTGTATTTGTATTCTCTACGGGTAAGATATCCTCATATATGTGAAGATTTGTTTTAGCCTTACCAGCAATTATAGTGCTTTCTCTGAAATGTGACAATAGATCTTTCAACTGTGACTTAGACTAAAAATAAAAAGCCTTTGAAAGGTCTTATACCACTTTATGTTCATTAAAATTTGTTACCAAAGTATTCACACATTATTCAGAAAATGAAATGCCACAACCATGGAGCACAATGGCAGTGGGCTCACTCATTATTTGATCATCTCAAGTTCAAGCTGAAAATAAATTACATTATTCAAATCTTACAAACCAATTTAAATTAGCATTTAGCATGCTTGCCAACTGATTCAGTAGCATAAAACATCACTGTAAAGAAAGAATCTCTCAACGCAGTGAAAAATCTGGTTAATAGCTTTTTTGATAGCAATAACGCAGCCATTTATTTAGTAAAATTTAATTACAAACAGCAATTCAAAATGTTAATAATTTAATTTCTTACCCTCGTCGTATAAGCACCTTCTGTTGTGCTTTCAATTTCTCTGCTTAGCCCAAAGTCTGCAATTTTACAAACCAGCTGTGCATTGACAAGCACATTACGGGCAGCGAGATCCCTGTGAACGTAATTCATTTCGGACAGGTATTGCATACCTGACGCAATTCCTCGTAACATTCCGACAAGTTGTATAACTTGGAACTTTCCATCGTTCGCCTAAAATTACAAAATAATAACTATAATACAATAAATTTCATAAAATACAAGAACAACACCTAAAACAAAATTTTGCAACTGACAGTACAACATCAACTCATTACTAGCAAAGGAAACAAATTAAGATATTAAACAACAACAAAAAATTTTTTAATATGCATGAAAACATTCCATTTTAGTATTAAAATTTATGAATTTGCTAATACTTAGGGACAAGATTATATGGTGACTTCCAATAAAACCAAAATAGCACTCAAAGCATGTCAACATAACACATAACACCGAAATGCAAGTTAATACAGTAATACACAATTTAGCACCAAAATGTAAATAAAAACAATAAATCAATCAGAAATTTCACAAAACTTAACTCCAACCACAAAAAATGTTGTCTTTTATTTTCATAAATTCATTGAATGTAATTATTTAGCATTAATATCAACTAAATGGAAATACTCCAAAATATGCAAACTATATTTTTATTTTTCTAAGTATATTTCTTTTTAAAACATGCTTATTACAAATTATTTTATTGTATAATTGCATAATTTGTCAGTCAAAATGATACTATTTTGATTAAATAAGTACGTACTAAGAAATATTTTAGTTTCATATTTGTTACATAATACAACATTTTTATAAAAATAAAAACAATAAAACTGAAATGTTTTAAAAATGAAATAGACCAAACAAAATGATAAAATCTTGCCCCTACTTATATGATTTTACTAAGTAACTCACAATTATTAATATCAATGAGGCAGTCATGCACTAATTTTATTAATTCAGGCTGTAATTAACAATACAATAATTTGTTTTTATGCATATCACAATTTATCATTCAACAGGATATCAAATACCATCTAGACATCATCAGAGTTTGGGGAAATCAAAAATTTTTAGCACAGTACCAGTATTGTTAAGGGCACCTAAGTCTAGTGTGAGGTTCGAAGGTGTGCTGTACAGGTAAAATGTTTACTGTAATAGCCCAGGAAGACCCATGCCCCATTCCCATCCGTAGAGAGTTTTTCTCAACCTGCAGTGAAAATGCCATATGGCCAACTAACAACCTGCACCACCCGTACAAAACTTAACATGTTCAATTCTTAAAGGTATTTCCTAGTTTGCTGAATTAATTTTCATATCATGAGCTGTGAGAGAAAATATAAGGGGGGGAAATGTAGATCAAAGCGAGGTCAGGCCACTCCGGTGTCCCAATATCTCTTGCCTTAAATGCAAATATGCAAATGACAAAAAGGACTAAAGACTTAACCAATGGATATTCTTATTCACATTTCCCATAAGTTCTGTATGCTAAGTAACTGTTTAACAATCAACCTGTAAAGCATCATAATTACCACAAAATATAAAAATAGTTTTGGAACAATGCACATTTAGTAGAAAAACTTTCTCTTAGTTTAATCACATTTAAAAATAAAAGCAAATATATTTAATGAAAATTGCATTAATAACAGACTATTATTACACATAGAAAGTTAATATCAATTCAATGACAACATATAAATATCATTAAATGCCTGAAAATTTTCCAGAAGTTTCTATCAGAGATTGTCTGTAAATTATCAACTTTATATTATATTAGGAAAATTGAGACTCACCCTGAGGAATGTATCTAAGGAACCATTTTCCATGTATTCTGTAATTATCATTACAGGATTGGACTTAGTTACAACACCTTGAAGGAAAATTACATTTGGGTGCTCGAACTGACCCATGATACTTGCTTCCGTAAGAAAATCATTTCGAGCTTTGTCTGAACTTCCTGGTTTCAGTGTCTTGATTGCCACATCGATTTCCTGCCGTCCATCAGGTGGAAGTTTGAGCTTGCCACGACAAACATCACCGAACTCACCCCCACCTGAAAATAGTAACTAGTGGGTTTCATTGAAATCTAAAAAAATTAAAAATTAAAAGAAAAAAAATTCTTGAATACTCCCAGAATTACTCATATTTATGAGTTTAGAATTTTAACCTAAGAAATTAAAAATCCACATTAATCTTAGAGGTCCCATTACCTTAGTATTAATCATGTGATGTAAAACCACCCTACCTTTATCTCGATAAAATAAATTACATATGCTAACTATTAATAATGTTGTTTTCTTTGAGTTCATTCAAAATTAACAGCTAAAATAAAACTATTAGAGATTAAATATAGAAAATAAATGAGATACGAAATTAGATAGACAAAAATGCCATTATTTTTGGCTGTCCATTAAGTCAAATATATATTTAAAAGGTTTTTAAAACATTACATATGAATATATTTTTAAGGCATCCATGTGACAGTACTGGAGAAATTAATTGCTGTTAATTTTTATACTAATTTCTTCGTGTCAATTTCTAGTTATAAGTACAGTGTAAACTCTTTATAACGTCACTCAATTTAACGACAGACTCTTTAAAACGTCGAAATTGCTTGACTTTGGTAGGTTTACCTTGTTTTCTATACAATAATACACTCTATATAGTGTCACACTCACTCTATTTAACAACAATACGGCATTATAAATCATTAAGCAGTACTTTATAAGTTGCTGAAGTTGATAAGAACTGCAGCTGTGTACGTTCTTTTGTTTGCTGTTTTGTTGTTGTATTATATAGCACGTGTTTACTTCAACTGACGTACCGGAGATACTAAGAAATTTTGTCTTTTGTTTTTGTATGATGAACTTGCACATGTTTACCTCAGTCACTAGACTTTAGTCAAATTGTTACACGTTATTATTATCACAGTTGCTTACATAAGTTCGAACTGTAAACATGGTGAGTAAACAAAAATCTTTGTGTATTGACGAAAAAGTTTTATTAATATGCTCAATAGAGGCAGGAGAAAAGATCAGTGATGTTGAAAGACGCTTTGGATTTAGCCGCTCTACCATGTCTACAATATGGAAAAACAAAGAAAATATAACAGACTATACGTAATAAGTGTTATTATTTGTAGTATGAATATTAATGTTTGTGAGTAAAATGTGTACTATATTAGTAAATACATATTATTATAGAATAGTAAAATGATATCTTTTATTTCTCTCCATTTAACAACCACTCTCTATAACGCCGAAAAATGCTCAGTCCGTTTAGTGTCGTTATAGAGAGTTTACACTGTGTGTAAAATTCAAAATCTAATTTGACATTGTGGGTTTTGTTTCAATTATAAAATATATACAACTATAAGCAACAATACAGGTGATAAATTAAAAAAAAAACTGAAGTGTTTTTTATTAATCTCAGCATAAAAACGTCCAAAGAAATTTTGTTTCCATTACATTTTTTTTTTGATATGGCATTTGTGATATTTTCTCCCCTTGATGATAAATGGTACTTACTCACGGAGGACGAAAAACAGTAAAACTTCTGTGCAACAAAATTGTAGTGGATGGTGGTGGGGGGGGTTTATTTTTTGTGTGTGTTTGTGTGTGTGTGTAACTGCACCAAGTATCATAAATAGTGAAAATTAATAAATGTTTTTAATAATTAAATAAATATGTAAACAGTACAGAAATATTACTGAAAACCAGTAGGAATAAAATAATTTACTATACATGCTCATCCCTCTCTCAGTTTATAATATCCACCCTTTATTGCAATGTTCGGTATGGTTCTATGTGAGCTAAGAATCTTTTTATAAATATTTGGATGTATATATTTCCTCTTTCTAGTTTCTAATGCTTTCGCAAATGTATTGAGGTTATTTCTCCCCCCCCCTCATCATCCAACAGTGGCAGATACAGGAAAAACTCAGAGTGTTGGGGAGGGGGGGGGGGGGCAGTAAAAACCATCTTGAAATATGGGTGTAATAACAATTTATCAAATCATTTGGAGCAAAATATTTAATTTTTATATATAATAATGAAGTCGGTCTGGCTAAGTAAGTGAATGTGTTCGAATGTGGATTCTATAACATGTGCGACAGGGGCGTGCCCTACCCTTGCCATGAACCACACTTGAATCTGGGCGTGCGCCCCCAGTACCCTCTTATGTGTCCGCCACTGCCCCCTACCCATTTTGTATGTAATTGATTAAAATGAAGAATTTCTGCAGATAAACAATGTGAAGGATATTTAATATTTAAGTGTTTTTGATGAAAATAAGTATTTGAGTAATGTTGTAGGTTATGGAAACTTTTTTTCTGAGTTGATAACTGTGCCACTATGCACAAACTTGGCTTATCACCTTGGTAAAATATTCACAAATTAATGCATAATAAGGAAAGACCTGTCCAAGTTCTTGTCGAGGGCTGTCAGGCTACTTACATATGTGTTTTGAGTATGTACTCTATAATGTTTTACTGTGCCAGTGCCTGATGCGTGGCAGTCAACGAGACCAAACAGATGTAGGGAAGAGAGAATGTTTAAAGATCATAGCTGGTTTGTTGTCATAGCAACAGCTTATCAGCAAAGACAGCCTACTGTTTTTCATTCATTATGGTGATGAAGGTGCTATTCAGAAGAAGCATGATGCTAATGCTGGCACAAAAAGCTTGAGGGTTGAAAAAATTTAGAGCAGAGAGTATGGGTTGCTGCTGACAGACAACAGTCATGGTGTATCTAAAGTAAATAAGTTATTATAACAATGTGCAAACTTCATATGTTTATGGTGCCCAATGACATGAGTCCTAATAACATTAAAGCAAGTGTAAAACTCTTTTCTCAGCCAAACTCCAAGACAAGAGTATGCTTTATTGATGTGGTTTTCATATAAAAGATCAGACGAAGAAACAACATCAGGGCCAATGTTCCTTGTTTCTATGTGGTTTGTGGCATGCTATAGTTTAAGAACTCCTAATACATACACCGAATATCTTACAAAGTTTAAAATAAATAAAGTAAATTTAGTGAACACCAACATTTAATTTTAATATATATAT
This sequence comes from Bacillus rossius redtenbacheri, assembly GCF_032445375.1. NCBI lineage: Eukaryota > Metazoa > Arthropoda > Insecta > Phasmatodea > Bacillidae > Bacillus > Bacillus rossius. Next base: position 59,204,463 of record NC_086331.1, on the reverse strand, counting down.
TTACCATTTTTGCAACTTAACCACAATTATTAAAAGTTTGAAACTCCTGGTATAAGCCACACTAAAAGCAAGTTTATCTGAGTTACAAAACTACACAAACTCCACAACAGCTACTTACCTATGATTGCTTCGATTGTGATACACGATGCATCTATCTCTCTTGCAAACTCTCTCACTGCTTGGTTGGGGTCTTCATATGTGTGAGGATCAATGTACGTTCTTGACGAGGCCCCAACAGAAGTGAATAGAGGTGTTGTCACTGCACAAAGATAAAACAGTAATGAAATATGGTACCATGAAATTATTTATTAAAATAATTTTAAAGAAAGTATGTATTTAGAACCCAGCTATCAGAAACTAGTAGGTGTATGCTTACAGCCAAGACTTTCAACTGAAAGTTTTTACAGTAAAGTAGAACTCCTTTATTACTTTCCCTGACTTTAGAATTTTCTGCATTTTTTCATGACTTTCCTATGGGACCATAAGTTTTTCATTCAGTACAATTTTTCCTTTTTGGGAAAATTTTGCAAAATTTCTTCCATATTTATATTTGATAACCAAACTTATTTGGACAGTACTCAATCAACGTTTTTTTTTTTTACTAATGGTTGTAAATTACTGAAATGAAAACTTTAATTAAATATTCAATATTCCTAGTACCTTTGCTTGCATTTTCAGTGAGAAAGATAAAATGAAATCAGAAATATTTTTCATCTTGTAAACCATATGACAGTTTTTTGTCTCACTATCTCCTTCCTCTCTCTTCTCTCTGATACTTACTCATTCTCTTACTCCTCACACACTCTCTCATTCCCTCTCACTCACACTCTAATTTGCAGGAAGATCATTTAAAACTTAAGTTCTTTTGAAGTAAGTTTTATTATTATGAGCTAGGCTTGAATATTTTTTTTACCTTAGGATTCAGTTTTTGGATTGGTACTTAGTTATGTTTAAATTATTTGGGTGCTCATGGAAGCAGATGTTTTATCTTAGGTAAATATTCATTGGCAAGAAATAGAAAAAAAATTGATTTGTATTGCCTAATACCTCAATATGTTTTGACCCTTTTCCAACCATTTATTTGGCATTCCACATACTTTTAAAGCATTCCTCTAAATACATACTTCAAATATAGCATAAATGTATAAGATTAATTATCAGCATAAATCTGGAAAAATATAATATCTTAATAAGTATGTGAATTGCAGTGTTTTATCCATCTTAGCTTAGGCTACTTAAGTGATTGGCAATGAATAGTTAAAAAAAATTCTTTTTAGCATTATCAATATTATAAAATATGTTACAGTAAAATCATGAATGTTGAAAATAACAGTCTAACAAGTACCTATGTATACAAACTGTAGAACTTAACATTATTGTTCGGACTCGTAATTTCAATTATATTTATTTACTATTTTCAGGACAAGCCTCAACTTTAATTGTACATCTTTCAGTTCTAATTCCTTCACAATATGGACTCTTTACTTATGACAAATTTCATCATCTTAGCTGACATTGATGTTCTGTTTCCTGCTATGTTTCAGTGATTTGTGTATGCAAAATGTGTATTGCATGCAAAAACAAGCTTACCTATGTATGAACTATCAGGTATCTAAGAGACAGTCTGCATTTGAAAACAATTCCTCTCAAAACTGGCATTACCGGGTAACATAAAGACAGCTCTATTTAGCACTCATGAAAGAGCTTCACTCTTAGTATGAACACTAAACATCTCTTAGTATTAACACTGAACATATCAATTATAATTGTGCTATTGCACTTCTCTATATTTAGTTGTTCCATCTGGCATGCTGATGTCAACAAGAATGTGTCTGTTTTGAAAGATGCTTAATTCTTTATCACTTCTTCTACTGCTACAAATAAAATAAAATAAAAAAAATTTGTAAATTTTCATTTTAGTACTATGTGTCATCGGTACACAAAAATTTCTAAAATTATTTTCTGCAATCATTTAAAAAATTTAAAACCTGAAACTCTGAAATCCTATGAATTTTCTAATAACTGCCACACTTAATTGTGTTCTGCAATGTTTGTCACCATCTTCCAAATACATGAGCTGTTTGCTTTATAATATGTAAATGATGGTTTGTCACCAAGCTCCGTGCACTATGCAAAAATCTGTTTCTAAAATCCTCAAAAAAAAAAAAAAAAATTGTGCCCGTGGAGTCCATGCACGACAGAAGTGAAACTTCTTGCTTTTTAGGTATAAATAGAGATCAATTATTTTAATTTTTGATTCAATCAAACTATCCAAATAAAAATGAATGATAATTATAAACTCAATTGCACACATCAATAACTTTATTCCACACGATAAATAAATTGTAGATTCTTTAAATAAAATAAAATAAATATGGCAGCTTAAATTGTCAGCCGATACGAAAACTGAGGAGTAGACAAACACAAGCAGCATTATGAGAATTCCATAGCATCACTGCTGCGTCATTTCTATCTCTCCCCTGCCGTCTCCTTTTCCAGCCGTTAACAACTAGCATATAGCATGCTCCACTATGTACCTACTTCTCCCCTCCCCTTGCCTTCCTCCCATTCGACCACTAGCGCATGCGTTGGAGTGGCGTCACCGTTGACGGACTCTCCTGCTCTACCGGTTCCCTCACCACATACCTAACTATGCCTCTCATGGAATCATAATTTTCGAAACGCTCGAAAATTGTTGCCCCTCAGTAAAGAAATTTCAATTCAAAGATTCCCACAATCTAAAGCAAAAAGTAGAATACAACATTAGAATGTGCAATAATTCATAGTTGTAACATTCTTAAAACACTGCTTCCACATAAAAAGTGCCCCAAGCCTCGAGAACAAAGTTAACACTTAAAAGTATTCAGTTACTATCCAGGCAATTGCTCACGAACCTATTTTCTAACCATATGAACAATAACAATATTAATTTATAATCAAGGTGACATATACAAGTGCAATTAATGGTTTCAGTCGCTCTACACAGACACATATATTGGCATGTATATAACAGCTTAGCATAATCATTCAAGACTATAACCAATTGACCAGCACCATTATAACCACCACGATTCAAAACCACCACCATCACTAACAGTCACCAACCCCACCACTACCATCATCCTAAATTAAGTTTGGAAGTGCAGCCCATTATATGAAATCTCTGAGTGTTCCAACACATATTTAATACAAAAAGCCACCTTCATTAGTCATAAAACTTTTTTCAGTACATTCATTTCTTCTTTTGAAAATTAGAGTTTACGAAATTATATTTGTTTTGGATGAAAACAATTTCTCTTCGCACTGATGTGTTGTGTGCGATACCCGACCACCTACCCTGCACTGCAGTATAGAAAAATATTATAGTTTAGTATTATATAGTCATTAAATTTTTTTATTGGCTTTGCTGTTATAAAATATTACTAACAAAATTAGATTTTGTATATTTTCTTTGAAAACCAACATTCTGTTAGAACTTTTTTAATTAAAGAAAATAAATGAAATAAAATAAATATTTTTTATAAATCAAATTACAGCTAACTGCCTATGGTTGGCTTTGTGTTGTACATGTGAACATTTTTGTACTCAGTAAAAGTGTGACAAGATTTAGTTTTACAATATAGAAAATAATTGCATTCACTCACCTGTAATAGTTAAATGAATTTTAATTTAGCTTTTTAATACACCTGCTCACACCACTATTTAAACAACATGATTGTAGAATACTATGATGAATTACAGAAAATTATGCTCAGTAACAAAAGGCTCTAAAATTACTGAAATTTCAAGAAACAATACATGTAAAATTATTGACTCTTCCATATAAATATCTTTTACCAACAATAAAACTGTTTGAGGAAATAAGTCTACACATTTGATGGTATTGTGAGAAAATAAACTATTGGGAATGGCTACTAACATTAATTAGAACATAAAACTAGTTTTTTTTTTATTTTTGTCTGTTTTTTGTTTGTTTCGCAATCAATAAATTTCTACTGGACTGATTTTGATCGAAAGTTTTTTATTAGCAAGGTCTCTGGCTAACTTTTACATTAGTTTATAAATAAAAACAGAACTCCACATGTAAGGCAGTGAAAAAATGGGTCAGTATAGTTTCAATATAATAAAAAAATCATATCTCCGGAGCTAATAAAGAATAAGAAAATTAACTGGGTATCAATCATTGGCATATCAAAACTACCAACCAGTTTTTATGATTTTGTGAAATTCAACCCCTTGGGGGTATAAAGGAGGAAAATTTTGTTTGAAGAAGTAAAAGCATACTTCTAAATGTACTGGAATATAGTTAAGAAACTAACAACAGGCCTATAGAGTTACATATTAAATTATTTCCAATTTTTTTTAATTTGTCCATTAAAGGGGTGAAAGGAGGGTACGATCGGTTTTAACTGGAAAAAAAAACTGTATATCTTTGACACTAATAAGCAGAGCGTAAAATATTGGGTAAGAATAGTATGTAAACATATTAATGCTTAATAAAGTTTATTTGTAACTTGTGCCTTGATTGGCCAATTTTTAAGGAGTGTTTATAGCTTGTATGTGATTGATTGTTGGTTATGTCACTAAAGCGGCTCCTTCTTGTTATAGGAGTCAGTCGTCATTGTTAGTTGTTTCTGGGGCACTTGTGGAAGCAGAACGTGTCTTGTGGTGGCTCGCAAACTGAATATTTTAATGTGAGTTGAGAGAAGAATTTCATGCTTGTGGTCCAGGCATGCTGTCGAACATTGTTATAGGATATTTTTGAATTAGAATATTTCAACCACAGGAGGCAGGGTAGGCCCAAGTGGAGTATTTTATAATAACTGCATAGCCATGCTGAGAAGATGGTCTCTTAATAATTTGTACCTCAAGTTTAAACGACCGCGGGAGTTTAATAACATCATTATTCAGAAGTAACATTTAACATTAAATAAATATCGAGTCAGAGAAATTAAGTTGTTGGTTTGAGCAAAAGAGATAGTTTTCTGCAAGTTTAATGTTTTCATTATGTATATGATTTTGTGGTCAGAAGATGACAGCTATAGTGACTTGTGAATTCTGGTAAATGATAATGAAAAGCATTTGAAATCAGTTACTGTTTCCAAGAATATACTTCCATCATAAATAATTTATACTAACATTTTTACGAAATTTATACATTGTTTTTCACACCTAGAAAAAACTTTCTTTAGGCATTCGTATGTATGTACAATCTAGACCACAACTGGCCGGTGAGGTTTGGATTGTTACAAGATGTAATGTGTTATGCAAGGCTAGATAGCACATGCAATAGAAGCTCATTAAGTGAGCCCCCTTTTAATCAGATCTTTGGACAACCCAAACTGATTTGTACGGTCAAATGAGCAAAAAAAAAAAAGAAGAAGTAGTTTTGTACATTAATCAGACAGAGTTGAAATTCATAACTAACATATTTTTAACATAAAAATTAAAAATGAACTAGAATTGCTGACAAGTTAGTGCACTCAATCGTAACTGTATTGTAAAGCAAGTATACATGTTTGCTGGTGCTGCCATGATGAATCCGACCGCTCAGCAAAATGGAGAGAGTCAATTATGTTTTGTTCACTATAAAATACATTTTCTGTAAGTGTGTTGTGTTGTACTGATTTTTCACGAATTTTCCTGACATCCAAGATTGGCTTGGAACCCAACTAAATTTCTACAGTAAATGCAAAACCAAATTAAAATTAGAGATGTCAAAATTATGAAACATTTTCATCTCGTATGCTTGATTCAATTCCTATCTGAATTTTTACTTAAATTTTGATTCTCAAGTCTGCATTCGGTACTTGCAGTAGAATTAAAAAAAAAAGTTATATTTAATGAAAATATATTCACATAAAATAAGACTTTGAAATTTAATTCAAAAAATAATAATTTGAAAATAAATTAATACAATGATATGCACTGCCGTGTGTGGTCGCAGTCAAGTGTCACACCCGGCCGTGTGTCTGTCGTGGCCGTGAATTCATTCCCGATGGACATGGACGTGTGCAACCCTCGATGTACAAATATAATTCTTGTTTCTCTTCACTGTTTGGTGTATTTTCAATATTTATTCGGAACTTTTGGATCAACAAGACTCACGGAGGTTCCTATTACGCTAAAAGAATGCCAAATCTTCAGATCTAGTGCAGCTCAAAAAAAGATAAGTGTTTGAATCACCTACCAAGAAGGTGGGGACGGGATCTGGATTATTTGGTAGCCAGACAGCGGCCCACAACAGATGCATTCAAGTTGGAAATCCACAAAATGAAATATTTAATTAAAACTGTTGAAAAGTTTTGTGCAAAGGTCGATGACCTTCAAAGCAAAAATTTGGTCATCAAGACATTTCTACTGATTCACAAGCAGAAACAGCTGAAATTAAAAATGAACTTGAGAGTGATAAATCTTATAGTCAAGTGCTAAAGAAATTCTCGAGCGGCAACCACGCAGTACATGTGAAAACATCCAGTGGCTCGGGTAACGGTCCGTCTCATGACCTACATACCTCTCAACAAGAAAAGCGTGATGCCACAAGTGACCACAACTCAAACGAACATGTCGACAATGACGGCTTCACTGTGGTACAATATGCACTTAAGCCTCGGAACAACATGAACTGTGATGCTAAACGTGATCAGGAACGCAAGCAAATGCCTATTCAAGTCAGGATTAGAAAAATTCATACACTCAAAACTGTTAGTAAACCTGTGCAATAAAAATAAGAACTCTGTCCGTCACTAGATTTGATCCTTCAGTTCAGGAACATAAGATTGTGGATTGTATCTCCAACAAACTCAATTTATCTCCTGTTAAAATTTAATTCTTATACATCATTCCATATTTCGGTTTTTGAAGAAGATTTTAATATAATTAATAACATAGTGTTTCGGCCTAGTGGGTGCTTAATCAGCCCCTTCTACAGGAAACTTCATCCTGATCAAATTGCCAGCAATGATACTTGTTCTGATAATCCTGTTAATACAGGTAGGATTAGCCCTAAACCCTTACCAGCTTATGATGCTACTTCATTCCCATCCCAAGTGGCTGGAGTAGCATCATAACTTACTTCGGTGCCTTCAAATCCCAAGGACTGTGATTTTTTCTATCAAAACATTACAGGTCTAAGAACTAAATCTTCTGAATTTTACAAAAATCTTGTCTCTTTGCATTATGATATTATTTGTCTAAATGAAAGCTGGTTTAATGATCTTAGTAGAAATTCACACTATTTCACTAACCAATATGTTGTCTACAGAAAAGATAAAACGCTTTACTAATGTTGAAAGAACATTGTGGAGGGGTTCTGATAGCAGTCAAAATTCTTATTTTTTCATCAGTTCAACAATTGCACAACATTGACTACCCTTGTATTGAAGTTGTTTGGTTAAAAATTAAAATGTCTCCAACTAAAATGTTTTATTTGGGTAATATCTATCAACCCCCTCAAACATCTCCCAATGTATATTTTACCTATTTTGAGGTGTTAATGACAAACCTGCCTCTTATCATGAAGATTTAGTAATACTTGGCCACTTAAATGTTCCTGGTGTCGATTGGTCCAACTAAAAACATACTGACTTCTTGCATTCTCACATTATAAAAATAGATACATCTTTTTTTAATTTTACTTCAAGTCTTGCACTATTACACAGTAAAAAACCCTAACATCAAAAAAACTTTTAGATCTTTGTTTTACAAGTTTTTCTCAATACTTTGTAACTCAAGCATATGAAGCAATTGTCAAAGAAGACTTAAATATCATTCTTCCCTAAATATGAATACAATATTTGACAATTTTCCGTGCAAGTTTAATTCTTCAACTGTTATTATATCCTACAAAAACAGTGATTATCTCAGTCTTTTTAATGCTATTAAATATCATTATTAGACTAACTTTTACCAATACTCTGATGTTATCTACCTTGTTGAAAAATTAAATACTTATATTTGTAAAAATATTAATGAAATTAACCCGGTGACTATTTAAAAAGCTTCTAATTACCTTCACAGTTTTCAAAAGAATTAAAATCTTCCATGTCCTAGGTTCTGATGGTATATCTAATTTTTTTTAAAAGGTTGTTCTCACTTATTAGTTCCTCTATTAAAACATTTATTTAATTTGAGCCTAAAATCCCAAGTTTTTCCTAATAAATGGAAAACAGCCAAGGTAATTTCAATTTACAAAGGTGGCACTAAATTAAATGTTTTTAACTATTGAACATTATTGTTACACAATGTTTTTTTTTTTTTTAAAAATTGTTAAAAAAATATATTTAAATAATAAATTTACAACTAAAAAATTTATTATCAGCCAACACAGTTTTAGACAAGGAATTTCTACAGCTACCAATCTAATTACTTTACTTAATCCTATTTTTAATGAAGTTATTAACAGGGGTCAAGTTGATGCCTGCTATTTTGACCTAGCTAAAGCTTTTGATACTGTTAACCATTTAACACATCTAAGTAAACTGTCTAATTTCGGTCTAAATGATAATTTTGTTGATTGAGTCTCTTGTTACCTTAATGGTATACGTTTTTCTTAATCTATCAACGATTGTAATTATTTCTGTTTCAATGCTAGTTCTGGAGTCCCTCAAGGTGATACTTCCCTTTAAATACTCTCATAAAAGGTGATCTTTCAATACCGTTGAATCAACTATTGTAGTTTTAATTGAAATATTGATATCACAAATTTTTAAAAAACTTGATTAAGCTGACAAATAATCTATTCTTCACGTTATACTGAGACACTATCTATATATAATTAATTTTCATTTATCTATTACAATTATTTTAAAATATTTCAAACATGAAATATATCAAAACTTTAAACAATTATGTACTTTGAACAGTTTTGTATACATTAAAGTATATTTTATAAAACTATCAATCCTTTTAAAAATCACTTATTCATGTGTTTAGATGTTTTTATGTGTCTCTGTCCATTGTTTTTTGTTCCTTGTGTTTTTATTGATATTTTCAAATGTGTTTATTTTGCTTTTTATTTGTTGTGCACACCCTCACACTTTCCATAAAAGTGTGTTGGTGTGCATATTACAGAAAGTAAAAACATAAAATAAAAATTTACTATCAATTTGACACCAAAAAGTCTTAATTGAGGTTTTTGTTATTTGCAATTACCCCAAAATTCAGAGTACCTACTTAAAAAAAATGTTCTGCTTACAAAGGAATCTATTTGCAGCCTTAAAGAATAATTTTTTATTTTTCAAAATTTGTTGGTTCTCAGTCCACCAGTATATAATTTTGTCCTCTTGTAATTTTTCATTTATTTAAGGGAGCAAACATGTCTTATCTTTATATTACACAAAATGCAGCATCAAGTAATGAGCAGATTAACTATGTTGTAAGGATTCATCTGATTTACTTTAAACGGCCAAATTCTTTAAGTATGTACTAGCAATGATCCTTACAATATTTCCCTATACTGTTTGTATTTAAACATTTACAATCATGTGAACATATTTAAAGAAAATATTACCAACAATGCAGTCACCGTTTGATACATCATAAAAAAATGTTCCCAAATGTGATTTCACACTATAAAATATTGCAAGAATATTTATAAAACACTGGAATATATAAAATTCTAACATGTGAAAACTAATTGGCTACTCATGTAAAAAATAAAAATGGGTGCTAAGCTTAAAAAAAAATGGCCACCAATAATACAACAATTAAAGGCATATAAAATACTTTTTCACTCACAACAACCCGTTGTTTTATGACAATATGTTTTGAAATACCTCTTTTCTCCACAAATCATTATGAATCATGTGCAAACAAAACAGAAAGACTGGCTGTACAAAGTATACAAAGACTTAGTGTACTTTTGATAGCAAAATGATGTGATCACAATGTCAACTGTAAGCTGTTTTGTAAACAACTTTGCAAAACTGATAAAATAAAGTATTGCTACAAATATTTGTATGTGTTTATGAAACCACACAAATTGGGACAGGTATTTATCTTATTGTCCTTAAAGGGATTCTTTAATTTTTTTGCTATTACAATTTCAAGCATAGTTTTATGTTTAAAAGAATGAACATTCTAAGAATGGATGCAGATACCTATCTGAGATAAATAACAGACATCAATTATCATGCTGGCCACCCATACCCATCAACAAAAAGTACCTCACTCCTTTCAGTGCATTAAAAATTGTTGCAAGTGTCTGTTTTATTGTTTAGCATAGCCACGTAGATTTTGTTTTGTGCACATCCTGTGTTGACATAGGTTGGACATGAATCATAAATGCAGATGTTTAAGATTAGGCCTCTGCAAATAGCAGTTGTTTAGTTCTAATTTAATACAAATAGTAAGAATGAGAGTTAGAATCCCACAAAAAATTGTTTTTTCACATCATGTAACAACTTCTGGAAAATTAGACAAATAATACTAAAGTGAAAGGTTGGTTAAGCAACGTCAGCTACAATAATTATTTGAAAAATGTTTGTTAAAAAATTTAAATTATGAAATAATTGCTGTCTTTTTAATATGCAGGTAATATAACTTAACATAACGAACCAACCAACCTTTCATTTCAGTACCATTTCACCTTTTTTTCCAAAATTTACTACTACACATATTGATCCATAAAATTCTCGTGAACCGCAAAATACTGTGAAATCCATTGCAATCTATTTTATGAAGTGAATTTTTTTTAAAATACTGTATTCCCAAATTAGTGATTGAATAAGCTCAGATTTACATATTTAAACACTAGTTATTCACGAGTTTTTGTGTTTTTAATGGCAGACAGGTAAATTGCATTTTAGTTTAGCCATATTATTAATACAATTTTTGCTCATGCCATGTGGAATCTTAAACCATTATTTACATTTTTTAATATATTTTTGAGTTGCACATCTATTTCGAAATATATATGTACAGCAAATAAGCTGCTACTGTATCACATGGTGTTAATCGATTGTGACTATTGATTTATACGCCATTGAAGTCCACCTCAATGGAGGATCCGTTTTGATGTGTTGTAGTCCATGGGTGTTAACGTTTGTTTTTCCCACTTCTGGTACATGTGATGAAATGAATACAAATAATATTTTGTTTTCAAGTTTGTATATGCTGTGTTTTGAATTTGTTTGGCAAAATTTATCAGTTTCTGTTTAGTGAAACAGTAGCGGGAAATAAAACTTAGAATACTTGTTGCATGTTAAAAACGTCACTTACTGTTAACATTTTTTAATTATGAAGTCCCATTAAACAACAAAAAAGAATATTTATATAGTGCAAATGACAATCTCAGTAGTAAACGTTGGTTTATAAAGAACTCATCAGGTATGCTATGTCAAGTATTCATAAGTAAACAAATATTGGTAATTTAAAGTGATAGTATTCAAGGTTGAATCGAATAAGAATAGTTTATTACTTGTATTCGTATTCAAATACTTACACATGCCTAGTTAAGAGAGTGCATGTGTGAGAGAGTGAGTGAGAGAGAGTGAGTGAGAGAGAGTGTGAGAGTATGTGGGAGAGTGAGAGTATGTGTGAGTGTGAGAGTGTGTACAAGTGTGAGAGTGTGTATGAGTGTGAGTGTGAGAGTGTAAGTGACAGTGAGTGCTATAAGTGTGAGAGTTTAAGTAAGTGTGTGAGCATGTGTGGGAGTGTGTGAGAGTGTGTGTGAGTGTGTGAGAGTGTGTGTGAGTGTGTGAGAATGTGTGTGAGAGTATGTGGGTGTGAGAGAGTGTGAATATGAGTATGTGTGAATGAGTGTGAGTGTGTGGGTGTGAGAGTGTGTGGATGTGAGAGTGTGTGGATGTGAGAGTGTGTGGATGTGAGAGTGTGTGGATGTGAGAGTGTGTGGGTGTGAGAGTGTGTGGGTGTGAGAGTGTGTGGGTGTGAGAGTGTGTGGGTGAGAGAGTGTATGAGTATGAGTGTGAATATGAGTATGAGTGTGAATATGAGTATGTGTGAATGTGTGTGTGAGAGCATGAGAGTGTACATGCATGTGTGTGTCATAAGTAGTTCAACTACTGCCTATATTAAAAACTTTTTACCTTCTGCATTTTTAAGAATTTTATTAAAATTTTGTAAAATCTTTTTCTTAAAAGCGGACACATCTCAATAACAGAAATTGTTTACTCACCAGTGATGTTTGTTATTGGGCAGTTTCACTGTTTCTTTTCTTTTTACATAAAATGTTTTAGCTAGAAGGTGCAAACAAGGAACATTGCTAAAAATTAACTTTAGTAAGAAATATGAATATGTTATTGTTTGTGTAGAAATATTTAAACAACTTAATTTATAATTATTTAGGTCTGTCATTCTTTTTTTTTTTTTTTTTTAATAATTTAGCCTTATCACATACATTACTCTATGCTGAGAGACGTGAATTTCATGTTAACATATTATTGCTTACTTTATTACAAAATTCCAGAAAACAGTATTTTTTCCTTTGCCACTGAGTGCAAACAAAATAGAGGGGAGAAAAATATTTTTATACAAATTATACAATCATTAAGTTAAAAAAAATTTCACTACAAACCTTGAAATTTTGGAGGGAAAAAAAATAGTATACATAAACACCTTCTCTCAAAAATAAAATTTACCTCTATAATCTTGTATGATGATAAATTTTAAGTTCATACATACATTTATATAAAATACCATTCAGATACATATATGACTATGCTTGGCTTCAGATACATGACTATGCTTGGCTATTAAGAAATAAACATAATGAAAAAGTAAAAAAAAAAAGTTGTAATAAATGCCACTAGTTTGGCTGATAGAGCATTATTTTAGCACATTAATCATGAAAAGTATATTTATGGAAAAGCCATGTTTATTAAGTCTTGATTCACAGATAATGACTTATGTTTGTGATGTTAAAAACTTTATGTAACTTGATAACTTATTTCAATATCAGTTATTTCCAATATACCTAACATTGTTTCTTACTTTAAATTACATACAAATCTAACATAACCATGACTGGAAGGGTTTGTTGCCAGGATACTTACATCCATTGGTATGTGTAGTGACAATAGGGGGATTATCCAAATTGCAGTGAACTGAGGAGAAACCGAAAAACAAACAAACATAAACAATAAAAAAACATTTACAGTGCAAGAAGGAAAACAACACACAAAATGTTACAAACTTTGTTATTCATAACATTCCTTACAAATGAACAATAAAATGACTACATTTATGCTTGGACAGAAAAAGTCTTAATAAAAATTTATAATTATAAATTAGCTTCAAAGTTTTCAAATCTACTTCACTGTAAAGAATGTTACATAACTGACACAGACATGCATATTATGTACTAGCATAAAATAAGTGCAGAAAGATATAACACAAAATGGGATCCTTCTACAAGAAATTAACATTAAAATCCAAACAAAATAATAAAACAAAGTTCACCCCTTTCTACTGTTTGCAGTAAGTAAAATTTCTTAGTGGCTGTTCTACTTACAGTATGTCATACTGCAACCCAGAAAAAAGTATGTCATTAAGTTTATCATTATGTACCTAAATCTTTAATGTTCTCATGCATAAAGAAATCAGCTTTAAATGTTCTACATACATTTCTAGGACAAACAAGAAAATACGCCTTCTATTAGGTAAGAAATGGTAGAATTACAAATGTAACACGTAAAAAAAATTAACTAATTAGTAACTACAAGTCTACAGCATCACAACTACCCGAATTCAAACTGAAATGCAACTACTTGTGCATCAAAATGAGTGCTGGTTAGGACTTACTGTATGTGACTACTAGTCCTGATGGCAGGAGAATTGCATGAAAGAAAAAAAAAAGATACAGTGAGGATAACTGGACTATGATTATTAACATTCATTGATGGAACACGCAAAAGCAACAACACACAATGACACGTCAATGACAAAAACATTACAAACTAACATTTTTATAAGTAATTTTGTCAAATATGATAAAAAGTAAATTTTTTTAATACACACATATGTATTCATTGTAGTCTATAATAAAGTAATGAATCAGATTGTCTTACAAATGTAAGAAAACCAATAAAAACTACCTCATTTCATTTTTGTATGCTTAATATACTGAACGTTGTGTCATAAACAAAATTATTATCTCAAAAAACTTAATAAAATAATTAATAAAAATTGTAGGTAATTTTATTTCTTTAAATTAACGTCAACCGGGCCTGCGCCCCAGAGCCTGGTCAGCCTCCGCCACCTTTCCCCTCACCCCTGTCCCACTTCCCGTACTGGCAGCCGCTCCGTCTTCAGTACGTAGTCGGGTGGTTGTGTTTGAATAGCGCGCCACGGACGTCAAGAGGGCGCTGTAGCAGCAGTGCACCACACCTCTTTAACTAGAGATAAACATTGTAATTCTCTTTTGCTTATTTTTCCCCAAGTGGCGTGTGACGGCAGATCGGCCGGGAGTGTTTTATGTACTTTTTGTAATTAATATTTAGTTAAGGCATAAACAACGAAAAGACGTACCGAACATGCACGAGGTGAACCGAAGTCCGCCGAAGCCGGATTGGTTATCATTAATAATAAGTTGTTGTAATTTTAGTTAATAGTTTTTATCATGCATTAGGTGTAATCTAATTATTAAGAGTGTTTCATGTTTTACCTGTAGCTTCCTGTGGCACATAACCATAAATAGAAATAACGGTAATTGGTTCGGCGCGAAGATGCCATGTTAGGCTAGCGGAGCCCTGAGCTCACCCAGTCCTTCGCCAGCATCGACCGAGAGCATACGCATCAGCACCCCGGGGACCTCACCACTTGTCTGCATTGCAGAGTAATTCCGTTAAATCTTAATCATCTTAAATCTTTCATTCGTGATTCCTCGGAGCTTCTCTCAGTCGGGGGGACTGTTTAAATAATTGTATGAGTGACCACTATAATACCTTTTTATGCTAATTACCGAATTGTAGAGTGTGACCACATGGTCAGGTCGCACCACGTGAACCGATTCGTGCCGCAGGCGTTGTGTGATATAATCAAAGGTGTAGGCAAAGTAGCAACTAATAAACCAGGGCATACGATTTTATTTGTATTTGTTTATTTCAACATCCTGAGTGTGACGGCGTGTGGGACGCTGTAAGAGCCCACTGCGTTGGTGAAGAGCGTACCCGACGCTGAGAGCGGACCAGTGGCGAGTACTAGGGTTGGCTTTAGGGGGGTTAAAATCACGCCTCACATGGGCGACGTCACGGCCCTGAAAAAGAGTCTCTCCCAGGTCCGTGCCCCTTGCACGGTGGCGCCCACAAATTAATCTCAGTACATGTATTGACGCGAACCCCCGCTTAGCATAAGGACAGTTAGGCCGCGGCCATGTCAAAATATAATCAAAATATGTTAAACAATTAATGAAGATAATATAAATTATATCCTAGGAAATAATTTTAATTGAAACCAAAACAGCTAAATATGTAGCTTCATTTATCCAAGATCTAGTGTAAACTTCAGTTTTGTTCAACTGTGTAAGTTAATTCAAAGTAAAATAAATTAAAAAAATATCCAAGAAATCATTTTTAGCCCTAGAACAGTATGATGCTTTTTAAATTATTTTCATATTATGATGCTATACTATTCTGCTATCTAGCATGTTTCTACATATTTATTAAAAGTTATAACTGTTGGAGCAGTTTACTTTGTCAGCGCATACCCTTCTCTCCTCCAGCCATCATTTCACCCTCCTACTTTCCCTACATTCCTCTCCTTCTCCGCCCATCCTAATTCTTTCCCTTCTCCGCTGGAGAGATGCCTCCACACGACAGACCAGTTTGAGTTTGACAACCAGGTTGATAAGCTAACTCACTCATCACTTGGCTGTCAGAGACGTCACATGTCTTTTGAATTTGCAACATTATCTCATGAAGGTTCAAGGCAGATCATTTTATTAGTGTACATACTGTTTGTGCGCAGCCCTTTATGGGCGTGGGCTGAATGACAAATACACCCATATATAGCCATTTTTGTACACATAAGGGTACATACCAAACATATTAGTGTGCCAAATGAAACTTTATGATAGTGAAACTAACCTGAAAAATATTTGGTAAACTACAATACCGTATTTACTCGCATATAGGTCGCGGCAATTTTACCAGATTTGGTGGGGAAAAAATGAAGTGCGACCTATATGTGAAGAAATTTTTTTTTTTTTAATTTTTTAATAATTTTTTTTTGCAATATTTTGCTTTAAAATGCGAAAAAGAAGTTTATATAGGTATAGGCAAATTTATTTACAATGTTCACATACAGCGAAACCCCTTATTTACGTTACCGTTATTTACGTTTTCCCGTTATTTGCACTATATTCTTCAGGTCCCGTTTAGTTCCCATTTAGTCCAATACAAAACTTTCAAGCAAATTACGACTCAAAAATCGAATCCATCCCGCTATTTACGTCACGTAACAACCATAAACAACCAGAAAATACCGTGGGTACTTTAAGAGTAAATAAGATTAGCTAGTAGGCCTAAAAAAACTAAAAACATCGTGAAAAACGTTAACGTTTATAGTCGGCAATGAACATTTTAAATCGCAAAATATACATATTTTATCACATGAACAGTTGCTTTTATTTCTAAACATGTAATAATTTAAGCCTAGGCGTGTAAAAGTCCGAGTAATTATAGCAGGAGACAATCTAAAACGCACGAGGGAAAAACGTAAACCACAGAACAGTAAACTCACGAATGTATGAATGTGGCCGATCATTAATTTCTGATACTGTATTTGTGTCACAACTTAGCCGAAATACTGGTACGAGACAAACTTCACAAGATAAAATGAGCGGAGTCTTGGTAACTGTTTTATACGTATTTTATAATTTCGGAAGTATTGTACAGTTGACGCATATTTTTTAAACTAACAATTTATTTCTGGGGATCGTAAATAATTAATTATTGGTATCAAGACATCAAGATGAACGTAAACTTGAACATGTCACGGCAGCGAGAAAACTGGTGCGTATACCAATAAACTGGTATTATAACTGGACAAAACTGGTACACGGGAGGTGGAGCTTATATTTTTTCCGCTAAGCTCGCGTCTATTGGCTGGCTGCTGATGGAACGTCACGAGTCTGGGCGGAGAGTTGAGTGAGTTATACTGCGCATGCGCAGCTCAGTGAACAAAGAGAGCCAGCAGGCGCGCCGTAACAGCAGCTGATCGGGTACAATGACCTTTCTTCGCGCACGGCGCACGGCGCGGTAATGAAATACCGGTGCGACCTATATGGGGGGAATCTTAAATACCAAATTCAAGACCTCAAATTATGGGTGCGACCTATCTGCGATGGCGACCTATATGCGAGTAAATACGGTAGTCATAATAAAAAGTAATCAAAAGTTTTAAAATACCTGAGAAAGCTGACATTACCATAACTATAATACATACTATCCTTCTAAATTCACAAAAGACTTACTAGCACAGAGTAGAGCACCCGCTTGGTAATATCAAGGGGCATGGTTCAAATCTCATCACAGTATTTTTTTAAAATTTTTAATAAAATTATTATATAATATTAATAATGTTGAATCAGCACAGTAAGGTTAGGGTTTGTTTGTAGTAAGTATTTACAGATTGATTTAAGTCATTTAAGCACAAACAAATGTAAAAAAAAATATACAGTAAAACCTCGTTTATCCGGACAATCAAAATTGTGGATAATCTGGGTAATATCGGTTCTACACAAAACAAAATCCCTAAAATGCAGACTTACCATTTATAACTATAAAAAAACAATGTTTTGAAACAAAATTTCATAACACACATGCCCCAATATTGTTTACAAGACATTAATAAATATAAAAATTACTTTTCACATCATTCCTTAATAAAGAATTGGTCCACTGTCTTCTGTTTCAAACACGTCTGGCATTTGATTATAATTTTCAATAAGTTTCAACATGCTTGTCCAATTCAAATGTCCCAACCTTCAGTGCCATAGAAAACATTTGTTTTCTGTGTAAAAATACTTCATAATTTCTGGAAAATCCATGCAATAAATTCCAATTCTCAAAAAAGCATTTGTAATCAACTCACTTGTCTCAATATTATGAATATGACTTTCTGTCTTGACGCAGGTTACTACATGACAATGTGTGACTATCTTGCTACGGACAACAGGTTGACAGCTGATCTGATAATATGCAACACATCTTTTAGCTCTACATCAAAAGTAATTTCTCCATTGAAAAAACTTTAAGTCCACACTGCCAGACATGTCTGCAAATAAATTTGTTTGATCCATGAGCAACTATAATTGAACTGTTACTAAGTTTCATATCATAAAGCTCGCTTAAATTATTTACTACATGAATTGACGCAAAATAAACTTAAAACATATATTTTTCATATGGTTTTGTTGAGAACGTTCAGCCACAAATCCCTGCTTTTTATCACTCCATTGATTGTTACCAAGACCATTTTTTTTGTTCAAACATATTCCTACCAACAATGTTTAGCCAAATGGTTAGGTTTATTACACCTATAGTATTTGAATGGCTTCTGAAATTGTCTCTGAGTATATAGTGTAGACTCATTTTGATTTGGGTAGTCACTCTTCAGAAGTCTTGCAGAAGACTAGTAAGTTATTATCCAGTAATCCAGCCAACAAAATGGTACCTTCCCATTTATCACTCACAGTGAACTTCATTTGGTTTAGTTTGAATGCAGCAGTGATAATCGTATAACAATAATCATCGATGAATTTGCATTTATCTAAAGTCATTGTTACTAAGGCACTCAGTAAACCAATATACCGGGTATTTCTGGAATCTTCGAAAGCATTTTCCAAAGTCTTCCATGCTTTTCCTGCAGTTTTAATATCACATATATGAATAATTTGTCTTATCAATGAAAATTATTATACAAGAGTGAGCCTTCTTATAGTTTTTCTTCCAAGTTTCATCCATTTTCGGAGTTTTGAAATACGAACACAGCCCATAAACTGTTGTGTACCAAATATGCCTAAAAATTTCAAATATTAAAAAAAAAATTCAAAATATATTTGAAAGTTTGCATGTTATATAATGATCATTTAGGACCTGAAAAAGAAGCTTACCAATATGAAAACCAAGCCATGAAAGCATTATAATATAGCAAGTTTAAAGGTAAATGAGTAATAAATTACAACCAACTAGCTGCTAAGCAATGCTTTTTAGGGCACCCAGTATTATTCAGGACAAAAAATTTATACAAAAATGCACTTCAGTATGTACACAGCTTGCAAATTTGATTAGACACAACAGGTAAACTGCACTTTGTCAAGCACATACTACTGCTTGGTATTAATTTACCAGTGTTAGATTGAAATTAAATTGATTATTATTATCATTATTATTATTACCTTCATTTGTACTTCAAGGACATAATTTTGAAAGAAATTATCTGTTCCTGTTTTACTATTGTTGCACTACTAAAACAATATTATCAGTAGTTTGCTCATTAAAAATAAAACACTAAACTTACTGCACACAGTACAGAGCCTATTGGGTTATGCAGTACTCTTTAGTTATAATCTTGATATTAGGATTTGTATCATTATGACTAAGGTATCATTTTAAGTAACTCTTTGTGTCTTAAATGTTTTGTTTGATTACCATAAATTAAATTAAATTCTATATCCTACTGTAAAAAACTATCTTGTTAAATGAAGCAAATGTGGCTAATTTAATATTATATTTTCTCGGATATTTAAGTTAGTTATTTTTATATCTAAAATTATAGAACATAATTTTGTTTGAAAAACCCCTACGTGTTAAAAAAATGTAACATTAAGCATCTCAATTTCCCATAAACAGTAAATCTCAGAAATGACTGCATATGTGCATAAAATTGGTATCGTTATTTGCTTATTGACATTAACCAGTATGTGGATTTTCAATTTATGTCAGATGATGTAGCAATCAAATTCAATAAATTTATGCTACATTAAATACAAACTCTTTACTCCTGAAATCATATCCAGCATTAGTTAGATCACAAACCTGACCGGCACCCCACATTAAGCACTTAAGTTAAAGCAACTTTGTAAAAACCATTGAAAACATTTCAGCTTTTGCATTATATTCATTTTTACTTGTGTTATTAGTAATGCCGTAAGTTGGTTAACTTTATCCTGATGATAGTTTGGAAAATTACGTTTCACATTATTAATAAAGTACACTGGCAACTTTAATACACACACTCCAAAAAGAAAAAGTCATAGAGGTAGGCAGTATGCTTGTACTTTCCTTATGTCCACAACAAGTTCAGGTTGCTTTGAAATTCTATTGAAGGAAAATAAAAGTGTTTTGTATACAAAAAAGAGCTGTTAGTATAGTATTTGACAATAAACGTTCTGTATCTTAAAGACTACTGTTTAAAAGCAATAAAAAATCTTACTTCTAGCATTTGATTACATCCACTCATTACTTACATTTTTATATGAAAACTTAAAACCCTAAATTATTTTATAAAAATGAACTTTTCATAAACACAACATAGGCAATAAAAACTGTGTGTGTATGTATGTATTTGTGTGTGTGTGTGTGTGTGTGTGTATATATATATAAACACACATACACATATGCCTCTTGTAAACTATACAACAAAGAGGGCCTTCTTACTCTGTAAAAAAGCTCTACAGGTTGCCTCAACATTTACAAGAAAAATACTTTCAAAGAATTCAAAGAATTCTCATCTTTAATAAATAAATTAAAAAATTCTCAATTTTACATTCTCTCTATTATGTCCATAAATATTTGTGTTATGTTTAATAACTAAACACAAGTATTTGGCTGCTTATGTATTGAATGCAACCTTTTCTCTCCTTTCCATTTTTTACATTTAAGATTGCTGACCAGCTACACTCACTGCACAGCCAGTGGCAGTTTAATAAAATTGTTTAACTATTTATTTAATTTGTTGTTATTATATCACTGAATTTTTATAAAGCATGACTTATCCAATATATTTGTGCAAACTTGTACACAAAAAAGATTTAATGGATGCAATACACTAAGATAAAAAAATTGAGTCAAAATGTCAGCAAAACTTTCATTTTTGTGTACATTGCAAACAGCAGTTCTGATTATTTTCAAAATTACTTGTGTTGAACATGGGAGGGAGAAAAAATTCTTATAGCCAGTGGAATGTTTACGATATGAAAGGTGTATGTAGCAAGGCTAATGAGAGAGGTGGGAGGTGATAAGACAGCTGCTGGCAGGCACATGCAGACTGGCCGGAAATTATTAGAAAAAAATTTAAGTTTTTGCGCATCAGCAAATGTTTAAAATTATGCACTGAGAACTTAAAATGCTAGATCGATCATCACCACTTAAAAATCCAACTCACTCTGTTCATTAATAAATAATATCTTTTTTTTTGTATACAGTAAAAGATTAATGTTCAAAAAGAAATAAAATGTAGCAAAATTCTTGCTATACATTTTATATTAACTTTTAACCAAATTAACTGGTTTTTACACAACCCTATTCTCAAATGTTGTGTGCAATATGAAGTACATTTTTATTGAATATTACATAGAAATTAAAGGCATGCAGTCTTTCAAAAGAACAGAAATTTCAGTAGAATGATAAAAAATTTAGTTACTTCAATAAAATATTATAAGTTTCAAAGTAATTTACTTTTTAAGGGGGATATTTGCCTTTCCAATCAGTACTGAATTTTTTTGGGACTGAATCTTAATGATCCTGTAGAAAACATGTAACCATTGACTTATTTAACCTTTTTATAAAATCTAAATATCTGTTATTGTGAATAATTTAGGCTTAGAACATATAGTATTAAGAAGCCACATTAAACTAAGGATCAAGTAGCAACCTTTTTTTATTTATTTAAATTAATACTGTGTAATCCTTTATCACAAGAAACCAAATTTAAAATATTATGTGATATGGAGTTGTACGCAATGCATGTAAAATATATCATACACATTTGTACAGGACTTAAAACACCAAAATTTACATAATTCTTCATAACCCTGTTTTGTACATCATACAACACAAAGCACCATTAATCAACAACAAATGACCAATTTACAATGCCAAGTTATTATGTATATTAGAAAATGCATCTCATATTTACAAAAATATTTTAATCCTGCATACAGCAAGTTTTGAATAAGTTAATATAAGCAATAACTATATACGAGTTTACAATACAGTGCCCAGTTAGTAAGTAAGCAATAAAATAAATAAACAGGAAAAATGCATCTATTTAAAGAAAAGTTTGAGAGCCAAGCCACTGAAGCATGCAAAGGCTTCAAGTTAAAAAGCATAAAGTGGTTACCACATCAGTTAATCAACCATTTCCAACAAAAAATTAATAGCAATTTCTTCACATTTTACTTTTACAATTTTTCAAAAACCTGTCATGTTCCTATATCTTGAAGCCTCCTAAAGTTTATTAATATGTAATTATTTGAATAATTAGGAAAAACATTGAAACCATGGTTAAAATAACTAGTTACCCATTTCAAATTTTAAATGCCCATATTTAACAATAGTTTTAAGTCTTTAGAAATTTAAAGAATCTGGTTTTCAGCTGTCTTCCTTTAGCAGTCTACGCAATCAATTTCTAAACTAGTATATCCCAAATGTGTTTAAATCAGCATCAAACCTGCCCGACTAAATGATCTAGATGAAAGTGTATTAAACTTTTAACTCTAATGTCATGGGTTCGAGACCCATTTTTGGAATTGATGAATTTAAGATTAGTTAGTTTACAAGCTATGCATCCCAGCATAAGATGGGGATAACAATATCTTACAAAACTAAGTGAAAATATAATCTTTCCCAATATGTTGTAAGAGTAAATTACAGCTCTACAAATGAGATGCAAAGAGAAATTTACATTTTAAAAATCATTTTGCACAAGCCAACACACTGTACATAAAATACACCCACTCCTTGAGGTTACGCTATTGGATTTGAGCAGTTTTGAAGTAACAACACCATAAATAAGGGCCAGATTTCAACTAGCGTGATCATAGATTCAAAGTAGCACTCTTTTTCATTTACGAGAATTTTTTATTTTCGTGCAGTCACAACGACAAATATGATGCAAAGAATAAATAGGTAATGTAACGAATCAAAAAAATATAGCTTTCCCTTTTATTGATAGCTATTAATTTCCTTTGTTCCCTATTTAATAAAGCCCATTAAAAATGTTACCATAAATTAAATTACACACAAATATCTGCACCGTCCGAGGGTAATTAGCCAAGTTTATATTACATCAGCAGCAGCTGTGATGAGAAACGCCAAAAGTTTAAGAGCAAGTTCAACTCATGCACACCAGAATGCGCCAGTGGTTAAGTCATGTGGTATTGGTTTTAGTTCCAAACATACATTTAGTAAATAACAAGAGACAGGAATTACATTATAAGGTTAAATAATATTTATTTATCATTTAAAACACAAAGTTTATGCTCGTTTAATCCTATTAGATATTGAAAAAGATCTTCTTTATTAATAACATAATTATTCTGTAAATCAGAAATGTTCTTCGCACCTATTTCAATAGGAAATGTTATACCTAAGACCTATTATGTAAACAATGTGGCTTGTCAATTTTATTAGAATGTTCAATCTCAAAATGTAAATCAAACATTTATATAAATGTATTTAAAATCTAATTTGACATATAATCAATACTGTCAACTCATTTTAATAGGAAAATTGTCTTGATTGAAATGGTATTCCATAAACACTCTTCAATGTTTGGGAAACCAATTATTTTGAATAACATGCGTGCTAATGGAAAAAAAATGTATATGATAAGTGCTGTTTTAATTAATGCTTTGTTTTCCTGGAATGAATAAGGGCGTTATTTCGAGAGTGGGTGTACATTAAAGCATTTATCAAATTTGTCACAAGGCAAATCAGTAAAATTATAATGTACTGCATTTTTAAATCTTAGGATCTATTTTCTACTCTCAAATTTGCACTTTACTCCTTATGCATTCACTAATACACATTTCAATAGGTGATTTCTTAAGGAAATTAACATGAGAGTATACATAATCTACTTACAGCTTATCTCAATTTTCATTCTTGAAAATCTATTTTTAAATTAAATTAAATAAATAAACTTTTTGAAATAAAACTACAATCTCAGGGCTAGTCTTTTATGCTATGGAGTAATTCACCCTATTAACAAAACTTCAAAATACCAACTTTACTAAATCAAAATTAATGTGACACCCTCTTATTTTATACATAATATGTGTTTTCTGGTTTTATGGATATTTAGGGCTGTTTTGTTGAGAAGTCAGACTTTATTAATAAATATGCTCCTCTTGTTGGAACTGCCTGAAATGCCACATTCCAGCATACATATAACACATGCAAAAGTTCCGTGGAAATTATACAATGCCTACAACATAGGCAATATTTCATGCATATAGTAGTAAAAACAATAATTACAGTGGGTAATAACACAGTGCCTGATTGTTGCCAGGAATAAACAGCACAGATAAAACATTATTTCTGTATCTTGTTTATTTTATATACATGAAGAATCACACAATTTCAGTGCCTTTGCTATCACATGTGGTGAGTTCTTAGGCCACTGTCACCAGCTGTACACATGTACCAGGCCAAATAACACTAACTGTCAAGGCATGTTTCAGTTGTGGCTGTTGGGAGTAAACATAATGTTAGTTTTTCAGCATATGATCACCTCTAAGTGTATGAAGTTTGCCTATGTTGCATGCATTCAATCATTGTAGCTGAATGTTTTGTATGTGTTGTAATCTGAAATGGTGCATCCTAGGCAAATGGAACAAGAGGAACATATTTATTCATTAGGGCTCACTTCACAATAAAACAGCCTTAAAGGCTCATGATTGGAAAAGACTAATTTTGCGTGAAAAAAAAGGTTGGCATACTACATAATTTTGATGAAAAGGAAAAATTAATTTTTAAGGGCTTGTTAATAGGGTCAACTCCTTAGTATAAAACACCATTCATGGATTTTCAGTTAAATTTAAAATAAATAATTTTTGTTATTTTTTAACAATATTACATCGTCCGGGGCTGCGTCCTAGCTCGATATGCCAGCACCTCCATAACCACCCTCCTTCCTTCCTCGGCATTTGAACCGCCCGCGACGTCACGGGTGTGTGTGTGCGTGTGAGAGAGCGCCACGGACTACAGGAAAAGGGCGCAGTAAAGTCAGTGCTTCGCTCCCGTGATTATTATTAAGTGTCATGTTCGTTGTTTTCTTTAAAAAAAAAACCATTAAGTAAATGTAGCTTTTAATAACAGTATTTCCTTCAATTATGTTCCACCTAAATATTAGCTGGCCGCTATAGACGCAGACTTGCCGAAGGCCATTTGGCAATATTATCTTTTATATTTAATATTTGATTAACTGAACTTTTATGTAGTTGCAGTGCATGTAGCTTTACTTTTAAATGTGAAGAGGTGTTTGTACGTGTTATGTATTTCTTAAATATGCCACGGCGCGGTCTAGTTGGAATAACGGTACTGTCCGTTTCGGCGTGTAGCGCCAATGTCTTGCTACCACGGCGGCCATTTTCACCCCAGTCTCTTCTCATCGCTACCTGAGGTAGGACGCTTCCAGCACTCCGGGGACTTCAACTTTGCTTCCGCTGATCTGGTAATTCTGTTTGTGTAATTTTAAATCCTAATCGCTTTCATTCGTCCTCGGAGCCTACCTCGGAGGCTGACTGTTTAATTAAATATATTAACCCCATTTGCGGGACTTACGCAAATCTTAAATCCCGGCCACGTGGTTGCCGGCCCTCATCTAAACTGATCGCGCTGCAAGGCTTTTGAACAGCTTTCTTTCGTGAGTAGATGTAACGTGTTGTGCAAGCCCCCTGTTCCTACAGGGGCTAATAAACCACAAAAGTTCCGAACTCGTGTTGTTCTTTTAATTGACCACGTGTGTACCCTCATCGGCGGGCGTGTGGGACGCCCTAAGAGCCCACTGCGTAAGCAAAGCGTGCCCGACGCTGAGAGCGGGCGGAGGTCAGGTTATTCTATAAGCAGCGCGCGGACGAAACGAGTCATGTCCTCACACGGGCGACGTCACGCCCCGAATTAGGAGTCTCACCGGGTCCACGTGCTCACCATGTGGTGGCGCCCACTAACACACCGCCTTAAAGCCATCCGAACAACCCCCGGCCACGTCAAATACTATTTATAAAAATAATTTTCAAGGGTAAATAATACTTTTAGGAATCGTGATAGGTTGTATTTGCAATATAAACTCTTCCTTAATTTTGATCAGAAATCACTTTCCAAAATATTTAAGGTTAGCTTCCGAGCGACCTGTTTGTGTGCACTCAGAAGGATACAGGAATACTTCATAATTTATTATATACACCCATAAATAAAAATGCATGTACATACACAAACACAAGTAATAAAGCATTATACACACAAACATCACACACACATACACACATATATGTACAATGGTAGATCAGAATCTCACAAAGATAGGCGGAAAGGCCTTTGTATTCCAAAGCTAATGTTTTTCGCAGTTTTACCCAAAAAGCATTATTGTCTTAGTGTAAGTTATGATCAGGAAGGGACTTGGGCATATCAAGTGCATCTTGGATCCATCTCTGTACGTATATGCAAGTGCACACACATGTTTACAAGTATACATGTACATACACATATGCACACAGAATACAAGTACAAATATACACACACATTCACAACTAACATGCACTGGCATGCATACAAAATAAAACACATACATGCATATGAACACACAAGTACTCAAGCAAAAATGAAAATTCAAGCAAGTATGCACATACATATACGAAATTACACAAAATCACATGATAGCACACATTTGAACATAAGTATCCACACAGAAATACACACAGATGGAAATTATTTTGTCTATTTATTTTCTCTGTGGTGAAAACTATGTGATTAGACAACACAAGATGAAAATGTTTGTTAAATATTCCATTCATTCTAGAAATATGTAATATTTATATTACATATTTAAATTAGTCATAAATAAACAGTACAGTGATAGCGTGATTAAAAAATTACGAGACAATATTACTCACCTTCGCCATTCCTGTATTCTAAGGTATCACAGTCACTTGGTTGCTTCTTGTTGCATTCATCACTACCTCGTCTAAAATAAGACATCACAAAATCTTTAACATAATCTATATGTATATGTCATTAAAAAATCAAAACAAAAACACTATTTTATAGTTAGTTCACGTTGCCTAAAACAGTCACTTCATAATCTTTTGTGACAATTAAAATAATACTAATAATTACATAACAGGTATATAATGTAAATAGCTCAAATATTTTTCAAAAATTTTTAACTGAATTATGTTTGATCACAATATTTAATTAAGTAATAAAAACAGGACAGATCATTTGTTGGTTTTAGATGAAGCTACTTTATTTCCTAAGGACATACATATACTATGTTTTATTTTACTTTCTAATGTAGTTCCAAAAAAATCCTGTGAGAATTCTCACTTCTAAGTACTATTTTATTTTAGTAGCAAATAAAATCATAAAAATGTATATCAAGTGAACACAAAAATTAAAAGTACATTACTATAAATATGTATATAAATAAATCAAACATACCTTTTAAAGAATAACACTGTTCCCACAATGACAAGTATTAGGCACATGACAACCACAACACTCACAACTGCAATGATACGAACTTGAATATTGTCATCATCACCAACGTATGCTACAACAAAAACATAGCAAAAATGTTAGTCCATTCACTCACCAGTGGGTAGTAATAGAAAAAAATATTGAGTAATGATATAAAACCAGGGGCGCAACAACTAAGTTTCCAAAGGGGGGCAATATACCTTTTTATAAAGAATCATCGATACCCCCTATTGCAGTGGGGGGTCCGGGGGTCCTCCCCCGGGAAAGTTTGTATTTCAAGGTGGAAAATGGTGCTATTTAAGCAGTTTAATTATCGAAAAATCGATTACACACCACTTTCTTTGCCCCCATTTGCCCCCCACTTCAAGGTTTCAGAGGGGGGGAAAAATACCCTTGCCCCCCCCCCCTGTTGTTGCGCCCCTGTATAAAACATTAGTAAAAATATATATTAAATTTAAGTCATCATTTAAATTAAGCTCTTATCAATGTAACAAACTAACCTAAACTAAAACTATTCATAAAATATTGTGCAAACTTAGCAAAGAGTTAGCTCCACACTGTAACACATTTAGTTAAGATATAAAATGCTTTAAAGAAAGGTAAACATGACCGGTACAACTACAATGGTTTTCAAGACAGGTGCTCACATTGTCATTGACCAGCTATATTTGGTAGTCAAGTTAGCACCATTAGTTATCATCACCGTGAATGAAGTACTTAAGGCTCAGTTTCACTCACTGAGTTGGTTATTTCATTTTCTTCATATTTATAATATTTAAGGGCTTTTCATGTCATTTTATTCCAACATCTCTCTTCCTTTTACATTTTTATCTCAAATTTTTTTGAAATATGTTGATAGCGGTGAAAAGTCATGCCAGTGACCATAATTATGAACACTTGCGCGTGACTTTTTACAGTTTGAAAATAACATTTAGTAAATATCCGGTGAGAAAAAATGTGATCAACAATAAATGCAAGGGAGATATAGGAATAAATTTACAGGAAAAGCCCCTAAACAATAGTAGTGTCAAGAATATGAAATACCACGAGGCAATTAACATCTCCATGGTATTTTTTTTCCTTCTAACTTTGTAGTTTACTATTATTAATATCTGTATATCTTGCAAGCAATTTTAATGTCAACATGCTTACCTGATACAATACTAATGTTTCATTAATAAACACCACCCAACTTTTCATAGGCAGCAAAACCCAATTGTATTGGTTCTCACATGAAAAGCCAATTCACCACCATGTAGCCTACGTATTATATAAATATATATACATATACACACACAAACATTAGACTCCCTATTATTCTGGTGTGACTTATCCGGTTTGCGGATTACCCATCATAACTATCATAAACCCTAAAAACAAAAATTATATTTTATTTCCGTGTGTGGACAATGGCAACGGCACTTGTTTAGCATTAAATACAATGCAATGAATTTGTAATGGAACAAATTAATGTGACGAATCAACAAACAATATTTTGCTCTTTCCTCAATAGTTATTTGCTTCCTTCATTGCAAAATTATTTCCAACCAGGTCCAAGTGTTCAGCAAACATTTTTATTCCGCCATCTGTGCCACTGCACAGCTGTTGTGTGGCATATCCTCAAATTTGTTTTTTTTTTTTTTTTTGCGGACTGGTTTACACATTTCAAAATTTTGGTTTAATGCTTTTATTGTATTTTTATGTCTTAAAATGAGATGTTTTAACTTTGTAATTTACAGCAGTGTGATCACACTATGCTTTCACTGCAACTTCACTACATCATTTTATCTCATTTTGTTATTTACATATTATCATTAAATGGTTTTAACCTAATCTCAAGAGTTATATGGACAAAATAACTTAAAAAAAAGTGATATTGTTAAGAAAACCTAAGAAACTTAATTTTGGTTCTGTTTGTATAATAATTATTTCTTTCCACTAAGTGCAGAAGCACCTTGCGCTTAAGTAGTCTACCTAAGCTATTATCTATCTGCTTCTTGATTTAATGCCAAAGTCAGAACGACCTTTTTCTACTTGTAATCTTGCCATGATGTAGCTTCTCAATTTGGTTCATCGTTTTAAGTATCAGCATTATCATGTTATAATACATAGTTCTTCGCCGCAAGTGGTAAGTTATCAATCAATTTTTACCGAGGAACATCTGTAATTGTTGGTAAAGCCAGGGATGTTATGCTTCTGGTTATATTCTGTTTCTCAGCGGTTGCCTGTTACCGGCCACGCAGTACAATATGTGAAAACCTGTTAGCTGTCTGGAATATGAGGAGTGTCCTCACCTTCCCAGCAGCCATGGAGTGACCGCACCATTTCAGGAAAGCTTTCTTCTCAAATAATTTTGGGATGTGAAATCCACCTCAGCAAAAAAAATAAATTATAAAATCTTTAGTTATGTGACAAAATTAAATATTTTTGTTTTATG
This sequence comes from Bacillus rossius redtenbacheri, assembly GCF_032445375.1. Lineage (NCBI taxonomy): Eukaryota > Metazoa > Arthropoda > Insecta > Phasmatodea > Bacillidae > Bacillus > Bacillus rossius. The sequence continues at coordinate 59,174,364 of NC_086331.1, read as the reverse complement.
GTTGGACTGTAATCTCAAAATTATTTACTATCGGGATGTTAATTGAAAAATGTTATATTTAAAACAGTTATCATAACCAAATAAAATATATGTTTAAGACGTTTTCTCAAAAAAGTTTTAACAAGCTAAAAAAAAAGAAATGTTTAGGTAATACTAAACAACAAAAATATTCCTGTTGAAATTTTGTGTTAAAGCTACATTGCATAAAATGGTTTCAAATATTATAAATGAAAAAAGAATATAAAATAACTATAATAAAGCTTTTATGGTTTAAAGTATTTACTGTTAATTTTATTGTCTTTAAATGTACATGACTAGTCAGCCTTTTGTGTTTACGAATAATCCTTTCACCAGAACTAAGATTCCATTGAGCTTCATTCCTTAGTGGCATTCCCTAGTTGCTTCACTTCTGGTAAAATCTTTATCAGAAAGACAACATGGTAGACATCCTGCTTGTCAACAGTATCTCTGTAGAGAAAAGCCAGAAGCTTTCAGGGCTAGTTTACTTTGTGACACTAGGATGCATTAGTGGAAAATGCACTAGTGGCAAATCATGGCAGACAAGCATTTAGTAAACAACAGAGTTGGGAATTACATTATCAGGTTAAATAATTATTCTAATAATAGAAATTGTTAAGTTTATGGTTTTAAAATTCTAATTAGATCTAAAATATATCTTATATATCTATTATTTTGTAACTCAGAAATGTTGGTAGTGCCTGCATAGGAAAAAAATGTTATGCCCAAACCCTATATGTAAACAATGCAGTACGTACATTTTTTTATTTCATTTTAGGTTGTTTAATCTCTAAATGTTATTCAACATTTATATAAATGTACTTAAAATGTATTATTAGTACTTACTGTTAATTAATTTTAATCGGAGTAGTGTTTTGATTAACATGTAGTCAGCAAGCACACTTAAACAAATTATTTTGATTAAAATACTCTCTTATGAAAAAAACATACTTGACTAGCGCTGTTTTGATTAGCACTCTGTTTTCCTGGAACAAATTAGGGCACTACTTTGAAGGGCGGGTGTTACAGTGTTTGTCTAGATATTCGAGATAAAAACTGACGTCGTCCGGGCCTGCGGCCCCCTTTCGAGTCCGATATGCCACCGCCCAAACACCACCACCCTCTGTTCAAACCTCTCGCTAACGAGTGCTTGCGTGTGTGCGTGTGTGGTCGCCCGGCAAGAGGGCGCTTAGCTGCAGTGCGCCGCACCCCTATTTGTAATTAATATTATTGTACCCTTTCCTTTTCGCCCCTAAAATAGTGTCACGACGATTCAGTAAGTGAGTGCCTTTTGTTTCATTAATATGTTATATTTTTGTAATAAAGTACGTGCAAGCACGGCCACGAACGCTCCCTAGCGGGCGGCGACGGAACCAACACATAACTTTATTTAAACTATTTTTTACAACATAAGTAATTATTACAGACGGTCTGGTCATGGATGTGTATCTGGCATTTTTATAAAGAGTTCATGTTATTTTCAATAATAACCCGGGGCACGCAGTCGCAGAGATGTAACGGTAATTGTGTTCGGCGCGAAGGGCACCATGTTGCCTGCCGCAAGCCCTTATCTCACCCCAGTCTCCTTCTACAGCCGGCCGAGAGCGGACGTCTCTGCAGACACCCCGAGGACATCACCGTTGTCTCACCGATAAGTAGGGATAGGAATTTTTCGCGATCGTGATTTTTTCACGAATTCGCGCGAAATTAGTACCAAAACGCGAAATTATTAGGTTTGCACGAAAAAACATCATAACCAACCGAAATCGTGAATTTTTCACATTTCTGATATTATTTCGCTAACCCGCTTAAAACATCTTACCGTTTACGTTTCGTTAGTATATCAACAAATTTTATGCACTCACGTGATGATAAACAATGTACCCAAAGACTAAAAAAGTCAGGTAGACGGCGCACAATGGTAAGAACTAAGAAGAATACCGCACACGTGTATCGGCCATTTTGTATCGTCTCTAAGTGATCTATCGATAGTTAAGACTACACAGTTCCATATAGATGGCGTAGTGTACTAATGCCTTGATCACAACTACGAACGTACAAAGTCATTCAATTATATTTTTCGACGACTTGATATTCCTGCTCTTGCAGTATCTTTGACTCTCGTGGTACGGAAGTAAATATTTGTATTGTGTATACAGACTAAGTAAAACTAGTTTTGTGGAAAAGTATGTATTGTTTAGTGTTTTTTATTGTTTTTATTATTGTGGCCGAAATATTGTGTATGTAAAAATGCCGAATAATAAACTTCAGTAAAGATAGTTTTGTGAAGTAAATATATTTTATGCAGTTGATTATTTTATTACCGTAGCGGGAATATTTTGCACGTGATTACAAAATGCCAAATAATAAACTAAGTGCTAGAGACAGGGCATTCCAGTACCAAAAAAACGGCTTCTATTGTACTGATAGCCGCACGGTAATGTGCAAATTTTGTAACTGCCAAGTTGCGTGGGAAAGGAAGGATTCGGTCGACAAACACCTCAAGTCGGCCAAGCACGTGGCTGTTGAACAAGATGGATGTGTTGATTCCAAACTACAAACTTCAATCGCAACATGCTTCAGCAGTGTTGGGAAAAAAAAGAAAACTGCAGAATACCTGGGAAAGCGAATTACAGAAACATTTCTGAAAGCAAATATACCGTTGCACAAATTAGAAAATGCCCACATGGCAGAATTCATGAATGAGTTCATTGAAGGTGAGAACCCAATCAATAAAATTATCATAGTGTAGTTTTTTCCCCCAAACAATGATGTGAGGAATTTCTTATTAATTTTGTGGCAATTCTGGTTTTGGTTAAATTGTTTTAGTAATCTCTCATGGTTAGCATATTTCATTAATCATTCTTAAATTAATGACTGTAGTTTGGTTGGAAGAAATGAATTAGGGGCCTAACTGTTATTTGTCTTTTACTGTAATGAACAAATTGGTTCAAGGTAAATATGCTATCTTAGAAAATTAAACTTTTTGTTATACCGCTGCTAACACAGGATCTAATAGAGGTGTTTTATTGCAGGTGCTCAAGACATCCCATGTGTTAAAGTCTTAAAAGAAAAGTACCTCCCAGCAGTGAAACAAGAAAGAGAGAATACACTGAGGGAGAAAATCAAGGGGAAACAAGTAGCAATACTCTGCGATGAAACAACTGACGCTAGAGGCAGCTGCATTTTTGTTGTTCTCTTCATGATAATAGAAGGCTCAGACAAGACTGAAATTATTGTTGGAAATGTTCATACGCTTGAAACTGCCAATGCGAAAAATTGTTCGAGGGCAATTTTGGATACATTGAAAATGTACAATGTAGACTTTGACAGTGTTCTAGCTCTGGTGTCAGATTCGGCAAAGTATATGGTAAAGTGTTTTGATACTTTGAAAGAAATAATGGCTGATCATGTTGTTGTTGTCCAATGTTGGGCACATAAGCTCAACTTAGTCATAAATGAGCTTGGCAAACATTTTCCTGAACTTCAGCAGACTGTTGCTAAAGTGAAATCATCTATTTTGAACACGCGCAAGAGGAAGCATTTGTTTCGACAGTTTCTAGATGAGAGGTATCCAGGCCAAGGCATCCCACTTTTTCCCATGCCAGTGCTCACTAGATGGTCGTCCTGGTACGTATCTGTGTGCTACCTTGCTGACAACTTCGACGCTGTTGTTGAGTTTCTAACAAGCAGTGAAATAGTCTGTGTCAACAATGCTGGTGTAGAATTCTTTGCAACAGCATCAGCAGGAGATCTTCAAAGTGTGAAGATTCAGGCAGTTTTTGTGAAAGAGACATGTAAGGATGCAACTGAACTGATAAAAAAGCTAGAGGGTTCTAATTACCCTTGTAGTCACCTGCTGGTTGGTAAACTCCGTAAAGTGGAGCAAGTTCTGCAGCTCTCTTCTACTGGAAGCTTACCACAAGAAACAAAAGTAATTTTGAACTCTTGTGAAAAAACTGTCACCAAAGCAAAAATTACATCAGCATTAGCTAGAGCTGCTTCACATTCTCATACAAAACTTATTTCATTAAAGGCAAGTGATCCAGCTCATTATTTATATGAGCAACTAAGTGTTTTCGATCCTTCAGAAATTTTGCTGACAAATGTAACACCTGATCTAAGCAAGAAATTACAGAAATTGGTTTTGTTTGCAAACCTTGGTGAAAGTATAGTACTTCAAGGTTACAAAGAATTACAGTTTCTTGTCAAGAAAAAATTGAGTGAAAGTGCAACTGTTGACATTGTTTCTGTTCTTATGGCTGTGTCAGTTAACAACTCTGACTTTGCTCGTGCTTCCTTGCAGTCAATTTGGTTGCCATGTGCAAATGTAGACTGTGAGAGATTCTTCTCTAACTACAAAAATATTCTCAGCCATCAACGCCACCGCTTAAAACAAGACAACTTGGAATTGTTTAGTGAAATTTATTTTGAGACCTAGTCCTCGATAATCAAGTCTAAGTTTGGAAGAAATTGTTCCTGCTAATGATTATGCTTTTGAAACCGAAAAGCAGCTTACAAGTGCTCCTGGTCTATTGGCTCACTTCTAATGCGGCACAACCCTATTGGGTCTATTATTAGGGAATAAAATAATTGACATGTTGGAGTTTCTGAATAAGTTATTTCAAAGTCGGCAGCAAACTGTATCAGGATTGATTAAGGCTGTTGAAAATGTTTCAGAAAGTATTCAAAACCTTCGCAACGAAGCAAGTTTTGAGGAAATAAAGCAAGGAGCGAATGAAAAAATAGAACAATGTAATTTGAATCCCATTTCATTGCCAAGAATGAAGAGAATACCAAGAAAGTACATAGGTTCGGGAGAAGATTGGGTTCCTGAAGATATCAATGTTTATTACATGAAAGAATATTTTGCCATAATTGATGCAGCTCTGAAAGGTCTAGAATCGACATTTGCTCAGGTCAATCTCTTGCGCCTTCGGAAATTAGACGATACATTGTTATCAAGTATGGACGAACAAAGCCTTACCAGTCTACTTCGAAATTATTCAGAAATAGATGTCACATCGTTTTCAGTTGAGGTGAAAATGTTTCTACAGAAGTATGGTGTTTCGTGTGTCAATGATGTTAGTAATATATTACGAAAAATGTCGCCAGAAGTTAGGGCTATGTTTAAGAATGTTGAAAACTTAGTGCGCCTCTTGATTGTGGTACCTACTTCTTCATGCGAAGCTGAACGGAGTTTTAGCTCCCTATGAAGACTAAAAACATATTTAAGAAACAGCATGACTCAAAAACGTTTAAATAATGTTATCATCTGCCACACACACCAAGATTTGCTAGACCTTCTCAACCTGGAAGAGTTAGCACAAAAATAATAACAAACAACAAACATTAAATTTTTGTAAATAAGATATTTCATTGCTTAGCTTCTGTTTTTGTTATTAACTTTTCACATATTTTATAGGATTATAGCAAATAGTGCTCTGATAACTTAATGTAGTGCATATAATGTTAAAATAAAGAAAAAGTTTGTTTATAATCACTGGTAAAAGTCATTAAACATCTTTTTGAAAACACCGATTTTTGTGTCGGAAAGTACCAACTTTTTGATTTGAAAGCACCACTTTTTGCCTCTTGAAAACACCGAAAAATTCCTATCCCTACCGATAAGTAGTTCTGTTCAGTTAATTAATTCAAATCGTTTTCTCTTCATCCTCGAGGCCTCTCTCGGTCGGTGAGACTGTTTAATTAGTGATTTCTATACTCTCCGGAGTTTTTAACCACCCGTCTTCTAAGTAAAGGCTTGAGGCGACCACGTGTGTGGTCCGCCTCCTCAACTAAACAAATTCGTGCCTCGGGCGTTTTTTAACAGTATCAAGGAAGGATTGTATGAGGGCGTGTATCGTGTAAGTAAATAAAACCAACTTAATTGAGTCACGTGTCTTTGTGTTCGGGGGGGGCCACGTGGTTCCTTAACCCAGTCAGCGGCGTGTGGGACGCCCTAAGAGCCCACTGTGGTTAAGTAAAAGCGTGCCCGACGCTGAGAGCGGGCTCGGTTAGGGACAGGTGCCAAGTTAAATATCAGGAGGGCTAATATCTCGCCGCACACGGGCCACGTAACGCCCTGAGCAAAAGTATCAAGCCAGGTACACGTGCCCACTCACGTGGTGGCGCCCACTATTTCCACCAGTAATTCAGATTGTAACACCGGTACGCCCTCAAAACATTTCATCAGTTTTTTTTTACATTGCTTTAACCATGTTTTTTAGTTATCCATGGAGCCCTTGCCAGTCATTACCCCAGATAATTGGGAGTCTACTGTAAGTGTATATTTATACACACACATACACATAACTATTATGGCTATGTTTGATAGCGAATCCCTGTTTGTGTTTTAACAATTTTTTTTTTCTCTCCATGGTAAGAGTGTCACATAAAAGATCTACGGAACATGTACAAGTGTTTTGTAATTCATATAGTTAATAAAGAAATAAGTGCAATGAAGCCAGTTGTAGTGACTAATTTAATATGGCAAATCTCAAGAAATTTTATATGCAAAGTTGGGTATCTTTGAACTCTAAATTTATCAACTTTCTAAATAAGTTCATGTTTCATTTAAATAATGTCTCATTTTCTCACCAGGGACACAAACATGACTTTTAAGCAGCCAACTACCCAATTTTTATGACATATTTGTACTTAGGTATCCAAACTGTATTAATTAGGCCTGAATTATTGCAATGAAATATTCCTAAAATCATAATTATTACATAAGTAGGGTGCTACCGAATTGATTAAGTTACATGATAGCTTAATTAGAACAGCTCAATTATCATAAACAAACACAGGTAAAAATATAAAATACATTATGAATTTTACCTGTGCCTAAAACCTGCCCTGTGGTTTTGAAAATAGGCGTAGTGAACTCTCCCCATCCATGAGTGGTTTTGGCACGCACTTGAAAACCATATTCTGTATGCTGGCGAAGTCCTGTGAATGTCGCCTGCTGCTCTGTCGTAAGCATACTGGTAGCATTTGAATCATCAGGACGTACAAAACAACGAACCTGCAAAACAAATGGATATAAAAAAATTTTGTTTACTAACACAAAGTTAAAATTATTCAGCCAACAACTTTAGCAGTATGATTTTAAAAATTTCACAATTAATTAATATCATGCTGCATGAATGCTCCAACACATTGTTTATTGCCACACAACTTTAAAAGTCACCATTTCTGCACAATATTTATTGGTTGTCTCATTTTTTCATTCATGATAAATGTACCATTTTCAGTCAAATTAAATAATCAGATAACTTTTAACAATTGCTTTTAAGATAAAAATGACTCATAATTCATAATGAATTAAATAAAAAATGTAACTGCTACAATTAATCACACCAATCATCTGCATATTTTTGTTTCCTTTCAGTTTATATTTATGTATTATATAAATAACAAGGCCACATAGTGTTAATAGTGTAGAAAAATCAATAACTTCTCAAGTCTTGTCTTGTAGTACTGTAATCTTGGCTTTATTAAAAATAATAATAATAACTTGCATTTCAAGCAAAAACTTTTGTTCTGGTTGGCAACATGTTAACATGCTTTCCTTCAACCATTGCTAATGCTATTATTAGGATCCTCAGTGGCCATGGTAGCAAATGCATCACACTCATGAGGCGAGGATCATGGTTCCATCCCAACACCCCAGTATGACTCAAATTTATGAGTACTGAGTTGGTATAAGAGTGGTTCAAAGCCAATTACAATATTGGAGTTCCTGTCAATTTAGTCTCTGCACATAACCATGCAAGGTTAAACTCTTTCGAAGAAAAATTTTTTATGATTAACATTCTGTCACACCATCAAATTTTCCTCTTCCAGAACATATGAAAACATTTAAAAAATAATGTCAGACCAAACATAGTTTTCAAGATATTTCATCCAATACGGTTGGATTTAGTTCTCAAATAAATTTGAGATTCTGTCAGCTACACACTTGAATACACTGCTTTTAGAAGCCATTTATTCTCAACTCACCTCATACATTTCTACAACATCATTTTCCATATCTGCAGCATCACTCGTTGCTGGTGAATCCCAAGAAAGTGTAATTTCAGTCGACTTCACAGACGTAACACGGAAGTTGAGGACAGACGATGGCACAGATGCCTCAGTAGTGACAGTAATGTCCACGTAATCACTATCTTGGATGAGTTCTGAGACACCATTTTGAGCAAAAACTTGGAACCTGTAGGTCGTTACAGGGTTTAAACCTGTGATGGTCACTTTAGTGTCATTGAAAACTTCCTGTAATCAGAGGTACCTAATTACACATTACTATTTAGAAAACTTACATTATGCATAAAAAAGAATTAGACAATTGTATTTTTTAATTTTAAATTATATAAAAAGTCACTCAATTAAGATTAAAATAACAAAGTAATATTTTTATAAAACTTAGTGAAGTTAATTTGTATCATGTATCATAAAAATTATTTTAAAAAAATTTTTCTGCTTACATTAACGAAAGAATGAATGCAATAGTGTTTTGCATGTTAACATTCAAGTTGCATGCAAGATGCAGCCTTGTTCACAAATGCTAAGTGCTCCATAAAACATATAAAATAAGTCCATGAGAATTTAGACCTGATGACTACAGTTATAAAATATAAAAATCTCTACTTCAATTTATCAGCACACATTATTATGTGTTCCATCTTGTGTAAATCAATGTATTTATAATAATGTAAAACAAGAACTGTGTGGCAGTTTGGCAGTTCAAAGTAGTGTATGACATTTCACAGTGTTTCAATCAACACATAAATTTATAACTAAGACATAGATATTAACACAGTTTTATTTGACTCTCAAAAATGCTTCAAATCTAAAACACTTTGAATAGTGATTATGTGCATACAGCAGATTATGTACTACATCGCTTATAGACTAATTATACTCCTAAAATAACATGTAGGCCCTAATAGAACAGATTCGAATTTTGAAACTCAAGACTCCAATCAGTAATGAGATAAAAGAAAAACATTTATTAAAATTTTAAAAAATATTTTGAATTACCAAAATATTGGTGATCTTGTTGCGAATAAGTGAATTAGGACTTAACATCTCCTTAACATTGGAGGTATTAGAGACGATTTGTTGAACTTGTTGCAATGTTTTGTTAGCAGCCACTTATGCTAGCATATTACAGAATTGTAGGACTGTGTGAAGCTTCAAAAATTTCAAAGTAGAAGCGATTATTTTTATCATTTGTAAGTACTCTTTAAGATTCACAAAATGTTTCAAATTTCTTAAAATCAAGCATTTAGTTCAAAAAACATACATCTACATTATAAAACATGGATTAATCCAAAATGAACCCCATCCTTGAACATAAGTCACAAGGTGCACCATAGATTCACATACAACGATGTTATATCCCATAACGTTAATATCTGTGGAAGTCTGTTCAATGATTCCAAGTATGGTCCATTTTGTTTATGAAACATGCCACCTATTTTACTACAAATATTTTAAAGTAACATAAATTTACAGTTCGTTAATGATAAATCAAAATTCATAAATATCCTCCTTTGTGACTGTGACAAAATACTTTGCTGGAGCAAAAAGCATTGAATGAGAAAAAAAAATGTAACTGTTATCAAAATGTGTAGTTTATGCATGTTAAAAACTATCTGTATCTACATAAATGGCAGAAACAAATCATTATTTCCATTTCTTCTGAAAATACACATAACAAATATTCTTTGAATAGTTTATTTTCTAAAACTGTAATTTTATTAAACCATTTATTATTACTAAAATATTTTGGCAATAAAATTACTTTAATCCCTTATGTGGGTGGATTACTAGAAAGTATGTTCATAATATGGATAGTTCTAGTGTTAAAAGCAGGATTAACTAGTTTAATACATAATGTGTGTGATTTCAGAGATATTAATTCAAATACTATTTGTAACAAAGGAACACATAATGGCCTGGCATAATTTATATGTTTTAGGACTTAATTAGAATTTTCTGGGTTGTCAATAAAATTATAGTGTAAAGAAAACTATCAGGCAAACCAACCTATCATCATTACATAGTGAAATTCATTTAATTTACAAAATAGGGAATCTGTAAAAATAGAGTTCCAGTATGATATTTAAAAAAATGAATTAACTTGTATTCGTGGATGCAAAGAGAGTGAAGGTATTTTTCCTTGCTAGTAGCCATTTGAAAAAAGAAGTGCAAAAATAATTATTTTTCTTCTATTTGATAATAAAACTACCATTCATGTGATTAAGAGCTTGTATTTCAAATCTGTATTTGAAAACTAATCAAAAAGTAAAAATGGAGCAAGACTTGAAAACTCATTCCAAGTCGAGCAAATAGATTTAAAGAGTTCACTGTACTAGATCGAACGAGTTTTAGGACAAAATTTTCTTAACTCAATACACATTTGACATATGCAATGAGAATAAAATCATGTGCCACTATTTTGCACACACTTTACAGTGAAACCTACAAATAATTTGTCATAAATACATTTTTCTTAAATTAATGCATTTTCCTTAAACGTATTCCTGGCGAACATATATCCAGCTATTCAGTTTCCAAAACACTACAAAACGATGCCTGGAATGAAAGGCCTGACAAATCATATATTTAAACAAACACAGCAAACAATTTCTAAAAGAAAAAAAAATGTGTGCATGGAGTTTATGCACGACAGAAGTGAAACTTATTGATTATTAGTTATAGATAGAGATAAATTATTGGTACATTTTTATTGAACAAAGAGATAATAATTGATGATACATGTGCTGTAGTCTCACATCCTCACATCCATTCAGTGGCACTTTTTGGTGCCTCTTTTGATAGTTTATTCCCCGAGTTGCCTTTGGTAATACATCTTATTGGCTTCTGCATTTTTATAATTTTTAGGCATGATGTTTAATCACGATCTCCAGTTCAATAAAATTAAATAACAAAACAACCACACTCCAATCGAAAATAAATTACACTTATAAAGTCTATCTCACAAATCTATAAATCCTTTTGACTTTTTAAATTAGTGTTCACATACCAAAAATAAATTATACTTATTGAGCTAACATCTTAAGTCTATACAGCTTTGTTATATTTTCAATCACAAATAGTTCTGTAAAATGATTTGAAACTATTATCTATATAAGTATGTTTCTGCATGCATTATTTCTGACCCATTGCTAATCTTAATATACCTAAAAAAAAATATTCTGCAAAAACTAAAAAAATTCACTTGATTTTTAAAGAAAAAAAAATCAAGTCTAATTTGAATCTATGGTGTAATTACTGAACTTGGCTTGGCTCGGCTCAACTCAACCGTACAAAATAATTTCTGATGCTAGTTATTTTTTCTTTGTATTGTAATATAAACCCATAAATTGCACAATTGTGTTTTTAACTTTCAAATAATAGTAGGGTGGACTTAAAGCTAATAAAAACTGTAATTATTGAACATTTTTTATGTTCTTTGCAGGCTTACATTATAGACATTCCAAATCGTAAGGTTTGATAAATCAATAAAATAAAAAACAACTAGCGAAAAGCATTTTATCTGGGGAGACATTAAATTAATATTCCTTTTAACATTTAACACATTTTATTATTTGTTTAAAAGTGTGAATCCCTACTTTAAAAATACACAATTCACCACTGCTAAAAGAACATTCAAAATTATTTTGAATATCTTAAATTATTATTTAAATTATTCAAATGTTATTTCAAAAATTGTTGAGGAAAATATTATACTGAATCTTTGTTTAGAATTGCTGATTTAGGCATAATTATTTTTTTTACTAAAAATTTACCCATAAAATCATTTATATAATTTTAAGAAAATGTACCTATCTCACTCTACCAATATGTAGAGTGAGATAGGTTGAGTTTAAAAATACAAAACTTTCTACTCCCGAAAGGTAAATTTTGATTAAATGAGTGCGTATATAATTGACAAATAAATGACAAATAGGCTAGGTAAAGCAATAACTAATTGCTGAATATTTATTTGGTAAATAAAAACAGCCGGAAGTCATTTCATGTAGACTCTATTTCTCCTTAGTGTTAGTCTATAAGATTTAACATTGATCTCCATGCAAGATATTAGAACTGTTTGAGAAACCAATCTTTCACAGAGTTTTTTTCTGTAACATAATATGACACAAATTAAATCAGTTAAGATTATTTTATTACATAAAGTGGACCACTGGAATGTGCACAGCAAAGCTTCATCAAGAAATATACTAACCGTGTTAGGATTGTAGGACACTCCAGGTCCACAAGAATCACATTCAACTTGATACACTGTGTCATTCCTGCCACCCTGGAAACTAGGAGCATTCCAGGACAGAATCACTGTAGACTGGTCGACGAAATTTACAGTTAGATTCTGAGGTGCTGTTGGTGGCTCTGGAACCAAAATATGCCAGGTTTAAAAAATATACATGTTCTGTGTTACAAACAGTGTTTCCTATCAAATTCAGTTCATACAATGAGTTAAAAAACTTAAAATCAAGACCCAGAGACATACAAATGTTAGCCACTCACTATTTCAAGCTTTAGCCTTAGTTTTCAAAACCAAAGAAAAATCTTTTTTTTTTTAAATGTTATTTATAATTTTTTCTGAGTCATTCTGTGCCTCAAAACTGTTCGATAATTTTTGCAGGCAAGCTGAAATGAATTTCATTTAATTTCAAAACAGAACTTTTTTTTTGGTATTTTTATTTATTTAAAGTTGTATCATTTCTACTAACAGCGAAGGGCCAAGGTGGTAGACACCATACATAAATCCAAAAAGTACAAAAATAATAACATTACAGCAAACAAATAAATAACAAACTTTTGCAGAAATTAGGGGGGGAAAATAAACAAAGACAAAAAGGAATTACAACATGAAGTAATAGCTAATGCTGATACTAAAAATATTAAGTAAATAATTAGGATAAATAAGAAACAAATGCATTAAAACAATACAATACACTATATCCACTCGTACAATAGTTAATAACTAAGAAAGCTATTGTATAGAGCATATGATAAAGCATGAAAATACATTGAGGTTGTGTTAACATTTATAATTAATATGAATGGATTAAAAACTTAAGTAGATTAATATAAGTTTGTAAGATGTTAACTCTAGCTTATTTTTCTACTATTTAGAAATGAAAGAAGTTTTGGCAGAAGGCAAAATACAGGCTTACTGCAAAGAAATTGTTTCAATATTTCTTCTTCTAGTTAACATTTTTAGTAACATAAGTAATGTAAGCTTGGAGAACTTGGTTAAACAATGAAAACTGCCCATGTGATTAAATTACATCTCTGTGAACAGTAACATAGTGCACAATGTATAAGAAAGATGAATTTGAACTACTTGGCATACACACAGGTTTAATAAACATGGGCAGCAAAGGAATTTAGTAACCACAGGGAATAGAGTAGATTATATATTGAGATAGCATAGTAATTTGGGCACCATACAAACTGAGGTACCATAGAAATTCGAGTAGTAATAAGGAAAAATAAATATAAAAATTTTATTCTTCCATTTTGGTGGAAAATTAAAAGAGACAATTTAAACCTTCGGATTATATAAATTTTGACAGTTGGAATCATTTGAAGGGATAAATGAATTAAAAAAACTTCAAATAATGAAGAAAATATAACCAAATTTTTTGAATTATTTGTGAACAAATTATATATTAGTAAAATACAATTTAAAATCAACTTAATATTATAAACCATTGTAGATAAATGCTGGACTGACGGCATTGCACTGCTTTTGTCATTTAAAAACCTCGCTATTTCTCAATGAAGATATCCTCCTGTGCTCATCTACTCTGTTTTCATTGAATCTCCATACTCGGTGTGTACATGTGCATGTTTCTGTCATGTTTGTCTAGCACAGACACTTATTCAGTCGAGTGTTGCTTGTATATACTTTCCTCAATGATCACTTTTTGGAATATTTTTTTTTTTGGAATGTGTCTTGTCATTGACACGTTTTTTTTCTTCTCTGTGTCCTCAAAAATATTCCACTTCCTGGGTTATCTATATAGTCTAAATATATTTCATTTACTGGACAACCATTCTGTGTTGATCCTCTACATTTGTCCTTTCAGTTTGTTGAGCTCTAGGTTTTTGTTATGCTACAACAAAAACAATGCAATGATGGTGTCAGTCAAACATTCAACTGTGAGCTATAAACTCCCTTTGCAAAATTACTGCAAAAGAATATATTATAAATCCTCTGTATACTATTTAAACATAACCAATGCTAAGCAACAAATTCATACAATATTTACTCTATTTTTATTAGGTATACATTTTCTAAAGACTAAGTTTGATCAACATTTACTACTGCCAAAAACTGTAATGACCATCAAGAGATTGGCTGTGGTGGCAAAAACAATGCTCTCTACTAAGATAGGTATGCAGATCATGAGCACGGGCCAAATTATTAGTCAGTTGTAACTACTTAAAAACACAACCAACCAGAAAAAAAGGGCCATATTCATATTCAATTGGCATTCTCAATTGTGTCAGTTCCTTTGTTTGACTTAATTATAATTTTGATTATTTAGACCTGAACAAAATAAAGATGAAAAAATTAATTTTGACTGATGAATAAAAACATTTTTTTAAAGATTTGTATATAAAAATTTTATATTTATAAAAAAACTTTCAAAAATATATTATTTATTAAAACCATGTATTTTCATGGCAATCTAAACCTTTTTTTTATTAGCAGACATGCTATTTAGGAGTGAGACTTTGGGATTTCCTGAAATAAATGGAAAATCAAATCTTAATGCATTTACATAAGTTAAAATGCTACTCTCCTATCTCATACAACATACAATGAATGGTCTTAAGCTGACATGTTCGAAACCAAGGCCATGCCGAATAAGCGATTTCACCGGATTATCGAATGTCAATACAGTTGCAATGGCAATACCAAAGAAAAATTAAAATATACAGTACAGTATAATGGTATTTAAAACATGTAATAAGCTGCTCTATGGGAAGGAAAAAACAGAAGAGAATTGGTATGCTTAAAAATACTATACCAGTGAAATGTGAAATTAAAAAATATTAACCCGATATAAAACAGGAAACACTGTACTGAAATGAAAACCAACGGTAATAACTGTAACCACCCAGATTACAGCCCTCCCCACTTGTTAAATAACCCAGGTCTGCGATGAAAACGTTTTTTAAATAAATTTATCACAAACATGTAGATGTTGGTCTGTATATAGCAAATATAAACTTTGTTTTAACGTATCACGTCACATTCTTTTTTGCATATAGATAAATATATAATAGTTCGTTAGATCGGTAAGTTATTTTTTTTTAACAAAATTAATTCCATGATCTATATTTTTATTCTATAGGTACTCTATGACCGACCATCCTATAGTCTATTGTTACTAACCTGCCTTTCCCCTGTAAAAAAAAAGTATGAAAAAAAAATGTTTTATGTAGTCTATGACTAATCATAGTGGTTTAAACTGCAAAAAAAAAAAGTGTAATAAAATATTGTTTTATTAAATCTGTAACTATGGCTCCTCGGAGTTGCAAAAACAATCCAAAAGTATTTTGCTATATTTGCAGACAATAAACAATAGTTAAGCAAAGATTAAAAATAACAGACTTTGTTAAAATGCTTATTATGCTTACTTTGGAATGAGGTTATGTTACCAAGTGAAACAGTGGGTTCCGCATACATTATGCCGGCTATGTGTTGAAGTGTTAAGACAGTGGACTTATGGTAAATCAAAATCATTGTCATTCGGTATTCCTATGTTTGTGGCGGGAACAAAAAAATCATATAGATGATTGTTATTTTTGTTGACCAATGTAACAGGATATAATTCTAAAAACCGCACCAATATTGTGTATCCTGATGTTTCGTCTGTAACAAAGCAAGATTCACATGGACCCGAATTACCCATACCAGTTCTTACTAACACTAACAGCTTCAAAACGCCTTTATCACAAAACTCAGAACAAAGTGATCATCTGCAAAGCAGTGGTGAAATTTTTCACCATACAAATGACCCTCGACCTTTAAAACAGCAAGAACTGAATGATTTGGTACGGCATCTTGGATTACCTAAGGACGCTGCAGAACTTCTTGGTTCTCGACTAAAAGAAAACAATTTATTAGATTCTGCAACTACATTTTACTAGTATCGAAGCAGAGGACAAGAATTTGTGGAGTATTTTAAGAAAGAGGATAATTTAGTATTTTGCTGTGATATTGGT
Source organism: Bacillus rossius redtenbacheri (assembly GCF_032445375.1). Taxonomy (NCBI): domain Eukaryota; kingdom Metazoa; phylum Arthropoda; class Insecta; order Phasmatodea; family Bacillidae; genus Bacillus; species Bacillus rossius. Next base: position 59,158,071 of record NC_086331.1, on the reverse strand, counting down.
GGTTTAATACAAAAATTCGATATTGAATACAATACACAAGAATGGCGACTCTTTATCGATTCTTCAAAAAGAAGCTTAAAGGCTGTCCTTATGCATATCGGCAATAAATTTGTATTGATACCTGTAGCTCATTCAGTTTATCTTAAAGAAACTTACGAAAACTTGAAAAATGTTTTGGAGAAAATAAAATACACCAAACACAAATGGTTAGTTTGCGGTGACTTAAAAATCATATGAATGCTTCTTGGTCAACAGCAAGGCTACACAAAATTCCCCTGTTATATTTGTGAATGGGACAGCAGAGCAAGAAATTTACATTGGAAAAAAACTGATTGGAAAATTAGAATGGAATTGAAAGTTGGAGTAAAAAATGTCATCAATCCGAGCTTGATGGATCCCGAAAAAATATTGCTTCCACCACTTCACATCAAACTTGGTTTGATCAAACAGTTCGTAAAGGCATTACCGCAAGATGGAAATACTTTCAAGTATCTTTGTTCATGTTTCCCTAGCTTATCTGATGCAAAGTTGAAAGAAGGAATATTTACGGGACCTGATATCAGGAAACTGATTAGGGATGCAGAATTTGAAAAAGTGATGACAACCTTGGAATGAAATGCCTGGCATGGCTTTAAAAATGTCGTATCTAAGTTTCTAGGCAACACAAAAGATCCTGCGTATAAAAATATTGTCCAGGAAATGTTAAACGCCTATAAAAATTTAGGCTGTAATATGAGTCTGAAAACATTGATTGTTTCCCAAAAAATATAGGCGACTACAGTGAAGAACAAGGTGAACAGTTTCATCAGGACATAAAAGAGATGGAAAGAAGATATCAAAGCCGTTGGGACGTTAATATGATGGCGGACTATTGCTGGATGATATACAGAGATGAAATAAACATCATAAACGAAAACCAACAACACGCAGCTTTTTTTCAAAAAGAAAACATTATTAATTGTTTTCTTCATGTATACCTTAATGTTGTATTTCAATAGCTATAGACTTAAGGGATATTGATCCCTAAATTAAAATTCCTCAGATAAAGATTTCCTTTCGTGAAATTGTTCATTACATTACAAATATGAGTTCCTGTAAAAAAAATAAAAAATAAAAAAATATATTAATGAATTTTTGAATATTTTAATTTAAATTTGTAGCATGTTTTACAGAACCTCCAGCATGAAGCAAGTGCAACATTTTTTTTGCAAGTAACTTGTTTTCACAAAACAATGAAGTATACAGACTGCCCTGATGCAAAAAGATTCTTAAAACGGTGCTTTAAAAGTTTAAAATATTGAGTTTTAAATTCAGATGAAAATACATTTTTTCAAGTAGCGCTCTAGCAACTTTCAACACTAAATTAAAATAAGTTTGTATCAAAAAGGTAGTAATATTTTACCACAGGTGCATTGTTAAACATTTAAATGATGTATATTTTCAACAATGTTGAAGTTTAAATGCGTAGCTTTCTTGCTGGAGCAGCTAAAACAAAGGCTTGCATTTTTCAAACAGATGTAATATTCAAAGGCCGTACAGTGCAGCGCTCTCGCGGCAAAGAGGCAAACTGCTTGGACTCGCCACGTATTTTCCCCCTACCCCTCTCCCAGGTTGTGTGAATGGAGCCGAGGTGTTGTTTGACATGCTATCGGTAGTGTATCAGGTGGTCTTCTTTCTGCACGGAGAAGGATGATGGCGGGGGGGGGGGGGGGGGGGGGGGTGTAGGAAGGGCCCAGGACAGCGTTGCCCGATGTCTTTCTGGCAGGAATGCTCAGCCACACGCAGTGGAAGGCTAGACTGCTCAAGCGAGTGGCAGTTCCGAGCAATATTGGGCACAGAGTGTTGTGTGGATAAAAATTTTTTTATAAATCTTGAGGGAGGTCGTATTGAGTGACGAGAAGAGGCCGCAATACACTAATTAAGAAGTCAACGATGTATGGTATCCTGAAAACTTACACATTACACCAACAAATTTAATAAATGAACATCAAGCAAATTTTTTGTATCAGTCATTGCATTCGTTTTCGATTTATGTTTATCAACAAAAAAAAAAGATACAAAAGAAAATAATTTTATTTTGCTTAAACAATTTTATGGATGCTTTTACTTGCTTACAGGCTTTTTAAGATTTATTATTGTAATATTTTCTAAAAATACACATATAGGGGCCTATGTTCATTTAAACATATTGCGATATGTAGTAGTTTTTGCCATTCGGATATTAATTACACCTGTTTGTAATGGGCCATCTGGAGGGGAGGAACGAAAGGGGAAAACACCAAGGCGTCCAGTTATATGAGCGGTCCAGCCAAGATATGGAGATAAATAAATGGATTAATTAGTTACTTCGGGTAGTATAATAACATCCAAAATGACATGAATTAGTTATACTACAAGTGTAAGGCATTAAATACAAGGTATACTAAGCAGTTTAATTATAGTGACGCACTGTGAAAGGACCTGTTTCTTTTGTAGATTTTCAACTGACTCGAGTCATTCTATGCACCATCTTTCAAAGTGTGATACAATCTTAAATATCTTAATGCAAAAAATATTTGCAGTTAATTTTATCTTTCGCAATGCATTAAATAAGTTTGTTCTTTATTGAATACATTGCGCTTAAGGTTTGTTTATGAAAAACGTTTAATACGGCGATGGGAGAGGGAGGAATTGGGGACATAAAGGAAGTCAATGTAACGTATTTGTGTAAAAAGAAAACTATTAATGACTTTCATTCGAATGAATATTAAAATATGTAGTACTCTATTAATAGGACAAAGATGTAAGAAAGTTCGTGGCTTATGCCATTAACGTATTATGTCACACGCCACCGAAACATTGTCGCTAATTTTTAGAGGAATATTACCAACTGGGTGAGCGGAAAAAAATATAACTCAAAAACGCTTAGGCATAGGGTTTGGTGCAAGGTGTGTTAAAATGTTTGACAAGTTGTATGTAGTAATATACTAATGACAATAATGAAAACAAGTCAAAAATTGTTTCCGTTAACGAGTTGAACTTAGGTAACATTAAAGTAAAATTTTAAAAATGCCTTTGTTTGAAAAAATATTAGAGAGAAATTAAAATATATATATAAATTAATACTTGAATCGGCCTATTATTAAATTGAAAACATGTTTTAAATTGTACTCAATAACATTTACTGCAAACTTTTGGTTGAAACTATTCAAAAGTACCAGAACGAAAGGAATTCTCTAGGAACATTTGTGCAAAACACAAAAATAACTGGTTATAACTGAACTAATATTTTTATAGTTACATATATTTACATATTTTAAATTAACATAATTATATTAAACAGCCCTCATATGGGCACACAGCTACACCATTGAGAAATTACTTCCTTACCTATTGTCAGGAAAGCAGAAATTGGATAGTAACATATAGGAATGAAGAAAATATTTGCAATTTCACACAAAGTTGCTGACATAAACCATCATAGCAATAAATGAATAGCATGAGAAATACTGTATGTTTTCACATTTGTATTGCCATGAAAATAAGTTTTGAACGTTGATTAAAAATGATGCAGCAAAGCAATAGCGAAAAAATGAAATAACCTAGCATAAAATTTCGTATTCTCCACGGAAAGGTTATTTATTGGAGGTATGACCCAAGCAACACACAGGCTAATTATTTCAAGGGAATTTCACAATTTAATTTGAAATTAGTACACGCTAGTTTGGATAAAACATTAATAATTTAGCAGCATGATTGTAATTTTTATACTTCAATGCATATAAACGATTCATTATAACTACTATACTACCAGAAATAATATATGTATTGAAGTGGCACAAACAAAATTTCAAAACACTAAACTCGTAGAACGACACTTTTTTATATAATTTCTTAATACTGTAATAAAAACTACAGTTATAGAAACATAACTTGTAGAAAACTAAACACAAAATTCATTAGCCCTACATTTATCTTAATATGATAATACATCCACACACACTTTAAAATTTTTTATTATCTTATTACTTATTTTGTTACACTGTAACACAATACCACTCACTGGTTGTGGTGTCTAGTGCACTGCACTATGCACATTAGTTGCAAAAAGATAAAATATCAATTAGTGAAAAAAATTAATATTTGTCATGATATACACAACCCATGAATAGCTCACATTTACTTTTGGTAGAATCATACTGTAGGGCCGCGACGTCTTGGCGGGTCGACTCCCTAGAGCTCAGCGACCTTGTAATCGACACGTCCCGCCTTGCCTACTCCGCTGATAGCAACGGCCTGGAAGTCTTCATGCCGTTCCGATAACATTGGTCGAGAACAATCTCACGTACGGTGCAACACAGCGCAGATCTTAATGATACAAAGATGCGATAATGCTTTACGGTAATTTATTATTTAAAGGTAGTGCACTATTTGCTCGACTGGGCAGCTTAGTTAAACATAGTTAAACATAGATATACAATACTTTAAAAGTTAAGAACTAAATTTGTAATTGTGGGTTGCTGTAGGAAACACAATTAATTAAGACTTGCAGCTAACTCCCTCGTTGATGCTTTCTTTTCAATTTAGTTTGGCTGAAACGTGAAGACGATCGACATGACACTTTTACGCACGTCAAGAACCTTACCACTTTTATGCACTCGGGTTGGTATTTTTTCCAGAATAGCAGTCTGAAAGAAAAAATTTAGTCATTTTGAGGGGGCCGAAAACCATATTTCTAGCAAACCATCCTCGGGTAGCAATATCGGCTACACTTGTAGCTAACAAATATTCTAACAAGCGGTGCAGAAAGTCTGGAAAATTGCCAAATGCAAAACAAACAAACCGCGGGTGAAAATACGGGGAATGCGTTGAAAAACTTATAATGTAAGTATTATTATTTAAAGTTATAATTATCTTTTATTGCCTGGTTTGTTTGTTTTTTATTTGGCGTCTCTCAGTTGTGTTTTCGGATGCGCGAAACTGATCTTTGGCTTATACCTGTGTATCGCGCAGCTCTTTCGGTTGCTTTTGCAAGAGGAACTAGCAGACATTTGTTGGAAGCTTCTTCATTACAACACTGGATTACACTTCTTATAATTCCCCTTTCCCCACTATGTATTACTTTATTGTATCTTGAATGTCCTGCGTCGGGCTCCATTGCTCACTTCAGACTGAGAGCGTGGCGCCTGATGTTTTTGCTATGAACCGCATAGCGGCTGATGTGCGCGCGCAGCTGCTTCCCCTCTCATTTACTCTTCCCCGCTTCCCCGCAAAACGACACGCCAAGACGTCGCGGCCCTACAGTAAATAGGAATACAAAATAATAAAATTATTTTAAAACTAATATATTAATTAAACACAAATAAATAAATACCATGTATTCCTAAATGCAGTATTTACGTTTAACCGAAATAACATACAGGTTTTTCCTATGTATCGTGGCGAGATACGATGATCCATAGGTGTATCCAGGGGGGGGTGTTTTGGGGGTTCAACCCCACCCCCTCCCCCGAAATAAGGCAAGAAAATTATGAACACTCATGTCATTCGAGCTCAATTTCTAAACACAGAGCAACGAGAGAAATAACGTCACCAAGCAGCCCAATTGGTAAGTAAACGTAAAAAATTTGAATTGCAGTGGTTGGTTCATGATAGGTCAGTCTAAATTTTCAAATCACGGTGATTGGTCTATGGAATAATCAGTTCAACTCTACTTTGATTATGTTTTAGATTTGCTTAATAGAAATGGGCAGTGAGTAACAGTAGTGATTGCGACCTATTTTCATAAAATCTCTATAAAACTATAAAAATGTTGGGGGGGGGGGGGGGGGATGGGACGTTTTTTGGTCGTTGGTTTTGTCAAATCAGGTACTTTCATTTAAATACTATATATCTGTACGTATAACACGAAGAATAAAGTTTGATTATCGCAAGGTGTGTAATTGTAAACGACTGTTACAAACATTGAAAAGCTGAAATGTAAATTTCTCGCCTCAGATGAAAGGGACCTCGTTGAGTGCAACGTGGTGTGAAGTTGTGTTTGAGACAGTAGCTTAATGTTTTTAGCCAATATTGTAATAGAACAATATAATTTAATCTATATTATACTAGCTGCCCGACCCAGCTTCGTACGACTATACTAATGGGGGAAAAATGAGACTAAATATCCCATTTACAGTAATAATAAATTAAATAAAATGCAATTAATTTCGACAAAAATTTATTACAATGCTTTGTAATGTACCGGAGAGAAAACGAGTAGCACCAATGGTTTCCCGATTCTCGAGCACGCAACGTACAACTGATGTACCCGTACTTCGCTACGGCAGTCTACAGGCAGAACACTTGCGCCGCTCATTATACATGCCCCTCTTGTGGGTACGCCACTGCCACACCTCGAATGGAAAAAAATTCAAAGCAATGCTCGTTGCCATGGAGACGCAGAAGGCATAAACAATGCAAAATCCCGCTGTCCCACTGTTGCCCGGGCTTAACCACCCTTGGGAGTTGATTTTCGGAAAACGTCATTCTGCATAACATGAGGAACATTACTGTCAAAATTGAAAAAAAGGGCAATTTTTTATATTTAAAGTCCCCATAAAATTTCAACGGTGATGAGGACTGCACTAACATTGAATTAGTTGTTGCTATAGAGAAGAATGAAGCATCAACAAAGCAACATCCGTTGCCATGGTGATTTTCTACCAAAAACTGGAATTTTGATATTTTACACCCCCAAAACTCCCTTCGGAAAATCATATCTTAGTGAGCGTCTACATACATCACAAAATGAGTAACTATGCTAAGTTTCAATTGGTTGAAAGATTTCAAGTTAATCCCAATGAGTCAGTCAGTGATATTTTGCACAAATATATTTTTAAATTTAAATAATTTTACATAAAATAATAATTAAATCTATACAGAAATATGCCTCAAATTGAAAAAAAAATCGATCTAAGCGATGCCCGTTGCCATGAAGACGCAGAAGGCATAAACAATACAAAATCCCGTTGTCATGGAGATGGAGTACCCATTGTTGCCAGTGCTTAATCACCCCTGGGAGCTGATTTTAGGAAGACGCTGTCATTAATCAAAATAAAATGTAGCCTATATATAAAGTTGGACAAAGTTACAAATATTTGTGTGAAATTTCATTAAGAACAATGCAGCAGTTTCGGAAATTAGCCCGGACAAACATTGTGACACAAGATTTTTATATATAAAGATTTAATTCTGTTCTGCTACACTTGAATTGTAAAGCCTGAATTTCAACAGCCCGTCGCATCCGTCCGTCAGCCGCCAAGCGATATACAACTTCACTTCACTTCACTGCTTGGATTTTGGCCTTGAGCGGTATCCATTTAGCCAGAAATATCAATTTCATTACTCTTTTTCATCATATTTTATGGCAAGTGTATATTTTGAATAAGTCACAATTTTACTCCCATACCTTACCCGGGACTCGAACACAGAACCTCTACCACCATAAGCCGGTGTGCATCCGACTATGCTACGGAGGTCGGCTGGCGATTTACAACACTCCGCTCGTCCGTCATAATATTTCTCCATGTCAATGCTGACAACTGTTGAGAAAACTTAACAATTTGGGGGAAAAAATTTATCATATGTAATTATATTACTTAAACAATTATATAAAGTAAGTACTTGAAAGTCATTAAAATCAGAGTGTTTTTTTTTTCGGTATGTATTTTCACATTTCCAGAGTTACCATACGTAATTATAATACTTCCGTGACTTAGACCATTTTTGTTTCAAAAAAGAGCTTTTGAAATGTGTCTAAACGTAAGCTAAGAAATGATTTTGGAATCAGCTAAACAATTAAACAAACTTTAATACATTTTAATATAATATTTTATATGCAAACACCTAGAAGACATTAGGAGGTTATAGTTTCAGCCGTTCGACCGTCAAAAGTATAAAGTTACCAAGCTTTAGACGGACGAGTGGATGACCTTTTTCAGTCCATCTTATTGGGTGCAGGTCACGTAATTGACAAGACGGATGACGGATGGACGGGCTATTGTAATTCCGGCCTTAGTTGCCAACACCCTTACAATCAAATTATACAGCAATTATTTTATTGTAATGCCGTCAACTTATTAGGAATAAGTTTGTAAAGTGCGTACTGTGCTGAAACATGACTGTCCTACGCACAGAAAGTGTTTTGTTTTATTTAAATAACATTTTTAATAATTATTATTATTATTTATTGACATTTTTATGTTGTGTTCTATGGTTATGTATTTGGACGTATCTGCAAATACCATTCTCTATGGTGTAATCTGAGTGACGCCGAAGCTCAATTAGCAAGACCCCTCTAGGGAACAATGGACTTAAAAAGGCAAATTGAACTTTTTGTTCAATAATTGCATAACAGAATTTTCATTGTTGGAAAATCATATTTTAAATTTAAGGCATTTTGATGTATTAATTTGTTTTGTTAATTGTCTGTGAGTGATTTTGAACGTGTAATTAAGTCAACAATCTTAGTGTTTCAGCCAATCAGCGGCGGGGTTACTTAAGATAAGCGTCACTACGGAATTAACGGTAGAGAGTCTGGAAATAACGGCGATGATGGCTACATAGCCCGGGTTTAAATCCCCTCAAAAATCAACGAAGATAAATAGCTGGGTAGATCATCCTACGACCAGGATGTTTAAAACGGCGTATAAACCTAAAATACATGTTATTTAATTAGGGCACGTCACAACTGACGTGTATTTAGGTGTGATTTACCGTGAGTAAACAGCCGACTCATGATGCTATACTAATTTAACTGTTTTCTACCTACACACATCGTAATATTGCAGACGGACTTTTAAATATTGTATTTTATTGCTGAGCACGTAAAGAACCTATTGAGATAAACATTTTTATTAAAAACAATTACGCATCCTGTTTCTACACTTGACTTTGTTCAAACACCCAGAGGTGAACTGAGACAGATGTCTCAAGATGCTTTACCGCAATAATCTATTGAGTTCAGCCGCGGAATATAAAAATCAACTTTAATCACGAATACTACAAATAAATATTATTTTCTCACGCAAATTTTCGATTATAAATTGAGATTTCAACAGACATTATTATTTTGAACTATATGAACTTTTGTTTTATTCTATCATGTGTGCAACCTAGATCCAGCAATTTTAGAGAATATGAATGGCATACCACTGGACCAAACAGAAATTAAATTATATTTTTATTTGATTAAAGAATATTTGTGTTAATCATATGTTTCCATGTTGTCATTTTACAGTGTATGTGTATGTGTCCTTTACGATTTCAATTTGTCTGTTGTTTAGTCTCATGCCCTTTGAAGTTTTTAAAGTGTGAGAATATTTAATCTTTCTCTTATGTACCACACTATATCAGCCTTGACTTATTAAGGGATTTAAGTTGTGCATAAGGGTGGCGCCCATATATCAATTATGAAAATTAATCAAAGAATATACTTGCATTACAGAGCCATAACTAGCCAAAGAGAATTATTTATTATTTAAACTCGAATAACTAAATAACACCATTCCTGTATAAACTGAATCACAATACAGAAAGTGACCATTTTTATATACACCTTAAACTGTACTTTCAATACGTAAATTCGTTAAGTTAACTAATTATTTATATATATACATATATATCTTTTTGGGGGGTTTTGTAGGTATTTTAATATTATAATGTGAACTTACTTAAGTTAATTAAAAGGAAAATTACATACAAATTATTTATCAACAATAACCCAGGTTAAAAAATGAAATTTGAGACTATTCTATTTATTTACTCAAGAAATAATTAATTTTTGGTGTTAATGCAGTTTTTCTTAAAAATCTCTAAGAACACGCCCCGAAAAAAATTCCTGGGTACGCATATGCGATGAGACACCGATACAAATGTACAAATAAATTTACGTTTCAAATGTTTGCTAGCTCATAAATTTAATCAATTGTCCAGTAGAACTTGAGATCTATTATAGTCTTAATATCTGTAAGCCAGTTGTGTGTATTGTCTATGTTTCGTGACTGGTTCAGTTTCGTTTAAGCACATGCTTACTATTAGTACATGAATCACAGCCATCCAGTGCGGGAGAAAAAGCGTTCTGATCTGCACGGTGAAATAGGACTGTCTTCTCTTGCAGGCGGCCAGCAGTCACAAGGAGGAAACCGTTGGCGTGGGCATACCTTTATTCGGTCTAATGGGCATTCAAATTTTTTCGCGAACTTCATGGCCCTACTTATTAGTCCAGAATAAATTAATTTTTGGATATGTGATTGTTCTACGGAAATGTGTCTTTTTCGTTAGGCATTAAGAAACATTTAATTACAATGTTCCTGAGACCTTTACCCATTTGTCTAACTGTTTTTAATAATAGGTGTTGCTTTAACTCACCCGTGTTTCTCCACGCTTGATGTCTGTACCAAATTTGCCAACAATTTCTTACTTTTAACACCGTTATTCATTTTCTTAATTAAAAAAAAGTTGGTTGTCTGTAAAGTCGGTTTACGGACGATAGTTTAACATGACGTCATAACAAAACATTGATGAAATGATTGCATAGTGTTATGAATAAATTGAATCATTGTTATTGAATTATCACTATTTTGTATGGATACAAAGGAGTGAAATGAAATCTACAATTTAATTGATAAATTTACTTTTATTTGCACTCATTAATTCAAATATGTTTATTACTTTAACGAAGAGATTATTTTACCTATAACTTTTATACATGTTTGCTATTTAACTTCTTCCAATCTGTGTTATTCTGTTAAGGATAGGACGATGATAGGAATAGTAGGAAACGAATGGGAGTGTTTCAAGTTTAATGTGCCTCGAAAATGTCAAATCGATGGTTGTTCCAATCGAGTGGAAGAGAGATAGATGCGGCGCAAGCGCACAATGAGCGTAACGGGACAATGTGCGTTATGGGACACTTTTTCGTGCGTGCAGCTGGCGTTCATTGATTTATTAGACGTTGTCACGTCAATAAAGAGCATTTTGAACGTTTTCGCCCTTTCGTAACATCTTTGCGCCACTTTGGCATTTTGACAGAACCAAAAATGCCGTAGACTGCACTCCAACTCTATCGCTCCGTATGCAGTTTGGCAACAACGGAGAGGGCGACAACCAGGGAGGGGGCGAGCCCAGCGTCACTTTCTGATAATCGGCTGTGAACACGAGAGAATGGTGTCAAAGAGAAAGATAAGAACCGGGAGGGGTGGGAGGTGGGGAGGAGGAAAGGTTTGACGGAGGCAGCAGAAAATGATCTGGCCGATGGGCGTGCGACTGAAGCGCTATCTTACAGGCAACAGTTGAACTTTTTTCTCATTCTTGCCTTATGTTTCTGGAAACGACCAACAAATGTGTTAGCATCGGAAATTTATCCTCGTAGCCGAGGGCCTAATAAGCCTTAATAAAACTTTATAAAATATTCTAAAATGATTCTCATTCATTTTATTAAATTTTATGTTTTTTTTTTAGTATTCAAATACTATATCATTTAAATCTGATAAATGTGACGTGGTATATATCATATGAATACCGTTTTCTATTAATTTTAAGACAATTAAAACAAATATTAACCAATTAACAAAAAAAATTTTCAAAAAAAAATTTTGCAGACCTGTGTAATTAGAGTAACAAATTATTTTGTTGTCTGATAACATTCCGTACTTTGTGAGGTTTCTTGATATCATTTAAATAACAGCTATTTATACTTTTTGAGAAATATGTGTATATTTGATGTTGATATATGATATTTACATTAATTAGTGTTTTTTTTAAGTGTTCCTGATGATTTACTTGCTTCATAATGCATAAGCCATTTAAAGTTATTTTTAACTGTTTGTTTATTCGTGTAGTTACATTTTTAAGTGTTTTCACATAATATTACAACCCAGGTTACTGCCCTTCCCACTATTAATGACTTTATAAAAGATGAATTATTTTTTTATAATCATAAATGAAGCTTCCTTAGGTTTTCTATCATTATGTAGGTAAATAACTACTGTTTATTTTTTTGATAGGTATTCATGCAATTGCAATATGTTTTATGAACATAATTTACATTTGATTAACATTATCAATAAATTTTTTAGTTTATCATGAAAAAGTTGCTTTAAGTTATTTTTACTTAATTTTATTTGTATTTATTTATTTGTTGTAACATGCCTACTGACCGACATTAGTCTTATATGGTGGGCACAACACACATGGACAATTACAAGGCTATCACTACAAATGTATGGACTCCCACCCCCGTCTGTACCATAGCAGGCTGGACAGCCGCACCTGGCCAACGCACGAGGATGAGAGTGCCACACATCAGCTTGCTTGCTTGTTCATTCAAGTTTTTATTTGATTTCACGTATTTATTTTACATCATTTTCTAGGGTTCTATGTCTAAAAACATGCTTATGCAATAGTTTTACCAGTTACATGATTAGAGAAAGACCGATATATTTTTTGCATGGAAAATTAGATCACGTGATGTGAATTGTGAGCGAAGTCCAAAAGAATCATGGTCCGTTTTCACCGCTAAAAAGTGTTTTGTCATTGGTCAAAATTGTAAGCTACTCTGTGGTTGGTTGTTGATGCTGTTACAAGTGCAGTTCTTTGTCCCAGTTGGCAAGAAGTTGTAGTCGTAAGTCGCCATGTTAGATGGCATCTGCGAAAGTATGTATGTAGAAGCGTGAGCAGCAGCTCGCAAAATTAACATATTATGTAGTCTTGAGAAGAATTTCACGCCTGTGGTCTGGGCCACACTGTTTCTAACATTATTTTGGACTGTTAATTAGAAGTTTTTGACCACAGGCGGCAGTGTGGGCCCCGTTGGAGCCTTTTTGATCAATCGGTGGCCGTGCTGAGCAGACAATGGTGGAGAATCTTGAGAAGGCTAGCAGGAAAGCTAGTGTACACTACAATAAAGGGAGGATAGTGAATGAGTTCATGTTGGGAGAGCAAGAATGGTCTGTAAGCCATTTGTGTCGTGCGTCGCAAGTAACTGTGAGATTGAATTAAATGAACTGTATTTAAATGTCATGCCCAAGAAATTAACCAATGTGTATTCCGAAGTTGTGCTATGAGTTTTTTTTTATTTTATTGATGTAAAGTTTACTGTGAAAAAATGGCAGCTATGTTGAGGGTTTGGTAAAGAGAAAAATAAATTGACAAACATTATTCATAACAGCTTTTATTTAGGCAAGGCAATCTTCAAGTTACTACCTACTTTGTTCCCATAGTCACGTATGGAGCAGAGACTTGGACTGTAGATAAGAGAGATGCTGGGAAGATCAGAGCAATAGGAATGAAGTTTTATGAGGAGTATATTGTCAGTTACGAGGTGAGATAGGATAAAGAATGAGATAAGGCAAGCAAGAGCAGGAGTACAGGACTTGACTAACATCACAGAAAAGGCAAGAATGAAATGGTATGGCCATGTTCAGAGAATGGGAAAAGAGAGGCTGCCTAGGAAAATGATGGCATTGAAGTACACAGGAAGAAGACCCCAAGGAAGTCCAAGGAGGAGATGGGATGAGCAGATAGGAGTACAGGAGAGAGGAGAAGACTGAAATAAAGCGAAGAATGAGGAATGGTGGAAGGACAGAGGAATATAGAGGCATTTTACTTGGCTGACCCGGCCACAGGCTGGAAACAGTTGATGTTGATGATGATGATGATGATGATGATGTTGTTGATGATTATGATGATGTTGATTTTGATGATGTCGATGTACAAGTACAATTCTATGGAATTGAAATGGTTCTTGGCACTCAAAAAAATTCTTCAAATATTCATGCATTGTGATCTAACTGGAGGTCTGTATAGTTACAGTATTTTTGATTATAGTATCTCTTTGATTCGTAAATATGTGGATACAGGGTTTGTTCTAGAAAGTTATAGAACAATTGGACTGATGAAATGGTTATATATCAGTCATATAAGTTTGAGAGAAAAAGACAGACAGTGCCTCTGCATGGGAAAGACTCGTGAGTTTTTCAAGTTGCTTCTTTTAAGTGTCCATGATTGGCTGATTTTTTTTATGTGCATTTTTGTGATTGGCTGGAAATTAAATCACATGAGCACCCTTGTATTTCTCGGAAGCATGTGTACAAGGTACAGAGAGGTCACGTGTTGGGCGTTGGCTCAGATTCAACAAAGAATGTAGAGGCAGGGAATTTCACAGGTGTAGTTAGGGAGTTACAGTATATATTGAACCTTTTTTGTTTCTGTAATTAAATTAGAAATTTTGGCTACAGTTGTCTGTAACAGCCCACAAAGATGATAAGAGTAACTTTTTCATTGTTCTGAGAATGAGTACTTTGGCTTCTACTGTGAGTTGCAAACAACCACAGGAATTACTTATGAACAATATATAATTTTCAACTTTTGGTACCCACAACAATAAATTTGTGTTTTAGAGTCAGTGTAGAGGTTTTGTGTGACTAGTTTGTATTTTTGATATGCATTTATTTACGTGGTCGGAATAGGTGGCCACTGTGATTTAAAATTTTTTGTAAAGGATGAATAAAAACAGTAAAAATCAGTTTGTGTCCAAGAGACGTTATTTCACTAGTAAATCATTGTGAGTAACATTTATTTTGGGAACTTAAGTATTTTTTTTTTCAACATTCCATCAAACTTTTTCAAGTGCTTATATAGGTGCAATCTAGACCAATTTTGAGCTAGCCGGACATCTGGAGTGCTACGCGGTAAACTCTAGGCACACTAACAACTTTGACAGCTCAGTAATGCAACCTGGCGGCCAGGGTAAACAGACTGAATCAATCCAAAAATAATCTGAACATGAGCATCTTGTCTGGTGCTGGAGTACAGAATGTGCTGAACCATAGTATACCATATTAAAGACATTTTACTATACTTAAAATTTCTGACTTGCTATAGGTGTAATAGCTGTTCTGTTACAGTTTTCTCCCATATAAAAATATTTTCAGCACTGTATGTAACTGGAATTATGACCAAGTGTGGATTTTACTCAAACAAATTCTCACTAACAAACACTTACCTTTATCTCAATCTAACAGTTTTACATTTATTATTTTTTTTTTGCCAAAGAAAGTACAGCATAAAGTGGCATACTAATTGTGTATCAATCTTGTTTTAACTACTTACAAGATGTATATTTAAGGAAAAAATATTTACATACATTTATAAGTATATGAAACAATAGTGTTATATTAGTATATCAGCTATCAGCAAACATAATTCCTAAAAAATAATACAAAAACCTTATTTTATACATACGTGTGCAAGGAATGGTTTTAGGATCCTTGCTTGCCCTATAATAGCGTGTGTCGCAGCGACATTCAGAGAAGCCATAATCTGGAGCCTTGCTATGATCTGGACAGGGCTGACAACGTTCATCTCCCGCTGCATGCTTGAATTTGCCAGGTGGACACACTAAAACACACAAAAAAATAAAATAAAATTCAAGTATTCAATTTTATACAAATCACAAATCTCAAAATATACATATGTATTTGTCTACAAAAAATAAAATGTAACAATATGTAAAATGCAGCACACAGACTCTATCTAGCCGGAAAAGAAAAAAAGTTAAGTTTATAATAGCCTACAACCTTAACATTAGTGATATAGCGAATGTTCGCATTCACAAATATTCACATTTATCTTGACATTCACATTCGCAAAATTCGTGTGAATATTTTTCAAATGTGAATATCAGAAACAAATTATATTTTTTAATGTCAAAATAATACTAAAACAGATTTAAAAATATTTATATCTAAGTCTTTTTTAGAAAAGATTTTTCTTATACATTTTTTTTTAAATAACTTAAGTTTTTTCACAAAGTTTTTTCACAAAGATAACCTTGCAATTATATCTTTTATCGCCTTTACTTTAAAATAAGGTAATAGGTATAATCTGTTGTTACATAAACAAACAAACAATCTGCTTATTTTGAATCAGTTTGGCAATTACCAGAATAAGATACAAGTGGTAATAAATGTGTGGGGGTTTCACCTGTAGTACTAGCGAGTGATGCTAGGGCAAGCATCGTTCGTGCCAACAATTCATACAAACCCAGGATTTGAAAACTGAATATTTATATGTGCATTCGCATTCTCACTGG
Organism: Bacillus rossius redtenbacheri; assembly: GCF_032445375.1. NCBI lineage: Eukaryota > Metazoa > Arthropoda > Insecta > Phasmatodea > Bacillidae > Bacillus > Bacillus rossius. The sequence goes on along the minus strand of NC_086331.1, from coordinate 59,141,957 downwards.
TGAATGCCTAAAAATTGACATTCGTTGCACCACTCCTTAACATATCCTCAGGAAGGAAAATTGATATTTACCATTGCATGTTTGTTTTTCTGGGTCAGCCTCAAACCCAGCTTTGCACTTGCATCCTCCACTTGGCAAGTACCATTTCCCATCACCTTTGCACAAGTAGGTAGGTGTATCAGCTTCTTCTGCATCTGAAACACACTTGCCAGTAGCTTGCTCGATGAACGTTACTTCCCTGCCTGTTGGTGTTGTTGGGAAATGGGCAAAGTTTACGGTGACCTCTGGACAGGTAATGTAGTACACCTGCAAATAAATATTAAACATATAGAAATTACAGAAATAAAATAGTACTACGTACATATCAAGAAGTAAGAAGCTAACATCCCTGCAAAAAACAACTTAAAGCAGCAGAAGAATGTGTATAACACTAAATGAGAGGCAAAAAGATTTTTTGACATATGTAGTATTGCAATATTATTTTTTCACATAAAACTTACCAGTCATTCATTTTAATATAAATTTGACTAACATAATGAAACTGTGTAACTATCTTATCATATAACAATAATAATGAAACTGTGTTACTATCTTTATCATAGAACAATAATCAACAAGTATTATAAATAAATTATAAAAAATTTTGACTCAAACTAATACTATTTATTTTTTGCTTATTTATATTGTTTTTCATAAACATTTTTTTTGCAGGTACCTATGTTTCCTCTTCAACGGGAACAGTCCCATTATGGCAGAATGGCCTAGAACCAAGGAAACACCTAGAATGTGTAGCAAAGCAAACATGGAACTGGAAAGTTAGCTCAAATTTTTATGATGCCCAATTATACATAGAAATATAACTGCACTTTCCTGAGTATAATGGGTTCTGAACCACAAAGGTATAACCTTTGAGTTCATTAGTTAATTTACGTCATGCTGTAGGTTAGCCATAAGGCATCATCCCTTTCTTGGCCACAAGAGAAAGGTTGCCATGAACAATACATCAAATATTGATTAGTACAGTGTAGCTCCTAGTGTACAGGTGTGTATGTGTGTGTTTGGAAATATGCTGGCAGGAAATGTTAGTAAACAGCCATTAAAAAATTATAAAAATTGATAAAATAAACTTTTATGCAGTAAACACAAGAAGTGATCTTAGTATAAAAATCTTGTTTTATAAGAAAACTGGAGCAGAGGGAGATTAGAAAAAATGTATACCTACCTGTTAACATGCATGCATCTGTGTATAACTGCACACATATACAAATATTTGCATACATGTATGAATCCTGTGCACAACAATATGAGAATATGATTGATATAGACTAAGGAATAGCTTTCACTGTGACAATCTATTTTAGCTTAATATTTCCAACTTTAAATCAGCATTAAAATAAGAAACCACACACTGTATTGAAAAAGTGCATCATAAAGGAAGATGTACACTGGTCATCAAAGCAAGAATGATAATAATCGCACCAATCAAATCTATTTAAGGTAGTACGCATACTGCATTCGGAGCATTTGAATTTCCATAAAGGTACCCTATATCATCTGCGTCAGTCAGTCATCCGCTTCATACGGACCATACAAATTTCTTACCCTCTCGCCAATTCCCATCAGCATATATGATGTGGATCACTGAGCCCAGCTGTGATGATGACCAGTATGTGCCTATCTTAATGACATCAGATACTGAATTACTGTGTAGGTACTGATGTTTTTACTGCAACCTAAATGTCTATGGTAGCAAGACAGGTTGACCAAAGATTTTTTAATATTAAAATATTTAAAAAGAGAGACCTAGGGAATCACTAACAGAAAATACAACAATATTTTACAATAAATACCTTTATAGCCAACAGTGATATACATGCTCCCTGATCTCGAAAAGCAAAATATACACCCTTCTTGGTCACAGGAATCGACTTAACCTCTGTGTTTATTATCACTTCACTATTCGTGTTGAATCTCCCTTCCCCAGCAGCAATACGACCTGAAACACAACCATAATTTACTCACATACAAACAATTGATGCTACGAATTTTATGAAAGCTGTTTGTGGGCCTGACTCCATTGGGGGTATTGGGAATGGCCCCCATGGAGAAGGTGATTTAATCTTTAGAGGTATCGGAACTGTTGCCATTATTTTTGCCATTTAATCTAGGAAGGCATGAAAAAATTAGGGATTTCTTACAAAACTGAACTAGAGGGTAATTTGTAGGCAATGATTTTATATGTGAATATTTAGTTATTAAACATTTAGAATGAATTAAGTTGGATTAGAAATACTAATTTCACAATAATAGACGCTGATTTATAAAATAATAGATGCTAATAATACAAAAAAAATATGTTAATTTTTCCTGCTCCTGACAATAGTTAAGGCCTATTTATGTTAGTTTAACATTATGCCTCTCTTGCATTAGTTGTTCTGTCACAAATATTTTCAATGGATATTATACTTAGTGAATATCTTGTAACGTAGCAATTCCTGCTTCCTGCTACTAATGACACCTTAACTGAGAATGTTTTATGTTGATGTTTTCTTAATGTTTCATAATTAATTTATACTCGTGTTTCTTCTATTATGCATAGGCATTTAAGTCATATTGATTGTGCTTTAATATTAATTATTAATAATTTGGGTTAGGTTTTACATAAAGCTGAATGTAGTTTGTTTTATTATTAATTTTTTGACTATAGTTTATGTTTTCAGTTAAAATTAACTTATGTATTAATTAGGTTTTTTGCAATTTTAAAGCATCTTCTGGTTAGTGAGACTGTAACATTCTAGAAGGTTTAAAAAGAAAGGAACACACAGGCGAGACATGGGCGCGACACTTTGTTGCCAGCAAGTTTTTTTCATGCCTCAAGTTAGTGCATTGTTGGGAAAACTATGCAGCAATGAACTAGAACTTTCTTTGGACGATGTCTCACAAATCAGGACTTGCCGCGCTGTGGTGTGATGTTACTTTCCAAATTTTAAGGGAACAAATGTTAGAAACACACTTTCCTTATATGGTCATGTACCTGGTTCTGTATTGTGATTGGCCGGTTGACCCAATGGGTTGCTTCCCTTTGTTGCCACCTTTGTTAAGGGAAGGCAACTTGGTTGTTCAAATAGTTGTCGCTGTGTGTGGTCGTGTTGTCGACAGTTCACAAAAATGAATTTATATTTAATGAATAGATGATTTCATGCCTGTTGGTCATGGCCAGGCCACAGAGTAAACTTTTTTTTTGTTTTTGGACTTTTTTAAAACTAGAAATTCTTCCCGAGGCATTGGCATCGGCCCAGGGTGACTCCTGGGACATATCCACAAGATATGGTACCTTGGTTAAGAACTTAACTAAGGGATTTTTTTTATTTAAAATCAAGCGATGAGCTACAGTGAAAATGTGCATAAAATCACCTACATATACATAAGTTGTGATCCACATGTCCAAAAAAATCTCTTATTTGAAACTCTAACAGAAAAAAAAAACTACTTTCTTGAAAGAATAATTTATCCTCAATGTTGGCAAACAAACGAACTTAAAAACCGAATTTCAAAGTCATTGTATATAAACTTTACAATGATTAGTGTTGTGTTACTATTCTGGGTTGCTTAGCCTGTCCAAGCTGGAATGTAACAATCTGTTGAAAGTATTTGTGACAGAACAACTAATGCAAGAGATGTGTTATTTTAAAAATTGCAGAAATAGCCCTTAGAGCAAAATAATGACACAAACAAAAAGTTAGGAACATGCATGTGAAATTCGAACCTGAAATAAAAAGCTTGATTTGAACAGCTAAAATAAAGCCCAAATTCAATTAAAGTTTTGTTACATAATCCAAAATAATAACTTTACTGTCAAATTTCTATATGTATTCTAAAAGTACAATTAAATGAAAAAAAATAAATAACTGTTTGATATGAACTTACCTATCAACTTGTAGCTCTCAGGTTCCCAGGGGGGTGGTTCTCTGGTCGCAGCATCGAATTCATAATAGAGAAGACTGAACGTTTCTTTGCAGGACAAAGCATTCCCAGGGAAAAGTGAACAGTCTCTGATGGTGAACTTTATTTCAATGTAAATTCTGTTGGCATTGCCTCGCTCAATAAATGGTGTCCACAACCAGTTGTTCACATTGTTGTATGCCACATCACAAACAACATAAGACCGCCAGTTGATTCCTTTTTCGAAATTGGTGAAACTTTCTTCAACCCACTGTAAAAATTAAAACAGATAACATAAAATACATTAATAAACCAGACATATTTAAGTTTTAACATTTAAAGAAATTAAAAACTAATGTATATATGCTACAAAATCATTCCATAAGTATTTTATCATAAATTACCAAGCCATGAATTATGATTACCTACTGTTTTTGTATTTGAATATAACTTTTCAAGGTGAACATACTATTATTTTCATTCAAATTACCACTCTTAATAGCAAATTTAAATCTAGCACTATGAAACATCTTTTATTTCTTTCTCTCTCTCTCATTCTTTCTCTCTCGTTCTTTCTCTCTCTCTCATTCTTTCTCTCTCTCTCGTTCTCTCTCTCTCTCTCTCTCTCTCTCTCTAATTCTCTCTCTCTAATTCTCTCTCTCTCATTCTCTCTCTCTCTCTCGTTCTTTCTCTCTCTCTCTCTCTCTCGTTCTTTCTCTCTCTCTCTCTCTCTCGTTCTTTCTCTCTCTCTCTCTCTCTCGTTCTTTCTCTCTCTCTCTCTCTCTTGTTCTTTCTCTCTCTCTCGTTCTTTCTCTCTCTCTCAATCAAATAAAACATTTTATACCAAGTAATGTTCCTCAAATACTTTCACTGTACTTTACCCCAAAATGCCTGCAATTGGAGTAAAATAACTAGACTTTGTTCCAATTACCATGGCATTTTGTAATTAGTATTTTGCATTTAAGTTTGTAAGCTTCCAAATGGATGCTTTGATTTTAACTTGTTTGTTTGCACCTTCAGAAAGAATAGCATTAATTCATATATTTGATTCACGGTTGGGAAGGAGATATTTCAAACCTTCTCCCAGGGTTGAGGACTGGATGTTTGTGATGTCCCCTTCACCTCCATTCCGCAGAAGGCAATGGTAAATCATCACAGAATTATCTTGCCTTGGCAAGCATAGGGATGTTACCACTGTGGGATTGCCTGGGCTCGATATACCCAGTAATGGGTAAAACAAATCATCATCATTAAAATAATCAAAATAATAATAATACTATAGTTTTTTTATTAAATATGTGTAATAGACATAGTGTGTGTATTATCATACCTTAGTCAGTGTTCCCACACTCTTATTTCTGCTTATTTCCCTGAGTTTTACCTGTCTGATGTAACATCTTTTCCCTGCCACCAGTCTATCTGGCAAAATAACAGATATACTACAAAATTTCCAATATCTAAAAACATACATACCATGAAAATATGACTATAAAATCTTTTCCTGCATAATATACAGTTTGCACTGTTATCATTTTAATCAAAACTACTTGAAAAACACAACAAGTCTGATAAAAATAATGAATACATTTGTTTGATCAATCTCTGAAATAAAACATTAAAAATTGTGATTAAACTACAGACTGGGCCTATAGCCTATAGAAATTTGATTCTGCTTGAAATAAATTCACAGTTAGTTGTTTATATCCCTTACATATACTTAATGTTACTGAAAATCAGATATGGATTACTAACAGCAAATAAGATTTGATTAGAATACATTTGTTCATAAGACATCAATATATTGTGTAGTATGAAAAACTACTGATACTTGTTTGGCACTTAGAATTAGAAAGCCTCAAAGTTGACAGAATGTAAATTGCTGATCACAAAAATATGTCGCAGGTTTTGACGGCAGAATTGTCATGCGGCTATTTTGTGTATAAAAAGTGTCATTTGGAAAACGGCCTAACATGAAATGCTGACATAGATTCACAGTAGGTACTTTTTTTTTTTTTTTTTTAATATTGTTTGGCTGCAAAGCCGGGAGAGATCAGCGAATTTTCTACCGTCCTGTTCTTGCAGTCTGTAGCCTATGGTGCTCCATATTAAGGCTAAGATCCTTAGTTTTGCAGCCTCCAAGAAAATTATTTCTCCCATGAATATCGTAGTAGATAAAAAATACATACTAGACAGAATTGTAAATAAAACTTTGAATTTTGTAAATATGACGATAAAATTTTTTTCAAAAAATGCTTTCTTATTTAATTTTAATTTTGAAATTTTCAAAACTAAATATTAGGTATATATTTTAACGGTACGCGGCTGTTACTTTGCACACAACTTAAAGGAGGTACAATGAACAATTCTGTCTAGTAATTTTTTTAATACAACGTACAGAATTTAAATAATCTGAGTATTAAATACTGTGATTTAACTGTCACTTGCCGCTGATGAAAGGAACGAGTTCAACAGTTTGCCGCTAGAGCTCCGATTAGTTCCGAGTTTACTCACTAGATGGCTCTAATATCGCAGGAGTTCAGACGGGAATATTATCGCTTCAAAACGGTCAAAACACAACACTAGTATCAGCAATAGTAATCAATGAATTGAAAACCGTCTCACGTTGTCGACAATTTCTATAGATATATTTGTCAGCTTTTTAGTTATGTAAATTATTATTAATATGCTTCACTTGTCGTGACAAATTTATTCATAGAATATTTTTTATTTAAAATCATCTAACTACAATTACTGAATTGTTTTAGTAGATAGAGATTTATTATAATAGTTGGGCGTCTTAAAAAAAAACTTATTTTGGAAATACTAAAGTGCTAAATATGATTATAATATCTAACCTGTTTCGTTTACGGGCATCTACGTGAACGTCGCACATTACATTTTATTACAACATTATTTCACATACAGCGAAACCCCTTATTTACGTTACCGTTATTTACGTTTTCCCGTTATTTGCACTATATTCTTCAGGTCCCGTTTGGTTCCCATATAGTCCAATACAATACTTTCCCGCGAATTACGTCTCAAAAATCGAATCAATCCCGCTATTTACGTCACGTAACAACCATAAACAACCAGAAAATACCGTGGAGCTAGTAGGCAATGAACATTTTAAATAGCAAAATATACATATTTTATAACATGAAAAGTTGCTTTTATTTCTAAACATGTAATAATTTAAGCCTAGGCGTGTAAAAGTACGAGTAATTATAGCAGGAGACAATCTAAAATGCACGAGGGAAAAACGTAAACTCATGAATGTACAAACATGGCTGCTTGTAAGTTCTGATACTGTATTTATGTCACAACTTAGCCGAAATACTGGTACGAGACATAAACTTCACAAGATAAAATGAGCGGTGTCTTGGTAACTGTTTTATACGTCTTTTATAATTTGGGAAGTATTGTACAGTTGACGCCATATTTTTTAAACTAACCATTTATTTCTGGGGATCGTAAATAATTAATTATTGGTATCAAGACATCATGATAAACGTAAACTTGAACATGTCACGGCAGCGAGAAAACTGGTGCGTATACCAATAAATTGGTATTAGAACTGGATAAAATTGGTACACGGGAGGTGGAGCTTATATTTTTTTCCGCTAAGCTCGCATCTATTGGTTGGCGGCTGATGGCGTCATGAGTCTGGGCGGAGCATAGAGTGCGCATGCGCCGCCGCGTCGTTACAGCAGCTGACCAAGTACAATGACCTTTCTCCGCGTTTGGCGCGCTATTGACGGTAAATATTCATCAATTTGCGGCCTTTTCTTAAAAATTTTTTTACTGTGAGCAATGTGTATGTAGCCCGTATTTGTTATAAACCCTGCCGGTTGCAACTGTATTTATAATTTGGAGAGGCAAATAATCTCCTTGAACAGCTAAAAAAGCAAGCAGAAGAAAATTTCAAATTTATTTTTTAGGAAGTAATCAGAAAAACATTTTGGCTTTCATTCTTTTTTTATTTTTGTCAAATGTGGTAAATTAATAATTGATTAAATACTAAAGTAAAATTTGCTGTTAGTGTGTTTGTACCTGCATTGTAGTATGTGCTATTAAACAAAAGGAAAAAAATTCTAAATAAGGTAAACTGTACTCCTTTTTATACTTTTCCCTTTATTTACACTTTCCCGCTTTTTACACTTTTTTACTTTGTCCCCATGAAAAGTGCAAATAAGGGGTTTTGCTGTATTATCTTAGTGACTTCATTATGTATTTTGATATGACTCTTTACCTTAACACATGAATGAATCCTGCAATCACGTTGTATTACAATAATAGCAAAATGGTTTCATTTAATAATATAACTTCCAAAATCAATTTAAATTATTAAATTATTATTTATACTTCTATTCAAGAATCGTACATTCAAGACAAATAAATAATGTTTAAGATTTTATTAGAATATTTCAACTATTGTAAAAAAAAATTATTTGCAAAATGACAATGATTTTCTATAAATTTATTTAATTATATTTCTTTAGTTATATTTATTTAATTGTGTTTCTTTAATTATATTTGTACCTCGACTTAAGCTCTGGTAGAATGGGCTATACCTCTGGGTGTAATGTTACATAAATGAGTTATGATCAAAATATTAAAAGTTACTATTTAAACTCCATAGAGATGTTTAAAAAAAAAATAGTAACTGAAGGACCAGCCGCCTATGGCAACTTCCTCCCGTAATGATTTAGTTATGTATATAACGATACAAAAATAAGGGCCAATCTCTCGATTATGTCGTTGAACAATGGTTAACTAAAAGTCGTTTAAAATTACCTTTGGTTTTTAATAATAGATTTTTCACTACCCAAGCATTTATTGTATCACTAACCTTGAGCAGTTAAACATTTTCATTAGTTACACAAGTTCGTTAGAAACACAATTACAAAGCAGTGGCGATTCTTTTTTTTAATTTTTCTTCTGGGGTCATGTAAAATTATGTTTGTAAACAAATATTGGCCAGAAAGAATTATATATTTTTCAATTTAACTTCCGCTACATTATTTGCAACTATAAATGATCAAAGAAACATAAGTTCCAAGTGCGCGCATACACGCACGCATATGTATACATGTAAATACTTTTGAACAAGTGAAATGAGGAGTATTAGCAAATAAACATTCAGGTAATTTTCCAAAATACAATTTTAAAGACCTTTAAATTGTGTTCTTACATTTTCAGTTAGATTTATTTAAATTATTTGGCAAATATTACAATCTAAAAACTTTTGTAAGTATGTCCAGTAATTTTTTTTGGTAATTTTATTTGTGTTACAAGATACCCAAGACCTTGCTGAAGTAAAATTATTATGTATATAAAATGTGTTTAAATGGGTGTGTTGTACTTAGATGAAATTGATCTAGAATTATATGAAATAAAATTCTATTGTTTTACCAGCCTTTGAGCTTTCTAGCTTACGTGAAATTGTTATAATTAAACTTTATTGCCTAAGTTTTGAATTGCTCGAATATGCAAAAAGTAATTCACTCGCTCACACACTGGCCTATAAAAATTCCAACCCACTACAGAGAACCACCAAATATATTGCGTAAGTGTTTCTGAAATGGAGTTAAACTTTAAAATTGCCTTTATTATTTCAAAAAAATAATTGTAAACTCCAAGCAAATGTAAGAACACGTCTTCTAGATATAATGGAAGATTATAATGACGTGTCAGAATTCGCCTGAAGAATATACTTGTAGATACTTTGGAAGTGACTTTGCAAGGCTGTCATAAATGGACGTGAAGTATGCTATGCAATACGCAAGTAAATGAATCTGTGTAATTCTCGCGTACTTCCAGTTGAAAATACGTCTTCATTTGAAAAAAAATTGGTCATGTTTTATATATCATTTAAATAATTTAAGAGGTCGTAAAATAAATATCATTTATTTTGTATTTTACTGGTATCAATAAATAAATTGACAAAATTAATTTATGGATGTTTAAAACGAAGATTCAACAAACACATGTATATATTTAGCCTACCGATCGTTACTACAAAACAATCATAATGTAAGATGCCTTAAATTCACGTGACAGCGATGAAGTGTTAAAAGAAAGGACTAATTTCACATGTGTTTAAAAATAAAATCCAAACATCCTTTTCGGCTGGCTAAACATTGAACATATCCGGATTCGTCAAAGGCAAGTGAAGTACGCAAGGTTGTAAACATGTAACTGCATTACTTTCTGATTAATTTTAATAAAATTATGCATACCTCCAAAAAAATGTTCAGTTAAAATTAGTATTGTAGTGGTGTTTGTATTAAAATATAATGTATACCGGGCATATTTTTATTGTGTTTTAAGGTTTGTTGACTTTTGTACCTCATGTACTTTTGGTGAAAAGTGAAAATGTAATTATGTATGTATTATTTATTATCAGGGCCCAAAGCCTAACTTTATGTTCGTTGGCCGAAAATGAATTGAAGTTATACTTGTATATCTAAGAAAAATATTTGTATTTTGTATTAATGTAAGTATTTTATTATGTAAATTTTTATTACTTACAAATATTTTGTACTCATAATATCTAGTTTCTATTTGTCTTAAGACATAATCAAATTATACACTCAGAAAAAAATATTTATTGGTTCACAATTTTTCATTGTTACAATATTTTAAAATGTAAATTTGCTATTCAGCAATATCAAATTCTAAAACGTGAGTAAAAATTATCATTAAATTATATCAATGGCATATTTATTGGATTAGTATTCCTTGCTCCTAATCACTTACTCTGGTTGATTACCTTCTGTATAACCCCAGTCAGTGATCGTAATTTATGTACACCTTTTCCCCACTAAGACGATTCAGGTGCAGATTCTGGAGCAGTGTTTTTTTATGTACGGATGTGTCAATAAATCCGTCAGTTTGTGGGTGATGTTGGGGGGGGGGGGGAAATTACTACTCTTAAAATCTCACTTTATCTGTATGCTTGATAAAAATATCCTTTGGTTAGCTCCTTCCGAAATATTCTTATACAACCTATGACGTGTAGCCTACTCCTTAGATATTTTACTTCCAACACGTTTGATTGCGTAGAGAAGGCGATTCTTCTAGTATGTGGCCCTTTCAGAATTAAATTATTATTATTATATACAACTGATGTTTATTTCGAGCCTCTTTGACTTCCAGTTCATACATAAAATACGAACTACCAGTGATGCTTGACGTCACCAGTAGGGATAGCGTGAAGGAGCTCCTCATTTCGCCAGACGCGACTGGCATACACACGTATTTATATTGCAATAATAAATTACTAAATGATAGCTTATTTTTCGAAAATATGATTATGTTTTTTTTACAAGAAGTACGAATGCCAGGACATTTACAAATAACATCGTTTTTAAACATCACATATAAAAAAAGGAAGTGTAATCAAAAGCCATAAGCTGCAGGTCAGCTAAAAACGGAAACCAAACATTTTTCTAGCTCTAGCCTCATGTATACATGCTTAAAAACATAATACATTTGAAACACTAAAATTAATGCAATAACCTGCAATATTTTGAAGACAGATATTCAGCTAAAAAATATTCTCCGATAGTATAAAAAGTTCACCTGTATATATAGTTGCAAAGAAAAATACAGTCCTAAAGAGATATCAAATATAGCAAATAATACCGCTTTGCAACATAACGTCATGCTATTAGATGGTCAACGTTCAACTGTTTGTGTAATACACATACGCACACACCTGTGACAAAATGTGTAAAGAAATAAAATTTGTAGGAGCGCAAAACCTTTGTAGTACACAGTTAAAAATTATTATTATATTTTTTACGGGGGCAGGAAAACTGCATTACTGGCCAACTTATTTGAATGTAGCGGTTAGCTGTGAACGAGCGTTCTTGGAAAAGAGACCAAATCTTGATAGTTTTGGCCACATAATCACCGAAGTAAAACATACAATTTGTATATCGTATATGTGTAGTGCACCAAATTAATATTTATTATAATTACCTTGGGTTGCACTCGGTTACGTACGGGTTTCTAACTGAAATGTACCAAAAATAGTAATATTTATTCTCTTGCGCTTTGTTGAGGATCGAGTAGTCTTGGATGGGTGTATGGGATTGGGACAGATAGGCAAAGGGATTGGAAATCTAATGCTAGCCGAGGAAGAGTACACCCTTCGCCACCCCCCTCTCCCAGACCGGTCGTAAACATGACACCCCGCTGGGCGATAAGAATTCTGAGAACAGCGTCCTCTTGCCCACCCCCCTCCTTTTTCCGCGCGTCGCTACATCGTTCAACAGTACTGCTAATGCGCTCTGTTGAGGACAAAGATAACTACGCGTGTCTTTGCCCGCTCGCGAGAAACTCAGGATCTTAGCCTTAAAGGTTGTCTACTGGTCGCACCGGTAATTATCAGATCAGATATGAGCAGTGAAGTAATGAACAACACGAAGGGTGATGAAGGGGGACCCGAGAAAAGCCACCTTCTCACGGCAAAGTCCGTCACGTTTCCAACTTGCGAAAAATATTCCCCCCCTCCTTTACCGCCAGCATGGAACACAGATTTCCCTGGTGGGAGACAAGTAATCTGGCTACTCAATTTTTTTATTAAAGTGATTGGCACATTGGTAACTTTTTAATTAACAAACAGCCAACCATTACCCCTCCCCCTTAATGTCTATTTTTGACAAAGATTAATAATATTACCGACTGAAAGATTGTGACTTAAGGCGATTGGTGCATGGAAAATATTACGACAAAACTAATTTAACTGTACATATTTATTTTTGATGCTTCTTTTTAAGACATAATATACCTAGGATATTTTTAATAAACTTTTTTTTACTGAGTTATGTCATTTTAAATGCATTTATTTTTATTCCAAGCCAGAATTATTTAGAAAACACATAATTATGTTAAACTTAAGTATAGTTCAAGAAACGAGTGTACGAATAGGTTGCTGCACCTATAAAAGTAAGAGAAAAAAAATTTCATCGTCAAAATTACAGTTTAATATTGACAATTTCCATTGATCACTGCTGGACTACTTCAGGAGCGATTTAAAGAATAACTTTAAATGAAAATGAAAACATAATTGGCAGAACACTATTGAGTTATGTATATATTTTCATATCCTTTTGTTTTTGATACGATCCGACTCAAAACACGCCCTCTGGAGTGACAGTTCTAGTGCTGCGTATAAAACTCTCGCCGCCGGGAAGAATGTCCCCGCGACGTGGCGCTGAGGGCGGCGCTTGTCGGAACCAGGTAGTCCGGCGGAGCTCGGGCCGGCTGGCCGCAGCCTGCGGGTGGGGAGGGGGAAGAATGGGGTGTAGAGGGATGACGAGAGAGGAGGCTCTGTCAAGGTCGCGCTCATGGAGCTAATATACAGTAATACATCTGGAGAGGACAAGGGAAGGCCAGCAGAGGATGCGAGGTGAAGCCGGGTATCGGCTTTTGTTCCCTGCTTTCTACGCTGGAAGAAAACGAAAAAGAACCAAAATTGCCTCGCGCGGCCGAAAAATCCTCCAAACTAAACTCGCAACAGCTCCGAAACTATCAAAACAATCAAACTGAAAATTTTACTGGAGTATCTGTAAACATTTTTCCCCACATCACTTTAATATTTTTTTCGAAACATGAATGCTTTCATTTTTAAAAATTAAATACATATTTACTGCCAAAAAATTTTGTGAATACGCAGAGTAAATTACAACATCGAGGAAAAATTTTTGTTTGCAATTATAAGTGGGGGGAAACCAGCGTATGAAATAAGGAAGAAGCCTCACATTTTATTTATTTACCCCTTTTGACGCATTCAACCCCATACTTTTATTTTTACAGAGAGTTAAAGTGGGAATAATGTTTCAGTGGGTAACACTACCGACATATGTCTTCGGAACGCACTTCTTTTTGTTATTATACGTCTCAAAATTTATAATTTCATACACAACGTTTATAAAAACGAATTCTTACTTACCTCATTTAATCTATTACAAACCTCTTGTAATATACGTGTATCAGTAGAAGAACCAACGTAACATGCAAACCTTAGGTAAACACTGGTAGAGAATTGTTTGGAATGACTGTAATGCTATGCATATACTGACAATGTAAGAAACTTTCAATTTTATTAATTGTTTGCATAAGAATTAATAATTTTAAAAAAATCATAGAATAGGCCTTTATAGACTGAAAACCTTTCAGGTAGTTTCAAGTCGCGTACATAAAATTTTTTTAATATATATAATTACCAATTATTGTTGAATATATTTAACATTTTTATACATGTTACAACACACATATAATAACAAACCTATATAGTATATTAAAAGACAAACGCCAAATTTTAGCATTTTGTATTTCTTTTCTCTGTGTGAATAAAATAACAGTTCTTAACGTAGTTGCTAATACTGTACTATATTTTAAAAAAAAATTACGAAAACCCCTGACATCGTCACCATAACAATGATAAATTTGCAAAATAATTAAGGCACATCTTTTAATGCTACGAAGAACACTCTTAAGAGAAATGTTTTAAACTTATGTTGGGATGTAACTAATATCTTAAAAGCATTGTGAAACCGTTACTTTGAGGGAAACCTTAATATACCGAACACCATACCATCCTTTAATCGAGTACGATTTTCGCTTCTTAAGACCCATTTGTCTTCAAAATGCACTGTACTGTGTAAGTAATAAATCAGTCTTAAAATCAGTTAATTATTTTGTCTTCCTATTTTGTATTCTAATTGAGATAAATATCAGATAAGCATGTGTTACTTGTATCACGACATCAAGGTATTATTTATCAGTAATTAATATTTCATTTTATTTTTTTGTTAACTAATGTGCATAGGGCAGTGCACTAGACATCACTACCTGTGTGTAGTGTTGCGTTACACTTTTTAACGCATTAGAGTTTACATAAAATGATAAATCCAAAATTTCGTTTAAAAGTATAAATATCAGCGATCAATTTAATTAATGTCCAGTATAACTCAGTCAGTAAAACATTCGGAAATATGTATAGGACCTGTTAACCTAAATATTTGTTAACAGTTAAACTGAACTAAGATGTGTTAGAGTGGTTTTTTCTCTCTCAGTATATTAGAGGTATGGGACATCAAAATACGCATCTGTCGCCCATTGACTTTAGATACAGAATTATAAACTACATATTGTGAAAACATTCTGCAGCAGTTTTTGCTGAACGGAAAAACACGGATGAGAAGACAGACGAAATGTGTTTGGTAAGTGATGAAATGGAACAGGACAGTGCTTATCAGAATGAAATTACAGAAATACTTTTGTGCAAGGAAATGTATTTTACAAAGACATTTCAAGAGAAATCACCTTTAAATGAAATAGATCTTGCTGACATGGAAGAAATAGACTTAGATTTAGAGGCCAGGTCCCTTTCAAGTGACGAAATTTCTCTTGAAGGGTTGAAATATGTTTCTGGCTATATAGCTCATCGTTTCAGAAATAAATATCCTGACCTTGGCACTACGGATTTCAATTCGGAGGACGATAGCTGGATACATGTACAATCAAAGGGTAACTTAAAATGTCCCACTAATGAATTTTCGGAATTAATAAAGATCGCTGAAATGTGTTTTGATAATGTTCATGGCAACAATTTGTGCAAAAAAGAGCGGATTTTTGAATCACTGACTAAAATTATTTGCGGAACTACTGAAAATAAATATCCAGAAGAAGTTATATACTGTTTTGTCAGGACAAGAACGTATATGCGTATCAAGTATTTGAACATGAAATATTTTAACGAACAAGACCAAAAACGCAAAGAAAGAAATAAGATGAGGAAAACTACCCTCTAAGATTTTTCAGTGTGATAGTGTCCACTTTCCTTCACCATAATATGTATGTTCATAATTTATTTACGGTGTTTTTTAATTACTATATTTAAGAAAAGCATTTATTGTTAATATCGCAGCAATTATGTAGGGCTTAAGGTATTTATTGTATTCCAAATATTGAGTATGCCATTTTTATTGCCTTTATTAAAAATAATATATATGTTAACAATGTAACAAAATTGCGATATTTTTGTATTGCTGTTGCAATTTCGTTTCTTGTAAACATTATTGTACACTTTTTCATATTGAAATTAAATTTGCTATAGGGTTGTTTGTATTTTAATTTTACATTTATAAGAATTTTTATATGTTGTTTACTGTTTACAAACATTTGAAAAATATTTCCTTAACCATATTTCAATTTCCATGGCAATAGTCTTGTTAGCTTTTCGGGTAACTCTTCTACATGGATGATAAGATGGTGCGACATCTAAAACATATCACACCACCTTTACATAACTATAAAACTAAGAGGTGTTTTCTTTACATAATATTAAAGCACAATGTTTCCTTGTGGCGTAGGTGATTTAGAATTTCCATTTATCTAGAAAAAAGGGCTTTCAGAATGTTTTTTAACACACAGTGTTTCGGAAGGTTTTTGAAGAAAAAAATTGACTACCCGTTTAATTTTTTTGCAGCTGAATTCGGGCACGTGCATGAAATATAATTAATCCGTAGGAAGTGCAATGGTTTAAAGTATTGATGTTGAAGATTTCAAAAGATTTATTGAAATAGTGTGAGAGAACGAGTGAGTTGAGTGAGAAGATGTGCGCTCTCAGCCACATGACGTGCGCAGTTGCGAACAAATAAATAATCCATTCCGCCTCCCCATGGCGAAGGATGAGTGAAAGAGATAACCTGCTAAACTTTCCCCTCCTCCGGGCACGATAGAACCGTACCGGCTGTGTGTTAGAGGGAGAGGGAGATAAAACCTTCGAGGTTCTGTTAATTCCTCCTAGATGGCAGGCCGCAGAGCGACCACCAACAACACCCTTCCCGTATGAAGGCCATCTCGCCACTGACGAGCTGGAACTAAGCTCCTGACCTCCCTACATAGTAACAGTCACCCACATAGGCATCTAGACTCTTTAATGATCGTATGATACAAAATTCATTGCTTTCGGGCCTGTGACCGTTTTTTACCGTGCACCAATCGCCTTAAGTTGGATTCTCAATGATCCGTCGTGTCCGTCCGTTATCCGTCCGTCAACAAGCCGAGAGATTTACAATGCTCCACACGTCCGTCCCAAAATTGTTCCATTCGCATGCTACCAACTGACTAGAAGACTTAAATTTTTGAGAAATTTATCTTGTACCTAAAGGTTTATTAGTTTGACGATCATCTACGCCAAGCGCTTGTACGTCAATAAACTATTTTTTTTAAAATCTAATATTTAGTTACATTATATTTTCGAGTTACCGTAAGTGTGTCTCAACTACACAAACAAAAATGTTTCGAATATAAAGCTTTAAAGCACGTTTAAACGGAAGTTCAAAATCATAATTTTTAAGCAGCTAAGCGAATAAAGAAACTGAAACACCTTTATTAATAAATGAAGGCAAAGCCTTTCAGACATTTTTGAGGTTATAATATCATCCTAATTTCCGTCGAAGGCTAAAGCTTGGTAAGGTTTTGACGGACGGGCAGGTCACGTGATTGACGTTATTTGGACCACGAACGCAAAGCCCCTCGCTGATAATGAGACACTGGAACGGATGGCACTCGGGTCGCCAGAGGAGCAGCGCCGCAGGTTCCAAGTGGAGAAGCCTGGAGGGCCTGCCACGTTCGGCAGTCGCGTCGGGGATACTGGTGCACATGCGGATATGGCATCTGATTGGTTCACGTGACCTATGACGTCAGATGCTGATGCAGTCACGTGGAGCGGATCTGTCTGACCAGAGGTGACAGACTTGAACTTCTGAGGTCAGACAGATCAGTCAGCGACATATACATCTTACGTCATGAAAGATTTAATGCATTTTTTTAACATACGCCATTGCAGTTTAGCACTGTTTGTCATGGAAAACTCCCGAATATCAAAAATATATATATAAAAATATGAAGATAAAAATTCACAGAAAACACGACTGAATCAGCGGATGTCGGAAAAACGGAATCAACGATTAAACTAAAAAGGTTTTATGGATAACACAACGACGAATGCACTGACAAAAAATGTTCAACCTTCTAAATATCAGACAGCATAAGAATTCCCTTGAAGGAACTAGTCATGAAAAATAAAACAGCAAAAAAGACGAACACAGTGGGCTAACAACGACGAGACAGATGCAGGCAGCCAACGAACCTGGATAACGCAGCAAGCATATACCTAATCACAACGATGAAGATAAACAAGTACTATAGACAACACAACGACGATAGCACTGACGAACACAGAAGGTTTCCAATGACAACAGTTGCGACGTTTCGGGGAATGACATCTGTTCCCGTCATCAGGCAACAGTTGTCATTGGTAAACCTTCTGTGTTCGTCACTGCTAACGTCGTTGTGTTGTCTATAGTACTCGTTAGTAGTATAGGACAGTATTTTCTGCGGCAGGCGTCAGGCTGTGGAGCAGTGTGTCCTGTCCGCCATCTTGGATTGTGACATCACGGCGGCCATCTTGGATGGGCATAACGGGGCACAGCGTAACGGGACACAGCGTAACGGGTCAAACTGTAACGGTACAAAATGTAACGGGACAAAACGTAACAGGACAAGTATATCACGGCGGCCATTTTGGACCCGCCATCTTGGATCCGCCATTTTGTTTTCTCGAACTTTCCGCCATTTTGTTTTCCGCCATTTTGGATAATGACGTCACCGTTGCAATTTTCGTTACGTCCGCCATCTTGAAAATCCGCAATTTTTATGTTAGAAAATCGGGAAAATTTTTAAAAATCATTAAAAAATTATTTAATCGAATAAATAATACAAATCTTAAAAACCACTGTTGTAGTTATCGTTACGGTCCCCATCTTGGATTATATTAATGTTGCATATTTCGTTACACCCGCCATCTTGGTTGAGTACTATACCATCGTTACACTTAATGTTGCGTCCATCATATTGGATCCTATTAATGTTGAAATTATCGTTATGGTCGCCATCTTGAAATTTAGACGCCATCTTGGAAATCCGTGATTTTTATGTTAGAAAATCGGGAAAAAATCCAAAATTCATCAAAAAATTAACTTAATAGAATTGTGATTGATTATATCGATTCCCGTCCTTGGTTCGAAACCGGTGAGGGCAAAAAATAAAAAAACATCAGATCCTTCCTCCACAGAAGCCATCTACAGACTGACATACCACCACCAATAACAAGGTATTTACCATCAGCTGGTATGACGTCATGTCCACCATCTTGTCTTCGTCTGCTGGAGATCTCGATCTTGTTTTCGTCCGCTAGCGTGTGCTGATACCATGTTAGTATAAGTATCTAGTCACCACACCTTTGTCCTTGACATTGAACTTTGACCTTGACCTTAAACATTGACCTTGACCTTTGACTTTGACCTTGAACTTTGAACTTGAAATTTGACCTTGACCTTGAAATTTGACTTTGACCTTGACCTTAACCTTACCCTTTGACCTTGACATTTGACCTTGACAATTGACCTTGACATTTGACCTTGACCTTGAAATTTGACCGTGACCTTGAACTTGAACCTTGACCTTGAAAATTGACTTTGTCCTTGAAATTTGACTTTGTCCTTTTCGACCCTCATGGATCCGACATTTTATGTTCAGTACATGCTACCAGGAGCTACCAACTGTTGGAGTACGCCATATTGTGTGTGTACTTGTATTATAGAGTACATTTCCATCTGGATAATTTAATTCTAACCCACTACAGTGCAGTAATCATTTATTATGGAAGTGCCCCCCGCCATCTTGAAATCATGTAATAATTTAGCTAGAAAAGCGGGAAAAATTCCAAAATTCATAAAAAAAATCACTCATTAACTTACATATTGATTCGATCCGCTCCAGTCCTCGGTTCGATCCCTGAATGATGCAAAACATTTAATTTTATATAAATAATAATAATTTCAATAAACCATGTTCAAAATTCTTAAAGAGACTTTAAATCCTCTACTACCATCATCCTATCAGACATCAAGACCACCATATTGGTAATTCGTAATTGTAATGCTAGAGATTCGGGAAAAAGTTCAAAATTCATTAAATAAATTTGTAATCTATATACAGATTGATTAGATCGACTAAGGTCCTTGGTTCGATCCCTGCCCGATACAAAACAACTTTAATTTTAAAAAAGTACCAGAAAAGTGTAAGGTTCGAGAAATAAAACACCACAAAGTCTTTTACAAACATAATATTTATTACACAATTTCTATCCTACAGAATCACTTGCGAAAGCCAGCAATCTTATAAACATTTAGCCCTGCATAGACGTGCAACGACTACTTCTTAGCTCCAAATGGCTCCAAATGCTTAACACAGCTCCAAATGGCTCCAAATACTCCAAACGGGCTCCAAATGCTTGACAGCTCCAAATGCTTAACACAGCTCCAAATGATTAACACAGCTCCAAATGGCTCCAAATGCTCCAAACGGCCTCCAAATGCTTCAAAAGGCTCCAAATGCTCCAAATGTCTCCAGCAGCTCCAAATGCTCCAAATGCTTGACAGCTTCAAATGCTTCAAAAGGCTCCAAATGCTCCAAATGACTCCAAAAGGCTCCAAATGCTTCAAAAGGCTCCAAATGCTCCAACATCCTCCAAATGCTTAACACAGCTCCAAATGGCTCCAAATGCTCCAAACGGCCTTCAAATGCTTGACAACTCCAAATGTCTCCAACAGCTCCAAATGCTCCAAATGGCTCCAAAAGGCTCAAAATGCTCCAATTGCTCCAAAAGCCTCCAATTTCTCCAACAACCTCCAAATGATTAAGACAGCTCCAAATGGCTCCAACAGCTCCAAATGGCTCCAAATGCTCAAAATGCTCCAAAAGGCTCCAAATGCTACAACAGCCTCCAAATGCTCCAAAGGCTCCAAATGGCTCCAACAGCTCCAAAAGGCTCCAAATGCTCCAACAGCTCCATTTTCAATTGGTTCCAACTGATTCCAATTACTTTTCTTATCGAACTTGGCATGATTACTGACATGACTTTATTAGTATACATTTTGACTGGCAGTGGTAACGTTTTTTTACACCTTAAAGTTATAAGTTTTATTTAGAAATCAGATTTCGATAAATGGTAGCTACCATCTGGAAAGAAAATATATTAATTTATCTTCAAGTTTATACACATACATATAAGCCATTATTGTATGTAGCCAGCTTCCCTCAGTTCTTTGAGTATGAAGGATATTTCTTTAATGTTTGAATAGTTTCCTGCACAAAGCGATCCATGTAGTAGTCGTAGCCTGTCAACCAATATGTTAGGATCTTCCCATGAGGTATAATCAATCTCTTCTGCTGCATTCATCATCCTTGCATGTTTATAATAAATATTATTATCTCTGGTGTCTATCGTTTTAACAGAAACGACAAGGTCACTGTCGTCATCTTGTCAGTGATTATCACAAGCTTGATCAGGATAATTTATTTTATTACGACGTTTCCATCGTTTTGGTCTCAAGCCACCATCACAGTCTTCGCTCTTGCTTGCTTTCGGTGCTTCAGCACAGTACTCAATCATGTCACCGTTAGATGTGTCAGCACAGTCTTCGTTCATGCCAGCTTCTGATGTGTCACCACAGTCTTCAATCATGTCAGCATCACAAACTTGATCAGGATAATTTATTTTATTACGTCGTTTCCATCGTTTTGGTCTCAGACCGCCATCACAGTCTTCGATCTTGCCTGCTTTAGGTGCTTCAGTACAGTACTCAATCATGTCAGCCTCAGATGTGTCACCACAATCTTCAATCATGCCCGCTTCAGATGATTCATCAAAGTCTTCGACCTTGTAAGCTTCAGATGGTTCTCCATCTTTCTCATTTTCATGGAGACGACTAGATATTGGAGTAAATATATTTTCATTTCTAATGTGGTTACAACTTCCTTCGTTTGTTTTAAATTTTAAATTATTATCTTGATCCAGATCAGTAATTTTAGCATTAGCTTTTTCGCCTTCGTTCCTCTTCCACGATGTTGTAGCCCAGTCTACGTTATCTTTATTCATCTTAATTGTACAGGTCTTGTAATGTCTATCCAAGTAATATCTTCTACCAAAGGATTTCTGACACTGACTGCAATTAAATGGTTTTTGACAAGGACCCAAATTACACTCGCTTCTCTCATGTCGTTTAGCATTCTTTCTCAAGGTAAACACCTTGCTACAGTATCTACAGTGATGACGTTTTGATACAGAAACAAATCCCGTTTCAGGATTCATATTAGCTATTGAGACTAATGCCAGATGCAAACTAAGAGTTTTAAATTAGATATATTACTTAAATAGAATCTTTTAATTATTTCATCAGCGAGAATTAATTTATCTCATTCAAAGGTACTTGTTGCAAGTAGTTCTGCTTTTCAACAACAGATGTCGCCACATGTTACTTGCAGGTAAATAATATTTAGTTCTTTTATGCGGGATGCGGGATGCTCACTAACGATCGCAAAAGAAGGATGGCTTCGCTAGACTCCAAGGAGAAGGAAGTTCGTCCATCCTGTTAGTGTTTCTTAGATTTCTCAGAGATTATTTGACTGAGTAATGACATTTTTTTTTAATTTCCACCTGATAAAAATATTACAAGTGCTGATTTATTAGTAGAGTTTCAATAATTAAATGCAACCTTGAATAAAAAATTACATGACTCATTAAGTAAAAAATTCTTCATGCAGAGATCAATTCCTCATCAGTAACCAGAAGCACTCGGAGAAAACTATCAGATGTCTAGTCAGGAATAATCAGAAGCACCCAGAGAAAACCACCAAAATATTGTCAAGAATAATCAGGAGCACACGGAGAAAACTACCATAATATTGTCAAGAATAATCAGGAGCACACGGAGAAATACACCATAATACTGTCAAGAATAAACGAGAGCACACGGAGAAAACCACCATAATATTGACAAGAATAATCAGGAGCACACGGAGAAAACCGCCGCAAGTTTTCTTTGATATAATAAAATTTCAGGAAAAAATAATAATAAAAAATAGAATTAAATTAATAAAAAATTTAAAAAAATAAAAAAAATACATAAATATATTCTGCTAGCTTGTGAACTTATCATTGTTGAACAAAGATAGAGTTATAGTACAAACCAGAATTTTATGTATTTTTTTATTTTTTTTATTTTTTATTAATTTATTTTTATTTTTTATTATTATTTTTTCCTGAAATTTTATTATATCAAAGAAAACTTGCGGCGGTTTTCTCCGTGTGCTCCTGATTATTCTTGTCAATATTATGGTGGTTTTCTCCGTGTGCTCCCGTTTATTCTTGACAGTATTATGGTGTATTTCTCCGTGTGCTCCTGATTATTCTTGACAATATTATGGTAGTTTTCTCCGTGTGCTCCTGATTATTCTTGACAATATTTTGGTGGTTTTCTCTGGGTGCTTCTGATTATTCCTGACTAGACATCTGATGGTTTTCTCCGAGTGCTTCTGGTTACTGATGAGGAATTGATCTCTGCATGAAGAATTTTTTACTTAATGAGTCATGTAATTTTTTATTCAAGGTTGCATTTAATTATTGAAATTCTACCAATAAATCAGCACTTGTAATATTTTTATCAGGTGGAAATTTAAAAAAAAAAAAATGTCATTACTCAGTCAAATAATCTCTGAGAAATCTAAGAAGCACTAACAGGATGGACGAACTTCCTTCTCCTTGGAGTCTAGCGAAGCCATCCTTCTTTTGCGATCGTTAGTGAGCATCCCGCATAAAAGAACTAAATAATATTTACCTGCAAGTAACATGTGGCGACATCTGTTGTTGAAAAGCAGAACTACTTGCAACAAGTACCTTTGAATGAGATAAATTAATTCTCGCTGATGAAATAATTAAAAAATTCTATTTAAGTAATATATCTAATTTAAAACTCTTAGTTTGCATCTGGCATTAGTCTCAATAACTAATATGAATCCTGAAACGGGATTTGTTGCTGTATCAAAACGTCATCACTGTAGATACTGTAGCAAGGTGTTTACCTTGAGAAAGAATGCTAAACGACATGAGAGAAGCGAGTGTAATTTGGGTCCTTGTCAAAAACCATTTCATTGCAGTCAGTGTCAGAAATCCTTTGGTAGAAGATATTACTTGGATAGACATTACAAGACCTGTACAATTAAGATGAATCAAGATAACGAAGACTGGGCTACAACATCGTGGAAGAGGAACGAAGGCGAAAAAGCTAAAGCTAAAATTACTGATCTAGATCAAGATAATGATTTAAAATCTAAAACAAACGAAGGAAGTTGTAACCACATTAGAAATGAATAGATATTTACTCCAATATCTAGTCGTCTCCATGAAAATGTGAAAAATGGAGAACCACCTGAAGCTTACAAGGTCGAAGACTTTGATGAATCATCTGAAGCTTGCATGATTCAAGATTGTGGTGACACATCTGAGGCTGACATGATTGAGTACTGTACTGAAGCAGACTGTGATGGCGGTCTGAGACCAAAACGATGGAAATGACGTAATAAAATAAATTATCCTAATCAAGTTTGTGATGCTGACATGATTGAAGACTGTGGTGACACATCAGAAGCTGGCATGAACGAAGACTGTGCTGACACATCTAACGGTGACATGATTGAGTACTGTGCTGAAGCACCGAAAGCAAGCAAGAGCGAAGACTGTGATGGTGGCTTGAGACCAAAACGATGGAAACGTCGTAATAAAATAAATTATCCTGATCAAGCTTGTGATAATCACTGGCACGATGACGAAAGGGACCTTGAGGTTGATGTTAAAACGATAGACACCAGAGATAATAATATTTATTATAAACATGCAAGGATGATTAATACAGCAGAAGAGATTGATTATACCTCATGGGAAGATCCTAACATATTGGTTGACAGGCTACGACTACTACATGGATCGCTTTGTGCAGGAAACTATTCGAACATTAAAGAAATATCCTTCATACTCAAAGAACTGAGGGAAGCTGGCTACATACAATAATGGCTTAAATTAAATGTATGTGTATAAACTTGAAGATAAATTAATATATTTTCTTTCCAAATGGTATCTACCATTTATCGAAATCTGATTTCTAAATAAAACTTATAACTTAAAGGTGCAAAATACGTTACCACTGCCAGTCAAAATGTATACTAATAAAGTCATGTCAGTAATCATGCCAAGTTCGATAAGAAAAGTAATTGGAATCAGTTGGAACCAATTGAAGATGGAGCTGTTAAAGCATTTGGAGCCTTTTGAAGCATTTGGAGCCTTTTGGAGCATTTGGAGCATTTGGAGCCATTTGGAGCTGTTGGAGCCATTTGGAGCTGTCTTAATCATTTGGAGGTTGTTGGAGAATTTGGAGGCTGTTGGAGCAATTGGAGCCTTTTGAACATTTTGAGCCTTTTGGAGCCATTTGGAGCATTTGGAGCTGTTGGAGCCTTTTGGAGCATTTGGAGCTGTTGGAGCCATTTGGAGCTGTTGGAGCCATTTGGAGAATTTGGAGCATTTGGAGCATTTGGAGCTGTTGGAGTCATTTGGAGCTGTCAAGCATTTGGAGGCCGTTTGGAGCATTTGGAGCCATTTGGAGCATTTGGAGCTGTTTGAGACATTTGGAGCTGTCAAGCATTTGGAGGCTTTTTGGAGCATTTGGAGCCATTTGGAGCTGTGTTAAGCATTTGGAGGATGTTGGAGCATTTGGAGCCTTTTTTTGGAGCTGTTGGCGCATTTGGAGCCTTTTGAAGCATTTGGAGGCCGTTTGGAGCATTTGGAGCCATTTGGAGCTGTGTGGATATCATTTGGAGCTGTGTTAAGCATTTGGAGCTGTCAAGCATTTGGAGGCCGTTTGGAGCATTTGGAGCCATTTGGAGCTGTGTTAAGCATTTGGGGGCTGTTGGAGCTGTTGGAGCCATTTGGAGCTGTGTTAAACATTTGGAGCCATTTGGAGCTAAGAAGTAGTCGTTGCACGTCTATGCAGGGCTAAATGTTTATAAGATTGCTGGCTTTCGCAAGTGATTCTGTAGGATAGAAATTGTGTAATAAATATTATGTTTGTAAAAGACTTTGTGGTATTTTATTTCTCGAACCTTACACTTTTCTGGTACTTTTTCAAAATTAAAGTTGTTTTGTATCGGGCAGGGATCGAACCAAGGACCTTAGTCGATCTAATCAATCTGTATATAGATTACAAATTTATTTAATGAATTTTGAACTTTTTCCCGAATCTCTAGCATTACAATTACGAATTACCAATATGGTGGTCTTGATGTCTGATAGGATGATGGTAGTAGAGGATTTAAAGTCTCTTTAAGAATTTTGAACATGGTTTATTGAAATTATTATTTATATAAAATTAAATGTTTTGCATCATTCAGGGATCGAACCAAGGACTGGAATCGATATAATCAATCAAATTCTATTAAGTTAATTTTTTGATGAATTTTGGAATTCTTCCCGATTTTCTAACATAAAAATTACGGGTTTCCAAGATGGCGTCTAAATTTCAAGATGGCGACCATAACGATAATTGCAACATTAATAGGATCCAATATGATGGACGCAACATAAAGTGTAACGATGGTATAGTACTCACCAAGATGGCGGGTGTAACGAAATATGCAACATTAATATAATCCAAGATGGGGACCGTAACGATAACTGCAACAGTGGTTTTTAAGATTTTTATTATTTATTCGATTAAATAATTTTTTTAATGATTTTTAAAAATTTTCCCGATTTTCTAACATAAAAATTGCGGATTTTCAAGATGGCGGACATAACGAAAATTGCAACGGTGACGTCATCATCCAAAATGGCGGAAAACAAAATGGCGGAAGTTCGATAAAACAAAATGACGTCATCCAAAATGGCGGGTCCAAAATGGCCGCCGTGATCTACTTGTCCCGTTACGTTTTGTCCCGTTTCGCTGTGTCCCGTTACGCTCATACAAGATGGCCGCCGTGACGTCACAATCCAAGATGGCGGACAGGACACACAGCTCCACAGCCTGACGCTTGCCGCAGAAAATACTATCCTATACTACTTGTGTTTATATGTTTGCTGCGTTGTCCAGGTTTATTGGCTGCCTGCATTTAAATTGTCTCGTCGTTGCTAGCCCACTGTGTTCGTATGTGTTATTTTATTTTTCATTACTAGTTCCTTTAAGGTAATTCTTATGCTGTCTGATATTTAGAGGTTGAACCTTTTTTATCAGTGCTTTCGTCGTTGTTTTGTACATAACACTTGTTTAGTTTCATCTTTGGTTCCGTTTTTCCGACATCAGCTGATTCAGTCTTGTTTTCTGTGAATTTTTTTATTTTCATATTTTTATTTATTTTTTGATACTTATTCGGAATTTTTCCATGACAAACAGTGAAAAACTGCAATGGCGTAGTCTAAAATACCTCATTAAATAAAAAATTCCCCATTGCATGAATCATTTAAAGAACTTCATGAACAATATTCGCCAATGAGAAGCATGATGAGAACAAACTTTAAATCGCGCGAATAGAATAATTTCCAAGCAAACGTTTTAATTACATGTTTATGTAATTTCGTCCCATAAAGTTGCTTTGAAACTGAAAACGAAGTACTTACCAGAAAAAGGAAATAAAAATAGTAAACATGTATAGGCATGAAAAGAAAAGGTTTGGTACAAATATATATTAAACTCTTTGTTAAAATTTAAAAAGTATTGAAATTCCATTAATATATTTTACATTAATCTAACTTTTGTACTAAACTCTCGAGTAAGGCCAAGATAAATATATATAGCAATCTACCGTGCTGCTCTCTATGTATAATCACGTAAACAAGATAATCAGACAAGTGAATGTTGCACGTTTATACAGAAAATCCACCAGACAACATGGTCGGAAAAACGGTCAGACAGCTCTGACAGACGCCACTGCGCGATTGTGGCAGAGCCTTAAGATTCACTGAAATGTCAGACACCCGAACAGATCCCAACATATCCGAAGTTCGCCGCTGCTTGTGCAATTTCGTGGTCCCAATGAAAAAAAAATAATGCGTGAATCTTTACGAATTTAAATTATTTTTAATGCTGCTGATCCAACTCAACCCACCTTTAACTTTAGTTAAGATCAAAACCTACCCTGCCGGAAAAAAAAAAGTATTGCATTTTTTCGACAACTTTATTTATATCACAAATCTAACTTTTTACTTTTAAAAAGGGAAAACAATAATTCATTCCTACTATAAAGGCGCTTGGCCGGAAATGAGGGAAGGCGGCGCGGCGGCCTGGCCTGGCTGAAGGGCACGCGCGCAGCCACGGGCTGATCGGAGAGCATCTCGCGGCCGGCCCTTGCGCGAGGTCGCTCAGGTACTTTCAGCTCCGAGACAGCTACCAGAATCGTGTTTAACCAACATCAAATAATCAAGAATTCATGGGGGTCAGTCTCTTGCTGGTGTACCTAGTGACAGGGCCATGGCCAAGC
Organism: Bacillus rossius redtenbacheri; assembly: GCF_032445375.1. Taxonomy (NCBI): domain Eukaryota; kingdom Metazoa; phylum Arthropoda; class Insecta; order Phasmatodea; family Bacillidae; genus Bacillus; species Bacillus rossius. The sequence continues at coordinate 59,113,568 of NC_086331.1, read as the reverse complement.
TAAACGAAAGGCACGGCTATGCAGAATGGGTTTAGGCATAAAATAATATGCTGATTCGCACACACTGCGAACTGGGTGTGGAGCAACAAGAGTACCCCGAGAAAACACACAGTCCCCAAGCAACGTCACCATGCTTCTCATTCACTCCCCCCCCCCCCCCTACTTTTGACCCCGCCAAAAATCAGGGAGGCGAGTAAACCAATCGGCAATCACTTATTGTATACAATGACGTAGTAATACACCAATGAGTTGAGCATAAATATATAGATCAGACTTTTGAGATGATATGTGTTCTTTAAATTGTACTATGGGATGGAAATCTGGACCTTGAAAAAGAGTGAACTGAAGAAGCTAGAAACGTTTGAAATGTGGACGTACAGGAAAATTCTGCGTTTGAGCTGGATGGCACGGGTAACCAATTATGCTATGAATATAAAAACTGAGAAGAAACAGAGTAGTACTGAATACAATTAAAATCCGAAAACTGCAATAGAAAAGTATCACCTGCTGCAGATCATCGTTTAAGAGAAGATAAAAAGGAAGAAGAGGACGAGGTGGAAGACGCAGTTGCCGTGGTTATGAGAATGTTCTGCTCCTACAGGGATTTGAGCCCACGCCGTTATTTCTCGTATGTAAACCCAACACGTCACTAGTTCCAATATGATTCCATAAGTCGTCAACTTGAGCAGGTGCAAACACGATCAAGCCGTTGCGGGTGGAGGCACAATCAGTCACGGTTCCAACTCAACACACAACGTGACTTAAAATTGTTGAAAGAAAACTTCTGTACAGCCAGTGGGTTACGTCGAGATGATGACTCGTCAGAGCATAACGAAACACTAAAAGTTAACGCTCAGAAGTGGACGCTCAATGGGGAAGATTCAGACAAACATAACAAACATAAGATTATTTGCAAGTTTTTCGTAATTTTTTTTTTACAATTACGAACTTCCAGTGTGTACCTCCATTGTTTTCTTTATCAAAGGCGAATTTATGTACCATATTACAGCTATCATATGGCTTGCCGAAAACACAGATGACTGAATTAGCGCTCTATGGCATGTTTGCATTCTTGCATACTTGCATACTGCCTCGCTCACATACTTGCTTCTTATACACTCGCATACCTGTACAACCCGCCTGTACGCTCGTGTACGCAGGGTGGTTTGAAGGGGTGGAGAAGGGGGGAAATTTCCCCCAATAAGAGCAACACTGCTTGGTAAATTTACTGTATATGGTGGAGTATACCTTTCATGGGATGTTTATGCTTTTTTCGAGAAATTTCTCAATATGAAGTTGGCAATACTGCTTGGTAACTGAATTTTCCGAGATAGTTTCGCGCGCTGTAAAAGTAAACAAGCAGCAGGAGTGTGGTAGTGAGTGTTGTTTCTGTAAACCATGTTTTTTTTTTTTTTTTGTTAAATGCAAGGATTACTGCATCGTGGTTTAAATACGAAAAAGAAACTGACATTACGTGGGTCAAAAATCGTCGCTAGAAAATTTTCGCTATTTTTTTTTTTTTTTTAATTTACTGGAATATACAACTTGGGGTTCAAGAAAATATGTATTAATGCATTTTCTTAATGCCCCAAGTATTGCATTCTACTTGATCTGAATTCTTTTTTTTAAAGTAATAACATTTATTTTTTATGGTAATAATTATGAAATGTGTTTATCAGGTTGGTATCATCAATATGTTTATTCTATGCCCGGGTTTCCATAAGCAGGGTTTTGACAATATTATTCCATGTTTTAGGAAATAAGTCCCTGATTTCCATATCTGGTAATTTTTTTATTAGCTGAAGGGCAATGGTAAACCCACTCCCCGCCCCGTTTTTCCACTAGACTCATCACTGGATTTGCCCCTGCGTGTACATGTACGTTTGCTCAAGTTTTTTAAACATGCGTGTACCCTATCCCACTATCTGTGCCACTTTCATGAAAGTTGAGTCGGCGAGGGTGGAAGGAATCGCGACGGGACTCGCCACGTCGGCGCCCATGGCCGCCGAGCATCCAGCCTGGTTCGCGCGGGCGTGAAGCAACGAGGCGCCGTCTCGGACCTTGACATGCCAATGGAAAAGCTGTGAGACAAGTTGCTTGATTTGCCAACCGACAGAATTATTTATGGCGTTTTCTCAGCGTGACCTATCTCGCGCTCCTCTCGGTGAATGGCGTTTTTCCTTTCAAAAGGCGACAAGGCAAACTTCAGTTAACTAAACTTATTTTTTTTAACGAACCCCTGCATTACACACACATTAAGATCAATGCTGCACACTGACAAGGAAACCATCGTTGTGGCAGAACTAACACCAGCAAGAGCGAGTCTTTTTCACAGTTTTTTTTTTAAACCAAATTTGGGAAATTTTTTGCATGCATTTAAAAGTAAAAGCACTTATTAGCAGTCTTAAAATATTATTGACAATGTATTAATCACAAAATGGGATAATAATGCACGCACTGTTCCCCGCCTGGGGGAAGGCAAGTATGAATGAGATGACAAAGAAACAGAGGTAGAGGTAGTGTTTTGCCTTGCACGGTTATGCACGGACATAATTAAAATCAAAGAATTCATTAAATAGTACTCGCAAACAAAATATTTTGCTGCTTAAAAACCAATAATAAGCAACATCAAAAATATTATGAAAAATCTATATATTGTTCGTCATAGGATTAAACTTTTGAAAACATGAATACCCATAAAGATAGCCTGCTGGCAGCACATTAGAAAAATTAGCTTCATATCGTAACGAAAAACTGATTGAAATAAAACTTTAACCGCTACGATATGTATACTTTTATAAATAATATTTTAATTGCAGATCACGAGATGTTTCACATCGGAATATCAAATTAATTTGTTACAAACATCTTAGGTCATTCAGCGTGGGATTTCCTCGGGGTACTGCGTTTTACCCCCACCACCGTCACGCCTCGCGCATGCACACAAACATATACACACACATTTTCTTTCTCTCTAGTCCTCCCCCCCCCCCCCCCAATGCCCGCCAAATTAAATAAAAATTAATCATTGATCACTCCTCGTCCACTCTCCACCTGCCCGCGACGATCTGCGTGCCCCAACATTGACGAGACAGCAGCCGATAGTTCGAAAAAAATCTTTGACAAGACACGTGTTAATTCAGGTGCACTGAACCAGCACCTAAAAAATTTATCAAAAATTTGAAATACTTGTCCAATTTAGATTAATATCTTATTAAAGTATCATCTCTTACACACCAAATTGATTTGTTGATGTGCAAACATTTTAGCTCTCGGTATACTGAATTTGGTAGGAGTAATTTCGTAAATGGAACGGAAGTCTATTAGCGGAAATGTGTAACACGGTGCTACCATTTGTTGAAATTTCAGAAATTTTGAAAATATAGCGGACACAAGTGATTAATATGTATATATATATATATATATATATATATATATATATATATATATATATATACACATACATACACACATATATAGCCATCATGAACATCGCAGAACCAGAATTTACACCACACATATGTATTAAAAAACTTTATAATAGTATAACTCTCTTTTACTACTTTATGTTACAATTAATAGTCATAAAAATAAATAACAACTAAAAAAAAGTTAGAGTCCTGGAATTACAACCCATAGTTAATATTGAAATGTATATATAAATAGCGCAGCGTTCATCATACTGTAAAGAGACAGTAAATTTTTAGCCCACATATATTCGACGCCATGAAAAATAAAATAATTTTGTAATTAAATATTTTACTATTAAATCTTAAATATTGGATCAACTCAATAAGGTTAAGGTTTGTTTATACGGAGTATTTACATAATGATTTCTGTCGTATAAGCAAAAACAAATAAATATATATTCATATACTTATTGTTAAAATATGTGTTAATGTTACAGGTTAATATTTTAGTAATACCATTGAAGTAGAACTTACAACGTGTGTACCTAAGTACATACATTTTTTGAGAAATCAATAGTACCGTCTTGTTAAACAGAATTATAGTTGGGTTTAACAAGGAAAATATTTTTACCGTTCTCCCCTAAAAGTAATTCTTAAAAAATTACAGCCATTTTAAGATTTTAAAATAACTCCTCTAAAGTGTACCCAGAAACAAAAAAGGGTAAACGTACATTCAAGAACATTAACGAACCAATGAATCACTCAATCGCAAAAGTGATATAAGTACTTATTTTTACAACCAGAAGTGCCATTCTGTTAAACAGAAATATAGTTCAGTTTCAAAAGGGAAAACAATGTTCGAAGTTTTTCCCTAAAACGAATACTTTAGACGATAAGAGCACTTGAAGGTTTTGGTGGTTTTTGGGATATGTTCGTGTTATTAGTGTAATATAAATATTTACGGTTTTATATGGAACAACTACGTGTGATAGTATATATATATATATATATATATATATATATATATATTTGTCAATTTAAGCATTAAACACCCCATTATAAAGACCATTTATAGCCTATGCCCAAATATTGAGCTCGACTTTGTACATTTAGTGTGTTAAAGCGTCTTTGGTGTTTAATGGTAGTTTGTGTTTTTTTTAATGTGTAAACAACATCTTAGCTCCTGGTATACGGCATTTGTTAGGAGTAATTTCCTGAATGGAAAGGAAGTCGTATGAAACGCAAATGTGTGGTCACGGTGCTGCCATTTGTGGCGAATGGCGCGAACCAAAGTTCAAAGAGACAACGGGAAACTTTATGTCATAAACTGTTTAATTAATTTTAACAAGAAAGGCAGTATTCTAATATAATTCCTTGTAGAAAATCAGGTCCACAGCCGGGGTTTAGTATTTCTTCCAGTCTTTTTCGCTTTTATCAGAGCCTCTTTTATTATATAGTTTAAACTTTCTCTCTGTAAATGAAATGATTCGATAGTCGACGTAGCTGCTCCGGCAGCAAATTCTAGCGGCGGGTGCGGAAACTACGTGTGATTCGCGTCAAGAAATGAAGTTGAAAACAAAATTTTCGTATATTTTTCTCGCTCGACATTATTTTAAAGAATTATACTTTAAATTTCGTGTAAGTGTTGCAAATTATAAGTTTATTTGCAACATGAGAACACATGAATTTGCTCGTTACCAAGATCAGATGTTTAAACATCACCGGCGAGTACTAAAATACTCGCTCACATTTTTTTCTCTCGTTGTTAATTATGTTGGAGTTTTTTTAATTTTAACACAATCCTTCCTTGCCTTTGTTGTCCTGCTACAAATATTGACAACAGGGATTCATTAAGTGTAATTATAAATGGTGTAAAAAGTGAAAATAAATTCGAACACTTGCGCGACTGTTTGAATATTACACCTAGTGAACATCTGTTAAAAAAATATTGGTGCGAAAACAGCACATGAAAGGGAGGTAACGTGGTTTCTGCTCTCAGCTGTTTCATTTAATCAAGCTACGCGCAGAAGTTCCCACAGTTTTTGAGCGTGGTGGTGGAAAAAAATTTTATTAGTCGCGCGCTGACTGCTTCATAAAAAATCTCTATTTTAGATTTTATGTTTTACTCGTTCAGAGTGGCACCTCTGATCGAAAGCTCGTTTAACATTTCCTTAACTTGCATGTCACCATTTGTAAGGCTTGAGCAATTCCTGTAGTTAATAGGAAGCACGTTTTCTGCAATGCTTCCATTTTAAGGGCCCTACCTGTCTATTCTCACATAATGTGTGCAGATCCTCAAAGGAAACCACGCTATTTAAAAACTTCTCAAGTAGGGTGTGCTTAAGAAAGAGTGGGTGGGTGGTTATGTTATTGTATTTCGTTTTAAAACTCTCTTTTTTGAAGAGCGAAAATGTTTAAAACGCGTGTTTTCAGAATAATTCTTAGGCATCCGGTACTTGCAATACACCTTTATGTTCATTTACTCGCCATCTAATGTACCTAATGGTTACCACTCGAACATCATAGTTGCCCTATAAACGACGAGAAGACTTCGCGCCAGTTCAGACATTTATTATTTTAATTATCGTCAACGAGTGTCGTGGACGTGAACACACGTTATATTTGAAGTAACGAGGGCGGACATAGGGTAAAGGCACTCAAGAGTACGCACTTAAGTTGTTTTTAATTGTAAACTTAAGATATTAAGTATTACACAAAAAGTGATTATAATAAATGAAACACTATTACTTATAGTTTACGAAACACATATTAGACAAACAGCTATGCAATCCTTTGCAACTGAAAAACATAAGTTTTGCATAAATTGAAATTGCGAACTCTTAGAGGACTGGTGTCTTAAGAGTGCGCACAGTGTCCTCCAAGAGTACGCATCAGCACCCATCACATTTAAAGTGTCCAGACCCTTCATGTCTTGAGCAATCTTCGTGCCACCACTGTTTACATTTGCCGCACTGTACCCAATCCTCTAAAATCGGTTCTTGATAGCGTTCATCGCAACCTGGACTTCAATTTCTTCTTCAACTGCATGTAGGCCTACCGCTGAAGTTGATGGTACAGCGGGATTGTCGAACTGTACTGCCTTCTTTACTTGTTTTCTTGTTTGAATTTTCTTAGCCGTCTTGCTTACCAGAAGAGAGTTTTTAAATGGCGATGAAGACATTATTTCAGACTTCTTACCTGCCACTTTTCGTTTCCTTGAAATGACACACTTTGGTAATGGTGTTATCATTGAGGGTGGAACTCACTGTAATTCCGCAACGGAATCGTGTTCTGCCAGATCATCAGTTTGAGTGTGGGGTTCATCAGTTTCAAGACTTGTTGAATTTTTTGGTGCGTTTGGGTCTTCTTCAGTGACGTCCAGTTGCTCTTGAGGATGGTCTGTCACTTCAGCAGGTGCAAAGTCTTCATCATAGAAGTTATCGGGATTTAAAGGATGTATACCTGTTGATCTAAAAGCATTGATTGCCTTTTCCATCGTTGCTACCCTCGTGTAAGCACATGTGAAGATTTTTGCAATGTCATGCTGGGTGATTGCCCTCCCTGGATGAATCACCAACCACTTTTCTGCTTCTTGAGCAAAAGACAGTAAAATCCTATCTCACCGATAAATGAATAAATCTTAGCAGTGCTGCTGTTCACATGATGTTTATGCTTTTTTTAATGAAACGTTTTTATATATAAAAAATGAAAGTAGGTAGCCCTAAGTTGATAGTTGATAGTTTTCTCACTCTGGCATTAAAACTATTAAGTCGTAAAATAATGTAAAACTCGGTGAAATAGTTATTATTCATCTGTTTGCAGCATTTATTACCCTTTTACACCAATGATCCTCCGACAAAAATTAAATGATGCATGATATTATCATGTGTCTAAAAAATAAGTGTAGGTACATAATGCTAACTGCTTTAAGTCTTTTCCTAAGTGTTGACTCATTCACGCCCAGAGATGCAGCGAGTTTCCTCTTTCTCTCGCCGGCTTCTATTCGTCTCTTAGCATCATCAATTAATTCTTCAGTAAAAATCAATTTCCTGTCTGATTTTCTAGTATACTTTTTGGAGGTCATTTTCGTCAGTGAAATAAATTCTGCAACAAGAAACAGTTCAATTGTAAAAGTCATATTTTGCCATGCAGAAACGGCCTCCAAGAGTACGCAGTAGACAATTCGGCCTCTAATAGAACGCATTGCTGCGCACTCTTAGAGGCACCCACACAAATGCAACGTTTGTACAACAGATAGCAGCAGCCTTCACTTTGGCCGCCCGTTACCACGTTATCGTAAACAATAGACTCTAAGCTTCGGATTACCATAAAATGATTCGCGGTACCTCGTTGATGTATTACTTACAAAGACTATTTTACTCTTTTTCATATTTACATCAGGAGAAAGCAAATGTTATTCTTACCTCTTACATACGAAATAAACCGATTCTACAAATTTTCTTAGTGCAGTAAAGCACACACACACAAGCTTCAAGGAGCCACCTATCGACTTCTCTGGCCAGTGCTACCAACTTCAATATATTTATACTGCGCGCTCTTAGGGACTGCGCACTCTTACCTGCCTTTACCCTAATGTAAATTACAAATATTTGTACATTTGCAATTTTACGCGAAGGCAACAAAAATATGTTCGCAGTAATACCAGGTTCGGATTCTTATCCGGGTATTTATGCTTCATGTTGTCCCAGTACCTACATTAATAACAATTATTTGTAAACCGACCCCTGAATAACTTTCTAATATTGACTGCGCACATTAATAAGCATAATAAAACAAATTAAAATCCAATTGTTGATTATTCAATTCTATTTCCCATGCTTTAAAAAAAAATGTTTGTACTATACATCAAACGAAATTTAAAATTATGCACCAGTTCGTAAGAAATTTTTCAGTATTGTTTCCAAAAACGTATTTCATACGTGCCAAAATAACCATATAAATGTGTTGTAAAAATGTTCATTTGCTAAAACTAAGATGGCGATCGCAGCATTTTCTTGGCTAAACCATCGATAGCCAAAATTAGAATAGACGGACGGCATTAGAACCCCAGTACTTAAAATTATGTATACTTGCTAAGTTAATAAAACTGTCAAATTTTTATAAACTGATAGTTATTATAACACTGCTACATTCATTGCGCATATAAGGATGATGGTAATCTACTCTGTAAGTCACTCAACATATCACTTAATCTGACTAGATCAAAAAAATATCTGGAAGAATTAGCCATTTGTGATATATATGTATGTGTATATATATATATATATATATATATATATACACACACACACACACACACACGCGCGCGCGCGCGCGCGCGCCAGATGATATTCTGTGTTTACCCTAAAATATAATACTCTTTAAGTTCTCGTATTATCAACCTAAAAACGTCAAACTTTCTTGCATAAACCGACATAAACAAACATCTGACCTAAATCAAAACCTAAAGCAGTTATTTTTTATCTGTAACTTTTAAAGTAAAACACGCAGTATAAAAATGCATTATTATAAGAGAGAAATGTCGAAACATTAATAAAATTCCATTCCTTCCCATATTTTTAAAAGATATATTTCAATTAATCACACAATTACGTTATCTAAAAGATTGGAAGCGTATCAGTTTCCTCAGTGGTTCTTTCCTGAACAATTTTTATGTCACTAAATGCGTTTTCCCAGGAATAGTCCAGCCAGGCCAGGTTCAAATTTTTTTTTATAGTACTTACCCCTGGAGTGATAGCCTGGGGACCGTACGGAAATCTTGTCCAGTCAAGTGTTGGGTCCAAGGTCGTATCCAGTAGTACTACTGTAACAAATAAATTTGTACGTTTAGGTACCTGGAAAATATCACCACATTCCACTAACACTTCGCAATGCGTTTTGACATCTCACTAACTTCGTAGACATCATGAGCGACATTACCTAATATTATTTGTTTACTGGAAAAATGCACAATGAAGCCCATTTCAAACTCAAAACCATAAAGCGAACACAGCGAAAATGTAGTCAAGACTAAAAGCAAAAAATTAAAATTTCTTATAAAAGAAGTTAACACACATATGTTGACAAACGACACAACGCAAAGTTTTCGCGCAATTTTACCGTTAGTTGTCAGTCAGCGTGCTGGTCGTTGTGCAATACTATCCACGACAATAGCTGGTGTCTGACGTGTCACAGATCAGCACCACGCGTCTGCACGATCAAACCCTGACGTCACTATATTTACGCAGGGGTGCCCACAAGGGGGGGGGGGGGGGTAACGACGCAGACTGCGTCATTAAAATTTCAGGGGGGGGGGGGGGGTGTGGTTAAAAGATGAGAAAAATGTATATATTATTTACATAATTATAGCTTCTAATGTGAAAATACGTTTCTGGTGCTTTGATAATTGAAAGGGATCTTGTAAATCAAATTGGCAACCCCGCACTTTCCTCAATAAAACCAGTTTGGCATCTGTCGGTTCAGGATGGAAATATTACCTGATATGACCAAAATTATTATTAGAAAATCAGTTTTAATTAATGCAAAATGTAATAAAATATAATACTAAAAAAGTATAATAATATAAAATAATTGAGTGAATCATTGAGAAAATAGCATAAAAAAATTCGGGGGGGGGGGGGGTGAGTCATAGTGTTTGGGGGGGGGGGGGGGGGGGCACCTCTGATTTACGGGAGCGTGGTCGAAGACAAAAACCCGAGCTGAAGTCTATTTTTTTTAAATAGTGAACCGTTCCATTTCAAGTAGTTTCAGAACTGAAATACGAACGGAACTGAGGCTATCAGAAGCTTCTTCCCCTCTGAGGTCCCGCAGTTGAGAAGTTCGTGACATTTGTGCCTGTGTACACTAAAATTTAAAATGTCGGCATCGATCACGAGCAATGAACGGCAACACTTCAAACCATCCACCGATACAAATAACTGATAACTGTGTATAGATAAATAAATATTAATTTATAGCGGAAATTATAACTATAAGAGTGAATAAGTTTGCTGATCTAGTGGAAATTATTGAGTTCGTGTTAAAATCATATACCACCCCAAAATAAATTTTTCTTTTTTACTAACAAGTCAATAGTTTCATAAAGAAAATAAAGTGTGATTTGAGCATACACATTTCTTAAACCAAAAAGAAAAAAAAAGTGTAGGCTATAAGTAGTGGATATACGCAAAGACGTGTGAATCCGTAGAAACTCCTCTCAGATTAGCAAAAACCTTTGTCACAGAATAAATATTTTCTGTGTGCTGACGGAGAATTACGAGCAATATTTGCAAAGCACCTTTCTGATAATAGGTGGCGGTTCACTCCAGCGTTTTGACGGGATTCGAACCGATGCCCCTCGTCGGCCGGCAACGGCGAGAGACGCACTGGGAGCGAAAATGCAAAAGGGCCTTGTCGGTGTGTTATCGCAAAGGTCTGTCATGCTACACGCCGTTGAGCTGGAAAATGAGGTTCAAGTCAACCATGCTTTTAATTGGCTCTTTTTCCCCCTTCCCGTTCCGCCATCCCACGAACATGGCGTGCGTGCGTGTGTGCGTGGGCGTCGCGCGACTCTCGACCCTCGACCCTCGACGGAATCGATCCCTCGCAGCGCTATATTAGCGAGCTGTTGTTTTCGGCGTGGCAGGCGCGGCGAGCTATGGAGCTGATCCACAGACGGTCGGCCTCGCGTCGCAGTCGTCCAATAATCGAAAAATCAACAGCAAGCCACGCGCGGAGGCCATTTCTTCTTACTATACAGGATGTGTCTGAATTCGTCCGGCAACTTTCGGCTGCGGTTTCATTACGACAAAATAAGATGAAAACATCTACATAACTAATGGTCTTAAGTGTTTTCCAAGTCTGGTATACGTCTTTGAAGTTGGAGATGTACAACATTTTTAATGTAAATAACAGAGAAAGTTTTTGTAAGATGGAACACTGGGTGTCTGGATTATGTTTAAATGAATAACGTTCTACAATCACCGCGAATTCTGTTGCTGTGACAAAATTATTTAATTGAAATAATTGGGTGCAGTAACGCGTCACAAAAATGTGCGTAAAAAAAGGTGCTACTCCAAATTATTTCAATTATAATTTTGCTACAGCAACAAAATTCGCGGTGGCTGTAGAACAGTATTCAATTAAACATTATCCAGACGCTCAGTGTTCTATCTAAAAAAAACTTTATTATTTACAATCAAAATGTTGTTTACCTCCAACATGAAAGACGTATAACAGCAGCATTGGGCAGTACTTTAAGCCATAAGTCGTATTATGTTTTCAACTTATTTTGTTGTGATGAACATGCAACCGAAGTTTGTTGGGCGAATTCAGACTCACCTGCGTCGTCACCAAAATACGCCATATAATTTCAACAGTTTTTATGCAATATTTTATCAATCGATATTGAAAATTTTCCTTTAATAAGGCAGAGGTACTACGTTGAATTTTCAAAGACGTAGTGTCTAGAGACAGTATTTTCACAATTGTAGTCATTCTCAAAATAATAAAGAATACCTTATGCCAATGACTTCACAGAGGAAAATTTTGTAGCAGCCTGTCACTATAAACTTCAGTTATTCCACTAAATTAGAAACAATTAGTTGACAAAGATGAATTTGGAAAATAATATATAAAAACTGAAACGGCCTAAAAACTTTTCCAACCAAGAAGCATCCTACACGTATCCTAACTATTAAATACTACAGTAGACAGATCGCATGCACGATCGCTCGAACCCTCAAGCCTATCCTTTTGCCAAACAAATAAAAACTGCTCAACAGGTATTATAAGTACAAACTTTGTTACTACAGACGTTCGGGATAAAATTTCCCTGACACAAAAAAGGAATTTTCAATTTCTTTTTATTAAGCATATTACAACAATTCAACAATTATTAGCGTAAAGAAAAGTAAAAATAAATAATAACATAGGAAGTAAAAAAAAAGGAATTGTATTCGCAAAAAAATAATATTATATTTCTACGGAAAATATATAGCTAACCAGCTTTACTTCAATAGTTTTAAATATCCTTTTTTTAATTCAGTTTTCAAAATTTTTATGTTAATTCAAGTCATTTTTGTTTAATTTTATAAGTGGTACATCTCCAGCTTACTTTTATGTAGATGTACCACTACTCAAATAAAACACAAAATATTTGTATGGACATGAAAGTGTATAATAATCAGATATTTTTAAATTGGTTGATAATTTTTTTTTTAAATAAAGTGGTGCGAAGCAGAGTGTTTGGACCGAGATGCGCGGTAGGATACTGAGAGTAGAGAGAGCTACTGTCGAGCCCAGCTCCAGTAGGAAAAGTAAATAGTGATCTTATTAAAGTGAAATTAATTTGTGGACTATCATCCAAATTGTTGTAATTTTGTCAATAAATAAAACACTAATTAACTTGTATTATACTTTCCGAACCTGCATTTCCACATGTAAAAATATTTTGGCATATTAACACGACTGAGCCGAAACCGGAGCATAAAGCCAGAGACGATCTCACCTTGCTCGGCTGAGCTGAAGCTGAACCAAAGTCGTAGCACGACGCCGAACAGCAGCCCCAGCGTGAGCATGTCAACGGCGCGCGGCTCAGCAGTCGCTTGCTGGCTTCTTCACCCGACACCTCGCGGCGTCCTCCTATGTCTGCCTCATGGCGGAACGCTGGCGGCGATCCGGACCCTGCAACACACCAGCAGCACACTCATTGCAAGCACTTGCAATACAACTAACATTTCCTTCAAATACATATGACAACATACGTCTCATAGCGGATCGCTGGTGACGATCTGGGCACTAAAACACACGACCAGCAACATAGGCATTGCAAGCAATACACAATACTTCTGAAGTATATGAATGGGGCTCCGGAACCTGGGTTCCAGGGTAAGGTGCCTGATGCCGGTCCGACATATTGGATTGTGATGTCACGGCGGTCATCTTGGATGATATTGACCTTTGACCTTGACCCCGGGAGCCATCTTGGATCCGAAATTTTGTTTTCCGCAATCATGGATTAAGCAATTTTGAAATTGAGAGCCCCACTCACAAATGTTGCACTTTTCGTTTGGAACACCATCTTGGATGTGTATAACATCATCATTGCACTTTACGTTATGGTCGCAATTTTGGATTCTAGAAAGTTGCAATTTTCGTTACGGCCGCCATTTTTAATTCTTGCATAATGTTCGCCATCTTGGATCTAACATCAGTTACTTTTCGATTCTGACATCATGTGCGCCTTCTTGCCGTCGCCTGCTGGAGGCCTCCATCTTGGATTACCCCATCTTTGTTTCTGGTGTTTGTTCCTAGAGAGCGCCAGCATCGCTCTGTCTCATGCACATAAGGTCGATTTCCTATTACCTACCATTGCTGTTGTGGTCCTTATCGACACATTAAATTTAATTTTTTTATACAAAATACATTGAAGATCTGTGATTCGAACCATCACAGCTCTGACTTCTGGGTTGGAAAACATACGCCTTTAATGGCACAGCTATCCAGACTATTACCAGACTTAGAACTAAATAATGTATATAAAAAATAACAAGCACATATTCGGACTTGTAAATTCTTTGAATTCGAAGGAATAATAGCATCATCTGTTCGAGAAAGGAACAACAGCTTTATTTTTCAATACTCGCTACTAGGAGTGCTAGTGTCACACATAGTACACATATCAACTTCTAAGGTGCGCCGTCGCCATATTTTTTTAATTACTTACCACCAGGAGCAATAGTGTCACATAGTATACACATTGTCTGCCAGAGTGCGCTGCCGCCATGATAGTTTAATTTTTACCCGTAAGTGTGCGCCCGCCATCGTATTGGTCGTCTTGGCCACCATCTTGGAAATCTATATTTGGCAAGTTAGAAATCTAACAAAAGAATCACTTATCAAAATAATGATTGATTCGATGGATTACAGAGTTTGGTTCGATCCTTCCGCGATCCAAAAAAAAAGTTCATTGTATGCAAAACAATATTTATCTTATTTTAAAATGGTGAATAAATCCTAAAAGAGGCTTAAAATTTCATCTACCAGCCTTCTTGCAAGCCGATGTTGACATATTGGCCACCATCTTAAAAATTCGTAATAATAACCTAGGTTTTCGGGAAACATTCCAAAAATCATCAAAAAAAATGAGTCATTAAAATAATGATTGACTCGATCGATTCCCGTCCATGGTTTGAATCTCGGTCAGTGATAAGAGTAACTAAAGCTTAAAATAAATTTTAAATAGTGTTTCCCATTACCTTTTGTGGAGTTTATTTATCATTCTCTCTAGAGAAAACGACTATATACCAGAAAACTGTCCGACGAAATAAATACATTGTCGCTGTGTCTAGCAAGACTGTATAATTTTTCGATACTTGAAATACCTTCCAACCAGGTCCTGTACAACGTTTGACATATAGACCAAGTGTCTTAGAGCCACGAGGACAGGTCATGTACGATGTCAGGCATATAGACCAAATATCTCCAAATTACAAGGCCTTCTTCGTCGATAACAAATCCTTACTAATATTATAAATGGGAAAGTAACTCTGTCTGTCTGTCTGTCTGTCTGTCTGTCTGTCTGTCTGTCTGTCTGTCTGTCTGTCTGTATGTCTGATTGTTTGTTTGTTACCTTTTCCCGACTGAACGGCTGAACGGATCGTAATGAAATTTGGCAAGGAGATAGATTATATCCTGGGGATGGACATAGGCTATCTTTTGTCTAAAAAAAAAATTCTAAACGGGTTAAAAAAATATATCTTAATTTTATGTAATGTGTGTCATAGATATACAAACTGTTAGTGTCATTCCTCTATGTCTGCCGAGCAATAGCTTTCAAGCCATTACGTTACGTTTTGCTATTGTAAGGAACTAAGTAGAGAGTAAGAAAAAATAAAGATCTTGACAGTTTGTATATTCGCCATATTTGTTTCAATTTTCAATACCGTTTTTGTATATTACAATTTAAATTGAAGAAAAAAATAATGTTTCATAGACACATAAATAGTGAGTGTGTGTCATTTATCTATGTCCACGAGGTCTCGCCGCGTCAATTTTCTCCTTGGGGCGAACCCGTCCGCTTACTTAAATAAACAGCTTTTATCGTGGAATGATTTCATGATTTATTAAATGAAAATCTGCTCTCATAAAAAAGTTAGTTTTATAGACATTCAATAGGTGTCTCGCTCTCTCTCTGAAGATCAATCTATGAATCGTTACAAATTTATTTCCTTTATTTGTTTAGTTTGATTTGATACAATATGATTTCACTAAAAATCAATTTCTACCCATTCCTATTTTCATTTCCACAGTACGAAGTTTCACTTCTTCCACGCGGAGGGACTCCACGCAATATTTTTGCATGCAATTAAAAACTATTTTTTAATGATGCCAAATAAGTATAACTTCTCATGCGCGTACCTAAGCACACGCACCCATTTTTTTTATTATTTAATTTCTTCTATATATATTTTTTCTCCCTACCTAGGGCACTCATAATTCTTTTAAATTTCACGTGTATGTTTTCAATGTCATTCGAGTTGTACAATTTGTTTTTGTCAAATTGGTCATTATTTATACTTTGTTTCATTTTGGAAACATACGTATTTTAGGTATTATGACAAATAAAAAAAAATAGTTTCACTAACATTCTTAGGTTTTTATTGTGTGGATAGTTTCAAGTTTAATATTATGTAGGTACATAAATTCTTAAACTTATAAATTTCTTCGAAATTTATTCATTCTATTTGTCAATATTGTTATTTTTTTACAGTACCTACTTATTTGCAAGGAGTTTGGTTTAGTGTTTATAATTTATCTGCTGAGTGTCAAGAATCTTAGGGCTGCTGAGACCGAAGACCAGAAATATTTATCAATTATGTAATATATTGTTGAAAAATTTTAATTTTACTATTTCAGGAAAGTTGATTTTTTTTATTAATTAGAATAGTTACGTGTAATTGCCATCTTCCTTTATTTCATATTAAACATAATTTTTTTGAGTGTGAGATAATTTTATTTATGTATGTTTTAATTTCATTTAATTTCTTATATATATATTCTTACCTACCTACTTCTATTAAATTTCAGGCGGATGTTAATATTGTCATTCCAGTTGTATAAATTTCAGGAAAGTTGATTTTTTTATTAATTAGAATAGTTACGTGTGTTATCTTTAAAAGATTTGTGCAATGGAAGTGCATGACTTGATGTAAGTTTTTGGACGTACGGCATTGCGCAGTCGCACCTGTGTTTCCGTACCATGTGCGTCTCTGCCTGAGGACGGGAGCAGATAGCAGTTCCCGAAACGTCGCTTTTATAACATATTACAAGAAGTCAAGACAAAGTCTCTGAACTGTCAGACATAAAGTATCAATAAAACCATTACATGCAATTAGACCAACGAAACAATTTTACGATGAATAAAGGACCAAGAATCCCTGAAAAATGTTTTATCAAGACATGGAGGGTTTGATAAAGTAAATTTTCTGATCTTACTAGAGATTTTATTATGCACATTTAACGTAACAACATACAATACACACAATGGACACACAGTACACACACTGGACAATAATTTCACACACAGTAAATGCAATGTATAAACAGTACACACAATGAACAAAAAAAACACACACAGGACATGCAATGGACTCGCAGTACGCACAAAGGACTCACAATGACCACACAAATCACATGCAATGGACACACAGTACACATGCAATGAACACAAAGTACACACAAAGGACACACAATGAGCACACACTACACACACTGGACACGCAATACAGATACATATCATGAAATTAACATGCATTGCACACACCGAACATTTAAAGAACACACAAAACACACACTATACATGCAATCGCGAGAACTCAGTCTTAGAAATCAGAATTTGAGAAATTAAAAGAAATCACTGTTAAAATGCAAAATATTTTTTTTTTCATTTTTATACACATGCATGTAATACAAGTCATTATTGTATATAGCCACAAGCTTCCCTTAGTTCTTTGAGTATGAAGGCTACTTCTTTGATGTGTTTATAGCTTCCTGTACAAAGTGAATAATCTAGAAGTCTTAACCTGACGATCAGTATGTTAGGATATTCCCATGATGCATAATCAATCTCTTATACTGATATCATCTTCATTGCATGTTTATAATAAATATTACTAAAATACCTGGAGAATTCCATTTTACACCAGTCTCAAGGTCACTTTCGTCAAACGACCCACTGATCATTGTAAACTTTACACAATAATCTATTTTATCACGATGTTTCTATCATTTTGTTCCCAATTAAACGTAACTCTGAATAAAATTGTATGTCTCATTCAGTAAAAAAAAAAATTCATGCAGAGATAGATTTCTCAGAAATAACCAGAAGCGCTCAGAGATTATCAGCAGAGATCTCACCAGGGGTAACCAGGAGCACACGGAGAAAACCAACAGAAGCGTCGCCCTAAATGACCAGAAAAACGTAGAGAAACTGACAAAATATTGGCAGAAATAATCAGGAGCACATGGAGAAAACTAACGCACGTTTTCCTAAATCAAGATTAGTGAATCACAAAAATTATATATCTATAT
Source organism: Bacillus rossius redtenbacheri (assembly GCF_032445375.1). Taxonomy (NCBI): domain Eukaryota; kingdom Metazoa; phylum Arthropoda; class Insecta; order Phasmatodea; family Bacillidae; genus Bacillus; species Bacillus rossius. The sequence goes on along the minus strand of NC_086331.1, from coordinate 59,095,566 downwards.
AAATACATAAACAGTATTGCCAGATTTTGAACTCGTCCTTTGTTCAGCAAGATTAGAGTTCTAGCACAAGCCAGATTTTTTTTTTATTCACTGATCTTGATTTAGGACAATGTGCGTTAGTTTTCTCCACGTGCTCCTGATTATTCATCTCAATATTTTAACGGTTTTCTCCATGAACTTCTGATTATTCCTGCCAATATTATTTTGGTTTCTCCAAGTTCTTCTGGTCATTCATGGCGACGCTTCGGTCGGTTTTCTCCGTGTGCTCGTAGTTATTCCTGGCGAGACTTCAATTGATTTTCTCCGCGTGCTTCTGGTTATTTCTAAGAAATCTATCTATAGATTTTTTTTTAATTAATAAAACATTATTTATCATTATTTCATTAAGTGAATTTTTTATGAATTTTTTTTATTTTTCCCGAATTTATAGTTTGTTAATTACAGATTTCCAAGATGGCAGCCAAGACGACCAACCAGATGGCGGGCTTCCTGGCAATAAATAATTACTGCAGTCTTGCGGGTAAAAATTAAACTAATATGGTGACAGCGCACTTTTATGTTCTACGTGACATTAGTGCTCTTGGTAAAAAGTAACGAAAACTAGATGGCGACGGCGCACTCTAGCAGGTGATGTGTGTAGTATGTGACACTAGAGCTCCTGGTAGCGAGTATTGAAAACAAAGATGGTGGTTCTGTCTCGAACAACTGATGCTATTATTCCTTCGAATTCAAAGAATTTATAAGTCCGAATATGTGCTGTTAAGTGTGTATATTTTCCAACCCAGAAGTCAGAGCTGTGATATTTTGAATCACAGCACTTCAATGTATTTTGTATAAAAAATTAAATTTAATATGTCGATAAGAATCACAACAGCAATGGTAGGTAATAGAAAATCGACCTTATGTGCATGAGACTGAGAGATTCTGGCAGTTTCTAGGAACAAACACCAGAAACAAAAATGGAGGAATCCAAGATGGCGAAATCCAGCAGAACAGAAAAAATAATATGGCAGAATCCCAGATGGTGGCCTCCAGCAGACGATGGCAAGATGGCGAACCTTATGTCAAATTCAAAATGGTAGCCATAACGAAAATTGCAACTTAATAAAATCCAAGATTGCGAAATAACGAAAAGTGAAATGAAGTCATAGAGCTCCATGGTGGCATGCATAACGATAAGTGCAACATTAGTGAGTGGGGCGCTCGATTTCCAGATTGATGGTGGAAAACAAATGTTGAATACAAGGTGGCCGCCGGGGTCAATGTCATCCAAGATGACCGTCTTGTCACAAAAATGGCGGACCGGCACCAGGCACCTCACCTGGAACCCAGGCAACGGAGCTATGTTCATATACTACTAACTGACATTTTCTTCAAATGCATATGTCAACATGGCGGAGCGCTGGTGACGATTGGGTAACGCAACACACTACCAGCAACACAGGGATTTACCTCAAATATACAAATGTCTACAAAAATTTCATTTTGGAGCGCTGTCGAGCCCCACCACACAACCAGCAACACACCCATTGCTAATGACGGAAATGTAAATCAAGAACTAAAAAAATTCTGGGAGCAATGTTTGCACAGATGTTGAAAAACAAGAGTTTTCGGTGACTATAATAAGTCTGATATGATTTTCATTGTTCTAGTGTCTCTTGTGGGGTATCGTTTTGCCATTTTTGAGTTACATATTTCACTTTCTGTTTGTAAGGTTCTCAACGATCGTAACGTAATTGCTTTGCGTTGTAATGACGTGGTGTACGGACCAGTTACGGTTTGCATTCTCCGTCACAATTTTTTTAAAATAAAGTGCTAATATTGTGCCCAGGTTTTTCGGGGTGAACCTGTGCCACGTAGAACCATACATTAAATTTTAATGTTGTTTATCTGGCAATTAATTTATTATCTGGAATAAAGACGAATTCTTGAATATTGTTCATATTAATCACTTACGATTTACCGCGGGTTCGTAAAGGATAGCCCAATTAAAATTTTTTATCACACACACAGTTTTATTTATAGCCACTACTTTTGTCACTACCTAATAATCTAAAAATGCCAAATAATCAATTGCACTTAACCATGTTGCTTCCCCAGTCACTCGTTTCTTACAATACACACACCTCGCTGGGCTGCACCTCTGGCACAACTCTCACCGCAGAACCCCTCGTGGGTCTCCGCCGCGGGACCCCGTCGCCGCACTCCGCCGCCGCCGACGCACTTGCCTTCGCCAGAGGATCAGCTCGACGCCTAGTTAAGAACTTCGCTCGGGACTCCGCCGCGCCCGCGACACTATTGCCCGGAAACTCCGCCGCGGGAAGACTCCCGACTCCACTGAACTCACTCACTCCCTGCCCTGGAACCTTCGTCCAAGGACTTCGCCACTCTTCCGCACCCGCGGCACTATCGCCCTGGAAGTTCCGCTGCGGGAAGGTTCCAGCCTGAACTCTCTCTCTCTCTCTCTCTCTCTCTCTCTCTCTCTCTCTCTCTCTCTCTCTCTCTGAACTCTCCTCTGACTCCCCTGAGGCTGCCGTCCTCGTTTTATCTTTCAGCCGCAATTTTCCAGAATTCACGAGCGCGGCCGGTGCCAGTCGCGTCATTCCGCGCCGACCCAATGGTAGAAATCTCTCGAAACACTTGTGGGCGGCTCGCGTAACTCCGCAGCTGTCCGGTTTCAGTTACGTGTCAAAGGCAGGGCGCCGCGCGATGAGTGGTGGGAAGGAAGTGGGAAAGCGACAATCCTTGTTATCTTCCAGGCGCGCGCGGCGCATATCATGTAGCGGCAGCCGCCAGCCAGCTCTGCACCTGCACATGTCGTGGCCTTGCTCACATTCGTAACATTGCCCCCTTTTTAAACCTGTTCGTCCCGAACAGGTAATGCATCTCCTCCTGGAGGTCCCCATACTACTCGAAGTTTAGGCCTCCTGCCTTTCCTCCATCGCGGGCTGTACAGTCTCACCAGATAACCTTATCTTGCAGTATATGTAGCTTCTATTGTCACCCGGCGACACTTCTGCTTCGCCGATGCCGCATGTCGTTCAGCCATCTGCCCGAGCCGGGCCGACCGTTACCTTGGACGGACCCGATACTCTTTAGTGCATTTCTTATTGTCTTCCAACAGTTTCCTTGTTTCTTCCCTTTTTCTCTCTATTTCTTCTCTCGTAGCTACTCGTTCACACAGCATATCTTCCCAGCTCTTCTTCGTCTCTTCTTGGTTCCTAATTCCCTCTTCGTTCTTCTGAATATCGTCTGGACTGCTTTCAGTTACTCCTAGCACCATCTTCTTCACTCCTTGCACCATCTTAATCACTCTTTGTGTTCTTATTGTCTCTTCTCGGTCTTCCTTCCCCTGTTCTTGGTCTTTCTTCATTTCTTCTTGGTCTTCCTGCGTCTCTTCTCGGTCTTTCTTCGTTTCTTCTTTGCACTTCTCTATCTCTTCTTGACTCATGTTCATCTCTTTTTGGCTCTTCTTCAGTTCTTCTTGGCATTTTCTCCTCTCTCTTTGGTTTATCTTCATTTCTTCTTGTTCAATATTCCACACTTTGTAACCCATCTTCACTACTCCTGTGCTTTTCTTCAGCTCTTCTTTCATATTCATGTCCTAGTTGTTTTCCTCGTTGTTCTCCTCTTGGCTGGTCTCCTCTTGGCTGGTCTCCTCTTGGCTGGTCTCCTCTTGGCTGGTCTCCTCTTGGCTGGTCTCCTCTTGGCTGGTCTCCTCTTGGCTGGTCTCCTCTTGGCAGGTCTCCTCTTGGCAGATCTCCTCTTGGCAGGTCTCCTCTTGGCTGGTCTCCTCTTGGCTGGTCTCCTCTTGGCTGGTCTCCTCTTGGCTGGTCTCCTCTTGGCTGGTCTCCTCTTGGCTGGTCTCCTCTTGGCTGGACTCCTCTTGGCAGGTCTCCTCTTGGCAGGTCTCCTCTTGGCAGGTTTCCTCTTGGCAGGTCTCCTCTTGGCTGGTCTCCTCTTGGCTGGTCTCCTCTTGGCTGGTCTCCTCTTGGCTGGTCTCCTCTTGGCTGGTCTCCTCTTGGCTGGTCTCCTCTTGGCTGGACTCCTCTTGGCTGGTCTCCTCTTGGCTGGTCTCCTCTTGGCTGGTCTCCTCTTGGCTGGTCTCCTCTTGGCTGGTCTTCTCTTCGCTGGTCTTCTCTTCGCTGGTCTTATCTTCGCTGGTCTCCTCTTGGCTGGTCTCCTCTTGGCTAGTCTCCTCTTCGTTGTTCTTCTCTTCGCTGTTCTTCTCTTCTAGGCTTATCTTCACTTCGGTCCTCATTTCATTATTTACTTCTTCCTGGCCATTCTTCATTTCATGATGACCCTCAATTTCCTCCTGTCCCTTCTTCATTTCCTCTAGGGTATTATTTGACTCACTCTTCTTTTCTTCTTCATGGTGGTTCTTATTCTCCTTCCATTCACTCTTAATTTCTTCTGTAAAGTTCTTCATACTGGTTACAATTTCTTTGTTACAGTTACATCGTACTGGCTAACTTTTCGTTACAGTTCTTCATACTGGCTAACATTTCTTCCAGGGCAACCCTTATCTCCCTGTATTGCTCGACAGTAAACCCTTCAGCAGAAATCTCTCTCTAAAGCATTTACTAATTAAACCACATAAATAATTATTTATTTCTACTATCGCTATTAATTTTGAATGACCTAG